>NC_042617.1:568889721-569489721 GCF_901001135.1 Rhinatrema bivittatum
TAACTTTTCTCGATGGGGGAGAGTAGCACGAGTACGTGATGAGTGTATTCTTTCCTAGCAAATGCCACAGCACCATGCGGCTAATTTCCCCCTCCTCCTCTTCCACTCCACTCCAACCATTTCCCTTCTCACCCACCTGTTATGCTCTAAATTGCGCATGCACAGATGAAAAAGGACACAGACATGAAGGCAAATAGGACATTCATCCATGACTGTAAAGAATGCTTTAAAAAGCCTTTATATGCATATGCTGAATATATTTCTTACAAAAAATAAAAAAATCCAAAAATGGATGAAAAATCTAGTAATGGCTGGAAACTACTAAATAGCAAAAATCACTACCCTATTATTTTTATCACAGCTGGATTGAATATATTCCTTAAGCTGTGCATTTGTTGCAAAATGGTAAACCTCTTTGGTATAATTATAGTGATTTTATGGCCATAGCAAATGCCACATTTGAGCCCCCCACTTGCCATGGAATTGACCAGCTCCTATGGAATCACTAGAAAGGGCTGGTGCTGCCGGGCCAGCCTGGCAGGCTCACAGTCCCTACCTCTTCCTGACTGCAGGGTGGTGGAGTCAGGGCCTGTGAGCAGAGTTCAGCTGGCTCACTCCCCTGCAATCGCTGCATTTCATCATTGCCCTCTGGCAAGGTACCAGCACCAGGGGTGGCATTAGAGGGCTGGAAAGGGCCTTCTCCAGCAGAGGGGGTTTCTGCCGGTGGAAAGGAGATTTGGGTGGAGAGGAGAGCGGGGGTGGGGTAATAAGAAGGAACACCGTGACAGGGAGGCAGAAAAGAGATTCACGATACAGAAATAAAGATTCTGAGATCCCCTTTCCCTCCCTCTTACTGGATTGTACCTCTCCTCTCCCATCCTGCCTCACCAGTAAGTGAGATCTTCCCCATCCCAAAAATTTGCAAATAGGAAAGGCCAGAAAACAGCTTCCTTTTCCTCAGGTAAGTTAAAATCTATGTTAATATGCAAAATGATGTGCATTTATGTAAACAAGTTGGCCGCAGATTCCAGCCCCGAGTTGCACTCAGGGGGGGGGGGGGGGGCGCTCTGGCCATAAGGTGCAGGTCGGCCGAACGCTTAAAGACGCAGTTTCTCCCCGCCCCGCTCCGGACAACTACAGGTCCTGCCTCAGGGGGATCACTCAAAGGTCGGTTTCCTTTAAACTCCTTCTATTTTTGGCAAGCCACCGGGATACTCCCTTTCGTATTTGCGAAAAAGAGAAAACGAAGTAAAGGTCTCCATCTGCGGCCGAGGGGGGGGGGCGATTAAAATGCAGAAAGAGGGAAAAGAGAGCAGACATCGCAAGTGCGGGGCGGAAGCGTTTTTCGGGGGGGAGGGGGGGGAGCAGTGGGAGTAACGCGACGGCTGCCCCTCCCTCTGCCGGCTCAGCTGAAGCAGGAGGGGGCGGGGCCAGGCGCAGTCTGCAGCCCGGCGGTGCACTGAGCGCACACCGCCTCCCCTACCCCCCCCCCCCCGGCTAAGCCGCGCCTCTTCGCCTACCCCGCTTTTAGCGCCAGAGGAGGCGGTGGGCGCCGATCGTTCGCGTCTCCCCCCACCCCGAGCTTGCCTGAGAGAGAGAGAGAGGGGGGATCTCGGCTCGGCCGGTGCCGCTGGGACGGAGGGAGAGAGAGCGGCGGAATGGTTCCTGCACGTAAGTCAAAGGGGGAATGGGGATGGCGAGGGTGTGAGGCTCCCCGAGCCGGTGCGGCAGGGGATCGGGTGTCCGTCCGTCCCCCCCACCCCCCCCGGGAGCCCGGCTCTGCACGCGCCACTCCTTCCCCGGGACGCCTAAAAAGTGTTATGTGCAGGGAGGGGGAACAAATAAAAGCCAACGAGCAAGTTGTGGGTTTTATTGGAGTAAGAAGATTTTAGAGACTTGCGCTTCCTTTATCAGATTCGTCTCCCCCCCCCCCCCCCCCCCCACCTCGCGTTACTTATTTCAGCTTAGAGCATAAAGGTGGGACGGTCAACGCGAAGAAGGAGTTTCGCCAACCGAGGACCGGGACGATTTTTCCTCCTTAGTATCCCAGTATTTTGGTTTCCGTCCGTCTCAGCCCTGCTTTTAAGGGATCCCCCCCCCCCGTAAAGAGGTAGACACTAGACAGATAGCAGAAAGTAGCCCATGCAGTGGCGCTGTTAATCGCTACCTTAAGGTTGTATCTTTCACTGCCATTATCCCCTCCACACTAACAATTACATCGGCTGGCTGAGTGCATTGGTACCAATGGAACCAAGAAGCTCTTTGGCAGATTTCCTTACCTTTTGAGGTAAGATGGCAGTAATTACTTAAAACAACTCTTATATAAGTTAAAAACAACTGTTTGCCGTGACATTGTGCAGATCCCTCTCCCCCCCCCCCCCCCCAAGGTCTTCATGATGTCATAAAAAAATTAAATTCCGCTGAGAGTAAAATGCTGAGTTGGTCTCTTTGGCTAATTATACAGTGCAGGCTGAGATTAGCCTGTAATCACTAGGGTCTCAATTCAAACATTTCTCTCTCTCTCTATGCATGTTTATGGACTGTACATAATGGAGGTACACCTTGCAGATCCCTACATCAGCCAATTTAATTCATCCCTGGGCTTTCTGCAAAACCTGTTTCTGTAGTTTTGTGGACATATAAAGAGCTAAATATGTATGAAGAAAATTCACCCATTTGTGTCGGTGGGGAAAATAATTCCTAGCATTTGGAAGCCCTCGTAAATTATCATGATACTCCATATTCTGTTGTGCTTGACCCCTTTTTTTTTGTGGTTCAATGTTGAGGGGCCGCATGATCTTGAAAGACCAAAACTGGCCAATTTGCATGAAACGAGAGAGAAGTCTATGCACGTTGCCAAATAGTTTGAGAGTAACTTGACTTTATTTTTTTTCAGTTGCAGTCCTTGGAATTCCAAATATATTCCAAAATTTGCTATGCCGCTGCTCTAGACCACAGTCTGTTACAAGTTTGTTGAGGATGTAAACATCTGGCAAGCTTAATTTTAAGTAAAGTAATCTTTACATATCTTAAAGCAGCCACATCATTTCTCCATTTTGACTAAAGGGTTAATGATCTTTTTTTCTCTCCCTCCTCTGGCTTACTGCTTTCATGCACAAGATTTTCAATAGCGGTTTTTGAGGATCCATTTTAAAATGTGCTCATGATAACCCTCAGATTTTTCAGCTAGGCAAGTACACCTCTTTCTCTCCCTGTCTTTCTCCACTCACTCTCTCTGCCCCTCCCTCCTTTATGGAATGTGATTTTTTTTTTTTTGTATTGGAAGCAGGAGGAGAGAGGTCTGTGGATGCTACAAAAGCTCCTAGCATAAAAAAGAGATTCAGAAAGCATCAAGTCACCATAGAGTCTAGTGGCGCTGATTGGTAAAAGGGTAATGGTCTATAGAATGAAACAATGTAAACGTAAAGCAATGAGACAGAGGAAAGAAATAATGAACAGCATTTGGGGATTTGGGAAGACACTTTTGTATGTTTCTTGAGAAGCAACTTTTTTGTTGTCTGTTGTGCTAGTCTGTTGTACTATAGCTGCTTATATTTTGACGCTTGCCCTTCCCAGTAAGTATCCGGTTAGCTTTGTCAGGAATCTTAAACTATTAAACATGTTAATTACTCTTAGCTGGCAACTTTTAGTAATTGTTTTGGTATGATCACATCCATCCCTTTAACAGCTACTTTGAACAATACCTTGAACATCTCATGACTGAGATGTCATTTCATGAAACCATAGGCAAACAGCTAACGTCATGAGGAAAGGCAGAACTCTTTCACAGGAAAGTGACTCAGATTTTAAGACTCCAGGAGTTCACGTTTCCACCAAGTTCTTGTCTTCCAAAGGTATTTTAGCAAAATAAAGGAATCCAGTTAACCTAAGCAGAACTATTATCTGTCTGCTGCCTGATCAATGGATTGAGCACAGAGGCTCTTCAGCTTGGAGAGCAGATATGAAAGAGAGGTTTTATAAATTCGTGATTGGGGTGGAACAATTATTTAATCTTTCAAATAGCACTAGGACTAGTCAAATTTTAAAAACAAATTTCAGCCATTGCACAAGCAAGCTGTGGAATTTGTTGCCAGAGAATGTGGTCAAGTCCTAATAGTACAGCAGGATGTAAAAATGGTTTGGACAGATTTTTTTTTTTGGAAGGCAGATCCATCAACAATTATTAGCCATACAGATGTGGTGGTTGTGACCTCCTGTTTCTAAGGGTGAGGAAAAGGGAAGGGATCTTCCCATTAAGATCTGCCAGGTATTTTCCAGCAACCCAGAATGGCCACGGTCTAAGAGGAGATGCTGGGCGAGATTGTTCTCGCCCAGCAAGGCACTTCTTTGCAGAGAGCTCCGCTTGCAGAGTGCATGTGTTCTACAGCGGGACAGGAATAGTTGAATATGCATTTTAAATTATAGGAATCTGTGGACCACATTAGCACATTAGTGGTTTTGGTTGAACATTAGTCAACTACATTGATAAAGCATTTATTTTACTTTTAACCCAGTTAAGTCAGTTTTATTTCAGTTCTTAACCTAACGTTCCACGGATATATTTAATGCAAAGAACAATAAATAATGATAGTCATAATACAGATCAACACTAAAATAAAAATTAAAATAGCCAACATATTTGGGAAGAGGAATAGCCTAGTGGTTAGAGCAGTGGACTATGAACCAGAAGACCAGGGTTCGAGTCCTACTGTCGCTCCTTGTGACCTTGGGCAAGTCACTTTACCCTCCATTGCCTCAGGTACAAAAACTTAGATTGTAAGCCCTCTGGGGATAGAGAAATACCTACAGTACCTGAATGTAAACCGGTGTGATATCTCAATTGAGATCAAATGTCGGTATATAAAAAGAATAAATAAATAAAAATAAAATAAATATTAAAATCTGAATCATAACATAATCCCAATAAAACTACCAAAAATAAAAGCAATGATAAAAACAAAAGCAGAATAGTATTGATGTTCAGGAAAAAAAACAGGTCTTGAACATTCACCTAAAAAGTAAATATTGATTGGTAAATGACTGGTCTTTTGGCCACGAGTTTCACAAATGCCACACTACACTGGAGAATATTCACTTGCCTGCTACAATCACATGGAGACGGAATACATAAGAGCTTGGGCTGGCACACATGGCCCTGTTCAAATAAAGCTTTAAAAAGCCTGGATAGTTTTAAATTGTGTATGGAAGTGCACTGGTAACCTGTACCAAGGTTTCTTTTTTCGGTATTGGCACAATATGGTCACTGAATTTGATGCCCATTAAAACTCTAGTGATCGTGTTGAGCACCACTTGGAACTTGCAAAAGCTTTTTAGTGGTAGGCCCCACATAAAGTGAATTATAGTTGTCTAAGTGAGCAGTAATTAATGCATTGATAAATTTAGCAAGGTCAAAAGGAGAACAAAGTTGGTGAACTTGTTTAAGGTACACAAAGCTCCTTTTAGCAGTGGCCATAATTTGCACTTTCTTATTTAATGCAGAGTTGAAAATAATACTTACATTGCAAATTTGCGTGTGCACGGGGAGCACCATTGCATCGAGAACCAGGAGAATATTTGGGTCCTGGGGCTTAGATTTGTTTTCCTAGGGTTCCAGCTTCTATTTAGTTGCATCCAATCAACAACAGCCCTCAAATATCGATTTGAATCTGTTCACTGCCTCTAAACAACCTTTATCTATGACATCAAAAAGTTGGATGCCATTCACATCAAAGCGGTACTGGATCACAAATTTTTGAATGACTTTCCTCCGAGGTTCCCTATAGAGGTCAGCATTCAGCCGGTGAGTGGGTGAAGTTGCTTGGATATTCCGTGGAACACGTCTGGATGAGTGTTCTGCTGAATAGATCTGGTTAACGTTAGCTGGATAGAGTTATCTGGGTAACTATAGGACAGGTATTTTTCTGACCAGACTTAATCAGTTAACTTTAGTCAGGTTGCGCTGAACATCTGTGCTAAAATTATCACCATTCCCTGGAAGGCCTCCATGACCTCTTCTATCTATCTATATCTATATATCTATCTATATATATATATATATATTTATTTAGAAACTTTTATATACCGGTATTAGTGGGGACATCATACCGGTTCAGAATTGAACAAGGAAGGCTTGAAATTACATGTTAACAGGGAGAGTGAACTGGGAGGGGGATAACAAGGCGCAGAGTGGAAAGATAGAGTAAGGTAACATTAACAAGCATCAATTAACAGTATAGCTAGTTCCTTAATATAAGGAAGATGTGGTCACCAGGGGTGGTGCAGGGATCGGGTAGGAGGGAATCTATTCAGGATAGGCCTTTTTGAATAGAAGAGTTTTCAATTTCTTTTTAAATTTGAATAGACATGGCTCGAGGCGCAAGTGTACAGGGAGGGAGTTCCAGAGAGCGGGGCCTGCTATGGAGAGAGCACGCTCGCGAGTGGAGGCGAGGCGGGCTGTTTTTAGAGAGGGAACATGTAGAATGCCCGTGTTGGTAGATCTGGTGGGGCGGGTGTACTGCGGGGTATTGAAGGGGATGTCGAGCCAATTGGAGTTGTGAGCGAGGATGGATTTGTGTATAATTGTCATATATATATATATATATATATATATATATATATATATATATAGTGTCTGGGTAACTCATTACCCAGACTATATATATATATTTACCCAGACTAAAGGGGTTTTGTCTGGATAACTTAAAAGGTCACCTGGACAGACACTTTTGAATATTAACCTCGTAGATGTTAAATAGTGTGGGAGAGGGGGAGAGAGGATGGAGCCTTGAGTCACCCCAGAAAAATGAAGAACGGTCTTGTAAAATGTACCCTCTGAGATCTTCCTTTTGGTGCAGACCAAAGCAGGGCAGCACTTTGTATACCCAGGCACGTTTAAGAGAATACTGTAGTCCAGTGTCAGATTAACAGGGAGTCCTTTCCCGTAATCTATTTCTATCCAAATGTCAGCTATGGAGGTCACTAGGGCTGTTTTCCTACCATGACCTGGGCTGAAGCCTGATTAGAAAGGATCTTAGCCAGTAGTTTGTGTAATTGGAAAAACCACTTCCCTTTCTGTCTTCTTCCCCCAGAAATAGGATGTTAGATGCCAGCCTGAAATTATCTAAAATATTTGACTCTAGAGAGAGTTTCTTTGACAGTAAGTGAAGAACAGCTCTCTTTAGAAGACTTGGCATAAAAAAACCTTTCATTTGAAGGAGACAATTCTTAATTTCAGCCTACAGTAAGATGAGGCCTTTCTGATTGATTTCGCTAACCAGGAAAGTCAAGGGTCTAGCAGACAGGTGGTCAGCCTCAGCTTAGTAAGAATACTGTTCAGTTTTCACAAAAAGAGGTACAGTTTTATTGAGATTGTTGGTCTCATCAATCTCTGCTGACAATGTAGAATTAGTATTGGATCTGTGGAATCAGGAATGCACTTGCTTTTTGTTCATTCAAAAAGCAAAAAAAAAAAAATGTACTCATTTGCAGTCTTAAGCCAGAAACAAATAATTGCAACGCGCAAGGCTATTAATTACACCCATGTATTGTTTTGAATTAAATCAACTTTATGATACTGTGGGTCACACTTAATCATCATTCCTGCTTAAAGTTGCCATGTCCCTTTTTTTTTTTTTTTTTATCATTTTGAAAAATGTGACTAAAATTATAGTCCATCAAGATAAAATATCACTTCCCTTAGTACTTTACCAAAATGGGGAAACTTTTCGCTCTATCAACAAAGTACCAGAAATGGCACCATATTTTGCCAATTGCTGATTATTGATGCCTGCAATACATAGAAACATGATGGCAAAAAAAAAAAAAAAGACTGTGTGGCCCTTCCAGTTTGCCCATCTGTCCTATTAGCATTATAAATCTCATCACTTCCTTAGATCTCCCCTGTAATTATCCCATGCTCTCTTGAATTCAGATACTGTTTATTTTTCTCCACCACTTCCACTGGGAAGCTGTTCCACACGTCCATCACCCTCTTTGTAAAATATCTCCTCTCATGACCCCTCGTTCTAAAGCTTTCGTTCCATTGAAAAATGCACACTTCCTGTGCCTGGAAATCTGAGATATTTGAATGTCTCTATCATATCTCTCCTATCTTGCCTTTCCTCTAGAGCAGTGGTTCTCCACCTTTTTTCTGTCGGGACACACCTGACAGATGGTTCTCACATGCGTGACACACTGACCACATGACCATCATAGGGCTAAATGTAAACATGCACTCTGTATCTACACAATCTACCCTGATCCCCAACAATGGGTACAGAACGGAACTAGGACGTTCAATTTACCATACAAAAAAGATATTTCTGGTGTCATCTCAGTAACAGCAACATAAACACTTTCTCCTACCAGGTGCAATAGCCTTCCTTATGAAAAAACAGTAATTTACCACCAATGCATGTTCTATTGAGAAATCACAACAAATAATATTGATACAAATGCCTACATGCTAGTAAAATACTTCACCTCGGTCACACACATAGAATCGACCTTCACCAAGTACAGAAAGACCGTAAAGTACAAATATGGAGATGGAAACCCAAAAAAAGCCACTCTGCATTCTGTGCAAAACAGAAATATAGCACCTAACAGACTCCCAGGATCTGCAATAATTACACAAACTAATGCGCAAAGATTTCAAACAGTAACAACCATACCTATGAAAAGGCAACGCTACAAAAATTTAGCCAGGCCCTAAACACAAATACAGCTCCTATTAGGAAAACAGAACAAACCAAGCAGCTATAGATCCCTACACAGAAACGACAAGCTTGCAGAATACCCTTAGCTGGGTCACACATGCAGAACACAGACAGACCCTCACCAAATACAGAATAAAGTGACCATAAAGCTAATGTTTTTGCGTTGTTGCACTGCATACACTCAGTCTGGCTTCTTGCTGTTCCCAGTTCAGTTTCTGTTTCCACATTCCTATTTATACATTTCTCAAGTGATATAAAATAATAATTCTAAAACTAGACTAATAAATATTTCAAAACTGATAAATAGAATAACATCCAATCATTAAAAACTTACAAAATTATTAAAAATTCTCTAAACACTAATAAAATATTTCGCACAGCAGACACATCACACAATACCCAATAACTAAAATAGTAGTCAATCAAGAAAGATAAACTTAAAAAGCTACCTTTACTTACCCTCTCCAGTAACTCTCCTACTCCTTTCGCTTGTAAGCCAATAGCACTCACCAGAAGCAGCAGTGGCTGCTGAAGTTCTGTCCTCACGCTTTTCTTCCTTAGTGCCCATGACTAGTCTATCACACACACACACCAGTCATCTCCCTGACCAATCTTTCTCTCTCACGCGCACGCACACACGCCAGTCACCTCCCTGACCATTCTCTCCTTCTCTCACACACACATTATCTCCCATATCAATCTTTCTCTCACACACATACCAGTCACCTCCCTGACCATTCTCTCTCTCTCTCACACACACACACACACACAGTCACCTCCCTGACCATTCTCTTTCTCTCTCGCACACCAGTGACTTTTCTGAACAGTCTCTTGTTATCACATGTTTTCTCTCATACACTTACGCACATGCTGGCTTACTCTCTCTCTCGCTCACTCACCCCCACCCCCACCCCACATGGCAGCTACAGCACAAGGTAGCCGATATGCTGCTATTAAAAGCAGAGTCCTGACAGGCTGGAAACTGCAGTAGGAGTGACTTCCCCCACCCCGCAGCAGCAAGAAGGCAGCACTCAACTGTTTGCTTGTGCTGCTATCATGGCACAGAGCAGTCAACTGAGAATGTAATTCTATGCTTTTTCTTCTCCCCACCCTAGCCTTTTATTTTTTTGCAGTTTGATTATTATTATTTTTATATTTTCTTGCTGGTGTCACGCTGGTGAGAGAAGGGGAGGTCAGAGGCAGGCCAGGGGGGGGGGGGCGCCGTACTCCTGTAGCCCCTGGCAAGTGGCCAGCCAGCACCGATCTTCAGCTCCGGGTCCAGGCAGCTGATGAATGGATTTCCCTAACAGCCGCGCGGCAGGAAATCCCTGCGATGATCGCAGCACAGGCAACCTGCTGTGTAGCGGGGCCAGGGAGAGCCTTGGGATGCGATTTCTGCAGCAGCAGTATGCATGCATGGCCTTTTTTTTTCTTTCTGCGTACCCAGTAAACATCCCACAGGGGCAGGAAGAAGAAAAGGTCACATTCCTGTTGCCGGCTTCCACAAACACTGCTGCCGTTCCCCTCGGGGCTTGAATGTGCTGATAGCCCGGGCAGGAACGGCAGCAGTGTTCATCTTGCTGAGGTGATTTGGGGGGGGGGGGGGGAGAGCAGAGGCTGCGTGACACACCGGTTGAGAACCACTGCTCTAGAGTATGCATGTTTAGGTCTTTGTCTATCCCCATATGCTTTAGAACAAATGCACTGATCATTTTAGTACCCACCCTCTGGACAGACTCCATCCTGTTTATATCCTTTTGAAGGTGCGGTCTCCACCAGTCTTGTTTACTTGCTTGGTAAAGCAATTTCAGCCGGAGCCCCTGAAGCAGAAATTGGTGAATCATGTTCCCTTGTCAGGTGCTTTACCGATAGAGAGAAATGCTTCCCCATTTTGGAAAAGTACTAAGGGAAGTGATTTCTTCTTATCCCGATGGACTATAATTTTAATTGCATTATTCAAAATTACAAAAAAAAAAAAAAAAAGGATGTGGCAACTTTAAGAAGGATTTATGTTTAAACGTGACCCGTTGTATCATAAAATTGATTTAATTCAAAACAATACACCGGTGTTATGAATAGTCCCATGTGTTGCAATTATTTGTTTCTGGCTTAAGACTGCAAAGGAGTAATTTTGTTGTTTTTTTGAATGAATGAAAAATAAGTGGTGAATGCCAGATTACAGAGATACACATTTGTTTAGTTCATTTTTTTTGACTCATTGGTTTTGGATAATTTCGCACTACTGTTGGAACCATTGGATGGCAATAAAGAATTAGAATCCAAATCCTTCCTAATTCAAGAGACCTCGTTAGAAAAATGTTTACAAAATTGATCACCTTGAGCATTAGATTATTCCTGAGTCGTTAATTGTAAAGGATGATATCCTAGATTTTCTTTACGATGGAGAATAGCTCTTTGGGGGTGACCTTGAACTGCAGTAATGATGGAGGAGAAGTAACTTCTTTTTGCTGTCAAGACCACTAAACTATAAACCCTTGCATGGGCCTTCCACTGGCTTTTATCGTATTCTTATAAGATTCTCCTTCATTTTCTCTCTGCTTTTCCCTTCGAAGCTCTTCCAGAAAGCCAGGCCTGGATATGGATGAGTGGTTCAAACATGACTTAATGGGATCAATTCTGTCTAAAGCTCAACATTTTATTCCAGAGATCTAGGAAAGTGTTGGCAGAAACTCCTTCTGCATATAAGGGAACGTTACCTTAGGCTTTAGAAAAATTAGTTGTATTCATTCCACCTTTAGCGCGAACCTTTTTTTAAAAGGTTCCACAATGTGATCAAACGTTTATTACAGTAGTGATGGGGCCATGATAATAGAGCTCTTCCGCACTTAAACCGTTCCGAGTCCTTAGAGGGGAGAAAATAATAAAGGGCATGGGGCTGCCAGATGTCTACGTTCATCAACCATCTGGGAGAATCCCATGCTAGTTCTAGTGAGGAAGCATAATCTCCAAATTTTGCATGCTAGAAAGCTGTTCATATTTTGCATTTGTTTTTTTTTCTAGCTGTCTGTTCTTCTTTAGTATAATGTAAGTTGGGTTGGAAAACATGAATAGAGGCCATGAAGTACAATGACATAATAGTGTGTTGTAGTTTCAAAACACCATCATATGAAAATAATATTAAACCATTGCCTTTGTAGTCTTACAGTTTGAGACCTCATATATCGTGGCGGGCTTTCAAAGCCATAGCCCTGTGTAGCCACTGTTAGAAATATGCGGTATATAAATGACTGTTACACCGTCTTAATATTTATAATCATCGGTCTTTTAATGTTATTGTAATGGCAACTTGTGTCAGTTTACCGACAGTAAATATTTGCATTTAGTATTTGCACTTATCGTAGCGGAATTTTGCAGCTTGGGATATCACGCTGGCGATGGCCCGACACGGCTCGTGTTTCGGTGAACCTTCTTCAGGGGCCGCACTATGCCAATTCTATAATAAAATGGATAAGATTTGAAAAAACCATTTAGGCAACAACATAGTCATAACTCTTTTAGCTGCATAATACATACGATCAACACGATTGATAGTGATTTGCAATTTACCACACAATACAGTACCACACATATAGCTTTTTTGGATATCTCTATTACCGTTCAAAATTTACAATTACATACTTCTATCCATCGCAAAGCAACAGAAAGAAACAATCTTCTAAGATATCACAGTTTTCACCCCAAGGCATTTAAACAAGGTCTCCCGATGAGCCAATTCTTCAGGTTGAGACGTCTGTGCTCTTTGGATGTGGACTTTAAAAATCAAGCAGGCATACTGGCAGAGAGGTTTTTTTCAAGGGGCTACCCTTACAAAGCTGTTTACAAAGCATTTAAAAGAGCTTGGTATTCCCCCCGTACAGCCTTGTTGGAATATAAAACCCATGAACCGGTAACCACTGACATCTGTGTATTAACACACACAGATAAATCATATCTCATAATGCAGAGCATTAAACGACATTGGCATGTTCTTCAATTGCATCCAGCCTTCTCTGAATTTCCTATGTTTGCATATCAACGGAGCAAAAATTTAAAGGATTATGTAGTGCGGGCATCAGTCACTCAACACTCCAATGCTGTCCTGCAAGGAAATCATGCCAGCTGTGGTAATTGTGATATGTGTTCAATCACCATGGAGGGATCATCCTGGCGACACCCACAAACGGGTTATATATATCACAAAAGATCAGTGACGACATGTAATTCCTCGTGGGTAGTTTACCTCATACAGTGCCCCTGTCAACTTGTTTATGTTGGACGCACCACTAGAAAAATTAAAACGTGGCTTTTTGAGCATCGTAGCCGTTTAAATATTGTCAATTTAGAGGCACCCATGGTGAATCATTGCATACAGTCTGGTCACACTTTCGATCAACTTCAATGGACGATTTTAGAACAAGTATCCCCCAACCCTCGTGGTGGTGATTTAAATCAATTTCTAAATTTTCGTGAACAGTGGTGGATTTATTCTTTATCTTCACAATCTCCCCGAGGCCTCAATGACTCCGTTGAGTGGTCTTCTCTCATTTAGTGCTGAAATCAATCCAGAAGTTAATACCTTTGACGTCATTATTGATCAGTTCCGCCCACTGCGGTAGGTACATAATCAGCATGTCAAAATGGCGGATCCTGCTGTTTGAGAATCCTGCAGCCTAGTAGCAGAACCTGTTCGGCGTTACAATAATATTAAGAGACCGATGATTATAAATATTAAGACAGTGTAACAGTCATTGATATACCGCATATTTCTAACAGTGGCTACACAGGGCTATGGCTATGGCTTTGAAAGCCCGCCACGATATATGAGGTCTCAAACTGTAAGACTACAAAGGAAATGGTTTAATATTATTTTCATATGATGGTGTTTTGAAACTATTACTAAGATTACATCATATCGAAACAGTTTCTTTTTTTGACGTGTAAAATAATAGTGTGTTGGCCATATCAGGTGGTAACATAGTAGGAATCAAAGTTACTTGCGCAATTTATTTATTATATTTTTTTTTTCTGGGAGTCTTGCCAGAAGCAATTTTAGATTTGTCTGCAGACTGTGTTAGTTATTAATGATTAATGGCATTACCCTCAAAAGGTGTTTTGTCTTTAAGCTAAGACAGACGTCGCCTATTGCAAGCCCTTGAAGTGTTACTAAGAAGACAGCCTTTGAATTGTGAGCAGTACGGCAGCACCGTTGGGGAGTGTTACTTGGAGAGAGCCATTCCATCTTTTGTGTAGCCAACATACAAGTGCAAATAGGCTCTTGTCAAGTAAAAATTGTACTGCTGTCACTGAAAAGTTTTGAGCCACTCAGTGTGTAGTAACCCCCAGTTTCCTCAAAATCTCTGTTCTTTCCTCTTGTTCTTATTTCTACACTTCCTTTTCTGTTCAGATATATATATATATTTCCTTACGAGGTGAGAAGCAACGTAGTTTGACTGCTTTGGAAAGAAATGTTACCCCTATGCTTACACTGTGTATTTGTCATATCGGCTTCCTGCAGGATGTTTATTCATTAGAGGAAGATCCGATTTGCAATCTTTCTGAAGTGAAGGACTTGGTGTCCTCCCTAACATGTTCCAACATTCTGAATGGACTGTGACAGAAACACAACAAGAACTTTTTCACTCAGACGACCGTGGGCTCCTGGAACAGATGGCAGCACGGTTTTATTGAAGCCAAAATAGTGGCAGAATTCAAGCCTGTATGGGGAAAAATGCAAAGGAACTTTAAGGGCCAGACCAATGAGGGACTAGGGTCAGATTGAGAAGACTCTGTGGCATCACAAAAGGGCAGGCTGGGTGGACTAAGTGGTCTTCCATCAATTCTAGTCCACTTTTTTTCAAGCAATACAGACATTAACCATTTGCACATTTAACACGATATTTTTGATGGCTGGTTTGTAGGAAAGTCTGAGGTGAATATCTTGAACTCTGCAGGCAGGATCAGTGGCAGATGAAGATACATAGTCCTCTTCTTCAGATACATAGTCCTATTGCTTTGAAATTTTCCTTATCTGACCTAAGGCACCTGAGGCGTCAGGTTGCTGCTGAGCCCCCAGTGCTCGGATTAGTTAAGGGGTGCGCCCCGTATTTTTACCTCTTGCCTTGATGAAAAACTTCCAATCTGTCTGATTTCTCATGCGAGGCGCAAATTTAATAACGCTTTATCCTACAAGGCTGAAAGGGAAGAGCCTGCCATCCCACTTGGTAGTTGTAGTTTCACTACTGCAGATATCATGACTGAACTTTCATTTTTTGGAAAATAATATAGCACACTGCTAAGAAAGCAGTGTTTCCTTGGAGTGCTTCGGTCTGAGACCAGAGAAATGGTGCAGGATGATGGGTTGGCCTCACAAAAATTTCTTTTTTTTTTTTCAATTTACTACATCCTTATGTAGCTTCAAAAATGGATTTCTGGTTTTGTCTTGCAGGTCCTTCTCTTTGCTGCTCTGTTTCCATCATCCCTTAAATTGTGCTTGACTCCATTTCAGGCTGAGCTGTTGCTGTGCCCTAGTGCACTGATAGTAATTGGATCCCTTTTGAGCACGCAGTAGAGCTAAGGGGACATGGATTTGTATCGTACAGAGCCATTCATTTCTATTGCTGACAAAAGTGTAGAGAAATATTTTACAGTATCACCGTTTGCCGCTCCAGGGGCTTAGACTTGTCATAAAAAGAGTAGCAGATGAATGGCGCAGCCTCCAGAGGGAGGTGATGGGGCACATTTGTATCAGAACCCATGAAAGCTTGGAATAAACACAGGAAGATCCATAGGTGTGCAGAACTAGAGATAAAGTAGGGAGGTCGTGTGGCCTCTGCAGTACCGCAGCAGGAATGGGCAGACTAGACGGGCAAAGAATCGGAAACAGATTTCAATATCTGAGAGACTCAGGATGGAAGAAAAGGACCAAGTGGTTCATCCAGTCTGCTCAGCAAGCTTCTAATGGTAGCAACTGTCACTCCGTGCCGTTATCCCCCAAATGATAACCCATAAAAATTGCAGCGTTTTTTTTTTACTGGGTGATGAGCTTTCTTGAAAGTTCAGACAGTGCTGTTTTGACCTGCTTTCCTTTTGGACTTGGCCATAGGAAGCAGTCCTGTGCTTTTTCCCCTTATGTCTTGAGTATCAGTTCTCCAGACCCTAGACGTTGGGGGCCCTCTTAGTTGTTGTCTGAATCCAATTCCTCTTCCCCCCCCCCCCCCCCCTTGCTGTCTAAGCAGGGAGCAATGTTGCAGTTGCTTTACAAGCATCAAGGCTTATTGGTTAAGGGTAGTAATCTCCATGCCCCTTCTGCTAAGGGTAGTAACTGCTGCATCAGCAAGTTACCCCCCCCCCCCCCCGCATGCTTTTCTTCATGTCTGCCCTCCTAGACTTTAGAAATCCACAGAGTTTATCCCTCGCCCCTTTGAATTATTTGACTGTTTTCATCTTCACCAACTCCTCCAGAAGGCCATTCCAGGCATCCACCACCCTCTCTGTGAAGAAATAGCTCCTGATGTTTGCTTTGAGTAACCCCTGTTTTTTTTTCCAATGGAAAGGGTTGGAATTTCGTGCATCATTAATACCTTTTAGGTGTCTAAAGGTCTGGATCACATCTCTCCTGCACCTCCTCTCTTCCAGGTATTGCATATTTGGATACTTCAGCCTCTCCTCTTAAGCCTTCCAGTTCAGACCCCACACCATTTTAGTTGCCCTTCTCTGGACCACCTTCATCCTGTCTCTGTTCTTTTTGAGATATGGGCTCCAGAACCGGAAACAGTACTCCAGGTGAGACCTCACCAAGGACCTGTACAAGGGCACTATCACCTCATTTTTTTTTTTAATGGTTATTCCTTTCTCTATGTATCCCAGCATTCTTCTGGCTTTAGCTATTGCCGTGTCACATTGCTTCATCATTTTCAGTTCACCAGACACTATTATCCCAAGATCCCTCTCTTGGTTCGTGCATATTAGTCTTTTACCTCCCCATCACATAAAATTCTTTTGGATTACTGCACCTTAGATGCAGGACTCTGCACCTCTTGGCATTGAATCCCAGCAGCCAAATTTTCGACCACTCTCCAAGCTTTCTTAAATCACTTTTCATTCTCTCTACTTCTTCATGCGTGTCCACTCTGTTGCAGATCTTAGTATCATCCGCACATAGACAAACTTTACCTTCTATCCCTGTCGCAATGCCGCTCACTAAGATATTGAACAGAACCAGTCCTAACACCGATTCTTGTGGCACTTCACTTAGCTCTGATCTCTCTTCAGTGTAGGTTCCATTTACCATTACATGCTGTCTCCTATCGGTCAACTAGTTCGTAATCCACGCCACCACCTTGGTGCTCATTTCAAAGCTTCTCATTTTATTCACAAGCCTCCTATGCAGATAGTATTAAAAGCTTTGCTGAAATCAAATTAGATCACATTGAGCGCTCTTCCTCGATCCAATTCTCTAGTTGCCCAATCAAAAAAATCAATCTGATTTGTCTGATAGGAATTTTCCCCGGTGAATCCAGGAATGACAGCTATTACCTGGAGATTTCCTTATTTAAAAAACATACACACGGTTAATGCGACTCCAACATTGCTCTATGCTTCAATGGCAAGAGGAAATGTGAAAAAAAAAAGGATTTGCATCAACAAAAAAGTAGGGAGTAACTTGCTTGTTACAGTGGTTACTACCCCAAACCAAATAAGCCTGATACTTCACTTTCAATGCATATCCAACATAGTTCTCTGCTTCAACGGCAGGGGGAATGATGAAAAGACGATTTATATTCGGACAACAACCAACAAGGACTGAATTGAACAGGCTGGATAAACATGTGTGGGAGTAGCTTACCATGACGGCGGTTACTATCCCTAACCAATTAGTTAGATACTTCACTTAGATGCAGCTCCAGCATTGCTAACTACATCGATGATAGGGGTGGAAGGGAAATAGATCGATGGCGGGAGTGGAAGGGAAATAGAACAAAAAGTTACTTACAAGGGACAAGAGTAACAGATACGTGTGAAAGCTTGCTGGGCAGACTGGATGGGACCGTCTGGTCGTCTTCTGCCGTCATTTCTATGTTTCTATGAATCCATGCTGCCTCTGGTCCAGAAGCCCATCAAATTGTAGATCTCTATCCTTTCCTTCAGCAGTCTCCATTAATTTTCCCAGCTCTGAGGTGAGGCTAACTGGCTGGTAGTTTACAGCTTCCTCTCTGCTACCACTGCTCTTCTCCAGTCCCACAACACCACTCCCGTTTCCAGGGATCTATTGAACAGGTCCTTCAGCAGGCCTGCCAGCACATCTCTGAACTCCCTCATTATCCTGGGATGAACCTCATCTGGCCCCATGGCCTTGTCCACTCTGTTTGCCTAGCTCTTCCCATACATTCTCTTCTGTAAATGCAGTTTTGTTTATCCCATCTCCATCTATGGCCTTGTCAACCAGCAAAGGTCCTTCTCCAGGGTCTTCTTTAGTGAACATTGAACTGAAGTATTTATTTAATATTTCTGCTATTTAATTTCTCTCCACACATTGCTCCTCATCACCTTTCCAGTTCACTATATCACTTCTAGCTTCCCTTCTTTCTCTGATAAATCTGAAAAAATGTTTTGTCACATTGTTTTACCTCTTTGGCAATCCTTTATTCCACTTGACCTTTTGCTTTCCGTATTTATTCATCTCTTTCAGTTTTAACAGATAGTCTTTCCTGTATTCTCTTTTTTGGGATCCTTTCTACTTCTTTAACACTGTTATTTTTGCTTTTATTTTTTTCACCACATTTTTAGAGAACCAGATAAGTTTCATTTTCCTCTTACTCTTGTTTACCTTTCTAACATATAGGTTTGTTGCCTTTGTAATAGCTCCTTTTAATTTGGCCCACTATTGTTGCACTTCACCCGTTTTCTTCCAGTCTTCCTGTTCTTCCTCCAGGTATGTCCCCATTTTGATAAAAGTCCGTATTTATGAAATTCAAAACTCTGGTAATTGTGTGACTTCTCTGTGTCCTAGTTGCGAAGTTGAAGCATACTATCTAATAATCATTAGAGACATTATCGACATTATCATCATTAGCGAGCACTAGATCGAGTATCACACCCTCCCTCATGGGTTGCATTACCATTTGTTTGAGCAGAGTCCCTTGAAGGGCATCCACTATCTCTCTACTTCTTGTAGATTTCTTCGAAGGGATGCTCTAATCCACATCTGGCAGATTAAAATCTCCAAGCAACACTTCTCCCTTATTTCCCACTTTTTGGACATCTTTGATGAGTTTGCTGACCAATTCTTCTGTTTGAGTCAGTGGCCTGTAGATTACACCAGTAGAAAAGGAAGCACCAACTTCTTTTTTTAGGATGGTCCATAATGCTTTTTCTTGACCCCATATCCCTTGCAAGTCAGTTGCTTGGATATTGTGTTGACATAAAGAGCTGCTCTTCCCTCTTTTCTGCCTTCTTTGTATGTTCTTGACAAGTTATAGTCTGAGATGGCCATATCCCAGTCATGAGAAT
Organism: Rhinatrema bivittatum; assembly: GCF_901001135.1. Lineage (NCBI taxonomy): Eukaryota > Metazoa > Chordata > Amphibia > Gymnophiona > Rhinatrematidae > Rhinatrema > Rhinatrema bivittatum. Next base: position 568,908,948 of record NC_042617.1, read on the forward strand.
CAGTGAACCAGGTCTCCATAACAGCAACAATGTCCAAGTCTGCCTCCACCATTAGGGCCTGCAGGTCTGGGATTTTGTTTGCCCAGACTATGAGCATTTGTCGTCATAGCTTTCCAGCTGCTCTTCATAGTCACCTTCTCAGCTTTTTTTTAACTGATTGATTTTGTTACTTTCTCTTTCCTCTTCCTGTTTTTCTTACCTCCTGCCACCCCTGCTCCCTAATTTAAATGCCTGATATTGTATGATCTGAATTTTTCACTTAGCTTCTTCTTTCCTGCCATAGAGAAATGCAGACCATCCTTACCATATAAACCTTTATTGCTCGACACATGGCCTCAGCCTCCAATGTATCCAAAACCACTTTTCTTACACCAGGTTTTGAGCCAGGCATTGAAGTTATCTATATATCATAACATTTCCTTTCCCTTTCCACAAACAGGTAATACTTCTGGAAAGGCAATAGTCTTTTATCATGTGTCTAATATTCCCTAGATTTTGGCAATATTTCTGTACTTTGTGGACACCATTTCTAGTGAGGTCATTGGGTCCCCAGATGGATGTTAACATTGGTATCAGAATTCTTCCTTTCTTCTATAATTGCGTTGACCACCTGGTTTGCATTTGTATTAGTTGAGGATCCTGGAAGGCATCTAACTGCTGTGTCCCCATCAAAATAAGTTCCCAAATTGTTTCCTCTGATGACCAAGTCTCCGAGAAGCAGCTTTCTTTTATGACATTTGATCATGATGAAGGGTTTCTGGGTGCATTGGATGACTCATTTCCCTTTCAGACATCACTGCATATTCTGTTGCTGGGGCTTCTTCATTTTCCACAGCAGAAAATGCATTATGTAAGGGTAACAGTGGGAAGAGTGGGTATCTCTTTATCATGGCCTTATTCTGCCAGAGCCCACTATAATCCAATTTTTCCTGGGATTCTGAATCCTGGATGTATAACTTCTCTGTCGGAGTGGGAGCTGATACTCAGGATGCTTCAAAATATGTGTAACTTGGTGTCTCAGAGTCACAGGTCTTGTTCTAGCAGAACCTACTATAAACCATTTATACCTGGGTTTCTGAATCCTCTGTGAGCTGGGACAAAGTTTCTGGATGCTGCAAGGAAGGAGAGGTTATTTGAAGCTTGGTTAACATCTCTTTCAGATGCATTAGCGCCTTATTCATACAGACAGCTAAAGGCAAATTCGACAACCCTTAATTCTCCAAATGATAGAACTTGGGACATAAGCACCAAATTGTTGCACGGAATAAAGGACATTTTGCTAATAGTGACTGATAAACCATTTGAGAGAGTGGTACTTCAGTCCTATATTATTTAATTATCCTAAGCCCTTGGAAGAACTATTTAAGAAGGAAACAGTTTATTTGTATGCTTTGCAGCTGGTGAAGGCTTTCTTTATGGTATAGTGGTTTACCTTCCATGGGACCCAATAAATTAAAATTAGAAAACAATTGTCACAAATAGGTAGTACGATCAATGTTTAACTTTTCTCTTATATTTTATGTTTTAATTTCATGTGTAGCATCTTTTGGAATTCTAGTTAGTTTGGGTTTATTTTCCTGCTACTTCCTGAGATATACAGTAACAAGTTAGCAGACCAGTAAACTGAATGTAACCCAAGAAAGTACAAAAGTAATCATCAGAATTCAGCCCTAACTGGTGCCATTGATGGGCAGGATCAACAGAGAGACCAAATGCAGCCAGGGCATGAAGCAGGGTACTGGCACATTCCGAGAGCATTGTATGGAAGCTCGTACTACAGCTACCTATGCTGTACCTGCTGTGCGGAGGAGTGAGGGACCCTGGGTTATCAGCACTGGAAATTCAGACAACTGTCACAAGAACTAAATGAAGACGAAAAGGGGGAGAGAGGGCACCGAGATGGGCATTGTCTGTCTGTCTGCCCTGCCAGAAAGTGACTTTGAGGCTGCTGCATGGAGAACAGGTAGAAAGGCAATAGATAGGGAAAGATTTAAAAAAAAGTCAAATGGTGTTTTTACAGATTAATATGCAGCCCATGAGCTTATTTAGCTGTTGGGTTAAAGGTTCAGCTTTCGCAATGCTAATTTAAGCAAACTTTATTTTATTTTTTTTTCCATGGGTGATGATTTTAAAGACTATTTTGTGGAAAATTATTGCACCTGTTTTTTCTTTCTTGGGGATTGTTTTGACTGGCTCAGCTTCCAGAGTGCAAAGGCTGGAAGAGCGAGCCTCTTCCTGACACATTTTTGACACTGATACAATTTTTAGATGTCTGACTTTGTTGTGTTATGAAGTCGTAACTCCAGCCCGCAGTCGCCTTTTTTTTTTTTTTTGTTTAAAGAGAAAATGCAGTCATCGCCAGCCAAATCTTGGGTGACTGGTGACACGTTTCAGGAAAGCTCATTTTCTTTTTTGTTTTTATTTGTAGTAGTATATTTAACATACCACTGGAGGAAGCTTCACTGAGATTTAAAAGCTGGCTTTTTCTATAGCAGAAGAGTTACTAAAGTCCTTGTAGGGAAAATGGGAAACAGCTGGATATCGGTTACCTAGGAAGCAATTTTCAAAGGAAATCTCTGCGGGGAAAGTCCCATTGAAAATTATCCATTCCTCTCCCCCCACTTCCCACATTATTTACCCTGCCTACTTGGGATCTGCACAGTGCAAGGGGTAAAAAATAAATTCCCTGGCTGCAGCTGTTGCAGAATTTTCAAAGGGAAACCCCATAGGGAGTTTCCCTTTGAAAATTGACTTGAAGGCCTGTGGGGGTACACAGTATACAACGGCATACAAAAATTGGTCTCATAAAGTGCTGATGAATGGTATTCATAAGGAGCTTTGCTACTGCACAGGGACGACGTTTGTGAAAGCCTTTACCGGATGGTAAGCCAAGGCTTTCTGTGTCCTTTGTACTTACAGCAAACCCTCTAGTTGGAGGGAAGCAGGAGAGCGAGAATGGAAGGAGATTTCTTTTCTTACATGTGCACTAGCCTGTGTTGGAGCCTTCTAGGTGTTGAGTTGACCAACTCTTCAGAGTTTACCTTGCGCAATCACGTTCATATTGAAGTTTCCTTAAAACTGCCCAGGGCTTGTATGGTACCAGGCTGACCAGTGGCAGCAGATAAGGTGCGTACAGGTAGGGTTGAGAATTCAGCTGCTTTTCTGGCTCCATGTGTGAGCTCCCCGTGCTCCGTTCATAAGGCGAGAGGATGAATATGACACGCAGCTTTCCAAAGGCCGCCTACTGTTCTGGTCTGGATCCTGGAGGCCCACCATGTTTTGAGGAGAGGTACTTGCTCCTGTTCTCAGGTTTGTACAACTCTCTTCTGCTTGTACTTCTTCCCTTGAGTTATGGACAGACTTCAGGCACTTATAGAGCTACAGAGCCATGTATCGCTACATGTGAAGTGATTTGATTACATGTACCCTCTGCGGGATGTCAGTAGCGGTGGTGGTGGAGGGAGGGGGGGATGTTTGCAACATGGACTGCACCTGCGCTTCGGAATCGGATTATTTGCACAGGTTGTGTGGCTGTGAGACCTGCTGAATCCTTTGGCTAAAAATGGCTTTTTTTGTGGGGGGGTTAGCCTGCGTATCACTGTTCAGGCCAGAGGAGGTGGATTTTACAACATGTCTCTCTCTTTTTTGACTACTGATGAGCTGCTTCCCCCCCCCCCCCCCCGAACCAAAAGCCTCTCCCAGTTTTTTAACTCGGCAGGGATTCTATTTATCCTGGCAAAGGACCAGGCCTCACTCTCCCAGTCTGAACTGTAACGGAACGAAGCCTTTGTAACGTGCCCAGCCCGCTGAATGACTGCCGTATTTTTACCATACAGGAAATCATTTGCAGCTGAATGGGCACAGTTTCCACACCAGGCATAAACTTACCTTATAGTGTAAAGAAGAAAGAGAATGACCCACTAAAATGTGCTTTCATACCTCCTAGAGGGGCGAAGTCTCTTTGTATAGGACATTGTGTTGTTTTTTTTTTTTTTATTCAGAGGTTTACTATACTTACAGTGCAACTGGCTGCCACCAGCTCCCATCCTAATGTAAACACTTCCATACTGTACACATCAGTCATACAATATGTTTCAGGGGCCTTGCCGAACACGGGCATGTATTCACCACCTCCTTTTTTTGCCTTCAGTCCGTCACAAAACTTCTTCTCATCCTGAATTTGCAGCCCGAGGTTCTCGTTCTCTGTGGTTATTTTGCTGGTTGATCACACGGGAACGTTTCCACTAGTTAGTTAGTTAGTTTTTTGCAGCGGATTTGAGCACGTCGAGCCTGCATTCGCCGCAGTCTGAATTTTTTTTTTTCTTTTTGAGGCATGCTAAAAGCAACCACGGACTTTGCGCCTGTCCTTTTTTTTTTTTTGCTCTTTTAAAAATATGAAGCCTATGCACCGTTGTCCCCATCCCTCGCCCCCCCCCCCCCCCCCAAAAAAAAACCAATCCCCTGACCTGAACACGCTCACGGAACCCCTTCTTTTCTAAGCTGACTAAAAGCGTATGTCCTGCGATAGCCCACACAGGCTTGGAGCTGTGCAGACGGAAGGCCATTTTCAGACAAGCCCATTTACCAAAGCCTCTCTCTCTCTCTCTCTCTCTCTCTCTCTCTCTCTCTCTCTCTCTCTCTCTCTCTCTCTCTCTCTCTCTCTCTCTCTCTCTCTCTCTCTCTCTCGCTGGTTAAGCAGCTTTGAAAAATAATCTTCATGGAGTTCTGTTCATGATATTTCTAAACTACGCCTTTGCCTCACATTTGATGTATGCTGGCTTCCCCATCTTCCTCTCTGTGCCCTCTCCAACGTCTTAATGCTGCAGTCAGAATCCGTTTCCTGCCAGCCCCCTGCCGACTCTCTCTTCTCTGCGCTGGCACCTGGTAGAGTAAAGGGCAGCTTTCCGTCTACTTATTCTTACCTGCAGATTCATCCCTGAGCCTGCCCTTCATGCTCTCTCGGCCTTAGTTTCCTGCTGTGCTTCCTCACACTCTCTCTGTCCCCCTGACTCAAGGTTTCCTGTATACTCTCTAGGTTAAATGAGCTGCTTCCTGTTTTCATACCTGTTTTTTTTTCTTTTCATTCACTCTTTCTTTGGATCAACTTCCCATCTGATCTCCAGGAAGCTCATTCTGTGGTTATTTGCAAAAGAAAATCAAATGCACTTATTTGCCTTGGCCTGCCTAAAAGACCTAATTTTCCTGTGTTTATTTTTTTAAAACTTCTCTGAATCTCCATTGAGCATTGCACTAACTACTTTTGCATTCGATTTCTTTCTTTTTTTTTTTCTCGTTACTGGTTGTAAGGCAAGCTATAAATAAACAAACCTGGTTCAGGGGCCATGAATGTCTTGAAAAAGTCCATGTAAACAGGCCTGGATTTGTCAGTAGGCACACTAGGCCGTGGGGGCAGCAGGCTGACTGAAGACTTATTCCCTTTCAGCTGTGCTAAACTTCACAGGGCAGAAAAAAGCCCTCTGTTTCTGATCCAGCCCCTCCCCTCTAGGCAGCATGCAGGGGGAAGAGGAGATGAAGGGGGATGAGCCTGCCCCAGAGAGAGAACAAAGGTGGATCATTTTTGGGAGATTAGAAGGGGGGGCCATGGAGAGATTATTGGAGGGTGGGAAGAGAGGCTGGGGAATGAGGGGGGGGGGGTGGATTGGCTGAGGAGTGAGAGAGAGGGGAACCATGGGTTCATGCATGTGAGAGAAGAGATTGGTGCCAAGTCTTTGTGTATATGTAAGTGTGTGCCATATTGGGTGGAGTGCTGGAGGAGTAGGACTGGAGCATGGTAGGGGCACCTCCCTCCTCCCCTCCCTTGATATTGGATCATTCTATCCCTCAGATTCTGGAACCTTCCTCTTGTCCTACCTCTCCCTTCTCCCCAGATCCTAGAATCCCCTTCCCCAACTCATCCTACTTCCTCCTCCCCTTCCTCAATCCAAGAGCCTCCTCTCTCTCCCTCCTCTTCACCATCCCACTGCTGTTGGGTGACACAAAGGAGGATCTACCATCCTGATCTGGGGGGCAGACCCTTGCCATAGCGAGATGGAGAGTTTTGGCAGGGGAAGAAGCTATTGGGAGACAGACAACTGTGACGTAGAGGGCGGGGAAAGAAAAGCAAAAAAAAAAATGAGCAAAGAGTTGTAAAACTAAATAGGCAAAACAAAAAAGCCATCAAAAGAGAAAAATTAATTATATGGGGAAAACTATTCTCTGGCTCCAAATAATTGACTTTATTGGGCTATGTTTTTGCTTGCCAGATTAGGAACAAAGTTCTCCAAGTAACTTTATAGAAGATATTTAGCTGGGTTAGCATGCTGCTGAATATACTTCAATAACTATTCCCAGGTGTAAAAAGTTATCTGGGTATATTTAGGACAGCATTTATCCAGCATCAGCCATATACTTTTTAGTTGTGTTCCTCTTCTGCTCTTTATCCAACTAAATTTTAGTTGAGTAATGAATTACTCGGGTAGTCTCACCAGGTGTGAATTTCAAATCCAGCTAAAAAGTTAGCCAGGCAAACCCTTTTGAATATCAACCTCCATATATATATATATATATATATATATATATATATAGATAGGTTGATATTTTTTTTTTTTTTAATATATATATATATATATTTTTTTTTTAATATATATTTCCCAGGCCTTGACCTAGAAGGCTATTCTAATTTTACTTCCAGATCCAATGCAGGACTAAATTATATAGAACAGCGGCTCTCATGCAGAAATCTCTGCACTTAAAACAGTCACTACCATGCTTGCAGCTGCTTTCCAGTGAGGAATCCAGGTCAGCGGCTTAGTGTGCAACACAGAGCTCCACAAATCTCCCTCCTGAATAACTGCTATTACCTTCTACATCTTCTCAAAATACACCAGGCTTCAAAAGAAAATGATACACTGCCCACCACATATTACACGCACCACACACGGTGTGGAAAAGCAACCCTCCGTTTCTTCGAGCGGGCTTTCATAAATAAACAGGTTTTTTTTCCCTCTGGCATAGCTCTCACAAGAGAAGCCCAGCCAGTCCTGTGGCCAGGCAAACAAGCATCGATTGCTTCCTGTGAGCTCAGCCTCGGTGATGCGGAGGCAAGCGAGAAACCGTGCAAAAGCTTCAAGCCTGTGGATGTGGCTTTCACTCGCCGTTTACAAGTTCTAAAATCTCAGTAAGCACTTGTTAAGTGGGAGTGAATAAAAAAGAATGATAATGTCGATGATCCAGGAAACTACAGGAGCGACTCAGCCAGTCCAAGGATCCCAGAAAGCACCAGACAAACTAGAATAGAATAGAAGAAGTCCTCCTCCTGATCTGCCATGGGCCATGTGAGGCTGAGTTTCTCAGCGTTGTACCCCCTTCTGTCTTGTCTGTCTCCCCACAAATGTTTCCCCTTCACCCCCCCCCCCCCCCAGTCTTCTGTGGGTTATTGGAGATCCAGTTCACCTCTGAGTGCCCTATATTTGATAGGGTGTGTAATAAAATCCCAGGGGTCACAAAATCCAACCCTAAAATCTTGGAGTTATACAAATCGCTCTCCATGTAACCTTTTTTTTTTTTTTTTTTTTTTTTTTGGAGTGGCCAAGGCAGGGCATTCGGTCCTTTAGGGACGTACAAGCCTCAATAGTAAAGCACTTTTGTCCTTTGCCACTCCACAAGGCATTACATTTGAAGACGCACTGTTTTTCTATGCCTTTTTACAAGTGAAACACTACGGGGTGAGTTTTCAAAGAGTCACAAGTGTAAAAATGAGCATATATGGACATAAGAAACCTGTACTCGCATATCTGGTTTTTTATAAAAGTTGAAAGTGCACGCATACGTAACACTTCACGCGCACGTATATGTGTGTAAAATGGGGTGGTCTGGGGGGAGCCAACAATTATGCACATAAGTTGCTATTTTAAAAGATGTGTACATTACACCTGCTTATTATCCGATATTAGACTTGTTTATGGTGTATTATTGGCTGGGTGGGAGGTCTGGGTGAACTGGGGGGGGGAGAGATTGTGGGCTGAAGAACCAAGAGGGTCTTGATGATAATTGGGATAATTAAATTTCTGTCCCGTGCGCGTGTTTTGAAATTATGCCAGCTTTCACAGCCAAGTCAAGAATTTAACACAAGTCTTACTTTTATTTTCACACCCAAAACACATGTTCGAATAAGGTTGTGGTAAGAAGGCCTCTTCCGGGGTTGAAGACTTGCAGAGGATTTGTGTTGAGTTTACTGAGCCGCAAACGCATGGGAAAAGTTAACACATCGATCCCTATCGTATCCTTCAAACTACTCACTATTTGGTACAAATGTGCTCCTGGTTTACTCTGCCCCTTAATCTCCTCTCCCGACCTTCCCATTTTGTCTTGAAGATTTGTGCGTACTCCTCCTCCATTACTAACCAGGCATCTTCTCTCGCCTTTGTACTTTTTTTTTTTCCCCTCCTTGGCACCTCTTCTGAAATAATCCTCCCCCCCCCCCCCCACACACACAAACACACAAAAACCCCCTCTGACAGACATTCAGGAGGCCACATCGTTAACGATCTTCAAAAGAAATTAAAAACACCATTGGCCCGAGTGGCTAATCCCCTTGCATTAATCGCTTTAGCTGCTTTTTAAAAAAAATGTTTTCATGTGCCACCACTATGCGTTAGCAGCTCTAGTGCTGCTGAGGCGTGCCCTGGGCAGGACGCTGTGCAAACGCCGTAAATAAATCTTAAATCCTGCAGCACGGCGAGAGATGCAGTACAATTAGTCTGTCACTTTTTGGATTTGTCTGCTCTGCTCAGACACGCCGTTCGTAGCCGGAGGAATATGATATATTAAATTAAAATTGACTCTCTTCTCGCAGCAGTGGAACACGGTATCCACCTCCTAGGGGCTTCAGCTGAACCTCCCTTTTTTTTTTTTTTTTTTTTAAAACCTCCGCAACCTTTCCTGGCATGCTGCCAAAGCAAACTGTATGGATTATAATATTACCGGGTTAATCCTGTTAGGTTTCAGCATCTTGCATTGTAACCGTGCCGTGGGCCACGCTTCATCAGCGTATCTCTTTAGTTACACGTTTTCTAATGCCAGTCAGCTTGGCAGAGGCCCAGCTCGTGTACGTCCATTATGGTCGGTATGCCTAAGCAGGAGGAGCTTTCCCAAAACTTAAAAATGGTTGTTCTGTGAAATGAAGCAAAGCTTTTTGAAAGAGAGCAGTCTTACCTGTCTTTTTTTTTTTTTTTTTTTTTTTTTTAAATCTATGGACCCTTTTCTAGAAATTCTAACCCACTATTCTTGTGGCTTAAGAGCTGTAATTTTTTAAAAACCTGGCTTATTTTCTATTTATTTTCAAGATTGATAACCCGCGCGCTCCAAATTTTCGTGACGGGTTACAGTATAGGAGCAGACACAGACTACATAAAAATGAATGTAATACAATTATTGACCATAAGAACATAAGAAATTGCCATGCTGGGTCAGACCAAGGGTCCATCAAGCCCAGCATCCTGTTTCCTACAGAGGCCAAAAACCAGGCCACAAGAACCTGGCAAGAAGATCCCATTTATTTATTTATTTATTTATTTAGACATTTTTATATGCCGGCATTAGTTATGCACATCATACCGGTTTACAATGAACGAATCAAGCTTGGAGATTACATGTTAACAGGGGATGCTGAACTGGGAGGGGGGTAACAAGAGGCAGCTGGGAAGAAAAGAGTAACAAAAATTGGGTCCTCAATGCGAGGAAAGAATAAACACCGTGTGGTGATGCATCAAAAGAAGGTTTGTGGGCCTTCTATTCTGGATAGGCTTCTTTGAATAACAACGTTTTTAATCTCTTTTTTTTTTTTTTAATTTGGTCACGCACGGTTCAAGGCGCAAGTCAGGCAGGCGGCAGGGTGTTCCAAAGGGTAGGACCTGCGATCGAGGGTGCACGGTCGAGTGTAGAGGAGAGATGGGCTGTTTTCAGGGAGGGCACTAGAAGTGTGCCGCCTTTGTTGGCCGTTCTAGCGGGTCGAGTGGACGGAGGAGCGGTGAAAGGAAGATCTAACCATTTGGAGTTGTGGGTGTGAATTGCTTTATGTACTACGGTCAGGGTTTTGTAGTGAATGCGGGAGGGTATGGGGGAGTCAATGTAGGTCTCTGAGGATGGGGGAGTGATGTGATTGTGTTTACGGGAATTTGCAATGAGTCTTGCTGTGGCATCCCATGCTACTGATGCCAGTAATGGCAGTGGCCACTCCCTAAATCAACTTGATTAATAGCTGGTGTCCCCTTATAGGATCCCAAGGACCACATCTCAGATACAGTTTGAGCTGTTACAGTCATCTCCTTTATATTTGTTTATTCTGAGTGTCTAGAATTCCCTGATAGGGGACTTATTACTCTTCTAGGCCCTGGGCATTGCTTAAGTTTTTAACCAGCATTAAAATCAATTGTATGGAGCCCCAACGTGCTGGGTGCCGATGCGGTTTCCAACTCAAGGGTGAATTTTAAAAGCCTGGCGCGGGCATTAATTGGGAGATGTGCGGAGAAGTCGGGCCCGCCTACGCCGAGCAGACTTTAAAAAGCCGCCAAGATGTGCGCGTGTATCTCCTGGAGCAGGCATAGCTCCAAGGATTTCAAAGCAGGGCGGGGCATGGGGCATTTCAGGGCGTGAATCGGAGATGTGAGCGTAAATACTTGGGCACCTGGCGTGTGCCAAGGGTCCCCCCCCCCCCCCCCCCCCGCCACATAACTTTATTTCTAAAGAAACGTAAAGAAAACTAGGCAGGTCTGCAGTGTTTCTAATGGGCGAGGATAAATGGGGAGAGTGAAGGCTCTCTAGCCAGGCGGTGTTGGAGGACTTATCTCTTAACTGGGCGAACTGGAGATGAGCTGGGAATAGCATGGGTGTGCCTTTTAAGATCCCCGCCCGATTCACTCAGAAGTGGCATTTGCACACATCCATCAAGCTATTTTACAACATGCATTGCATAAGTTATAACACGGCAACATACCTGGGCCCATGCGTGCTGGCTTGAAAGCTGCCGTCCCTATCCTTTTCTGATTTAGGATAGAAAAGTTGATACATTTTTTTATAGCTTTTGATAGTTAAGTCCTTTTAGGTCTGCAATAAATTTACCATTTTGCTTGCAGTAAAGTTATTTGGTATTTAAAACCAATTCCATGTAATAATTTAGTTCCCTCTCCATGCCAGTCATTGAGGTAGGTTTCTAAGCTTCCTCCCAATAGCTGGTGGCTAAGATTTCAGCCCAATTTAGTTGCATTATTTTCAGGTCCCGTTTGTCATACCTTTCCTGCACTGACTCCATGTTCTCCTTTCTCCTGGCTTGTACCTAGGTCGAACCTTAATGCTCCTTACTTCCCTTACTCCTCCTTCCTGGGAATGAATGTGGATTCACGTGACCTTGAGGACACTGATGGTCCAAAGGGTTTCTCTCGCTGAGACGCCCCTCTTCCTCAGATTTATTTATTTATTTATTTAACAGTTTTATATACCGAAGTTCTAGCAACAAAGTTACTAATCAATTCGGTTTACATTGTAACAATAAAATTGACAGAATGTAGAATAATGTCTTACAGAGAACAGGGAAGATTTAACTTGGAAAAATAAAATAAAATAACTTAATGAGAACAATAAATAACTTCAACGGAGTAAGGAGAGTACAATTTAAACAACAAAATAATTTAGGAGAATATATGTTCAGAATTGAATGAGTTGGGCCTGAGGTCGAATATTGAAAAGATCAGAATAGTTATTGGGATTAGGAGAATGCTTGATTAAACAACCAAGTCTTGAGTCTCTTTTTAAAGGTGGGATGTTGAGAAAGCCAAGTCCCTGGGCCCTAGGCTGCTCAGGGAAAGAACAAAAAGTAAAACTCAGAAGGGTGAAAACTTCCTCATGAAAATACAAAGGTTTCCAAATCATGGCAAAAATAAGTAAAGGTATCCTGCCTCCTTTCTTTGCCCACATCTTATTCCTAGAGACCCAGGGTCCTTGGCTAGAAAATAAACCAAAAGAGAAGAAGAGGAACTTGCTACCTCTTAGAGGATCAACTAAAGATTCCACGCCCTAAGATGGTGGCAAGGGTTTAGATGTGCTAAGAGCACCTTGTTGCTCCCCGTGTGAGCGTCTATCATACATTGATATTTTGTTTCCACCCCATCCCCATTACTAATGGACTGACACCTTGCATAAGCCCACTACCTTTCAGAATTCCCTGTTGGGGGGGAGGGGGTGTGAAAGCAGGGCCGGTGGAATTGCTAGGTGGACTAGGCGGCCATTGGTTGGGGGCAGCATCGGCATGGCCTCTCCTTCTTCCCGTCCGTGCAGGACTGCACCTCGGCGCGTGTGGGAAGAGGGAGAGTCTATGCCAACGTAGGCGGGAAGAAGAGCGTGTCTTCGCCACAAGAAGAAGTGGCTCGGGCCGTGCTGCAATGAAGAGCAGCAGCAGCAGCAGGCAACCAGCGTGGCCCCGCCCACTCGGCCCCGGTTCCTGCTTGGCTGTTGGAAGCTGTGCAGGAGGCGGGGAAGCGTCAGCCCCCCGCAGGCCTGAAGAAAGAGAGCACCGTAGGCTGCGGGGGCTGAAGAATGAAGTTGTCGCTGTTGGTCTTGTGCTGCTGGGAGAGGGGAAGTGTGTGAGAGGGCATGTCCGTGTGTGTATGAGAGAGGGCATGTCCGTGTGTGTATGAGAGAGGGCATGTCCGTGTGTGTATGAGAGAGGGCATGTCCGTGTGTGTATGAGAGAGGGCATGTCCGTGTGTGTATGAGAGAGGGCATGTGTGTGTGTGTGTGTGTGTGTGTGTATGAGAGAGGGCATGTCCGTGTGTGTGTGTGTGTGCGTATAAGAGAGAAAGCATGTTTATACATATGAGAGAGAATAAAGTTTGAGCAACAACCCCTCTCCTCTTCCCCTGGTAATCCACAACAATCTCAGGGCATCTGGAATTCAAAAGATCCCAGATATTGGGTGCTATCTGATGTCTGTTTTTAAGTAGTTTATGGGTATTTGGAAAATGTGTTTAACTTTTAAATTACTGGATGTTCCATGCATCAGCTGTTATGAAATAGTTATTCTTTTTATTAGTATGGTTTTACTCTATTGATGATTTATATTTCTTCATTTTATTGTTACATTATTATAAATGCATAATTTTATTTTTGTGTGGGGAGGGTGTGACCGGGGGGAGGGGGCCCAGCAGGCTGTAAGTTTTTTGCCTAAGGCGCCTAATAACCTTGCACTGGCCCTGTGTGAGAGGCCCTTAATGGTGTTTTCAACAGTCCTTAAGTCATCCAGTCCATTACATTAATCCTCTTCCAACAAATCTGTGATTCGGTACTGATGGTTCAATCTGATCTCTCGCTTCTCTTGCCCATCTGAATTTCCGGGGCAGTCCCCATTTGGTGGACACGATACTTAAGTTGGGTTGGATGGCAAAATCTCAAAGTTCCATTCCTCATTCTTTGATTCAGGTGTCAAGAAAGAATTCGTTTTTTTTATTACTACTGATACCAATTTCTCCCAGAAAATCCTAATGCTGTTGTCCTGGTTAACGCTGGATCGGTGCCATGCTTCTCCTTTCTTCCCAGTCTTCTTCTGCTCCCAGGAATGAAGGCAGATCCATTCCATACATGACCTCTGAAGGGTCCCTGGATCCTTCTGGATGAGAGATTCATCTGGAAAAACTCCTGTCCCGATAACAGAAACCTTAATTCCCTTGGCCAAGAGGAATAATTTGGTTGGTAAAAAAAAAAAAAATCCTAAGAAAAGGCAGGGTGGCTGGATAAAAACTTCCTTCACCAACAGTGATGCACACTACCAAAAGTGTTCCTTAAAATTGGAGGAAAAAGGCACTCCTCTACCTACTTACATAAAACAGGAGAACCTTTGGTTCATACAAAAGTTCTACCCAGTATCCTGTTTCCAACAGTGGCCAATCCAGATCACAAATACCTGGCAGGAGCCGAAAAAGTCGATAGATTACATGCTGCTTATCCCAGGGATAAGCAGTGGATTTCCCAAGTCCACCTTAATAATGGTTGATGGACTTCACCTCCAGGAACTTATGCAAACCAATCCAGCTACACTAGCGGCTTTTACCACGTCCTCTGACAATGAGTTCCAGAGCTTTATTATGCGTTGAGTAAAAAAAATATTTTCTATTTCTACTACTTAATAATTACTTAGTAATTTCATTGTGTGTTCCCTAGTCTTGTGTACTTTTTGAAAGAGTAACCAATCTATTCACATTTCCTCATTCCACTCCACTCATTTTATAGACCTCTTTCGTATCTCCCTCAGCCATCTCTTCTTCAAGCTGAAGAGCCCTAACCTTTTTGGCATTTTCTCAGGGGAATCGCTCCATCCCTTAAACATTTTGGATAACCTTCTCTGAACCTTTTCTAATTCTGCTATATCTTTTTTTTTTGAGATGAGGTGATCAAAATTGCACACAATACTCTAGATGAGGTTGCACCATGGAGCAACACAGAGGCAATATGATATTCTCTGTTTTATTCTCCATCCCTTCTTTGGCCACTGCCGCACACACTGAGCAGGTTTCAACATATTAACCATTTCCTCAGTAGTGACTCCTAATGTGAACCCTTGCATTGTGTAGCTATATTGTAGATTGTTCTTCCCGATGTGCCTCATCTTTCACTCTCCTCATCACGTTGACAACCCTCCAGCCTTCAGGTACCGCAGATGATTCTAATGGTAGTTTATAAATTACTAATAGTATGTCTGCAATTTCATTTTGTAGTTCTTTCATCACTCTGGGATGCATGCTGCTCATTAGATTTGTCAGTTTGGCGCCTTATACCTTCCAGGTTCACTTAGATTTGTTTCAGTTCCTCTGAATCGTCGCCTTTAAATATCATTTCTGGCATCCCCAGGATTTAATCCCTAAGGCCCAGAGAGTCCTCTTCCAACAACAAGAAAAAACAAAACAGGAACAAACAGCAACATCCTGCCTCCTAGAAAAGCTATATCTAGAGAGGGCGTGGATCTTTAGTTGTTTCTCCTTTATAGCAGTAATCAACACAGCAGCTTGTAAACCAGTTGCTTTTTGTCTCCAGTCTACCCTATATGTTCGTTCTTAGCAGAAACCCAGCAGGGTTCTCTAAACTAGCGCACCGTGACTCCCATTCCCTGACGCTGGCTTAGCCCCAGCGTACCGTGACCGCCAACCCCCATCCCCGCACGCACGCTCTTCCCCTTCCCATTATAAACACAATAAAGCCCCAGAAAAAAAAAAAAACCCAAAGCAAACAAAAGTACCCCCGTCCCTGCTTACAAAGCCATTAAAGCAAATGTCCCCAGGATCCTACCCTAGCTCTTATCCCATCAGTCACTAGCTTTAGCGGTATTGGTGGGGCAGGGGGAGAGGTCCAGAATGCAGACCCGGAGGAGTTTGTTTTTAATAGACTTTGGTTGTTAGTGGCTGCTGGAGCGCGCACACACCCCGCCAGGTGCAGACGGAAACCTTCCCCTGCGCTAAGCGCACACAGGGGCCGATGCAATAAAATTTGCAGAAAGCGGGCGCGCTTTTTTTTTTTTTCTTTTCAGTGCGCTCGGCTGTTAAAGCCTGCTCCAGGCAGGCGTGAATACCTGAGCGGTCAATGTGCGTTTGAGACGCCCATTTATTTTCTTTTTTTGCATTAAGAGTGAATGAGTAATAGCGCTCATTCGCGTGCATTTGCGTGTGATGAGCGCTAACTCATTCATTCCGTGTTGGACGCGTGTTAAATAGGCGCTAATCCCCCCTGTTGCATTAGGGGGTGGCTTAGCGCCTATTTAACCCGCATCAGACAGTGGGTCAAACACTGTATTTCATCGGTCCCATACTGGAGCCTACTGCTGTTGCGCCAAACTCCCAACAGCCTGCTCCCAGGGTTGGTGCTACTAGTGCTTTCCTTTAAAGTGATAATCGTACTGAGAGCAGTCGGAGATGTGGGGTATTGCTAAGAAACCTCCTGTGCCTTTATCTCATATCTACACCATTTATTTTTTTTTTTGTTGTTTCCACTTCAATATTTTTTTAAAACCCCCGTTATAGTGCCTGTTGTTTCTAGAGGAAAGTGGATGTTGCTTTTTCTCTCCAACCCTTTCCCATTGTTTGCGACCAAATGATGGTGGAGCGCTTGCTGCTTCCGTTTGCGCTGAACAGATACGAGCTCTTAGCTGGTGGCCAGTGCCGTGTAACTTTTGTTCCCCCTGCATAAAGGAAGTGTGTGGGCAACTTTGATTAGGGGCCATCTGTTTTGTGTGAAGCATCCTGTACACTGCAATGACACTTTTTTTTTTTATTTTTTTTTGCAGTGAACGGGGAGATTATTAAGCACATCGGACTGCACTGTTTTTTCCTGAACACAGGTGCAGCCCTAGTGCACAGGAAAACAGAACTTCACTGGGGTGTTCTTTTTATAGCATCTTTGCCTTTTAAAATGTATCATTTGGCTTTTTTACAGAGAATTGGGAGTTCATTCACTTGAAACATTTTAGAGTTCAGCTTTTTAAAAGATTTTATCCTGTTTTTTTTTTCTGTTTCCGCATAGCAAGGATTATTAATGAATACAGCCTGGGCCTTTTTTTTTTTTTTTTAAATAAATAGGAATATATTTAAAATCAAAATGGACTCTGTTAGGATATAAACCATTACCAAAAATAATGGTATGCAGTAGAGAGATTTGAGAAATGTTCCTGCCTTTAAATAAACTAAATTTAAAAAATACATTTATGTGAAATAATGAAATATTAAAGTTTTGTAGGCCGTGACTGGCTTTGGGCCCAACGTTTTCTGGCTATTTTGGCTCTCCTGAAAGCTTACTCGTGACTACGAAGGGATACTCAGGACTGTCCTGATTTTGTTAGCAAGCAGCTCTATTGATATTAAATTCTAGTCATTGGCCCTGGACAGATGACAGGGCTCTTATAGAGTGTTTGGTTTGGGATTCTGAAGTGAATGCTTGCTTGACATGAAGATAAGTCATTTAGTAGAAGAAATATACAGGAAAGTCTTGGTTCAGTTTTACACTGTGCATCGAAAGAGCTGCTGCTGTGTGTATTTTAGTAGATTTGTGAAGAGAGCATTTTAAATATATTAGTTGTATTTCATTACAAAAAAAAGTCTCATCTTAGTGATACCAGTAAAATACAAGAATTAAGTAACTTACAGGTAGATTTTAAAGGTGCTGCTCGGGCAAAAAAATGGCCCCATATATACAGATGTGGGCTGTGCGCGAGAAACGCACATTTTAAGAAGCCGGGAAGTACGCGCATACTACATACCTGTGTGCTCGTCAAGAAGAAGGAGGAGGCAGAAAAGGGGTGGGGCCTGAGCGTAACGAGGGTGGGGCCAAGACTTACCTACGTAACCTCCGAATTTTGCAAGGCTGAACATGGCAGTGTGCGCAGTGTTAACTGTGTAACTTTACTACTGGTCCTTATGAGGCACAAGTCTGGAGATTTTGGGCCAGAAGGGATCCTGAACACTAGGGGAGAGGGAGAGGAGAGAGACAATCTGACCCTCTATATATCTCCCACTGTAAGAGGGGCACTTTCAACTCAGGGTGGGTTTTGGGGGGGTTACGTTGGTCTGCCTAGGGCACAAGGATCTGTAGATCCGTGTAACATTGCCTCCCCACCCTGTGTTGAAAGTGCCCCTCTTACAATCGGGCTGATACAGTACAGTGCGCTCCGGTTTGGACGCGTGTTTTCGACGTGCTAGCTTTACCTCTTATACACAGGCCGATTCAGTAAAAGTTGCGGGCGAGCGGGCGAGCGCACAGGCCGCTCTCCTGTGCGCGCAATTCAGGGGAGGAAGAAGATGCAAATGAGGGCCCGTGGTAAAAGGAGGCGCTAGGGACACTAGCGCGTCCCTAGCGCCTCCTTTTTGACAGGAGCGGCGGCTGTCAGCGGGTTTGACAGCAGACGCTCAATTTTTCCGACGTCTGTTCTCGAACCCGCCGACAGCCACGGGTTCGGAAAACGGACGACGGCAAAATTGAGCGTCCGTCTTCAGACCCGCGGGCTGCTTTTTAATTTTTACATTTTTTTTTACTTTCGGGACCTCAGACTTAATATCGCCATGATATTAAGTCGGAGGGTGCACAGAAAAGCAGTTTTTTCTGCTTTTCTGTGCACTTTCCCGGTGCCGGCAGAAATTAACGCCAGCCTTTGGGCAGGCGTTAATTTCTGAAAGTAAAATGTGCGGCTTGGCTGCACATTTTACTTTCTGTATCGCGCGGGAATAACTAATAGGGCCATCAACATGCATTTGTTCCATATAAAGTGTTCGATGTAAAGTGCTTTCCAAGCACTAGTTTTATGTTTCGCTGTGAACCGATGTGATATCATTGATGAATGTCGGTATATAAAACCTTTAAATAAATAAATAAATAAATAAAAATTTGCATGTTGCGGGCGCTATTAGTTTCGGGGGAGGGGGGGGGGGTTGGCCGCCCGTTTTCGAAGCACTATTACTCCTTACTGTATAAGGGTTAAAGCTAGTGCATCAAAAACGCGCATCCAAACCCGGGCTAACAGTGCGCTCTACCGGAGAGTTTGGCTTCCTGAAAAGTGATTTGTTGGGACATTTAATAATTTTGAATTGATGAACTAATGTTGTAATGGGGATAGGTATATGAAAATGTAATGTGAAGACATATGGTTTAGAGGGAAGGGTTTGTATTTTTATGAATGGGGTGTGGTGTGTGGATTGGATATTTTTAATAGATTTTTATAAGATGTGCAATATAAAATAAAATTGAAAAATTCTTTTGAACCATTATTAAGATCAGATGTCTTAATTTAGACATTTTTAAATGGCTTTCGTTGGGTGAGTAGAATTAAGGGACCTTGTCTTAGAATTGTGACTTCAAAACTATACATTGCCGGATTGATTGCAGGAACCAGTAACTACAGAGCCACACAGAGATGAACAATTGCTTGGTTTTGATCTGATTAAAATTTTATTACGAATAAGATTCACTTGTGTATTACACCGTTACAGAGGTGATACATAAGTGTATGGTTAGCACTGCAGGATGTAAGCCGGAAGATGGATGCATATACATTTAAATCTATGGGGGTCATTTATCAAAGTGCTATATGGCATTTTCGCATGTGTTAAGGCGTTTTCGTATGTGAAAGCACCATAATGTGTGGTGCGATGCAAATGAGAAAATGGGGAGGATATTGGGGCGGGAATTTTGGCCAAGTGGGCTGGGTTCACAGTTTTGCAAAGCTATATCGCACAGCTTTAATGCAGATGTTAACTACACCTTTTTCATTTGTGTAAAACCATGTGATAGGGCTTTGTCATGGTTGTGATGTTTTTTGCACATACTGTTCTGAGTGGTTTTAAGCTCCTGAAGAGCCAGCCAAGGAGAGAGAGTCAGACAGACAGACAGACTGACCAGCATGATACCCTCACGCTAAATAGGTATTTATATCTCTGTGGGAGGCCCACCTAGTAACTCGAGGTGAGGTTTAGGTATTATTGTAAGGGGTTAGGGGCCACTTTGACATTCAGAGTGAGACGTACGAACAGAACAGTGGTCTCTTGTGAAGATTTGATCACCTTCGGAGTGAGGAAACTCACCCAAAGATGAGATTTGTGCAATGTTCTCTCTCTACCTGGGTAACATCAAGCTTTGTACGTCTCACTTTGAATGTCAAAGTGGCCCCTAACCCCTACACTAATACCTAAACTTCACCTCTAGTTACTGGGTGGGCCTCCCATAGAGATATAAATACCTATTTAGCGTGAGGTCTTTCCGAGACATGTTCCGGCATTGCGATCCACATCAGTTGTCCAGCTGCTGAGAATTCATGGTCTCCGACTTCTCCTAAGAGCACCTGATGTATCATTGGAGTCTCCAGGAGATCTTTGCCATACGGGCAGAGCGACAGTTATGGAATGTAGAATTGTAACTTAGATTCCAGCCATGGAAAACCAGCATTATTAATTAGTTTAGGAGTAGCCTAGTGGTTAGAGCAGTGTATTATAAACCAGGAGACCAGGGTTCGAGTCCTGCTGTCGCTCCTTGTGACCTTGGGCAAGTCACTTTACTCTCCATTGCCTCAGGTACAACAATTTAGATTGTAAGCCCTCTGGGGATAGGGAAATACCGTCAGTACCTGAATGATGTGATATCTCAGATCGAATGTCTGTATATAAAAATAATAAATCTTATATTTGATTCTTTCATGAATCAGCGGCCAGTGAAGAGAAGCTAGAGTAGGAGTGATATGGTTATATACGTTCTGACCAGTTAAAACACGAGCGGCAGAATTTTGTAATATCCGTAGTGCTCTCAGAGTGCTATGGGGAAGCCCGAGTAATAACAAATTGCAGTAATCAACCCTGAGAAGATTAAAGTCTGAAGCACCATTTGGAAAGCTTCAGGTTCCAAAAGAGGCTTCAGTTGCCTAAGCATATGAGCTTGAAATTAAAAATTTAAAAATTGCAGATTTTTTTTTTTTATCTTCAGAGTTTTAGATTTCTCACAAGAATACAGATTGTTAAAGTAACTGTACATTAACATAGGAAATTATTCAAAAAGGAACTGCAGTACATCTGATGAAATATGCATGCACCTTAAATATAGGAAATAGGGCAGAAGCTCAATGACAATAAGCGATATCAAGTTGAAATATTAATACAAAGCAAACTAAAGGACATCGAGGAGGTTCATGACATATTCCTTATGCCAAACCACTGGTGGGTGCTAAATGGGTGTGCGCATCCAGAAATGCTCTAAGTTGTTTAACCTCAAAGAAAACATAATTAACATTTTGGTGCCCAATACAACACTTGCATGGATGACAAAGAAGATGTAAACTGGTATATCTTGATAGCCTTGTGTCATCAGACTTCCTTCCAGGTTTGTCCTAGGCAACTAGCATTGTCAATACAGGAATTGATGATAATAACAAAAAAAAAAAATTCCCATTCTGCGTGACTGCTGGTCTGAAACCTCACAAGGCTGGTTTTCATGACCTTATGCAGAGCCGGTGAGTTTGGAAGGGAAAAGCCTGCTCTTAAACCTACATCTGATTTGTTTTATTTTTGTTTGCTGAAATTGGTTAACTCTTGTGCAAGAAATGTTTCCAAAGCCTGAATTTGGGTGTATCAAACCCTTCGGTATTGAATCTCGTAACTGAAATATAAATGGATAGACAATGCGAGATGTTTGTGTTTTCGGTTTGTCCTGACTTACCTGCTTAATGGATTATTTCACATATAAAGGTTGTACTGCAGCTTTACTGAAGTTCGTGGTATATTTCTCAGCCATAGGAAAAAAAAAAGAAGAATATTTTGTTTTAGCTTGTTTAAAAAGAACCATTGTTTGCTGCCACCTGCAAATCGGCAGTCGTACGTCGCCTTGCTTCAGCGAGCAATGCTGTTGATTGATTAATTGCACCTTTCAGTCTTATAAGAAAAATTCTGACACTTTTGAATGTTTGCCAAAGTAATAAAACATCTGTCATTGTATCTAATAAGCCGGTTGCACGGTTTTTTTGGTTTGCTGGGCTCCTTTGTATTGTGCTAAATTCAGAATTTGATAAAGCACTTATTTTTAGACTTTACAAGGAAATATTGAAGCCTTTGCTTAGCAGGGATGTTGGTGAACTTGGCTCTAAGTGCTGTCTATAAGCGGTCTTTACCAAACCAAACTCCAGGTCTTGTGCCCAGTAAATAATTTAAAGTTGTGCAACCACATACTTAGGAAAGTTCAAGCAAGATTTGAAAGCTACTGTATTTGTGGTCTTGGCCAGCGTTTTATGGGATAGGACTTTTAAAGTGTTCTCAGAATATATTCGGCGCTATATAATTTTCAAAATAAAACAGCTGTAAATAGCAGCACCCTAAGATTTTAATGCTGAAGACTATTACCGAGTGAATGCGGAGTTTCATGGCCATTAATTTAATTTAAATTCTAACCATCTGATTTCTCATATTGGCCCAACGTGGCTTGGGATCTCCTATTTGGCTCTGGATCTGCCATTGCTAGAAACCTCTGAGACTATGGATAATTGGGCTGTTGGATGTGCTCCGACACTTGCTGATCTGGAGAGCCACGGCTCCACTTAATCTGGCGATGGCTTGTGATCTGGCTTTGGGTCCTTGGCTTGGTGCCCTTCGTAGGGATCATTTCTTTGGTCCTCCAGCTCTTTGAAGTTCCCTTGAGGGCAGGCGAGTTGCCTGGATGAGTGTGAGGTGTGGGTACATCTGAAGCTTCAGCAACAGTACGCTTACTAAGCATGGGATCGGTGTGTGGCCTTTGCTCAGGCAGAATTGAAGTGGTGAAGTTTTGTTTTTTTTATCGCAGTGGTCTACCCTTGGTTTTCCATTGTTTTTCTTGAGATGCTGAGGATATATTTAATGTGCTAGTTTTTTGTTTTTTTTTGCTTTTCAGAACCTAACTGGTTTGAAAACTATATGATTAACATATATATATAACTTCTTAGCAACAATACAGATAAATTGTCTACAGTACCAGCTGCAGTACATCAAAATAGTATTGAAATCAGAATATCAAATTAAACTATTAATTGATGTCAGAGTGCTCAGCCCCCATTGCATTGTGATACCTTCATTGCCAGGAGAGAGAGAGAGTGCAGGATAAGTCCATTAACACCTTTATTAGCCAGGCAGGCACGAGGACAGCTCCAATGTCTCAACAGATTAGGGAAGCTGTCTGATTTGGATCCCCAGGAAGCACTCCCCGCTCCTGCTTTTGAGCCCACACTGGCCTTATCTAGAACCCCATGTTAGCTGGTGATCTCTCTCCTGGAGGTTCCGGTATGAGTACAGCATCAGTAATAAAGACAGCATTTTAAGAGTAAAGTCTTTATGTAAGCATGGTCTTAAGATCTTGGTGCATGCTCTGTACTTGTGTCTTCCACAGACTTAGCTATAAAGATGGCAGTAGCTTCCGAATACAGCTGCTAGGTTGATTTTGGGGCGCATAGGTTCAACCATATTATGCCGCTACTAGAAGAGCTCCTTTGGTTAGCTATTGCCTCTAGTTTCTTTGCCTGATTTTTCATTCTTGCATTTGTTTCCCTCATTAAATGACTAATTACCCATCAAACTCCGAGGATACTCTGCCATCCTAGAAAGAACTGCTCAGGTTACCTTATTCAGCAGAAAACAGATTGAACCATACACGACAGTCGGCTTTTAGTTACCAAGCACTCGGGCTTTGGAATGCCTTGGCTATCCAAAATGAAGTGAATTACATAAACCTCAGCAAACAGGTTAAGGCGTGGATGTTTGTTCGTCTTTTTTTTTTTTAGTCATTTCTTTCAGAATTGTGGGGTAACCAGCACGGAGTGGCATTTACTACCATGGGAAGCTTGCTGGGCAGACTGGATGGACCATTTTGGTCTTTTTCTGCTGTCATTACTATGTTACTATATTATGTAGTGATGGCTATTGGATTTTAGATTGTTAAAATAGGTTTGGTTATGAATTTTAAAGAAGCAAGTAAGATGATCCCATAAATTTTATGTTGGAATGAGGCAATATGATGGTATAATGTCTGTTACTGAGTGATATTATTGTGATTTGTCTATCTCAAGTGTGATTATTTTAGTTTGCCTATTTTATCAAATTATATATGGTTTTTCTCTTTGCATATCACCTAGATCTTTATAAAAAAAGGTATATTAAGTCCAAATATACCTAAACAGGGGTAGGTGTAATCTCGTGCCAGTGACCCGGATTGGCTGCTCTTGGAGATAGGATGCTAGGCTCAATGGGCCATTGATCTAGCTTAGCATGGCAAATCTTTATCAGACACTTTGGAATTTGTGGTTAAATGTATTACAGCCATTAAACATTTGATGGTTTTACGAGTTGGCACTCAGTGTAAGCAAGACCAAACATAATAGTGCTTGCCAGAACTGTATTTTCAGACATATATCCCTACTTTCTAGCTGGAGGAATGATCCATATCTATTTCTTTGCAAGTTAAGAATTTGAGTCATCTTTGATTCTGCCCTCTCTCTCTCTAGTCTTAAATAAAAACTATGGTAAAAAGTACATTTTATAAATTGTTTATTACACCTTTTCTGAGTCCCGATGATTTTTTGTACCGTGTTGCAATCTTTGATACTGTCTGGCTTGCATTATTGTAAACTTTTTCATTAGATTACTAGCTACTACACTTAAAATATTTCAGGTAGTGCAGAATGTGGCCTCTGTACTTTAATGGGAGCTTGATTGTAGCAATATTTCACTTATTTCATGTGTTCTTCATTGGCTGCCTACACAATAATGCACAAAATTCAAAAATTTGACCCAGATTCATGAAACTCTAAACAGACCCCTATTTGTATCAGCTAAAGATCTGTAGATTGCCTCATTCACTAAGATCAGCTGATCAGCTAGGAGAGATTTGTTAGATGTTCATGTTCCATCAATATGGCGTTTTAAGATTATCTGAGAGATAAGCAATGACATTCATGGTGGCTGGTTCAACGCTCTGTAACATGCTTCCAGAAAAGCTAAGATCGGAATCTTGTACTGGAACATTTAGGAAGAGAGCAAAAGCTGTGTTGATGAGGCATTTGCGTCCAAATGCATAATTAACTGAATTAAGTGTTGTGAGTTTGAGCACACCTTTGATGAAACTGTTACTTGGATCTTTAATGATGGGTGGTAACAGTGCTTCTAGATAGTCTTGTTTTGTTTATAATTTTGGATGGCCTAAGTTTGGTTTTTTTTTTGTTTTTTTTTTTTAATATATGTAATTTTGTACCTAGCCTAGAACTGGAGAGAGTATGAGCTATAAAGCGTTTTTTTTTTCTTTTATGAAATAGAATGGATCACTCTGTTCTAATTTAATTTAAAATACAGTCTGCTTTGAATTAGCTAATCGCTGGTGAAGGGGAAATATACAAGACAAAAATTTAAAAAATGCAGTGCAGTACATGATTTAAAACAAAGATGTAAAGATCTTACAGTAAAAATACATAGCATCACAATTTGGTAGGCAATCGGCCCAATTACCTACTTAAAATATTCTATGCCTCCCTCACAAAAAAACCTCAGAAAATAATCATGTAACATCGCCTGAAAACACAGATATACCCCTGATCAACATCTAGCTGATGTCTGATTATACGTAGTTCTCTTCAAAGGCATCATGGCAATTCACAAAGTCCTGGGCTAAGCAGGTCAGGGCATTGCTGAGCACCAACTAGGGCAGTGATGGCAAATTCCAGTCCTTGAGTGCAACAGATAGGCCAGGCTTTCAGGATATCCACAATGAATATGCATGAGATAGCTTTGCATACAATGGAGGCAGCAGCAATACGTGATACAAGACTCTTACAGCAACAGGTTTCCTGCTTCTGTTGGACCCTGTTAAGTATTTCCAAGCTGTTTCTGAAAGTGCCTGAAGATTCCAGGATCCCAAAAACTACAGCAAAATGGTCACCGATGTAGCGCTATTTATGAAATGAGACTCTGCTTACATATTTTTAAATAAGACTGTAATCAGGTATTGATGTTTAAGAGGAGAGAACTTAATATGGATAGTTACTTCAACAGCATCACTCATTTTGGTTTATTACTCTCCATGGGCAGATCTGTCAACCTAAATCTAAGGCTGTTGATTTAGACTTAAAACAAAAAAGAATTCCTTACTAAGAAAAGTGGGTAGATGCCCCAGAGGCAACTGAGAAGGGTAATAAAATTTCATGTACAGTTGATTTGATTGATGATGAACAAGAATGTGTGTGTATGTGTTTATAACCATCTGCTATGTTTAAACGGACGCTAAACCATACCAGCTCAGGTCATATGTATCACTTATCCACTGCACGGACTGTGCTTAGCATTGGTGGAGCTTTTTTTTTAAAGGATGGGAAACTTCAAGCTGTTCAGATTTGGAGTTATATGAATTTTATACTTACTGAAATTTTGTAGAAGCAGCCAATTTTCCATTCTGTTTGACAGGTATAAAAGAACTGTTTGCCACTCCTCACCTATACAGACAGTATATTGTGGCCCTTGTTGAACACAATTAGTTTTAAAAATGTCTTCCTCCATACTAGGTCCAACGTTAGTGCCCCAAATGTGAAGATATACAACACGACCTCAAAACATAAATTCCCTACTGTTATATCTTATTTATCACATTCATAAGGCCATCATAATAGGCACTACAGGTGGGGAAAAAACACCTTCTTTGCCTTACTTTTAATCATCAGCCGTATTTATCTCAACTATTTTAGTTTTTTTTTCTTTACAAGCTAAGTTTTTAAATTGCATATAAGTGTTTATAGCTGAAGTCCAAAGAAAACTCCCCGACATGAGTCCATGTTTCTTGTGCCTTCTTCAGGGGTACTGTTTCATAATGTTAACAATTCCTTCTACAATTAATTGTCCAGCTATCTCTATCGAGAGATCTTTCATTTCCTGTGTGTGTGTCCCTTATACATTTTTTGTTTGGTATCCTAGCCATACCAGATTTTCAGGAAATGGAGAATCCAAGAGAATCCTAACAGGCCTATATTTTTTGGGATGCACTTTCACTTTCTAGATAGTATGCCCCATTAGCTCCTTTGACTAATAGGGGTTTAGAAGAGGAACAAAGGATTAATTTCTGCTTTAACAGGTTACCGATTGGTGTTTGTACTGAAAGTTAAAAAGTACATGCTAGGAAAACTGTTGCGATGGGTGAGAGTGAGCCACACCCAGATTTACATGTGTTTGGATGGTGCCCAGCTATTTGTCCCATGTGTAATATGTAATTTAGGGGTCCAGCTTGAATCGGATTTGAGCATGAAATGCCATCTTTCAACAACTACATAGTCCTCATTTGTTTAGCTCCATAAAATACATCAATCGAGGTTGTTTTGTCTCCCCTGCAATTTGGCTACAGTGGTCCAGTCTGTTTTTTTCTAGAATGGATGATAGTAGGGGTTGACAGAGATTACAACAAAACTGGTTAGAGTTAATTTCCAACACAGCTGCAAAGCTAGTGGGAAGCTTGCACTATATTGATAGTTACACCTGTAAAGGGGACTTCTAAGTTGCCTTTTACTCTTATAAGAACGTAAGAACATGCCATACTGGGTTAGACCAAGGGTCCATCAAGCCCAGCATCCTGTTTCCAACAGTGGCCAAACCTGGCAAGTACCCAAAAACTAAGTCTATTCCATGTTACCGTTGCTAGTAATAGCAGTGGCTATTTTCTAAGTCAACTTAATTAATAGCAGGTAATGGACTTCTCCTCCAAGAACCTATCCAATCCTTTTTTAAACCCAGCTATACTAACTGCACTAACCACATACTCTGGCAACAAATTCCAGAGTTTAATTGTGCGTTGAGTGAAGAAGAACTTTCTCCAATTAGTTTTAAATGTGTCACATGCTAACTTCATGGAGTGCCTCCTAATCTTTCTATTATCTAAAAGACTAAATAACCGATTCACATCTATCCATTCTAGACCTCTCATAATTTTAAACACCTCTATCATATCACCCCTCAGCCATCTGTTCTCCAAGCTGAAAAGTCCTAACCTCTTTAGTCTTTCCTCATAGGGGAGCTGTTCCATTCCCCTTATCATTTTGGTTGCCCTTCTCTGTACCTTCTCCATCGCAATTATATCTTTTTTGAGATGCGGCGACCAGAATTGTAAACAGTATTCAAGGTGGGGTCTCACCATGGAGCAATGCAGAAGCATTATGACATTTTCCATTTTATTCACCATTCCCTGGCAGCAGTGGCCTCCACAGGCCTGGTCGCCAGTAGTGGTACCAGTATAGGTAGGTGTGTTTAGTGAGTCTTGGCACTCCCCAGTGGGAGGTGCCCTATGTTTTGATAAAATTCCTGTGCCCACTAAGGTACAGAGGGGGTTGAGAGTGCCTTCAAAACATGAAGGTGTTGCAGGTCAGTTTCTCTCTTTGTTGAGGATGCTAGCGGGGTCTTTACCTCTCCAGGGAAAGGACCTAAAGACGTGTTCCTGTCCAAAGAAAGTGGATGGGCCCCAAGGTTCAGGGTGCCAGATCTTCAGGGAAAAAAGAATTTTGCATTAATTTTTAAAATTTTCATGCTAGCGTTTGAAATCATTGTACAGGATGGGACTACATTATTGATGAATATATGTTGCAAAGTTACATCTTGAGATGTATGTTGAAGTCATCTCAGAAACTGTTGCATATTTGTGGGAAGGATGAAGTCTGGTAGGAATTTATCAATAAGAGAGCTTTCTCCATAGCTGCCTCCTGTAGTCTTCCAGATGAGGTCCAAATTTTGGATTGTGGTTAAAAGCTGGTTATTCTTTGCTGTGTTCAAAAGAAATAATGTGGTGGTTTTATTTGTGTATTTATTGAAATTGTGGAATGTGAGGCCGATAGGGAGGAGGTTCTGGGCAGGATGCTGATATATACCGGTAGCAGCTTTCTGGGTAAGCACTTTTGGATTCTTAAGCTGATAATTAGTTTTATTTCCTTTTCACATGCTTGACCAGTCCATTACACTTGGGGATTACCCTGTTCCTCAGCTGCCAGAGACAGAGAACAACCCCACTTTTTCCATGACCACACTTTGGCCATAAAAGGAGAGTGATCGTAGGCACTTGTCAGTAGGTGTCAGTTGACGTAATGGTGACCCAAACTAACACCAAGTTGGAAAGGTTTTCATGCGATGGAGAGACAGATTCCAGGGGAATATGATGCCTTAATCCAGCCATGGCCGTAGGGCAGCCTCTGTAAGTCCCACCTTGGCCTTTGATAGGCAAGGTTATAAAGAAAATAGAACCTCAGCTCCGATTGGCCAGGAAGACCATAGTATGCAGATCTGATAAGGCTCCTGATGGGGATCTTACTGCAGCTCTCCATAAGTCAGAGGCTGCTTTGACAGGATTCAGTTCAGATTGAAGTCCCATCTCCATTCTGCCATACGGCCTGGCTCTTGAAAGGGCATGCTATGAAGTAGGTGTTACGCTCAAGCGGTAGTGGCACCCATGCCGAAAGCCCTGTAAAACACGAATCCGCTAGCCTATGTCAGAGTCCGGCGATTACTCAAGGTTTATGCCTGGGATAATGGATTCTCTCTGTGGAAGGTGGATGTCTCGTGAGTACTAGCCTTCTTGTAGAAGGGATTACACAGAGGTTTGGCACTCAATTCATTGAGGGTGCTGGTGGAAGCCATATCCTGCTACAGGAGCTGCATTAAGGGGATCCAGGTAGCAGCACACCCAGGCGTAGTGCACTTTCTGCAAGGGGTGAAGCGTATCCAGCCACCCTTCAGACCGATCTTTCCTCAGTGGGACCTTAATCTGGGTCCTCAAAGCCTTGAATGGAAGCACACTCCAAATCCCTGAGGCCAGCATCCCCCGTTAAAAACTACTTTTCTGGTAGTGATTTGTTCTGTGAGGCATTTTTCAGAGTTGCAGGCCCTCTCATTCAGGGAGCCTTACTTAGTGATCTTGCCTCACACTGTCACCTTCAAACACGTGCCTTCATTTCTTCCAAAGTTGGTATCTCCATGTCACCTGAATCACGTGGTCTCTCTACCAGCCTTCAGGAAGAAGGAATGTAAGGGCGAAGACTTGACAGCCTTCACCTACTGGATGTGCACCACAGGATGATGAGATACTTAAAAATGACAAACCCTTTTAGGAGATTGGATAGTTTTCTGTGTGGTGTTCGGAGGGCCAAGAGAAGCGTCTTCCAAATCCACAGTAATGAGATGGCTCAAGGAAGCCATCTCTTCAGCATGCGTAGTCAAGGGGAGACGAGCGCCAGGGGCACCTCATAAATACTCTAGACGAGCATCTTCCTAAGCCAGAAGCATTGTCTGTCTCCCCCCAGATGGCTAACGGCCAGCCCTGCACTCATTTTCCAAACACTATAGGCTGAATGTCCAGGCAAAAGAGGAGACGGCCTTCGAGTCTGCGGTTCTTAAGACAGCCTTGTCTTCCTCCTGCCCGGCCTACGGGGTAGCTTTTGTATCCCCCAAGTGCAATGGACGGGTCTAGCGGAACTCAAGTAAAGAAAATTAACAGGAGTATCTAATAAAGATGAAATTATTCTTATCTGGCAGCTAACTTTTTTTTATTTGTATTTACATGTTTATGCATTTTTCATTGTGTAAACTGCTATGTAAATAACCCTAGGTCTTGTTTGGAGCGGAGTCGTGGATGTCTAAGAAATAGAGTACCATATTTTGTATCCATCTTCCTTTTTGGTAAGGTCAGTTTTATTTTCATCCTTTTACCATAGCACAGCAATGGAGATCCATTCAGGGCCAGATTTAGGCATAGACAACAGGCACATCTCTAGGGAGCCAAATTCTGCAGCCATCCAAAAACTGGAACCCCCTTCGTTGCTCTCTGATTTCCAGGGAAAAATCCCCCCCCCTATCCTGGATCCTTTGCCTATAGGCGCCATAGTTTGAAATCTGGTCCCGGATACATTAGTGCGATTTCTTTATGGGCTTGTTCTGGCTCCTGTCTTTTTTTTTTTTTGTTTGTTTTTTGTTTACATTTTTAATGGCTCCATTGTGCCCCCATCTGCTGGGGCACAACAAGGGATTCACTGCTTACCACTTTTACCCTTGGTCTCCCCTTTACTGTCGTCCAGGGCTGGCCGAGCTGCGAGTTATTGCACTGCGGTCTGGCCTAAAAGCTGTTATCACTATTCACGTGTCCAACCTGTTTCAAGTGGGGAGAGTATTTTATAGTTCAAAAGTACTTTTTTTTTTTTTTTTTTCACTTTACATGAAGCAGCAGGCAATTGTCTTAGACTGGTTAATTTATGACTGAGTGGCTTCCCTTAAATGCCTGTCAAACTTTGTGTAGCATCTAGTAAAAGACTTTCAAATGAAAAGGAAGGAGCTTTTGAATCAGAAGGGGGTGTGTGTGTGTGCTTTTTTTTTTTTAATTTTTATTTTCTCAAGCTGTTTTGCAGTCGGTGTATGAGGGAGGGAGAGAATGTCGATGATGGAGTGGCCTTTGGTTGAAGCAGATGCTCGGTTTCATGGAGAAGGAAGTTGTAAGTTAGATGGAGAATAATAGAAAGCATGGACAAAAGGCTTCTTCAGACCTCTTTCTCTACTCCGCAGCTCTCTCTTCTAACTACTGACAACTGGATTGTGGATGGGGGCAGATAAATGTTTAATGCTCGCTAAGTTGAGTTTCTTGAAGCTCAACTCGTCAGAGAGGAAAAAAGAAAATCTGCTGCTAATTTAGTTTTATCTCTGCTGTAAATAGTTCTGTTGTGAAGAATGGACATTTTTTTGGTATTGAAGTTGCGCCTTTTTTTCAAAATAGGGGTTATTTGACCGCAGAACCATAGCTAGCCTATGGCCTCGGCCATAGGCGTCATCCATGAGGGGCGCTATCACTTCCAAACTTTGATAGCCAATCCGCCAGCCTCCCCTCCACCAGTAGCAGCCTGGCACCTCAGGAGCTCAGCTGCCAGAGGGGAGAAGAGATGCTGCAGCAGCTTCTGAAGTCTGGGGGAGGGGAGTGGCGACAGCCCCCAAATCAGAACCAAAAAAAAAAAAAATCACCAAGGCTGCCCCCCACCCATGCGCAGTCAGGACAGCCTCCTGTACTGCAAATAGGGAGAGTGTGAGCCGTGACCCGAAAAAAACAAACATTGCCCTCTCACCCCGCCTCTGCTTGAGCATGGCCTGCAGAGCCACAAAAAGCAGCATCCACTCCCCACCTCTGGAAGTCAGGAGGAGCCAGCCTCCTCCACCTCTCCCGTATTTAGGATGAATGTGGCCCATGGACTGAAAAAAAGAAACAAAGGCCTTCCATCCTGCCCCTGCAGTCAGAAGAAGCATGTCTGCAGAGAGGAAAAAGGAAAATATGTGTGTGTGTGAGAGAGAGCAAAGGGACCTTGTGGGTATGTTTGTGATTGAGCATGTTTGGGGATTTGGTTGATCATGTGTGTATGAGAAACAGCACAGGACCCTGTGTGTGTGTGTAAGCATGTGAGAGTGAGCGAATGAGCGCGCGCGTGTGTGTAAGCATGTGAGAGTGAGTGAATGAGCGCGTGTGTGTGTAAGCACGTGAGAGCGAGCGAATGAGCGAGTGTGTGTGTAAGCATGTGAGAGCGAGCGAATGAGCGCATGTGTGTGTAAGCATGTGAGAGTGAGTGAATGAGCACGTGTGTGTGTGTCTGTAAGCATGTGAGAGCGAGCGAATGAGCACGTGTGTGTGTCTGTAAGCATGTGAGAGCGAGCGAATGAGCACGTGTATATAATCAAATATGTGAGAATGTATGAGTATATGAGAGATCAAACAAGCGTGGGTGTGTATGACCTGATTACGTGAGAGAGAGAGAGAGAGTGAAATGAGCATGTGTGTGTTGGAGGGGAGAACGTTTGTATGCAACAAACAGCACTCCCACCCAGCTAATCCATGACAATCTCAGGATATCTGGAAATCAAAAGTTCCCAGGTATGGAAAGCGGGGGATTTATTAATCCTTGTTAGTTTTAATTATTTATTTATTTATTTATTTATTTATTTAACATTTTTATATACCGACCTTCATGAAAGAGAATTCATATCAGATCGGTTTACAGATAACATGAGGGGAATAACAAAGTCAACCATATAACAAGAAATGAAAGTTACATATAACAAGGGGTATTAACCTGGAGGGCTAGGATAGCCGGAGCGATAGAAAGAATAACTGAACAAATTAGATAATACAATAATATGATGAATTATCAATTAGTGTTTAGTGTTTTATCAATTAGTGTTTAGTGTTTAATATCTGCTGTTCTGAAATATTTTATTGGTAATACACTAATCAATATACAAACCACCAAAGACTGTTCTCAAATACCAACAATATACTCTACCAAGAAATAGAACAGTCAAATTTCATATTTTTTTTTAATAATGATGTCCGCACACAGCTGGACGCTGAAAATGCTTGCCAATGCTGAAATTACTACTCTCCTGATGCAGGCAGATATATTGCCGAAACGCTCCAGTGCTGGGTTTGTTTACAAGCAAGCTCAAGCAGGGTGGAGTAGCCATTGATGTTCCGATCGGAACCTTGATACCCGAAAACAACAGATTGAATTCATTGGCAGTTAATTTAAGCTGCTTCATGACCAAGCGTGATATAGTATGTGTTGACGTTCCATCTGAAATCCCCACATAAGTGAGTAACTCTATGGATTTAGCCTTAGGGTGGACATGGAGCAACAATATATCGACTTTTGAGCATTTAGTTTTAAAGTGTTTTTGATAATTGATCGTTCATCATACTACTGTCAAAACGGATGATTGGTTCAAACTGACTGGCGTTTCTCAATGGATTATACAAATCTTCCTGGTTATTGATGAAATTAGAGATATTGGTGACTCCTGCTCGAGACTGATAAAGTTTAACATCTTCATAAAGGGATATTTATATGATACATTTATAGGTATTTTTTATGCTTTTATATACTTTCCTTTCTTTTTCTATCCTTTTTCTGCTGTGACCTTTTTTAAAAATTTTATGGGTTTGAGTACGGCGAGATACAATTAGGGCAGTATTCAAATGTCTAAGCAAATAAGTAGTTAGTGTTCTAACTGTTAGCTATGGTAATTGAGTCTAATAAAACAGATATGTAAAAAAAATATGAAATTTGACTCTTCTATTTCTTGGTAAGAGTTTATTGTTGAAATATTTTATTGCCATTTGGAAAAGTTTTATATGAGTTTTTAATTATTGGATACTGTTCTATTCATCAGCTGTTTTGAAATATTCCTTTGTAATAGTATGGTTTTACTGTTATGATTGATGTTTTATATTTCTTATTTTGTTTGATGTTTCTGCTTTTCCCTTGTTACACTGCATACAGAATCTGGCTTTTTGTGGTTTCAAATTCAGTTTTTGTCTGCACATTTCTATATAATTTATGGTCTCTTTATTCTGTATTTAGTCTGAATGTGACAGAGGTGAAGTATTCTGCTAGCGTGTATTTTCTGTGTAGCCTGGCTTGTTTTGTTTTCCTAATAGGTATATTGGTGTTTTAGGACCTAGTGTAATATTTACAGTGTTGCCTTTTGATAAGTAGGATAGTTACTATTTGGGTGCTGGCGGTTAGGGGAGGTTTACAATATTGCAATTCAATATATAGCTTTTCCAGGGCCAAACCCATACCCAACATGCGTTACTGTAGGCCTAATACCATATGGGTTCCAAGTGTGTGTGGTTTTGTTTTTTTTTGCAGGGTTTCTGGTTGGCACCCCAGCAGTGCATGTAAATATAATATAAATGCTATAAGTGATATTTTTACCTCAGAAAGTCCTTTCTCATGTAAAATCTATTATTATGAATGCACAATTCTGAATTGTGTGTGGGGAGGGTGCAACTGGAGAGGAGGAGGGCGCAACACTGTAAGGTTCACCTAGGGTGCTTAATAATGTGATTGGTTGACATATGAGTGTGGAAGATGGGGGGGGGGGGGGGAGAGGAAAATTTGCCAGTGAGGGCGTTTCAAAAGCACAAGAAAGCATGCAGCTGTTGAGGGGAAGGACAAAGGGAGCCAGACAGCTGGAGATGGTAAAAAGAGCAAATCAGTGATGGGAAGATGGAGGACTGAGAGGGGGCAATAGAAGGGAGAGCTGGGAAGGTGTAGGATTGGCGCAGAGAATTGGAGGGAGAGAAGTAGGGATGAATTCTAGATGAAGAGAATTAAGAAAAGGGAAGGATCGATATTAGACAGAGGTGTTAGGGGAGAGTTACTGAAGAGGCAGGAGAGAGATGAAATAGAAAATGAACAGGAGACCTTGTAAAGGAGTCAGGAGACCAAGAAGAGGAAAGTAGTATAAAGAGATGAGGACCAAAGTGATTAGAAAAATAAAAGTCCGGACAGCCAGAGTAGAAAAAAGCATTTTATATTCAGTTTAGTGGATGGAATATATCAACTTTGGGAATGTGCAGTTCATGATATATTTTTTTGCACAATACAGGAGGAAATGTATTTCTGTTTCTCTTTCCCTGGTGTTGCCTGGCATGCAGAGTCTGGCTTCTGGGGCTTTCCAGTTCAGTTTTTGAATGAAGGCTTATGGCGCCAGGATCCCTATATTGATTCCGATAGGACAGGAAGCTCACAGGAGCAGGAGGAAACCGTTGGGTCAAAATGAAAATGAAAGCCCCGTTTAACAGAGTGTCCCGGCTCATGGGGTCACTTGGGTTCTGGTTGAGGACGCCCTTTTTTTACTTGGCCATAGGTACCAAATAGCCTGGCTACGGCTCTGTTTGACCGCTGTGTTTTGAAGCACGGAGGTCTTTATAAAGGATGTGTTCACAAGCGAGGCTGTATATATCAAGCAGTCCTAGCATTCAGGATATCCATATTCATGGTGGATGTCCTGCAAATCCGACCGGTTTGTAGAACCCCAGGACTGGAGGTGAGAATCCAGCAGAGATGTGCTGAATAAAAACTCAAAATATAAGCTAGAGAGGACGTTGGGTCATAAGGCACACTGTTTTTTTGGGGTTTTTTTTTTCTGGTGTATTGTTTCATGAAAGATTTAAGCTGGACAGCAGAACTTTATAACTGGTAAGGGTAGTCGAGCATGGGACAAAGTTATTATGGGGGAGGTGTTGGAAGCTCTGCTCTTGGTGGGTTGCAGAGAGCAGATCAGATGAGCGCCTCTCTGCGTTGCTTTAGGTGCCGTGGATTTTGCCGGGAGGGAGGAGAATGCACTCGCTGACCTCCTGACATTCCTTCCAGCCCTTTTCTTTCTGTGACTGTGTGGTTAGCTAAGGCTGACAGTGAACTTCAAAGAAGCGGGTTTTCTCTTGGCTTGTTGAAGTTCAGAGGTTGGTGAAAAGCGAAGACACGTTTTTGTAATCTTGGCTTAATAGTTTTAGTTTTGTCAGCTGAAAGGATTGTTTTGACTGTTGAGTCAGAATTAAAAGCCATCCCTCCATTTATTGGACACTGTTAACTTTGTCTTTTTGAATTTTTGTAAAGTGCATTTTTTCCCTCCCCGGTGTATGACTTTAAATAGCAGCTATTTGGCAAATCAACTTGTTAGCTTCGTTTTGCTAAAACCCTTCTTTCAGAAAAAGCGGAGGGCGTTTGTGTGCCTAATCAGACTATTGGATTATCAGTACACAGGTAGGCTGCTTTCAGTTATGTTCCTTTAGAGCCATAGCTGTAACGGTCAAGAAATAATTTTGTCACTGAAATTCCTTTATATAGAGCAAGGCTTCAGAACGAAAACCTGCAAAATAACGGTGCGGGAGGCACAGACTGTTGTTTTTGTTGCTCGGCCCTGCCCGCCTGCTCTCTGACCTCAGCAAGGGTCGTTCACAGGGCAGCTTGCTGACTTGGTCTTCTGTCTGGACCAAACAGGGTATCAGAAAGCTGGTCTGGATTTCTTTTTTTTATTACACAGTGGCCCCCTGCCCTTCACAGCAGTTTGCAGCACTCTGCTTGCAGATGTGCTGTTAAACAATTAGGATGACTCTGCTGCCATTCTGTCTGTGTAGTACAGGTTTTATTTTTTTCTGGAAGAAGATCCATATGTTGCAAAAGTTTAAATGAGACCTAGTTCATACTTCAGTTACGGGCAGTGGCGCACGTGAGAGAACAGCTGGAGAGGCAGGCTGCAGCTGGATCCGTTCCTACTGGCAACACGGGTACTTTTGAATTCCAGATGCTGCCATTTTCGGGTTTTGCCACGATGTTTTGTCCTGTCTATGCCACACACACCTTTTTTTTTTTTCTCACTTTTGTTTTTGTACCTAGTTTGCTTGCTTGTTTTTCTTTCCTTTTTTTATTGTTTTTAATTTTAAATCTTTAGCAAGTTAATGGCACGCTGTTGTCTTCTCTGAACAAACAAGTCCTACCCGCTGTGAGCAGGCCTGAGCAAACAGAGTTTATCCTTTTAAAGCAAGGTTATTCTGGAGAGCGCTCCGGAGAAACACTTGGTCTCCGGGAAACAAAGACAGAACGTTGGAGGGTCCCTTACCGGCAGCCCGAGTTGCACCAGTGCTTTCTGTGACATCTCTATTTGTGTAACAACTCTTGCAGTTCTCAGCCTTTTTTTTTTTGTGCTCTGGAAAGAAGATATTGGCCCGGTTGGAAGAATATCCAGAATTTCTCAATGGCTTTGATCATCGGTGATGACGAAGAAACTCTCTACCTCATTTTGTAAAAGAATCATCTTCCCTCATCAGTTCCTACTTGGTGGCTGCATTAAAACAAATGTGCGCTGAAATATTTTATTTATTTATTTTTATACACCGACGTTCGATCTGAGAGATCACATCGGTTTACATTCAGGTACTGTAGGTATTTACGGTGCACAAATTTTTTTTTTTTTTTTTAACTCCTGTCATATATTACATTGGGCCCTGAACTTAGCACTAAGGGGGGAAGGATGAAGTGCTTCAAGAGATAATGGTTTGGATAAATAGAACCAGCCAGATGGTTTTAATTCATGCTCTCTGCTAGACTTTTTCCAGAGCCAAACAATCAGATCAGTCAAGCATTGTCAAAAGTCGGCTTCACTTCTGCTTGCTAAGAGACGTCTGCTGCATGTCCTGCTTTGGCTTATTTGTGCTCTGCTCTGCTTTTAATTGAAAGCCAACGGGGCCAGTTTAAAGAAAATGCTGCTGAATTACTGTGAGCACCAATATTCGGGATCAAATCCCATTTTACGAGCCTTGGAGAGGATAGGGTTGAGGTTAGGTAAAGTTACCAGATGGCGCCGGATTTTATCTGGCGAAGGGCTCCTGATTTTACAGCTCCCACTCTAGTTTCCCAGAGCAACTTTTGTTCTTGCTTTTCTTAGGGAAGATGGAGACCAGAAGTTTCTGAAAGCAGTGGAATAGGCGTTATAAACCTTAGGTTAGCACGGTTTCCCCTGCTGACCTGGCACCATCTGGTACCTTCCGTTCAAATGCAGGTTGTAAATTGTGAATGCACAAACGCTGTCCTAATGAAACGGACCACAAGGTTTATCTTCATTTGTTATCCTCCATTGAGTTAGGATGGCTCTGCCTCCCGGATACCTGTTGCTATCAATTATCCAACCTGCAAAATCACTCTCCTTAAAAATAGATCTTATTTGGTTAAAGTAGTACAGTATTATGTGATCTTTTTTCTTACTGACATGATTTTGCTATGTCTGAAAGCCACATTCTAACTGCATCATCTTCTTTTTAACCCTGCGTTGTGATCAGTGGCGTAGCCAGAATTGATTTTTTTGGGTGGGCACAAGGTTAACATGGGTGGGCACAAGGCATGCAGGTCTACTAGTTGTTTTCTTACTGATAAATAATGTCATATACTGCACCCTAGAATGGCTTTCTAAGTAGTTTGCAACAGCCATTATGTGTCATGTATGAAACTTGAAAATAATTTACTTCAGTTATTTCAAGTATAGAAAACAATCAAATCCTATCATATAATAAAACAAAAATTAATGTATTCTTTCATGAACCATCTTTGCAGAAACCCAGAAATCTTCATAAATACAATAAAATATAATTAATCATCAGAACAGATGCAGCGCAGAGCTAGGGCAATTCACATTACAAGTAACATGAAAAAAAAAAATCAAATTCTGGTGTCATCTCAGCAAAAAATAACCCTCCACTGCTATTTTGTGAAGAAACACAAACTCTTGCAAAGAAAGAGGCATCTGGAACCATGCCATATAGTCACAGCACTGACTCTCAGGATTCAAATAACAGCAACCTTATGAAAAAGCAGCAATGCAAATACTACACCAGGCCCTAGAACATTAATACATCACCTACTGGAATAACAGAACAAGATGGACTACTACTACAGAGAAACTACACGCTAGAAATACTGCATTTCCATCACACACACAGGCAAAACTGAGACTGACCCTTACCTAATATAGAAGTAAGAGACTATAAATTAGAAACATAAACATGCAGATAAAGCCAAAATAGCCTGAGAAACTAAAATGTCTGAACAGTGGAATACTTGAGAGAGCAAAATTCAAAAATATAAGAATGCACATTCCCAAAGATGACATATTTAAATTGCTTCTCTCTCTCTCTTTCTTTTTTTTTACACCTTTGTTGTCTGATCTTTGTATTTTTCTAATCAGTTGGTCCTGGTCTCTTTTTCCCATTTTTTTCCCTTGTCGCTTATTTCCTAATTCCTCTTCAGTGTCTTTTCTACTACTGTCTTCTTCCCTTCCACACACACACACAAATATATATATATATATATTTTACTCTCCCTGTTTTAATGTAACTTCTCTTTTCCACTTATACGTTAATTGGTTTTTCCCCTTGTTCTAATGTAAACCGGTACGATAAGACCTGGTCTTGAGTGTCGGTATAGTAAAAGAAGTTAAATAAATAAATAAATATATATATATATATATATATATACACACACATACATACATACATGCTTTCTTTCACAGACTCCCTCACACACTTATGCTCCCCCCCCCCCCCCGCCCCAAGCTCACATTCTCTGAAGACATACATACAAGCTCTCACTTTCTCACCCCTCCCCAGGCTTATATTCTTATGCACACACAGACGCACATCCAGGCACCCATTCTCATCCACACACACAAACCCATACTCCCATTCTCACCCACACATACATTCAAGACTCCCATACACACCCAGGCTCCGATTTTTCACTCACACACACACCAAGGCTCCCATTCTCATCCACACATACACAGTCAAGCCTGTGCACAGTTTCCGCTTCCTCCCCCCAGAGCAGGAAGATCAGCTGGCCTCTCCTGCTGCCACTGGCCTCCTGTTTTCTTCGGGCCATATGGCCGACTGATCTTCCTGCTGGGGGGGGGGGGGAGCGGAAGCTGTGCACGGTGCTTCCGCTCTCCTCCCCCCAACAGGAATATCTGTCGGCAGGAGGCCGGTGGCAGCAGGAGAGGCCAGCTGATCTTCCTGCTCTGGGAGGAGGAAGCGGAAGCTGTATGCAGCGCTTCCGCTCTCCCCCCCCCCCCCCCCCCAAACAGAAAGATCGGTCGGCCATATGGTTGCAGGACCGCTTCCCCACGTGTGCCGTGATGGCGCGCCAGGCATGGGTTCTCCTCTTCACTGTCGCGGGGATGGGATCCCGTGACAGCCTTGCCGTTCCGGTGTCAGTTGGGTGGGCCTGGGTCTAAATTGGGTGGGCAGCTGCTCACCCAGGCCCACCCGTGGCTACGCCACTGGTTGTGATCATCTCCGGGTCATGATATTCTAAAAATTCTGGGTGACTAGAACTGCATCAGTGACTTCGAAAGGACTTGGAGAACTTCTGAGCCAGTGGTTGTGCACGACTGATTACAATTATGGAAAACATCTGCTTTACTGCTGCTTCATTGGGTCCTTTGTCTAAATGTGTTTTTATTCTGATTCATATTTTTTCACATGCGCAATAAAAAAAAAAAACAAACCCAAAACAAAACAGGGTGTGCAAGTTTTGCTAATGCCACACACTCGCTGGCTTTAAAATGTCTTAGTCATGAACTCTGTACCTGTTCAGGCTATGGGGCAAACATCATGCCAGTTGGTTTGTTTTGACTCTGTGAAGAGAGTATAACTCCCAAAAGTTAGTCAAGAAATGCATTGTTAGTCCAATAAAATGTTATCTCATTTTTTTGTTTGACCTTTTATTTTCTTAGAAAACTATGAAATAGTGTTGTCTTTGGCCCAGGGCTTTAAAATCCTGTCACTTCCTGGGTAGAAAATATTCCACCAAAAAGTTGTACAGGCAAACAGATCTGCAAAAATTGTATTTTTTTAAATTTACCCTTTTTGAGCAAAGGTTTTCACTTTGTGCAGTCAAGTTTTAGTGCCCTTTTCTTTCACATGGATTTTTTTTCTGCCTTTCTGAAGTTGTCAGACATTTAAATCATTAGAATGATACATGTTTTTCAAAGTTGTGTAAGTTTAACTGGTTTATTGGATTCTCCATGCTTATTTCTGGCTTACCAAACAGAATGTTAGGAATTATTAGGAAGGGAATGGTTTAATAAAACGGAAAATGTCATAATGTCTCTGTATCGCTCCATGGTGAGACCGCACCTTGAATACTGAGTACAATTCTGGTCGCCACATCTCAAAAAAGATATAGTTGCTCTAGAGAAGTACAGAGAAGGGCAACCAAAATGATAAAGGGGCTGGAACAGCTCCCCTATGAGGAAAGGCTGAAGAGGTTAGGGCTGTTCAGTTTGGAGAAGAGACGGCTGAGGGGGGATATGATAGAGGTCTTTAAGATCATACGAGCTCTTGAACGAGTAGATGTGACT
Organism: Rhinatrema bivittatum; assembly: GCF_901001135.1. Lineage (NCBI taxonomy): Eukaryota > Metazoa > Chordata > Amphibia > Gymnophiona > Rhinatrematidae > Rhinatrema > Rhinatrema bivittatum. The sequence goes on from NC_042617.1 coordinate 568,950,209, forward strand.
CGGTTATTTACACTTTCGAATAATAGAAGGACTAGGGGGCATTCCATGAAGTTAGCAAGTAGCACATTTAAGACTAATTGGAGAAAATTCTTTTTCACTCAACGCACAATAAAGCTCTGGAATTTGTTGCCAGAGGATGTGGTTAGTGCAGTTAGTGTAGCTGGGTTCAAAAAAGGTTTGGATAAATTCTTGGAGGAGAAGTCCATTAACGGCTATTAATCAAGTTTACTTAGGGAATAGCCACTGCTATAAATTGCATCAGTAGCATGGGATCTTCTTAGTGTTTGGGTACTTGCCAGGTTCTTGTGGCCTGGTTTGGCCTCTGTTGGAAACAGGATGCTGGGCTTGATGGACCCTTGGTCTGACCCAGCATGGCAATTTCTTATGTTCTTATGTAATTTTGACTGGAGCTTAAATCTCATTCTTAAAATCTGGATGAAAGCTCAGACTAGTCAGGACTTTCTGGTTCCTGTGGTTGTGTTGCTGGTGTACATTCCTCAGAACGCAACATTCCTCAGAACGCAACCAGGATCAGATTGTGAATGAGAGGGAGTAGCGCCCCTGGCCAGGGTAATGCCCAGGGCACCCTTTTTCCATCCCTGAGTAGGATTATACCTGCAAGTGTATTGGCATCCAGACCTTTTCCATGGATTTCATTTCTTCTCAGCCTTATTTTGAATGGGATCCAACAGCAGGGTCTGAGATGGGAGATGAGGATGGTCTCTTCATGGCCTTTTGGCTGAAATTAAGAACCTGTACAGTAAGGCTGGGACGGAGGGACAATTAACGCCCTGGCTTCTGACTGTATTGGGTATAGAAGACATTATCATCATAGTCAAAACTGGATTCAATTTTCCTTTGAAAAGTTACTGCTACGTTTATAGCTTTCTTAAAAGTTTGTAGAAGTACAGGGATATTTTTATATGCCTATGAAAGGTTATGATATCTGGTTCCTGGATTTGTGAATAGTTGATTAGCCAGGTGGTTGACATTCTTGTTCAATAAACATTTACTGACACTCTACCTGTGCCCACACTATTGGCAATGATATGTTAAATGAAGTTAAAGCTTTACTTTCTTGGCGGTGAAACTGCAGTACATCTACCAGGGTTGCTAATTATAGCGAAACCTATTTAGATTACTCTTTAACACATTGGCTTCCCTCACTCTGCTCCCCTGGAAAGGGTTAACGTAATTTCCACTAGAACGGAATCTCCTCGGATTTCTAAGAGTCAGGATTTCTGTATACTCACAATTCTGTTGCTGTCTCCTCTATTTGTTCTAAGTATTTAATGCTGAAAAGTTATTTTATTTCTAAGTAAAAGAAAAAAACCCTCTGGTAATTTTTTTGTAGGTGGAATGTAGCTGTATCTAGAGGATTCATTGGGGATTATTATTCTTTTTTTAATTTCTGCCTTTCTCTCTTTTTGACTCTTGTTTCTTCAGATTTTACTAAATGAGATGTCAACAAGTGTATGTTTATTGGTTTCTACTCCTCCCCTCTAAGAGTGGCTCATGTGATGGAATATGGCCTGCTTGTTGAAATGGTTTGACGTTTGCCTTTGTGTTGTTATGACATTTTTTGATATGACGTTCGTACACTTAAGGCATAGGTTCCTGCTCTTTGGGCTGGGAGTGCCAAAGAAACAGTCATGTTCATAAGACCAATGTTCAAAGGGTACAAATGATTTCAGAAAGCAGAAACATGGAAAAATATCTGGAAAAGCTGAGAGAAACAGGAAAGAGAGTCAGAACAGCAGAGAGTTGTGGGTAAATGAGGGTTACCTGAACTACATCTGGTCACCTTAGTTACGTTAGCAAAAGACTGAGGTGGTAGGATTGTAAGATTGAGAGGAGACCAGGATGAATGTGTGGAGGGCAAGAAGGAAAAAGCAGGAACACTTTTGTTCATATTGTTCACTGCAGAAGGGGGTTGAAAGAGGCTCATGGTAATGGGGAAGATGTCACACCATTTACAGGACAGAGGGTGCACATGGAGCTAACAAAATTGGGAGTGGAGAATGTGCTGGGACCAGATGGAATACATCCCAGCATATGAAAAGAGTTTAGAGGTTCAGGCAGGACCCTGATGGATCTGTTCAATCTGATCAGAGAACCATTGCTAGATGCAATGGTTCTCTTATCAGTTCATATTACGCACCTCTAATAGACCAATAAGAAATATCAACCAAGCAAAACTAACCCCCCACTCCCTCAAACACATCAAACACGTATCTACAAGAGAACGGTCTTTTACCATTGCTGGTATTAAAATCTGGAACAATATGCCGTTGGACTTGCGTCTCGACTCCTGCCACAAAACTTTCAAACAAAATCTCAAAACATGGCTGTTTGAACAAGCGTTCTATCAATGAACAAGCTTTCCATCAATGATCAAGGACCAACAGTAAAATTCAGTTTTATTGTTTTAATTCTCATCTGATCCATGTTATCGTTATGTTCTTCCCATGCCCTCTGCCTGTTTCACATTGATAATCCCACTGTTCCCATTCCCCTTCTTCTCATGTTTGTAAACCCTGTGAAGCAACCTAAACTTGTCTTTAATGTTCCCTCCAACAGATTAATGGATTAAATTACATTCTGGTTTATTCCATTATGTTAAACTATTTGGTTTATTATAGTGACAGTAGTTATATGTTGGTTTATGGAAATTGATCAATGTAAAGCATAAAGATGCGAATTGTTTACATATTTTTTAAAACGGTTATTTGTAAAATCTGTTATTAATATATTTATGCTGTTTAATTTTGCACAAACTGTTTTATGTAAAGCCTGTTGCTAAAATTAATGTTGTCTGTAAACCGAGGTGATGTATCATTATACGTACCGCGGTATATAAGAATCTTGAAATAAATAAATAAATAAAATACTTTTGGAGACTGGAATGATGCCATAGGAATAGAGAACTGCAGATCCCTTTTCATCAAAATGGTAACTGGAATAGGTTGGACATTATTGGCTAGGTAATCTGACTTTTGTGGTGGGAAAACTGAGACTCTGTTAAAGAAAAAGATGGTGAAATTCCTTGAAATCTGGCAAGTTGCAGGAATCAAAGTAGCATGGCTTTACCAAAAGGAGATTGTGTCAAAGAAGTCTGATCTGTTTCTTTGATTGGGTGACAACAGAATGAGAGCAGTAGTCCATACTAGATGTGATATATTTAGATTTCAGCTAAGCTTTTGGGTAAAGTAATGTGGTTATCATAATAGTCTATATGAATTTATGGAATAAAGTTTAAAAAAACATTTTCAGTGAACTAACTTTATATATATTTATATATAATATAATATAGTTTGATAAAAGCAATGATTATAATAAATGCAATATAAGCAAAAGCAATATTCTGTCAAAGTGCATTGATTATACAAGACCATTTATGAGAGTGGTCCTCGGTGGCTTCTTCTGCAAGCAATTAGGTGAGTTTCAGTCTCGCCAAGTATGGCAACTCCGCTCAGTTGTTTCCCACTGAGAGTAGGGTGTTTGTCTGTCTCCCAGGAGGTGAGGGCTTGACTGCAGTGTCAGACCAGTTCAGGGTCTCTTCCATCTGTTCTGCAGTCCTTCCTGTCTGGCTTCCTTTTATAGGGTGTGGGAGGGGTCTTTTAAATGCACGTGCGTGGTTCTTACAACTCGGCCAGCTCTGGAAGGAGAAGAAGGGGGAGGGCCCAGCCTGTCTGCTTTTACTAGAGAGTAAGTAGTTGTCTAAGCTAGTGCCTCATTCCCTCTTAGAAGCAGTTAACTATGAGAGTTCAAAGCATTTCCTTATCTCCAGCCTGCAGGATCTATGCAGAGGAAAGGGGGGCACATACATCTACAATAGTATTTTCAAAATAATACGTTAAAAGCAGTTCTCTATCACATTTGCATCTTTTCTGCTTGTTGGTGAGACTTCCCTTATAAACAAGACAGTCTCATTTAACTTCCTCTCTGAGCACAGCAATATTCAGCAAGCAAAACAACCTCACATAACGTTTTTCTCTAGATACAACAATATTTGGCACTTCATTAGCCATTTATGCTTAAGCAATTCCCTTAGCTGTTTCTCTGATGTGTATTTAAGGCAAAAGTCTTTTATTGTGCAACAATAATTTTCTTCATTTTACTTTCAGAAATTAACTCCAAAGGCAGGAGTTAATTTCGGGCGCCATTGGGCAAGTGTACAGAAAAGCAGAAAAAACTGCTTTTCTGTACACCCTCTGACTTAATATCATGGCGATATTCAGTCGGAGGCCCCCTCCCCCCCAAAAAAAAAGAAAAAAAGAAAAATCTGCCCATGGCCCGCAGGTTGGAAAATGGACACTCAGTTTTGCGGGCGTCCGTTTTCTGAACCCGTGGCTATCAGCCGGTTTGACAACAGACGCTGGTAAAATTAAGCGTCGGCTGTCAAACCCGCTGACAGCCGCCGCTTCTGCCAATAAGGGGGTGCTAGGGACGAGCTAGTGTCCCTATCGCCTCCTTATTAGCGTGGGCCCTCATTTGAATACTGAATCGCGCACCCAGGAGAGCTGCCTGGGTGCACGTTGGAAGAACGGGCGCTCGCCTCGGAGCGCCGGCTCTCCTGCGCACTTTACTGTTTCGGCCTGTATGTGTCCAATCAAGACTGCTTCATTTTAGTTAGCTATCATTTTGTTCCCTATATGTAAAGCAATGTTATCTCCTGTATGCAATTATACTGCTCTTTTTTTTAATTATACCAGATTTATATATCACTTGGCAACGTCCATTTTATGTAGGCACTAGCTACTATCCCTGCAATTCACATCTAGGTGTCTTGTGAACCACTGTCCCTAAATATTCTAATATACCTGCTTATTTGACCTGACAGTTGGTCAAGAAATGTATTATAGAGATGCAGATTAAAGGGTCTTTTAGCTGTAGTGGTCTGATGCTAAGGTGATTGTTACGTTTTAATGCTGTTTGGTTTATGATTAAGTGCTATGTATTCTGAATTGTTGGCTATTTTAAGTGAAGAACTGTACTTTATATTTTTTATTTTGTCACCCTTCAGGAGCACTTGGGGTTTGTTTGTTTTTTTTTTTAGGACTGCCTGTTTAGAGCAATAATCTGTTTTTTTTTTAATGGGTAAACACACATCTTACCTGTGTAAAAACATAGTTTGATTATTGCTCCCTTATTATGGGTAAAAAATGTGTGTGCTGTCTCTCAGCATATGTTCTTTTATTACCCACTGGAAAAAGTGGGCGGGGTTAGTTTGGGGGGGGGGGGGAAGTACATGTGATCATTTGTGACGAATCACAGAGTACATGGCTTGCAAGCTCCCCGAACAATATAATTATTGCCCTCTCTATGTATTAAGTTAGTTTAATTAAAAAGGTATCGCTTAATTAAAAAAAATTTATTTTGTGTGAGCTTTCAACACTGTCCTGCATGGGAGGCTCATGAATAAACTGAGCATCCTGGGGTTGAGCCCCAAGATGATGGATTGGATTGGAAACTGGATGAGTGAGGGAACTTACTCTGAGGGGAAAAAAAGTCCGATCTAGGGACCTGTCTCGGGGGGTCTGATATCTTTGCAATATTTCAGGGATCTGCAGCAGTGTATGGATTCTGATTTTGTGTCAGGTAAAATGACCTGGGGATGATCATGTCTAATGATCTCAAGATAAAAACAAAACAAAACACCCCAAACAGTGTGACAAGCTAGTGGTCAGAACCAGAGGGATGCTAAATTGCGCAGGGACAGATATAACCAGTTGGAAATGGGAGTCAGTAATTCCTTTCTGCTTTTTGTTGTCTAGATCTCTCCTGGAGTATTGTGTCCGATTCAGAGGCTATACTTTTTTTTTGAAAGTTGATGAGGTGGTTCAGAGAGAGGGTCTCAATGTAGTACAGAATTTGAATAAAAAATACTATATGAAATGCAAATTAAGGGCCTTAAATATGTATATTATAAAAGAAGGGAGAAGAGAAGCCTATGATAGATATTCAAATACGTCAAGCGTATATATGTACACAAAGCAAATATTTAATCAGAGGAAAGAATGCCCTAGCAACAAGAGGTTATGATGATTGTCCAAGTGGGTAAACGTTCAGTAACATTAGAAAATCTTTCTTCACAGAAAGAATAGTGGAGGTGGTGGAGACAAACGATAGAAATCAAGAAGGCAAGGGATAAGCACGAAAGATCCCTCATCAGTCCAGCTGGGAGTTGGCCGACTTCTCCTTTATCGGGCTCTTGCTTTCTCATCTTCCTGGTCCATGAGGGATCAGTTATTTGTTTTGTTTACTCAATAGGGCATGCATTGGTGGTACACTACAGCCTTTTCATAAGTAGGGCTATTGCTATGTACATCCTTGGAGTTTGTGCTCTAAGACAGTAACTTTTAAACAGGTGGACTTGTTCGTCGGCTCGCACCTAGGGATGTGACCATTTTATAATATACATGCGTATATGTGTGCTGCTTGTAAAATAGCCTGAACATGCGCGCACATGGCGGGCAATTTTAAGTGGACTCGTGCTGTGCGCACAGATGTTTCTACCATGTTAAGTAGATGCTGATGCCATTACCAGTTTTTTCCCAGTTCACCCAGGAAAGGGATAGGTCTTCCAAACCCACCTGGTTTAATAGCCTCCCTTCTCCCCTGTTAGCCCCTACCTTTAAAACCCCGCTGATCTGCCTATGGGGCTGATGCAATATCATGCGTGCAAAAAACTTGCATCCAGTCTTAGTATCGCAATGATATTAGGTAGGAGGAACCACAGAAAAGCTGTATTTCTTTTGCTTTTCTGAGCATGGCTTGGGGTATATCAAAACACCAGCTCTGGGCTGGCACACACTTTTTAGGGTAAAAATGTGCGTGTGGGGTGCATGTCGTTTTTGTTTTGTTTTTTTTTGTTTTTTTTACACATTGGGAGTACTAGCTAGTAGCCTTAACAAGACATTTGCATGTGATGACCACTATTAGCTACGTGCCAGTATGAATGTGCGTCTTGGATGTGCTAATTCCAGTATTGCATTGGGCGTATGTCTACCGTGTCCAAAACGAGTGTCCAACCGTGTGATTAGTGGCATGTACCTTTGCATGTAAGTATTTATGTGCAAATTTAAAGGTGAAATACAGGAGCGCCCATGCTCCACCTGGACTACACCCACACCCTACCCCTTTATTGGAACTTTTCATTTGTGCGTGAAGGAATAAGTATGCACCTACATGAACAGCTTTTAAAATCTGCTCAAGGGGAGTCAGGTGATGTGCTATGAGCAGATGGATGCATTTCCTTTTGCTCCAGGGCCCCACTCCATACATCTAGCTTTATTGTGGCTTTAACTAATTGATTGAAGGTGGAAATTTACCGGATTAAAGTAGATGCAGTGTATACTCGTGGGTGAGCGTATTTTATTGTGATTGGATGGCAGTGAAACTTGTTCAGAAAGAGAAGAGTACATTGGCACCTAAGATGGTGGAGGGTGAGAGTAATCCCCCTTCACCGGCCTCGAACGAGGGAGATCATAGCAACATAACCACCACTAATCTCACGGCTTTGGATGATAAGCTTGGGAAAGACCATGAGTGCTTCGATATGCTGCAGACTTTGCTAACTGACAGTACAAACGGAATTGTAGCAGTGGAGTTGTGCCTTACCGGAGTGGATGAGAGGGTACGGGCATTAAAACGAGAGCTCAGGGTGGTAAAAGCCACAGCGGACAAGCTGGACTTAAAAGTTGAGGACTTGGAAAATCACTCACGGAGGAGCAATTTAAGGATCATAGGATTGCCTGAAAAAGTTTCTGACCGCTGTATCCGGCTGACTCTGGAAGCCTGGTTACTGGAGGACATGGACTTGCCTGACACAACAGGAACACTTAGAATTGAGCATGCTCACCGATTGGGAACCAAGCAGATCCAGACCGATGCTCATGAAGTTTTTGAACTTTTTTTTCTTAAAGATGAAATTCTACAGTGTAACCGGAATGGGTGCTGATTGGAATATGAAGGCGCCCCGATTCTGCTGTTCCTGGATTATTCAGTGGCAGTCTCAGCCCGCTGTAAGGTGTTTGCTCCCATTTGTCCTAAGTTGGCAGATCATCATATCAGATTCAGTCTTCAATTCCGGGTGACGTACCAGAATACTTCACATGCTTTTGAGTCTCCGAGTGAAGCGCGGAGTTTCTTCGATACTCGGCTGGAGACTCCTGCTTCTAACCAGAGGGATTGTGGACCTAGCTGAATGGCAAACACGTGGCATGCAAAATTCACAAGAAATATGACTTTGAGAATCAGCATGGACTACTTCATCTGAAGCACTTGTTGCTTATCTCTTGTTAACTTTATTGCATTTTTTTTTCTTTCCTCCTTCCTTGCTAAAAGGCCCCAACACATAACACGGCTCTTTAACTTTTTGGTTAAGCAAGTTCCTATATAATGTTTGTGAAGAGTTGGTTGAATGGGGTGTTGGAGGGGGAGGGGCTGCAAGGAACAAAGTTAGGGGATTGGCAAACCAGATTGATTAGACATCAGTGGCATATTTTGGTGAATGGAGGGGTTGGGACCTAGGCTGGTGGGGTCCTGACCGGTTTTATGTGGGAATATTGGATACTCATGTATTGCCTATCGGGTTATTGTAATGTCTAACATAGGTGGTAGGGTTGGGATCAGTAACCAAATGCTATAAATGTCTTCAAGCTTTGCAGAAGTGGGGTGCGCACGTGGCTATGTTACAAGAAACAAATTTGGATATGAATGAGCATCGTAAATTGAAGAGACAGTGGGTGGGTTAAGTGTTTTCTGCTCAATCCGACACATAAAAAGCGGGAGTATCCCTCTTCCTGGGGAAACAGGTAGCATTCCAGGAATCTAAGATATCAGACGATGGGAGGAGATATTTATTGGTTGAAGGAGTCTTGTTTGGGAAACCAGTTGTATTTTGCACTGTATTCACTCCAGACGTTTATGATCACACTTTCTTTACTCAAATTGCCAATTTACTGTTACCTTAAATTAATACATTGATTGTGCTGGGGGGAGATTTTAATTATGTACACAATAGGCTTTTGGATCGGTCATCGGTGGTGGGGAGTCCAGCAATGAGAACTGGGAGAGGTATAGATTTCTTATGCAAGAATTTGGATCTGATGGATGTCTGGAGGGTTTTACATCAATTGGGGCGGGAATGCACACAATATCCACTCGTGTTTAGATTTACATCCTGCTCAGTAGGGAGGCTTTCCCTTAAGTGTGAGAAGGACGGATTGGCCCGCTCATCATTTCCGACCATGCCCCAGTTTGGGTAATGTTAGAAGGTTATAAGCCTGCAGTTACTGATCGCTGTTGACACTTTCCCAAAGAAATGAGAAGATTTGCATCTAACAATGGGGTTCACGGGGCCTCCTTACCCTGTTCTGGGAGACTGCCAAAGCGGTGCTGAGGGGAGATATCTCTTATTGCATTGTGAAGAAATGAGCTATGGGGGTGGCCATTTTAAATCTGGAGAAGCAATTGCAGCTGGTCACACGAAAGTTTGAACATGATCCAAATATGGAAAAGAAGGCGGAGTTCCTAGCCGTGCAGACAGCTTTAAATACATTGCTTCACCAAGCGGCAAAAAAAGGGTCTTTCTATTTCAAATTTCAATTTTATCAGTTTGGTAATAAAGTGGGTAGGCCTCTTGCTAATTTGGCTAAGAACTGGTCAGGTTCCAAATTTATCCCAACAGTCAGAATTGCTGGGGGGGGGGGGGTGCTTTAGTACATTTGAGCAAGGACATTGCAGTATTCAGAGTATTATCAGAAGTTATATATAGCCAGTCCCGGGGATATGCACAACATCAGGGATGACTTTCAATCCAGTGCTTTACCTACAGTCTCAGCAAAACAATTGGCCATATTGAATCAACCCGTGCGGTTACAGGAAATTATGGATAACATTCAGGAAGCTAAATTATTGAAGGCTTCAGGGCTGAAGGTTTCTCCTCTGAATTTTATAAATTGATTGTCCAAAAGTAGTTCTCACATTGGGAGCTATGTTCAAAAAATACATTTAATTGGGGCACTTCCCATTAGTACCAAATAAAGCTATGTTCATAATTTTGCCTAAAGGGGGTAGAGACCCAGCATCCCCAGCCTCGTATCGCCCGATTGCTTTCCTAAATGTTGACGTCAAACTCTTAGCTAAAATGTGCCAAATCGATTAGCTCAGGTAGTACCCTCATTGATTGGGGAGGACCAGGTTGGGTTTGTGCTTGGGAGGCATAATGTAACCAATGTCCGCAAAATGATTACCTCTATAGAGTGGAGCCGCAGACAGCAGGTTCTGTTCATGCTGTTGAGCCTGGACGAAGAAAAAGCATTTGATAGGCTGGACTGGTACTTCATGTTTCATTCCTTCCAAGCTTTTGGTACAGTGGGATTGTTTGTCCAAACCATCCGTGTTTTATATAGTGATCCACAGGCTTGTTAATGGTTAACTTTCGGATAGTTTTAATTTTGGCAGGGGCAATAGACAGTGCCCCTTATCCCTACTACTGTTTATTTTAACTCTGGAGCCTCTGCTTTGTCACATCGGTGAAATAAGGATATTCAAGGTATACAAGTAGGGCTAAGTCCAGTGTAAAACTTAAATTGGCGGTATTTGCAGATGATATGCTTCTCCATGTGGCAAATCCTAAAGTCTCGGAGTATCCTAATGGATGAATTGGCCCAGTATGGTCAATTAGTGGGTCTGAAATTAAATTATGAAGAATCAGAAGCTCTGCCAATTTCACAGCAGGTAACCCAATTATGGGATGGTGATTTCCCAATGAGATGGGCAGGGGAATCCTTTGTATACTTGGGATATATTGCATAATGACCCAAAGTTCATGTATAAACTTAATTTTCATAAAATACAGGGATCCACCAAAACTTTATTGAATAATTGGAAGGATTTTCCACTATCTTTAGCAGGTAGGATTGCTCTTTTCCAAATGATTATATTACCCAAGTGGTTATACTTTTTCCAAACTTTACCATGTTATCTTGCTAAAAAGGATGTAAAAAAAATGGAAAAATTACTGAGAGGATATCTATGGAAAAATGGCAGGCCGAGTATCGCACTCAGTCGACTGGGCAGACTAGCTGGACCATTTTGGTCTTTTTCTGCCGTCATTACTATGTTACTATGATGGGAAAATGGGATAAGGGAGGACTAGGGTTAGCAGATTTGAGAGTATATAATCTTGTCTGTAATTCGAGACATGTGGCTGATTGGCTCTTGGATGTTCATTTTTATTCTTCATTTACTTTGAGAAGCAACTCCTTAGTCCTTTAAGCACAGGTGGCGTTTTGCATTCCCCATGGGCAACACAGGCAAATGCTATCTGTGAATGCATTTTAGTCGCGCCTTTGGTGCATACATGGAGGTATGTGTGATCCAGTCTTAAATTAAAAATCTCCATTTCCCAGTTCCTGCCTTTTTTAGGAAATCCACGATTTTTGCCTGGATCTCAAAACCAGGTTTTTGTTAGATGGGCAGGAAAAGGTTTGAAGGTGTTGTACAATTGGTGGATGAAGAGGTGCATGTAAAATCCTTTCAAGAATTATGTAATTTGAGCCAGATTGCAAGCACTATTTTTCTTACCGCCACGTACGACCCTATATACATTCCTTGGAGATTAAGGACTGGAATCATGAGAATAGGGAATTTCTGTCTGAGTTGATGTGTAGGATCCAATCCGACATACTCATTAATTTACGGTACAAAAAAGAGATTGTAAGAAGATGACAATGGGTTATGGGAAATTGGTTCAAGGATGAGCACAGGAATTTGAATTCCATTTGTCTGAAGATCAATATGCACGTTTCAGGAAAGTGTGCTTGATTACATCTAATATACTCCAGGGAAACACAATACAAACTTTTACTAAGATGATATATTTCTCCAAAATTGGCTTGCAGGATGCCTCTTACTAACTATGAATGTATCAAATGTTTGTCCCACTCAGGATCCCTGAGACACCAATTTTGGGATTGCCCCTGTATTGTTACATTTTGGGAACAGCATATTGAATATATTCATAGGGTTACTAAAATACGGTTACCCTTGTGTCCTAAAGTATTGTTTTTCGATAATTTGACGGGCTTTGCTGTTGGTCAAAGATATCTGAAACTGTGGTTGCAAAAAATTGTATTGCTTGCCAAGAAAGTCATTTTTCAATGCTGGATGAGGGAAGACCCACCTACTTTAACTCAGTGGAGGAACTTGATACACAAATGTGCATATTCGAAAAATATGTTGAACAATTCAACCTTTTGAAGAGAAGGAAAACCTTTTTGTGAATGTGGAACTTTTATATACAGTCCTTACCACTCAAGAGCTCACAGCGACATTTTGAAAAACCCCTTATGAGGAAGTCAAATGAGCCTGTCCTATTTTTCTTGCCAATTGTATGGAGGGTAGTGGCTTTGTGGAGGGAGGAGGGAAGGGTAGGAGGAGCTGATTGGGGAATCGATTTGTGATGGTTGGGGGCACTGGAAGGAACCACCAGTGCTCCTAGTTGATATGTTTGAACAAGCATTTGGTGTTTGTATTGTTGAAAATCAATAAAATATTTAAACATAAAATCTGCTCGATGCGCATCGGTCCGACTTGTGCATGTATTTCCCGGTTTTGGCATGTGTCGGTCTTTTAAAATTCACTTTTTATAATATAGCTGGTTTGCTACACAAGCTGTGTGTGTTTTTATTTTTCAGGTTTTATATTGTTGAGAGAGTTTGTTGCTGCTACTGAGATAACACCAGAATCAGAATATCCTAGTTCTGCCCTGTGCTCATTGTTGTGGGGCAGAGGGTTCCAGCAGAATGTAAGAGATTCTGCACTTATGGATTATCTGATATTAAAATTGGATAATGAGTTACAAGTTCTTGTAAAAAGGGAGCAAAATATCTACACCTTTTAGAGGTAGATAATGAGATTTTTATTATAGCAGCATAAAATATACAATGGTTTTATATATGGTAGATATTGTTTTCAGTTTCTGATTCAACAGAGTAAATCATTCTTGGTATAAAGGTTATAAAAACCTCTGAATCTGAACTCAAAGTTAACTTTGCATTTGTCAAATGCAATTGCAATTAAACTGTCCCATCTTAAAATAGTCATTTAGCCAGTTATGTTGTCCAAGTGTGCATGAATACATCTCTGAGACAGTCTCGGGCTCAGGTTGTCCTTCTGGAAACTTAGGGTCCTGTCTCAGCACAGAGGTCAACTAGCTGGACTTCCAGAGGCAAATGACAGGTTAACACTACAGTTTCAGGATGGCAGATCCGGAAATTAGACACCCTCTGAAGTTATGCAGCAGAGACAAGGAGAAGATAGCTTGGCTTGCCACAACTTAGGCAAGGATAAAGTCAGCAAATACTTAGTGGAGCAGGGCTGGTCTGAGCTGAGCTGGGAGCCCAGTCTTGTGTTTTGTGAAAAGTCTTGGGTACCAAGTTCATGGATGTGGATGGAGTTGCATGAACGACAGCAAGCAGCAAGATCTCTAGTGCAGCAGTACGTTCCGGAAATTGTAAATCCAAAGTCCTTTTCTTTATTCTCTGGTCTTCATACGTATGCATATGATCCAAACATTAATATTGATTGAATGTTACCACAATCCATTGACAAGGGATTGGTGGGCTTCTGATAGGATTTCATCGTAGCTGAGATGTATATTCATATTCTCACAGAAATGCTGGTATGTATTGGAAGACATCTTGCGAACAATACTAGGCCTCATAACTAGATACAAAGCCGGTCAAGGGCACAGACTCAGTAACTCTGTGCCTGGCAGTACCAGCAAAATTGTAACATGAAGGCAGGTGCTCAGTATGAAGAACACCAACAGAAGCTTCTCCACAATGTAGTTCTAGCAGGCATTAAAACTGCAGGGGCTATTATATGACTGGATTTCCACCTTGTGTTTCTCAGGCCTGAAAAGTTTGGTTCAGTTACTTCTTTTTAGAGGGACTCACTTATCCCTACAGCATGCAAAATATATATTTACTCTTAACCCCGTGATAGTCCTATATTTGGTGCCATGCATGTGATCATCATCTTTCAGGTGTGTCCTGACAGAGGTCGAGAACTACTGTATTATATAACTAAAAGCAAGGAAGTAAGAATATCCAAATGTAGACAATTACCATAGAAAAAGAGGTCATCCAAAGCTCATTAGAATATTTAATAATAAAATAGTAAATAACTGCAGAAAAAGACCAACCTACCTATCAAGTCTGCCCATTAACCCTGTTCACACTAACTGTGTATTTCAGCTGGGATTCCTGATGTATAATTCTTGCCTAAGTGATAGTATTCTCCATGTATTTAGAAATAAAATGCTATCTGTTAAGAAGGATGCAGTTCCCAATTGCAGTTGTACACAGAAATCATGGCTTTCGTTGGACCTCAGGAATCACAGGAATTTGCGTATACTCTCAGGGAGGAAGAGGATATGTTTTCTTTTTTAATTTACAACATTGTAAAATATATGGTGAACTTTTTAAATGTCAAAAACACTTTGAATTCTTTGCTTTTTCTGCTGAACTGTTTGAAATGAAGAATTGCAGAATAAAAATTGATCTATGCCAGTCAGAATAGAACAGCCAGGGAAAGAATGGCAGATGTGGCCCTAAAACTTCATTTTGTTTTAAGGGATATGTTATTGGTTGTATACATTTTGTGTGTTTTGTATTGTTAATATTTTTATAAATGTGTATCAGAATTTTATTATGGAATCCAAACAATATTATAGAGGTAGCAGAATAAAAAAAGAATAAATACATTTTAATAAGATCAATAAATAACGAGAGCATGACCAATTCGAAGACATCTCTCCTTTCCCAAGCCAGTGTTTGTCATCTTTCTTATTTCCACATTACAATCACGGGCAGATGAGCATACCAGCACACTTCCCTTCCAATGTCCAACCACAAAACTAAAGAGCCATTGACTCTATGCCAGTAAAAGTGTTGACAACCTGCAGGCAATCTGCTCCTGATCCCTATGGGGTAGATTTTAAGACGGGCGTACATGTGTGCGCGCCGGGTAGCACGCGCACATGTATGCCCGATTTTATAACATAATATAAAATATAATATACATTTTTTTTTAATAATATAAAATCGGGGGTCTGCGCGCGCAAGGGGGTGCACAATCGTGCATCTTATGCGCGCAGAGCCCACGCCGAGCCGCGCTGCCTTCCCCCGTTTCCTCCCAGGCCGCTTTGAAATCGGAGCGGCCTGTGAGGGAACTTCCCTTCCCCCCCCTCCCCCAATTTCTTATCTCACCTTTTGTGCCTGCCTCTGGCCCCGCCCCCGGACCACCCCTTTTGCAAAGCTCTGGGACTTGGATGCGTCCCGGGGCTTTACGCGCATCTGCCCCCCCCCCCCCCCCCAGGACTTTCGATAAGTCTTGGGGGTGGTGGTCAGGCAAGTCGGAGTGGAACTGGGCATCCACTTAAAAGCTAGGGCTTATTTTTGGAGTAGGGCTTATATTTCAAGCCCTATTCCAAAAATCTTGAAAATCAAGCTAGGGTTTATTATTGGAGAAACACGGTAGCACTGTCCCATTGGTTATCCTCCTTCCACCAAGTCTCTGATGCCAGTTATGTCACTCTCATCATTCACTGCTATACACTCTAACTCTCCCATCTTATTTCTTAGACTTCTGGCATTGGCAGACAGACATTTCAAAGTGTGTTTTCTGTTTGTATTAACAACCTGCTAGGGATAATTTGGAAATCATTTGCTTCGGTTATTTTTTTACATATAGACACGTGGGCTACGTTTTCTTTTATCGGAACCTCTCTGTTGGGATGCCCTAACTCTCCAAATAAACAGCAAAATTGCCCACCTGAATATATTCGTCCATATAAATTTCAGATTTTTTTGGGGGGGCTCATTATTCATTTAAAATCTAAAAAAAAAGAAATGACCCAGGGGCACTCCATTTGTAAACGCAAGAGTTTTTTTTTTTTTCATTTTTATTATTATTTCTGAATAGTTGTGCCAAGGGATAGCAAGACATATCTTCCCCGGGTTAAAGAAGAAACTTGATTACTTTTTTTCTTTTATTTTACAGAACTGTTTTATTTATTTATAAAATGTATTAGTCGCTTTCCAATTTTTATAATACAAATTTCCAAAGTGATGTCTTGCACTGCAAGACTTACAAAGGGAATACTCTCATGCCATGTTTCACAGGACTGCTTAGCAGGTTTATTTATCTAATCGTCAATAGTTTTTGTATATTGGAGGGGCTCTGTTGGCATGGTATGCAAGCAGTAGTTAGTAATCCATTAGTTTGGCTTGCTTGTCTCACATAAGCTTTTATAATTTCAATGAACTGCCACAGCTAAATTATGCTAAAAAAGCATAAGAATTCTGAATGCAGAAATTGTATTCTGCATTATAAGACAAAATGTTCATGTATTTCATGCAATCTGATTGAACAACACAGAGCATTATAAGGGGAGGAGGGGAAATGAAGCATCTTAATTGGTCAAATCGGGCCACATGTGTCTTAATGCATTGCTTAGACCTTGTTTTGACTTATCACCATTTCTTACATCTGTGCATCCAGTACTGAAATAAACCTGTTTATCAAAGAATATGTCAATAAGAATGGCAGCACTTTCAGCAGCCATCATGGAAACTCAACTTCCCCAAAGATTTAAAAAAAAAAAAACCAAAAAAAAAAACCCCTCTTATTTTTCTTCACATTTGTTAGATATTTTCAGAGTATTTTTTGTCTTTTCAAAGAAAAAGATCAAAACAAGTAAGACACAGGCAATTCCTCTATTATTGCAGTCACATAATACATTTCCAGCTAGCTTTCGAGAACACTCCTTTCATCAGGCCTATGCAAAATGAGCAGCTTAACGCAAAGGTAGTGTACAGATATACAAATAAATCACAGGCTGCATTACAACAATGGTGAGGGGAGGGGATGAAGGCTGGAAGACAAACCGACGTGTTAGAAATGCATGCTCGGATCATTTTGCTCATTTTTCCCATAGACCCAGAATGGGAGAAAAGTCTTAGTAATGTCCTGTAATGTTCTTTTTACCCTGGTCTCTGTGTCTTGTTGCTTTCACACATTTGTCCCTCACCTCCCAACACATGCACGCACATGAAAATGTAACTCTCTTTTGAAGTTATTACTGGGAAGAGTCAGAATTTCCAAATTAAAATATATGTTCTGAAATAGTAAGCTTTCCGAATTAACACCTCTCCCCTCCCCCCAGACTTAAGATAACAAATCTGTATCGGCAAGGGACTTTATTATTTTATAGGAACAGGACATGTCTTGAAGATGCGGCCACCTAGCCGGGCTTGATTTGCCTTTCTGTTCTCAAGAGCTTACTAAAATAATCCCTGTATATTATAGTCTTGGGCAAACCGACAGCAGATTTCTCTCATTTGTGAGTTTTGCCAGACCAAGCATAAACAATCGACATTATTTTCTGAGTAAAGCAAAGAACAGAGGAATCTTCAAACTTTGGAAAAATCAGAAAATCGGAGAACACGTTGAACTCCTGCAGATAATTTTTGTGAACAACACGGAACTTCTTGGAAAAAAAAAAAAAAAGAGTATCTGACCCCTTTTATTTTGGAAAATTATAATTGAATTTGTAAACTTAGTCTGAAGTCTCTGTTTTCAATTTTCTTCATATTTATTTTGGTAGGCAAAAGTATGTTGAGAACAAAGCTTTAACTTGAGCACCACTGAAACATCCAATTTGAATTTGGGAAATTGCCAACACCAGCAGCTTGGCCCCACTTGAGTTTCTTGAAGTAATTTTAACCTGCTAGTTTTATGTTATCTTTAAAGATCAATTGTATTTAAGTACAGTGGTGCTGTACAATAACACTGGGACTTGAATCCTGCAAATAAACACAATTAAAAGCCCAGCCAGGCCAGCTATAAAATTTTAGATGCCTCATCTTTTCATAGTTTATATAGAGGAGGAGGATAAAAAAAAAAAAAAAGCTGAGTCCCTAAATTTAGGAACCTATTTTCAGCTGAAAACGTACCTAAAGGTGTCTTTCCTTTTGAACCTTTTTTCCCCCCTTTTCAATTCATTTTTTAGAGAAAAAAAAAAGAGACCTTAGTCCTTTTGTCTAAAAGTCTGGATTCAGAAAGAGTGGAAAACATTTTTCTTAACTCCATTTTAAGGAATGTTACTTCCTATGTTTTAAAGAGGGTTTTGTTTTTTTTAAGGAAGTTTTTTTTTAAGGAAGTTTTATCCCCTTCCTTCTATGGCTTTGGAGTTTTGAAGGCCTGGTCTTATATTTTGTTGCTAACTGAATTCCCCTTTTCCTGAGGAATTCAGCCCTCAATATCCTCAGGAATTCTAAGGAATCTTGGACATCCAACAAAGTCCTGGAGAAGGGAAGGAGAACAGTGGCACCCAACACTTGAAATCCCACTCCACGCCAGAATATCTTGGTGATAAGTGCTATCCAGGTACCAATAAACTGTTGTGTTCCCAAGGTGCGGGACGTGCCCGAAACCAGCATCACTCACCGCCACTACGCCCCAGCTCTCGGCATGGGTTTGAGGCCTCCACACTCTTCTACGCCATAGGCGTGACACCATTCTCTCCTCTCCCGCCTCTCCTCTCTTAGGCACATGTGCACCACGTCATCATTTGAAAGGCCCATGGCAGGAGCTCAGGCTGCAGGTGCCTACTGATGACATCCCGTTTCTGTTTTCAACAGAGGCCAAACCAGGCCACAAGAACCTGGCAAGTACCCAAACACCAAGAAGATCCCATGCTACTGATGCCAGTAATGGCAGAGGCCATTCCCTAAGTGAACTTGATTAATAGCAGTTAATGGACGTCTCCTCCAAGAACTTATCCAAACCTTTTTTAAACCCAGCTACACTAACTGCACTAACCACATCCTCTGGCAACAAATTCCAGAGCTTTATTGTGCGTTGTCCTTCTATTATTCAAAAGTGTAAATAACCAAGTCACATCTACTCGTTCAAGACCTCTCATGATCTTAAAGACCTCTATCATATCCCCCCTCAGCCGTCTCTTCTACAAGCTCAACAGCCCTAACCTCTTCAGCCTTTCCTCATAGGGGAACTGTTCCATTCCCTTCATCATTTTGGTTTCAATTAACAACACTGAGGTAACCTGCACAGAATGGTGGTTGTAACCCTAACAGCAATTCCATGACTGCATCAGACTTTCTCAAAGGTTGGGTAACCTACACAGAGTGGCAGTTAAAAAGAGGCCCAGAATTGTGGTCCCTATCGTAATGGGAGAGGAATGGCTCCATCAAACTTCTAAGTAGATTGGGGGTAATCTGAATGGAACAACCTTAGTTAAAACCAAATATCAGCGAGCATGGGATGCCAGGATGGATTTTTTTTTTTTTTTTTAACAGCCTATCAAGTTTTTGTAGCTGTGTAGTTTGTTTATAAAATTTGGTGGTATGTTAGTAAGACATGGAAGAGGGCCTGGGTGCTGGACCAAGTATTGGTCTTGTAAACAAAAATCAGAATGATGACCATGCCTGAAATAGTTTATTGGCAGAAGTGGCGGAAGAGTGTAGCAGGATTTGGGCATGCTTGGGACAGATATGGAGAGCGGTGGTAGAAACAGATTTGAGAGGTTGAGTGAAAACGTGTGTTTGGGGGGAGGGGAAGGAGCCAAGTGAAAGTTTGAGCCTGGAAATGTCTATGCTTATCTGCTCAAAATGATAGAGAACCAGAGAGGAAGAATGAAGACCGGACAGTCGAGATGGACCATTTACGTCTAAGTTGGCTATCTGAGCAACAATCAGCGTGAGCTGCTGCCCAGCAACACTGCTCAGGGTGCAGTACAGGAAGCCTTATTCTGCTAGTTCTGGGTTTCTACATATTTTGTGTAGTTGGCACTAAGAAGTCTTGTCGGGTTTCTACATATTTTGTGTAGTTGGCACTAAGAAGTCTTGTCACTGGTAGTGGAACTGAGAAATCTCAACAATATCTCAGTATTTCTCAGTTTTGCATAATTTCCTTTATCAACAGGCCCATGCTGCAGTTGCAGCAACCAACCAGTGGGGCATTTCGATATGGTGGGGATGGTCATGGTCTAAGATGCATGTGCCGATAGAAGCTGCCTCTGGGAGGGATCAAGTAGGCATGGGCAGTACGAACCAGCAGCCCAGCTGGGTGAAGCTTAAAATTTTAAAGTTTTTTTCGTTTTTTTTTTTTGTTTTTTTTTTAAGGAGAGCTTGGCAATGGTGAGTGTGAACCCATGCCCTAAAG
The DNA here is from genome assembly GCF_901001135.1 of Rhinatrema bivittatum. Classification (NCBI taxonomy): domain Eukaryota; kingdom Metazoa; phylum Chordata; class Amphibia; order Gymnophiona; family Rhinatrematidae; genus Rhinatrema; species Rhinatrema bivittatum. The sequence goes on from NC_042617.1 coordinate 568,970,471, forward strand.
AGAATATTATTATTTTTTTTTTTTTAAAGGAAAACCAAGCAGTGATGCGCAAGGCTGAGAAAGGGATGGGCATCTCCCTCCTATATCCCCGGGCTGCTCCCACTTCACGTGGGTGGCTGGCCAATGTTAATAGGCCAGATGCATGCCCGCTGACATCACTGCATAGCCACCTTGACTGCCAGGACATCTTGGGATTCAGTGTGTGGCCCCATGGTGAGGACGTAGTCATCAGGGCAGGGCTGCCTCTCAATGCCGGAGGCCCCTCCTCAATATGCTGACTACTGCAACAGGGAACATAAGAACATAAATTGCCATGCTGGGTCAGTCCAAGGGTCCATCAAGCCCAGCATCCTGTTTCCAACAGAGGCCAAACCAGGCCACAAGAACCTGGCAATTACCCAAACACTAAGAAGATCCCATGCTACTGATGCAATTAATAGCAGTGGCTATTCCCTAAGTAAACTTGATGAATAGCCGTTAATGGACTTCTCCAAGAACTTATCCAAACCTTTCTTGAACCCAGCTACACTAACTGCACTAACCACATCCTCTGGCAACAAATTCCAGAGCTTTATTGTGCGTTGAGTGAAAAAGAATTTTCTCCGATTAGTCTTAAATGTGCTACTTGCTAATTTCATGGAATTTCTCCACTAACTCCCACAATGGCAATCCTCCTTCTCCTCCCTCCCCCCGGCCGTGCCAGATGTGGGAGGTGGCCCAAGCATCCCATTACTGGTGGCACCTGCTCACTCTGTGTGTCTGTGGGGGGGAGGGGGGGTAGCCAATCAATCAATCCATCCATATTCTGGGTATATATCACACAAAAAGACAATTTCCTACCATAGACCATGCTCCTCAGAAGAACTCTCCCAAGCCTTCAATAACGTAAGTGAAAACCTTGACCTCACCAACCCAGATAATGCTCTCCTGTCATGGGATAAGCTTACTGCTGACATAGCCAACAACATCTGCCCCACCATCCACAAAGTAATAAACCCCAACCAAACAGAAAGAAAACCATGGTACACCTGTGAACTCAAAAAATTAAAACAAGACCTTAGAGCCAAAGAACGCTCCTGGCGAAAACAACCCACCCCCACACTCAAAGTAGCCTACAAACACACCCTACACCTATACCGACAAGCAACACTCCACGCCAAACGTGACTTCTATGCAGCAAAAATTCACAGCTACAAATTCAACCCTACCGCCCTATTCTCCTATGTAGCAGAACTCACAAAGTCCACCACTCCTTCCCCCCAGGAAGATAATAGCATAGAGAAATGCAATAAACTAGCAGATCACTTTAAAAACAAAATCACCAACATTCTCAATCGTCTCCCCCCCAAACCCACTCACATCGACCTCCCACCCACCACCAACAACATTAACCTCACATCCCTTGATCTCACCACTACGATGGAAGTCAACGCCATCCTAAAAAAGATGCGGCCAGCCACCCACATCGCCGACAACATCCCATCTAAACTCCTCCTCACTATCCCTTCCGTCATAGCAAGACCGTTAGCGGATATCATAAACTGCTCCCTTACCTTCGGGACGGTTCCCGACCCGCTTAAACTCGCCATCGTAAAGCCCCTACTAAAAAAGCCCACCCTCGACCAAAATGATCCAGCAAACTACAGGCCCATCTCCAACCTACCTTTTATTTCTAAAATTCTGGAGAAAGTGGTCAACACACAACTTACCGACTTCCTAGAAGATAACAATATCCTCCACCCCGCCCAGTACGGCTTTCGCAAAAACCGAAGCACGGAAAAGCTCCTACTTGCAATAACAGACACCATCCTAAAAGGCATGGACCACGGCCAATCATACATTCTAGCCCTCTTAGATATCTCAGCAGCTTTTGATACGGTGAACCACAAAATCTTAATATCACGCTTAGCAGAGATAGGCATCTCTAACACAGCCCTATCATGGTTCTCCTCCTACCTTGACCACAGAAAGTACTTAGTCAAACTTGATAAATCCGAATCCACACACATTCCTCTTTCACAAGGCGTACCCCAGGGCTCCTCCCTTTCCTCCACCCTCTTTAACATCTACCTTCTCCCTCTTTGCCACTTATTATCCAAACTGGGACTAAAATTCTTCTTGTACGCTGACGACGTACAAATACTTATCCCCATCCAAAACTCCCTCAACGAAACCCTGCACTTCTGGGAGACATGCCTCACATCTATCAACGCCCTCCTTTCCAACCTACACCTTGCACTCAATACTTCAAAAACTGAAATCCTAATTATTACTAATCAACCCAGCTTATCCATTCACCAACTGCAACAGAACACTTCACAAAATCTCACACCTCCGTCCACTGTCAGAGATCTAGGAGTTCTCTTAGATACACAACTTAGCTTCAAATCCCACATCAAATCACTCCTAAAAGGGGGCTTCTATAAACTCCAAACCCTCAAAAAACTTAAGCCTCTCCTCCACGCACATGACTTCCGTACCGTTATGCAAACCACTATACTATCAAAACTTGACTATTGCAACTCACTGCTAATAGGCCTTCCAGCTTCCACAATCAAACCCCTCCAAATCTTACAAAATGCCATGGCTCGCATCCTTACAAACTCAAGAAAGACTGATCATATTACTCCCATATTACAAAACCTCCACTGGCTACCAATCACCTATCGCTCTCAATACAAAACACTTACTATCATACATAACACGCTATATAAAAATAACTCCCCCTGGATCGAAGATATGCCACACTTCCACCAGGCCAACCGTCCTACCAGAAACTCCCTTGCGGGCACCCTCCACACCCCTTCACTCAAAATTGCTCACCTCACAAACACCAGAGCGAGAGCCTTCTCCATCGCCGGCCCCACCCTTTGGAACTCCCTCCCCACCGAGCTCCGACTAGAACCTTCACTTAATCAATTCAAAAAAGGAATCAAGACCTGGTTATTTAAACAGGCCTATCCCAACGCCTCTCAACCCTAGCATTTGACTTCTCCTCAACACTCATTTCCCTCTCCCTAGTACAGTGTCCCCCCGCCCCCCTACACACCCTCCCTCCCTCACCACCCCATCCATTTTATGGCTTCCTGATATTCAGTCACCACCTCTCCTTCCCATCGCCACCACCTGCCCCCTTGTACAGTTCCTACCCCACCCCGCCTCCCCTATGCGCTTCATCCCCCACCCCGCGCTACCCCCCACTCTGTCGCCTCTTGTATATAATTAATTTATGTCCAACCTGGTTAACCACATGTAATCTCATTTAATAACTGTGGCGCCCGTTGGCTCTACAGTAAAGTTGTCACCTTTTAACTTCCTATCCTTCCTCCATCTATCATTGTAATTTCCTTTCTCAGTTGTCTGTAAACCGACATGATGTTTTTTTTTTACGAATGCTGGTATATAAAAGTTATAAATAAATAAATAAATAAATATAAAACTGTTAAATACTGGGAGTTTGAGGCTCTGAGAAATTAAGATGACCGTCCACTTGTCTTCCTCTTATGGCTCTTTGAAGTATTGCATTTTTGATAGAGGACATCATAAAATTATCAAAAGCCAAAGGAGAGCTAAAACAAATATATTTTGTATTATTTAAGGTGGTTCTTTTATAGTTGGAGTTCACCTTTTTTAACCAGAAGAGCCCTCTTCCACTGTAAAATGAGTTATTTTTTGTTGAGGTTTAAGTAAGGGTTGCTGATCTTGAGTAAATGTCAGTGATGCCAAACCAAACATTCTTTTAGTTCCTGCATTTTCTGCCATTGAAGATAATCTATATTAAGATAAATGTGTGTGCTGTGTAACTCAAACTGTAGCTAATTTCTTCAGCAAGATTTGTGTGGTTTATCTGGAATGAGTGGTAGTGTAAAACATTTTACATTCATGGGCTGGATTTGGTTCTTCTCATGAAACCAAGACTACTTTTCATATGGGAGGGAACAGTCTAATAAGCTGCCTTTCTTTAAGTGAGCTTGACAACAGAGACCAAACACAAAAGTGAGTATACACCGTCTTTCAAAATGCTAAAAGTGCCTTTAACATGGTGACATCAAAAAGATGTCAAATATTAAACAAAGAACGGCTCCTCCCGCTAACAACGCAACAGATCGCTGTGTAGGTTTTAATAGGCATAAAATAAAATCATATACCTTTATCCAAAAATACATTTTTTTTAAATCTCTTCTACTGCAAGTAAAAACTTTCACTCAACAAATAAAAAAAAAAAAGCTAATACTTAGCTCAATGATGGATTGAACGCTACCCAACACTATCAGTGTTTCAGCATTTGTTGCCTGCAAAAGGGGCGAGTTATCCCTTCAAGAAAACACAAAAAGAATCACCATGTGATACAAATCTCCCAATACTCACCGCAATATGAACCCAATAGACTGGGCATCTCAAAGCCATCAAAGCATGACTTTGCCGAATGTAACAACTTAAAAATTGGGATGGAAACACCAGCTCAAGAATCAACGGAAAGCCGTAATCCAGTCAGTATCGTTATTGAGATCCTTCGGTGATATTGTTCTTGGTTTAATATTTGGCATCTTCATGATATCTCGGTATCTAAGTCACGATGTTAGGGCACTTTTAGTGTTTTGAAAGGCTGTATATACCCCCTTCCATGTTTGGTTTCATTTCTGGATGTGTAAGTACTTTTTGGCTTTCTTTTTTTGTACAACAACAAAGGAGATACAGTTGCTCATTAGAAACGCAGAGCAGCCCATAAATTTAAATAAAATATTGCTCCTCTCACTTACAGGATTTGTTTCAAAGAGAAGTGTAGCTTTTTTTTTTTTTCCCTTCACTTTTTATGGTCAATGTCCTTGTTCTAGTTATTCCGTTACATTATTTCCTTTTCAGTTAGAAAGGAATTTATGGACTGTTCCCATTACTCATCCATAGCACTGTGTGCTATGGTCAGGGATCCTGCTCTCCAGCGATGCCACACAGTTAGCTGCCATTGAATGGCAGAGAACGGTCATCTCTAGACCTGGTTCTCTGAACCCTGGATGTCACTGCTCCCCCTCCTCCATTGCAAAAACTGACTACTGGGCTCCATCCTGGACCTACTGTCACTTGGGCCCAGATGTACAAACCATTTTTCTCAGACACAAATTGAGAGAAAACCTTTAGTACCGGGGTGTCCAACTCAGGTCCTTAAGGACCGCAAATGTCTCGGTATTCAGGATATCCCTAATGAATATGCATGAAATATGTATCCCATTCAAGCAGTGTGCATGCAAATCTGTCTGCTCCATATTCATTACAGACATCCTGAAAACCTGACAGGTTTGTAGCCTTCAATGACTGGAATTGAATGGCCTGTAGTCCCATTATAGATGCTTGCATACTCTTAATACTGAAAGTAGTGACCACAAAAATGTAAGATTCCTTGTTGATAATTTCTTCACATCACATTTTTGCATGTCGTTAATTCAGCTAAACATCTAAAGTTATTTATTTATAAATAAAGCTCTGGAATTTGTTGCCAGAGGATGTGGTTAGTGCAGTTACTGTAGCTGAATTAAAAAAAGGTTTGGATAAGTTCTTGGAGGAGAAGTCCATTACCTGCTATTAATCAAGTTGACTTAGGGAATAGCCATTGCTATTAATTGCATCAGTAACATGGGATCTTCTTAGTGTTTGGGTAATTGCCAGGTTCTTGTGGCCTGGTTTGGCCTCTGTTGGAAACAGGATGCTGGGCTTGATGGACCCTTGGTCTGACCCAGCATGGCAATTTCTTATGTTCTTGCTTATCAATTGCTAAGTGGTTTACAATAAAAAGATCATAATCAATATAAGAAACATAAGATAATCACTAAAAAACAAAATATCATAAGACAACAAATGAATATAAAAAATAAAACAATCTCTTCACTACTTTAACACCTCAGTTTGCCTGCTTGCCACTATCTTAGCTCAACATATATGCTTCCCATTACCTGTTTGCTGCAATCTTAATCATCCTAAAGGGTCTTTAAGGTATCATGCACCTGATTAAATAGTGTAGTTTTAATCAATTTCCTGAACTTGAGCACTGATGTTTCTTTTTTTTATTTCCACTGGCAAAGAATTCCATAGAGAAGGGCCCTGGATCATAAATTGCCGCTCACATTATTCATCTAATCATATATATTTAAAAGATGGAACCTCTAGTAATAATTGAGCTGCTGATCGCAGTGACCTCATCGGTTGATATAATTTTAAAACTGAATTGAAGGCCAGAGGAATTAGCCCATTAATACTCTTAAAGACAAAGAGTAAAACCCTAAACTTAATTCACCAAATTATAGGGAGCCAATGATATTGCATCAGTATCGGAGTAATATGTTAACATATAAGAGTTCCAGAAATAATTCTTGCTGCCAAATTCTGAATGTATTGAAGAGCCTATAATGTTTGTGGTAGCCCAAGAAACAGAATGTTATAATAATCAAGTGATGTCATAATAAGGGAATGAACTATAATTTTACATCAGTCTCTTCGAGATATGGGCATACTCTACAAATGAACTGTAATTTATAATATGCGTTACATATGAGTCAATTAATATGAGGACCTAATGAGAGAGTGGTATTCATTAATAGGCCCAAATTTTGGACTTGATTTAGAATAGGAATTGCAATTCCATTGATAGATACATCGGCAGGAAGATTTATCTCTGGATTCCTAGCTAAATATAATAATTCAGATTTTTTTCAAATTCAGGGTTAACTTATTTGCCATAAACCATTGATTAAGAGAGAGGATAATGGACTTAATTGTTTCCAGTGCATCTACAAGTGATCCCTTAATTGGTATGTAGAATTGGATATGATGGCTAACTCATTCAGCGTGTAGAGTCTACAATAATTATGCTTTTATCATGGGTATGACGAAGCTCTGGTGGGCTTAAAATGTACTCAAATGTCTCTTATTACTAGAAAGCTCTCACTAAATGTAATTTCCTTTTTTACATGGTTAAAATTTGTTATAGATATCTACTTAAAGAGATATAAATAAAGATCAAAGGGTATTGCATCCATTCTATATTTTTCTGTGTTCTACATATTAGAAATTTGAAACATGAATAGATTGAGCTGAAAGGACTGAATTTAACAAGATCATCAACAGAATTATTCTTGACTGAAATTACAAACTACTAGCACTCTATTTTGGGCCATTGTTTTTTTTTAATTTTCCCTTTTATGCATTCTTTGACAATAAATCTCTAAACAGTCTGTATCCAATAGCTTTAGACTTCTTTGTTCTTAAATAATGGGTAGTGAAAGCCAAGTAAATCAATCTGATCTCTCAATAGAGCATGAATGAGAGAGAAACTGGGCCACTATGATGTATGGTAACAAAGCAGAATTGTTAGCGATACATTGAACAGACTGACTATACTATTTAGAACCAGTCAAGCCTTTCCTTATGAAGGACATCAACTGCATTTTATACTATATCCAAGGCAGGTTCAGAAAAATCAATACAGTCTCCCAGTTTGGAGGCACACAGAAGGTTTTCTTTACAACAAAGATGTTGGCACCAAGAAGGTTTATTTAAGAAGTGCTACTGCTGTGTTATGCATGGGGCATATTGGACCTTGGGACAGGAAGTACGTGGTCTCAAACCCTCATCAACGTCATTCTCTTTGACTCTTTCTTAGGCATACTTTCAGATGGAGAAGTCCATTAACCGCTAATAATCAAGTTTACTTAGGGAATAGCCATTGCTATTAATTGCATCAGTTGCATTAGTGTTTGGGTACTTGCCAGGTTCTTGTGGCCTGGTTTGGCCTCTGTTGGAAACAGGATGCTGGGCTTGATGGACCCTTGGTCTGACCCAGCATGGCAAGTTCTTATGTTCTTACATCTCTGCTTTGAGGTGGAAATATGAAAAAAAAACAAAACAAAAAATCCCCAAACTGTTGAACTAATTGTATTGCAATGTGAAAGAATCCAGCTTTCTTCGGGACTAATTACAGCTATTAAAATGTTGCACTTTTGACTAAAGTGCAGTCATTGGGTGTGCACTCGTGCCCATGGAAAGTTTCTCCTATTTTGACAGCACTATCATTCTGGGGGGGGCTCCTTTTTCTGCTACTTGTAAGCTGGCGCTATAAAAGCAGAACCTCTCCTGCCTTCCTCAGGACAGCTATGAGTGCAGCACAAACACTTAGACGCAAGGTCAGAGGTTATTCAGTTAGGCTGCCCTCCTTCTCGGCGTGTGCTTTTAATTGCAACGGTAGTTAGTGCTCTGGAAATGAAGAGGTGAATCGTGCAAGGCTTGCTGGTCCCCCCCCCCCCCTCCCTGAGCAGCTAAGGCGAACTGCTTGGTTTACCTTGTGTCAAAGAAGAAAAGGTTAATTTCCATTTTTACTTGTTTTGCTCATCGTATAGAGCCTACGCCTCTTTCTTTTGCTTTCCAGACGTTCTTCTTGAAAATCTGCTTTTATTTAGCCGAATGATGAGAGCTGTTTTGCCTAAACAAGTATTGCTCTGTTTTGATTTTGGGAAGCTGCTCAAGGCTAAATTCTCCTTAACTGCGTTCAGACGCAGCCTAGGAGCCGGTATTACCTCAGCAGTTTGAAACGTTAATTTCATGGCCTTGTGTGACCAAGTGATTCTCTCTTAAGGTTCACCCTCAGCTGTTATTTTATTAAGAGCATTACTGTAAGTAAACCCCCTAATCACTTGGCATAGAAATCCGTGTTTGTGGAAGCAGTGGTCTCCCACCCTCCTGTTTTTTTCCTTCTTAAACATTAGTTATATGGTTTCTCATAGTTCTGCATCGGATGAAACAACTGTTGCTGATCACTTTGCAGGAATGCAGCGCAGTTCATGGAACTGCAGTGCCGTCCCTGCAGTAATTTCATGACTGCGGTCACATTTAAAAGCCAGGGTCCCGCTATTGCACTACTTCAGTGTGTGTATATATATATATATAATGGAGCCTACTTTCTGGGATGCACATATGTGGAAGCAGCAATACCACTGTCAGGATCCCTTGCTGCTCCTGACATGTACTGGAAATTTGTGTGCCTAGGTCTGTAAACACAGAAAAACACATGTCCTTTTCCCTTCACAAAACTGACTATAAAAGGACCGTTTTATAAAATGGATAATGCTTTCAAAAACACCACCTCCTATGGAGATTATAGGGATCATTTACAGTAATACTGTTTTTTTGTTTGTTTTTTTTAAAGTCTGCAGTGCTGCTCCTTTACGCACTGTATTTAGCATAGAGTTGGTTTTACACACACTATTTCTTCATGCTGCATGTAGTCTGATTAGAAATAGCTGTGATAGATGTTGGCAAGAGTTCACATGCACTGCTGTTAATGCTTTAAAAATATTGTCCAATGGTTTGCCAAGCCATCAACAGTTAAAATGGACCAATGAATTCACATATTTCCGTACAGTTCAAAAAAAGTGTCTCACAGTGACATCTTATAAAAATGAGTGTGTGTGTGTATTTTGGGGAGGAAGAGATGCTGGCTCATACCTCTTAACGTGTGGAATCGGCTTTTATCGGGCAGTGCGCCTTTCTTTCAAGCGGGGAGCATGCCGGTCTTCAGAAACTATGTGTTTAGTATTACATTATGTCTGCATATTTGTCTGAAATTACAGGTCTTTTGAAATGTGGGTATCTGAGCATTGCTCTATACCAGAGTCCATGAGAGGGAAGCAATATTCCCATGTTGATGAAGTGTGAATGGAAGCACTCATCTGCCTGGGCAAGTCTTTCACCTAGTCTGTGTCTCTTGGAGGAGCATCTGTTTAGTGCCAGCCACAGTAAAACAGTCCTGGGGTTAGTACAGTATAGGCCCCCCTCCCCCTCCTTACAACACAGCAAATGTTTCCATCCCTTCTCCATACCTCAAGAGCATCGAACGAGTGACGCCAACAGTGGGAGGGAATCCTTTGTCAAGCTGAAGGGTAAAATGCATTCTGAAGCCAGGTGAAGGTTCTTTCCCATGGCAGGTAAAAAAAAAAAAAGTGATTTACCTATGTAAGTACATCATCTGAAAATTTCCCTCCTTAATATTTATTTATTTATTTATTTATGATTCTTATATACCGCACAATGGGTAGGGGACTATCCGTCTAGGCGGTTTACATATTATTACATACACAAGCAATGTTACACATTAACAAACAGATCATAAAATCATATACAAACACATTAAAATTCATAAAATAATCAAATAAATTACCAAGGTCATGTAATGTAATAAACTTAATATATATTGTATGCATGAGTGAAGAGATGAGTTTTTAACAGTTTCTTAAATTCTATACGGCTAGCTGTCAGACGGATATGTTCAGGCAATGAGTTCCACAGTAGTGGACCGGCAACAGAAAATGCTCGTTTACGGGTTAGTGCTAAACTTACGGATTTTACTGTAGGTACTTCAAGAATGCATTTATCAAGGGAACGGAGCTGTCTAGAAGGTCTGTAAATTCGTAGTAGTGAGCTAATATACTAACTGAGCTAATATAGCTACAAGTGCACGTGGCATTCTGCAATGAGTGTACTTTTAAGCATGTTGGAGTGAATTTTCCAAGGAGATGTGCAAGCAAAAGTAGCATATATATATATATATATATATATATATATATATATATATATATATATATACATACATACATCATTGCAATTTTCAAAAGTCCATTTACGTACGCACAACCTTTTCGAAAATTACCTCCAAAAAGAGAAGGCCCTTCCAGGAATGTATTTTGGTTAGGGGAGCACAATAATATGTATCAACTATATTATCAACTCTCTGCACGTTACACTTCCGTGAAGAAGAAAGCACCCACAGAAAATGCAGGCGGAAATGCTCACAGACTTTCTGTAGCCCGGTCAAGTTTTAAAGGGAGAGGACGCATGGGCAAAATCTGCAAGGAAAAAGTATCCACGGGCTTTGTCCTGTTAAGCACAACCTACGCTTATATCCGGGGATACATAGTACCTTTGCCATACACGTACCTGTTTCTGCTTTAGAAGGCATAGCCTCCAACCTTTGACTAAATGGACAGACAAGTAAATAATGGTAGCCAGAACAGGATTGAATCATGTCCGCGTAATCACAGTCCCCAAACTCCCAGTTTGAAAATCGCTTCCATAAAGCTTGAGCAAGAGAGCGTCTCCTTCTATCTTTTGGACTGTGAGACTGATGGGTCGATGAGCAGGGAAGTTATCCAGATAACGCTTACCCAAATATTCAGCAGAACATATACCAGGCCTGATAAGTGTGCCTGGCTAACGTTTGCTGGATAGAAGCACTGAATAGCAACCGACTAAAATGTAATCATGTCCTGGGAATACCTGCATCGCCCCTTCTTCTCTTTATCTGGTTAACATTTTGTGGGTAATGAAAGCTCGGGATGGAGGCAAAATGTACAAACCTTCATTTTTTTTTTTTTTTTGTCCGAGTACCTCCAAATGTTAACTAGACGACAAAGCCGTTTAATATCAACATCTGTGTCGTCGTCATATGTTTTGGGGAGGGAATGGCAGTATAATGTTGATGAAACAGAATTTGCATAAACTCACACGGCACGAGTCGATATCTGCGCAGAATCACTATTAAGAAAAATCCGGCTTGGACCAGGCGGGTGGCAGTGCTGTTTGTGAGTCAGGTCTTCTGCCCAGGTTGCCTAGGGATGTTACAAGGGGCATCGTCCCGAAGCGCAGGGAGCCTTGGTCATTGCTTAACGCTGACGCTCGGGAGAAAGATTCAGGGGCCCTTCATTGCAAGATTCTGGAAGGGGCACTGGGGCGTTGGCCCCCCCTCCTCGCCCAGGACCATCATTATAATAATCAGACCTAAGGATGCTGGTGGAGGAGTATAATATAGCGGGGGAAAAAAGTCCCTGGGTAGTTGTGACTGAAGGCTTACGGGACCAGCACCCCAGCCCTGGTTCTGATTGAGCTGGAGTGTATTAAAAGAGCAGGGGGAAACAGCCAGATGGAAAAGGAAAAGCTGCTCAGGAAAAGAGATGTCCAGACTTTTTAACTTTCTGTGCTGCACATAACAGCAATGGAGGGTTTATTTGGTTTTGGGTTCTTTTTTTTGTTGTTGTTGTTGTTGCCTTTACAATCATTCTAGGAAACACTGCATATTTGAACCGCTGCCTCATTCAGTAAAGATTTACCATCTTTAAATACTGTCTGGCATGCATATTTTTTTTTCCATTTTACTGTCCTGCTGCCTTCCCAGATTGACTTTTACAGGCAATTACTCAATTCCGAAGAAAAATGTGACAAGATTATGACATGAGGAAATTACATCTGTTGCTGTGGAAAGCAGATTTGGGTCTCTGATATGGGGCTGCAAAATATTCCATGCTCCAGGCCGAAGAGATGCATGCGGGATTGGTTCCCTCTGTTTCACTTGAAAGATCCCAGCTGTGCGCCGAACACATCCCGTTGGTTATAGATACTTTGGAATGCCTGCTTTTTTTATCGTTTCATCCAGACATCATCTTGCCACAGGCGAAGGTCCTGTAACGATCTTTTTTTTTTATTATGATTGTCCTTCGAGTGAGATCTTTCGTTAGCTCCAGTCGCAGCCCGTGTGGTGGGGAGCGTAACGTTATTCAGCCTTCAGTTGCTCATTACATTGGCATGGCAGTTTAAAAGTAGATTCCTCTTGTGCTGGAGAGCACCAAAATTGTTTCGCTTGGAGCATTACACGAGCGTAAGATTCGTGAAAGTGCACTGCTTTATTTTATTTTATTTTTTTTTACACACTTACAAGGCAATTTGAATTTTTACTGCGGGAGTAACTAACCACTTAATGAGCAGGGCTGTACATCCCACTAGACCAAAACTATCTTAAATGCTAGACATTAAGAAAGATATGTTAATTCCATGTTTGGGTTTTTTAGGCGCATTTGTCAACACGAGAGCGCCAGTTGTCAACTGTCCGTCTACCCATAACATGTTCCAGCGGCAGGAAGACTCTCCTGATGTGGCTGGAGATTGGAATGATTGGGGAGGAGGGGAATCCTGAGTTTGATTTAATATTGGTCCATTTTAGGGACCAACTGAACCCCAAAACATAGCTGCACATTATCCAATGTCTTTTCAACATTTTTTGGATGTGGGGAGCAGTGAAGGGTACATCACTTGGAGGAGTGATTCTGATAAAAAGAAAGTAGTATGAAATTATAGTGGCTGAAATGTACTTTTTAAAAAGAAGTGTGATCCTTTCATACTAAAAGCTCATGAGGACCTAAATTTTTCAAGAAATCAAACCAACACTGTGTGCCAGGTATTACTTCAGAGGTATTTCCCCCCCCCCCCCCCCCCCCATTTTGTGCGTGTGGGGAAAAAAATGGCCTCATACATCTTGGGCCTAAGTGTGTTTAGAAAATAAGCTTAAAATATTTCAGAAATTTTCTGAATGCCAAAGATTCCTCTGCAACTGCTGCTGAGACATCTGAAGAAAAGGCCTACAAGGCCCCAAATCCTGCGTTTAGTAGTAGCTTAGTGGTTAAGCAGGTTGTAAACCAGGGTTCAAACCCCACTGATGCTCCATGTGCCCTTGGATAATACTTCACCCTCCATTCGATAGAAACTTAGGGACCTCATTTACAAAGCATTTTTCCCCATAGACGCACGTAAGGAGAGCTTCGACCCCTTAACAATGTTTTTGCCTTGGTCCAGTTTCAGGAAGAGGGTTTTGTAATTCTTAAGACCTTGCTTAGGATTTTTTCCCCACCTGGGGTGCTGGAATTGGTTCTTTGGTTGGAGTTAGATTCTGTTTTGGAGAGAGGTGGAATTTTCCGGTGGATCCCTGCAGGCCCTATAGTCTCTGTCTGTGGTAGAGACTTCAAAGACCTAGAGGGTTCTGGTCTTGTGGAAAAAGAGAAAAAACGAAGAGAATTTTTGGACTTTGAGAGTTGGCTTTTTTTTTTTTTTTTACCCTATTCTAGCTCACAAAGTCAACCCCCCCCCCCCCCCCATGGCTTCTATTCTCCATGCCCAGGTAAAGCAGAGTCGCCTGGGTACTGCATCACCCTCCACCCAGTAAAAGTGGGGGGTGTGATATCCCAGGAGTAAGAACTATTGTGAGAAGCTTCTTATCTCCACCCCTTGAGAAAAAAGATATTTTTCCCCCATTATCTCCTTGCTTATTTTTTTCTGAAGAGAGCTTTTATTTCCTATCATTGGGAAGGGACTTAGACATTAACCCAAAGGCTGAACGTGGACAGAAAGATTGTAGCACTTGGCTTTCTCTCATTTTTCCTTTTATGATGATGACTTTTGCCATTCTTGCTGGGATTTTGTTTGTTACAGTACATTTATTTTTTTTTATTTTTTTTGAATACCACTCTCAAGTCTCTGCTTCTTTTCTTCATCCTGAGACCCAGCCTGCTGAGAATTTCTGAGAGCTACAGGCGCGAGTGCTATCGAAAGAGTGGCCGAGAGGAGAAAAGCGCCTGTACAGGGTGCCCACCCCCAAGAGCCTAGGGCCCCCGAGGCTTGTCCTCCTCCTGCCCTCTGGTTGGGCCCAGGCTTCCCAGGTGCCACCTACTGCAGAGAAATTGTGAGAAGTCCAGGGCAGTGAGTGTGGCCCTGGGGACCGTGTGACCCCTGCATCCCAAGAGGGAGTTACACAGAGAACGGCTGAAAAGCCTTAGTAAATCAGGCCCTCTGGGAGCAGGGAGAGACCCACAGCACCTGAATGTAATCTGCTTTGAAGTGCCTGAAAAGCAGAATATAAATCAATAAAAAAAAAAAGAACCTATAGATAAATATTTTTTTTGTCGTGTCAATAAAACAGAAACATTCCCCAAAATATGGCAGCAAACAACTCGATCCACAAAATCGACTCGAATAAGTAATATAAAGGGAGCTAAGAATCTCATAAGAGTTCATAAATTGGAAATGCAAAATATAATGGCAGAGGACAGTGAGACACAGGCATTCTGACTAATTTTATTTCGTATAAGAATACTTTAGACCAGCAATTTTCAGCCGGAGTGTCGCGTGCCGCCCGGTCTCTCGTTGCTCTCCTCTCCCCTTCCTCCACCGAGCGAGGGGGCAGACGTTTTTCCGGTGCTGCCGTTTGCCGCCCGCGCTGTCAGAATGTTCAGATCTGGCCGGAGGGAGATGGTGGCCTCCTTTTTAACAGAAGCGGCGGCTGTCAGTGGGTTTTATCGGTGTCTGTTCTCGAACCCGCTGACGGCCACGGGTTCGGCAAATGGACACTGGCAAAATTTAGCGTCCGTCTTCCAACCCGCGGGCAGATTTTTAATTTTTTTTTTTTTTTTATTTGTGGGGCCTCCGAGTTAATATCGCTATGATATTATTTCCTGGTGCCAGCCGAAATTAACTCCTGCACATTTTACTTTCTGTATCGAGCAGGAATGACTAAAGGCCCATCAACATGTTTCGGGGGGGGGAGTTGGCCGCCCGTTTTCCACGCGCTATTACCCCTTACTGTATAAGGGGTAAAAATAGCGCGTGGAAAACGCGCGGCCAAACGGGAGCTAACAGTGCGCTCAGCCTGAACGCACTCTACTGCATCGGCTCGTTAGTTTGTAAGCCCTTTGGGGATAGGGAAATACCTACAGAACCTGAATGTAATCCCCTTTGAAGCGCGGAAAAAAGTGGAATAGAAATCTAAATAAATAACACCAGAATATCTGTTTTGTATGGTGAGTTGTACGGGGAATGTTCTGGTTCTGCTTTATACCGAGGGTCGGGGTGGGGTTCCTGTGGATGCAAAGTCTACATTTACATTTAGCCTTGTGACTGTCATGTGGTCAGCGTGTCACGCGTGTGAGAACTTTATCTATCAGGTGTGTCCCCACAGAAAAAAAGGTTGAGAACCACTGCCTTAGACCCCGCTTGACTTTCCATTCACTCCTTCGCTACTCAGAATCTGACAAGCACAGAGGACCCTTTCTTGATTCGTTTTATTTCCACCACCTGCTCTGTTAAGAAGCTTTTCCTTGTGTTATTCCCGAGTCTAGCCCTGTGGATGGAGCCTCATATCATGGCCTTTTGGTTTAGAATGTGCTTTCCACAGGAAAAGGTTTCGCTTCTGCCATATCCTCTGCCCTCCCCTCTAGGGCTGTGCATATTTAGATCTTTCAGTCCAACTTCATAGGGCTTTTGGTGTAGACTTTACAACAGTTTGATGGCCCCTTCTCTTTACTGCCTTCAATCTATCGTTCTGAAGATGCAGCCTGCAGAACCGGCCACCATTCCACATACCGTCTCGCCAGTACTTATAAAAAGACATTTATTGCTTCCCTACTGGTTTATACCACTCCCGCTGCATCTTTTGTGAGCAAACATTTTCTTTCTGTACAGCGTTGCTTTACTGGTTACCACAATACATTGTAAACATCATCAGCTCTTTTGCGTTAGGAATTGTACAGTGGAGGACTGGGATACTGCATTAGCTCCTTGATTTTGTAGATGACCTTGGAGTCAGTTCATCCACAAGCTGTGGGATGTGCACCCTTCTCTTAACGTTAAATTAATGCACAGTTTACTTTATGTAATTTACCACAGAAACCAGGTCAAGTGGTTCTCTTTAGTGATATGAGCACTGCTGGGAATATCCTTCCAAAGGATCAAGAAAATAATATTGTTGACAGTGAAAAAGATTTAACTGAAACCTGCGGTGCTGCCTAGTTAAGTTTATTTTTCCCCCCTTTCTCTACAGTTTAGTTTTGTAAATTGCCGGAGTCAGCTTATCCTGTAGGAACTCGTTACATTTTAACTCTACTGTTGCATAAAGAACCTTTTAATTTACTAGAATGACGAGGAAGAGAAGGCGACTTTCAAATTGGCGCGCAGGCGTACATTGGCGTCCAGGGATGCGGGCATTTTAGAATTTGCACGCATATGTGCGCGCACGTAATAAAATAGCCTGGCTGCGTGCATGTGAGCCAAAACGTAAGTGGCTGTGCGCATGGGCGCATAAATCCCGCTTCTGCTGTGCGAGCGGAGGGATTTTAAAAGGGCTGCGTGCCCAAGCCGTTACCAATTTACCAGTTCATCAGCCAGTTTGCCCAGTTAACAGCTAGGTCCTCCAGACCATTTAAACCCCTCTAAAATGGCTCGATCCTTTTCTTTTAGACCTTACACATTATCCATAGCAGAAGTAAAATTATATGTGGCAGGGAACCTCTGCGTGCGCCAGGGTGCATAAGTATTTTACACATGCATCTTGGGGCCCTACCCCGACGTGCCCATGCCCCGTCCATACTGCGCCTTTGCCCCACTCCTTTTTTCAAAGGTTTCGAGATGCGCGCGCGCTGCAGCATTTACGCGCGAGTCTGGGCGCTTTTAAAACCATGGTCTGCATTCATGAGCCCGACTTGTTCGTGCATCCCCCCGATTGGTGCGCACACTGGGGTCTTAACATTCGCCTTTTGGTATTTAGAGAAACTTAAAGCATGCAGATTTACTTATGATCTGCGTTTTGGATTATGTATTAGGATGGGTTTGTCACCTCATATTTTACCTGTTTTAATTACGTTGCTTCTCTCTCTCTCTCCTTTCCATTCCAATCTTAAGTTGCATGGAGAAATTGAGTTTATCTTGGAACTTAGCAAATGCTGATTGGTTTGTAAAAAGATGATGGCTTTGAAGAAGAGATTAAATGATTTTTTGTTTCCTTTCCCATTTTTGTAACTTTTTCCACTGATGCCCAAATGCAGCTGCATTTTTTTCATGACTTGTACTATAATGGACCAGAAAAAGAGTTTTTTTTTGGGGGGGTGTTTTTGTTAAGGGATAAGAACAGAATAGATTTGAAAGATAGATCAGGAGTTTAGCTACTAAGGGCAAGGCCCATGTAGATAGTGGGTGGACATGCTCGTACAAGGACTAAGACTAGGATTTCACCAACACCAGCCCTGTTCCTCCACAGGCTGAGCCCCTGGGTTCCGGGGGCTGGCAGGGCTTAGACGAGAGTCCTCGAAGGAGCAGTGAGACAGTCGAATAGTAAGTCAAAATCTGGGCAGGCAGCGAGCGAGCAGTGTGGAGGTCCAGGCCAAGGGTGGGGTAGGCAAAAGTCAGGCATTGTTGAGGTCAGGGCAGGCAGTCCAGAAGAATAATCATAGTCCAAGGCAAGGATCAAAACCAGAAGTCGGGCAGTCGAGACTAGGACCAAGACACGGCAGGAACAAATAAGGCAGGGCAAGGCACAAAGAGGATAGAAAAGGAGACAGCAAGGTAAACAGGGAGCCAACAGGCAAGCCATGCACAGAGACAGCAATAGCAACACACTGCAAGAGCAAGAAGACCTGTTGCTGAGACCCTGATGAACAGGATGGCTGGGTTTAAATAGCCAGCCCGTCATGACATCATCCAGCAGCGCCAAGAAGGGTTTCCCACCATGGGGCCTATGACAAAGGCGAGTGCATGCCCGCCTGCGCCTATGGGCACATGCAGTGGCTGAGGCATTCCTGCCGGAAAGAGGGAAGGCCTTGCATCGGGGGAGGGGAACGTCAGCGGCGTCCTGGGGTGAGTGCAGCTGAATGCAGGGCCATCTTGCAGCTGGCCAAGCATTGCAAACACGTTTCAGAAGGAAAAGTCCATAAATGGTTTTCAGTCATGTAGACTCGTGAAAGCCAGTGCTGATCCCTGGGAGTGGGATGTAAGAAATAAATCAAGTATTAGGGAGCTGACAAGTATTTGTGACCTGGACTGGTCCCCCTGTCAGAAACAGATTGCTGGGCTCAATGCACTTTGGTCTGACCCAGCATGGAATTTTTTTATGTTCTTATGAGAGGTGTAAAAGCTGATCAGTTCATCTGCAGGGAACGTCTCTCAAGAAATGGAAAAGGGATCTGAATGAAGAAAACAGGAAACGGCATAAGCTGGCAAGTCAGATGCATAGCACTGATAAGGAAGGCAAAGAGAGAATTTGAAAAGAAGCTTGCCGTGGAAGCAAAAACTCATAATAGAAACTTTTTCAGGTACATTTGAGGTAAAATGCCTGTGAGGGAGTCAGTTGGACCATTACATGATCACAGGGTAAAAGGAGCACTTGGGGATTTATTTATTTATTTTATTTATTTAAGGTTTTTATATACCGGCATTCATGATATAATCACATCATGCTGGTTTACAGTTGAACAAGGGGGGGTGCAGAAAATTAAAACTGGAACCTGTGCAAAGGAAGAGAGCAGTTACAATGAACAAGGATGATCGAACTGGGAGAATAGAGAGGTACTTTAGGAATATAACATCATATAGGGTTATTTACAATGACCTGGTGTGGCTGCATTATAGAAGTTGAAGAGGTGAAATTTAGGAGGAGTCCAGAAATGCTTGTTTAAACAGCCAAGACTAAATACATTCTTTGCTTCGGTATTCCGGAGGAAGATGTAAGAGATATACTCATGCCAGAAATGATATTCAAAGTTGATGATTCAGGGGAACTGAAACAAATCTCAGTGAACCTGGAAGATGTACTAGGGCAAATTGACAAACCAAAGAGTAGCAAATCACCTGGACCAGATGTTATACATCCCAGAGTGCTGACAGAAGTGAGAAATGAAATTGCAGATCTGCTATTGGAAATTTATAAGCTATCAATAACATCATCTATGGTACCTGAAGACTGGAAGGTTGCCAATATAACACCGATTTTTAAAAAGGGATCAAGGGATGATCCAGGAAACTACAGGCCAGTGAGTCTGACGTCTGTGCCAAGCAAACTGGTAGGAACTATCATAAAAGAAATATGGATAAGCAGAGTTTAATGGGACAAAGCCAACATGGATTTAGCCAAGGGAAGTCTTTACCTCACCAATCTACTTTTTTTTTTTTTTTTGAGGGCATAAATAAACGTGGATAAAGGTGAACCAGTTGATATATTGTATCTGGATTTCCAGAAAGCGTTTGACAAAGTCCCTCATGAGAGACTTTTTAGGAAATTAAAAAATCATGAGATAGGGGGCAGTGTCTTATTGTGAATTGCCAACTGGTTAAAAAATAGAAAACAGAGAGTAGGGCTAAATGGTAAATTTTCCCAGTGGAGAAAGGTGAATAGTGGAGTGCCCCAGGGATCTGTTCTGGGACCACTACTTTTTAATATATTTATAAATGACTTGGAAATGGGAACAAGTGAGGTGATCAAATTAACCAATGACACAAAATTATTCAAAGTTGTCAGATCACAAGAGGATTGTGAGAAATTGCAAGAGGTCATTGCAAAACTGGGAGACTGGGCATGCAAATGACAAATGAAATTTAATGTGGACAAGTGCAAAGTGATGCACTTAGGGAAGAGTAACCCAAATTATAGCTACAAAATGCAAGGTTCCACATTAGGAGTCAACACTTAGGAAAAGGATCTAGGTGTCATCGTTGAAATTTGCTCAGTGTTCAGCAGCAGCCAAGAAAGCAAATAGAATACTAGGGATTATTAGGAAAGGAATGGAGAATAAAACAGAGAAAATCATAATGCCTCTGTATCACTCCATGGTGCGACCTCATCTTGAGTACTGTGTGCAGTTCTGGTCACCACATCTCAAAAAACATATAGCAGAGTTAGAAAAGGTACAGAGAAGTGCAACCAAGGTGATAAAGGGGATGGAACAATTTCCCTATGAAGAAAGGCTAAAGAGGTTAGGACTCCAGCTTGGAGAAGAGACGGCTGAGGGGGGATATGATAGACGTCTATAAAATAATGAGTGGAATGGAATGAGTAAACTTTGATTAGTTGTTTACTCTTTAAAAAATTACAATGACCAAGGGACACACAATGAAGTTACTGGTTGATACATTTAAAACTAATAAGAGAACATTTATTTTTTTTACTCAACGCATAATTAAGCTCTGGAATTTGTTGCCAGAGGATGTGATGAAAGCAATTAATTTAGTTTCATTTTAAAAAGTTCCAGGAAGAAAAGTCCATTAACAATGATTAAGGTAGAGTTGCAGAAATCTTCTGCTTATTCTTGGGATAAGTAGCTTGTAATCTGTCTGTCCCTTGGGATCCTGTCCGGGTACCTGTGACCTGGCTAGGCCACTGCTGGAAACAGGATACATGGCTGGATGGACCCTTGGTCTGACCCAGTATGTAAGTCCCTTCTTACTATTAAGTGGCATCCAGTGTGAATCCATTCAGAAAAAACAAACTCAGCACCGCAACCACTGACCAATTGTTCAGTGGCATGCAAGACTAGATGTATTCTAATTATCTATTAATAGAGCATTATTAGAGTCCTTGTAGGTTACGAATACCTTTTAAAGGACAAACTGAGATTGCTGTATTGGAGCTTTTGAAACTACAGAAGCCCCTTCTCCATATGTGACATTTGAGAAAGAGGACTCTGAGGGTTTGAAAGTTCAAATACTACAACACAGCTTTTGTTGGTTCCTGAAAGGTATCACAACCTACAAAGACCCCAGTTTACTCCAGGACCAGCACGGCTATTAGAACTTGACATTACAGCATTATAAATGCACTTTTAAAAAAATAAACGGTACGATCAGATTCACTGGGAAACTTCAGCGAAGAGGATGAGATAATGAATTTCTTGATGGCAGAATCCCAGAAATGCATATTACTTTTATTCTTTGGATTCTTACCTGGCATCCTATGTGTAATGTACCTTTAGAAAAGAAAGTTATGCCATACAGATGGAGCTTGCATCAGTGAGCATGTACCACAGTATAATAATAATTAAACATTAAGAATTTGAGAATAATGCCAGATGAAAAAGGGACCTAAATCTCAACGTAGACGTGATGCAAGTGGAAAACAAATGGACAGCAGATCCGAAAGGGGAACAACAGCTTACAGGTGACAAAATGAGAAAAAATATAGACAAGCGGGCAGCTGCAAAGAGTGCTCAGGACAGTATCCTGTGTCTGCAGTCTCTCGCCTGCTGCCGTACCCCCAAGGCAGAATTTAAATATCCTGCAACACCTGATGACATATAACCGGGAGTGGTGCTAGAGGATGCTGGGAAATGGAAGCCTTTTGGGCCCACCCCCCTTGTAAGGGGCAACTTCAGCTTAGCTGCCAGAGGTTTGAGGAGATGAAGCAGCAAACAGGAAGGCAACATGGCCTCTCTCTCTCTCGTTCTCGTTCTCTCTCTCACTCTCTCTCTAGTTGCCTCTCTCTCTTGTTCTCTCTCTCGTTCTCGTTCTCTCTTGTTCTCTCTCGTTCTCTCTCTCGTTCTCGTTCTCTCTCTCTCGTTGCCTCTCTCTCTCGTTTTCTCTCTCTTGTTCTCTCTCTCGTTCGTTCTCTCTCTCGTTCTCTCTCTCTCTCTCTCGTTCTCTCTCTCGTTGCCTCTCTTGTTCTCTCGTTCTCGTTCTCTCTCTCGTTCTCGTTCTCTCTCTCTCGTTCTCTCTCTCTCTCGTTGCCTCTCTCTCTCTCTGTTCTCTCTTTCGTTCTCGTTCTCTCTCTCTTGTTCTCTCTCTCTCTCGTTGCCTCTCTCTCTCGTTGCCTCTCTCTCGTTCTCGTTCTCTCTCTCTTGTTGCCTCTCTCTCTCTCTCGTTGCCTCTCTCTCTCTCTCTCGTTGCCTCTCTCGTTGCCTCTCTCTTGTTCTCTCGTTCTCATTCTCTCTCTCTCGTTGCCTCTCTCTCTTGTTCTCTCGTTCTCATTCTCTCTCTCTCGTTGCCTCTCTCTCTTGTTCTCTCGTTCTCATTCTCTCTCTCTCGTTGCCTCTCTCTCTTGTTCTCTCTCTCTCTCCTATCCCACTCGGCATATGGGCTTTAAATACGCCTCAATAAATAAACTTCATGTAAGAGCCCACAGGAAAGTTAATTATCCTAGACTAAACATTACCGGCGGTGCAATAGCTTTAATACCAGCAATTGCAGGAAGACTTAAATAGCCTTGCTCAGTGGAAGCTTCTTCAGGACAAGCTTTAGGCTTGCGCCGCTGCTAGAGGCTCCTGTTACAGGTTGAGAAATGAGAAACAAAGCCTTCTGGCTTTTTTTTTCTTGGTGCTGCAGTCACTTTATGGAAACGCTGGGAGAACGCGGGCCTTCATGAGCGAAATGGAAGAAACAGAGAAACTAATAAAACTGCATTTTGATGGGAGGGGGAGGGTGGTTGTATACATTTTTATAAATCATTGCAATGATTCTAGTTGTGCTTTATTAACAACGTGTGCATTTCATGTGTGTGAAGTAGTTTTTTCTTAGCAAAAGGGAATCTTTCCCCCCCCCCCCCTGTTCTCTCTGGCTAGACTAGAGCAACACTGAGAGACGGGACAGTTTTGTTCTGGGATCCCTGCCAAATTTGGAAATCCAGGGTTATCTGTGTTGTGTGAGGGATTGCAGCCTTAGCTGCTGAATATCCCAGGAGATAATAGCTAAGGGGGTAGCATCTTCCATTCATCGCTGATTGCTGCCTTCAGTAAAAGAGGTGTAGGAGGAGGAGGAAAACCTTCCTGTGTAATTAGTGAGCGAGAGCCACCGTGTTTCCAGTTCCCTGAGGTTTTGTCCATCGCCGATCCTTGTGGACTACTGTAGTGTCGAGGTGAAATCCTGCCTGGGATCCTGGCCAGGTCTTCAGGGAGACCTCTGTTGCCAGGACGGCCCGAGTTGATCTAAACCCATATTTCAGGGAAGACCAGAAGGCTGGGGGCCAGGCAAAATGTTTTTTCTGTAACTGAGCAAGCAAGGAGAAAGAAAGTGCCTTGTGTGGAATCTGCATAATGCGCCCTCACCACAGGGAGACGACAACTATGTGTCCATTCCGGGTCTGGATGAGACAGCACTGAGAGAGCAGTTCTTTATCCAAGTCTATAAAGACAGCCGAGCTGAACTGGTTGGCTTGAAAGAACTGAATATTTGCTGTTTGTTGTTTTGAAGAGAGCAAACAGCTATGATTGTGATAAGCTTGGCAAGGTAGCAGTCACCCTCGGTTTCTGAGGAATGCTTGCCTGTGTAGTGCCTTGGAATACATTTTATTAAATCTGTATCTTGTAATAGCAAAGTGGGTATATAGTTTCTGGCTTTAAACTCGATTGATTATACATTTTACAGTAACGATCATTAAGTCAGCAAAGGATACACTGCAGTAAAAATGAGATCAAATGCATTCAGTATCAGATACGTTGCTGTAAAGAGAACATCAATTGTCCTCTTTTATTTGGCAAATTATAGAAAGTATTCTTATAATGTAGATTGACATGGTAACGTAGTAATGTAGCCAGTGTTTGGCCATCATTAATCTGGCATTGACCTGCTTGGTTTCCGGGGAGTTAGCCTCTTGGTATCAGCCCGGCTACCCCTGGAGGCCTGCATTCCTTGATTTAAAATAACTAATCGTCGGCTTCATTCTTCGTTTACCTCCCTGGGGCTCATCGATGATGGTGTAGGCCCCGGAGAAGGCGGCAGGTTACTGGATCACTTTGCGATGAGCCTGGATGTACATTCTGTATCTGTAGGAAGAGGTGGTCTCCTGGCGAAGATGAGGATATGCTTAATGCAGCGGACGTTGTCTCCAAAACACCTCGAATGCCCCTTCATCAGTTGAAAACAGGACAAACCACTGTTAAACCCGGATGTCACAGCATCCAGATCAGCTACGCCTTCTATATGGCAGGCTGCAGAAAATATTTAGATATTGTAAGTCGGCGTAGCACGATAGTAGTGCAGAAACGGTCCGACCCCTCATCATCCTCCTTCATTTTAAAAGTATTTGGGAAAAGTTCCAAGTTTTGAAGGCAATGTGTGGTAGCATGGGAAAGTTCAGTTTTGCACTCGGTGACCCATGTTCCCACTGGTCCCTTAGGGTGGCTGACTGTGGTACGTAAAATGCCTTGCCTCAGAGGCTTGCATATCGTTGAGGTTACTTTTCCTTAGAATGTGAGGAGTTGTGTGGTATTTTGTTTCTGTCTCTTCAAAGGGATACGGTGGAACTTAAAAGAAATCCAGAAAAGAACAACCAAGCTATTTAAGGGAATGTAACCTTTCACCGTGGAGAGAGAGAAAAAGATTGAGGTTCAGCTGGAACTGGAGAGGAGAGCAGCCTGTGATGTAATTAAATCTACAGTATGTATTCATCTATCAGCTGTAAGGTGAAGTTAAATCACCAAAGACGGACAACTTTAGACAGGAGGAGGGAGTAAGACAGGTGTAGTGTCAGTCCCTACCCTCTTTCACATCTACCACATCAGTGGTATCCCAGCAGGACAGGCCACAAGACTGAAACGAAATGACTCGGATTAAATAAGTGCCGTGTTCAAACAAACGTGCTAGAAATATACTGCAAATCATGGTCTCTATGCCATAAAAAAAAACAAAAAACGCCTTGTCAAGTAACAAAATGCTATAAAAATTATTCTATGATATGTAATCAGTTTTACGCAGTCAGTCAGTCATCCCAAAATTGTACAGAAAGGGACAGAACCCTGAAGGAAATCCTCCACCTTCAGTTCTGGGGTTTTTTTGGGTTTTTTTTCTAAGTCCAGCAGCTGAACCCTGGTTTTAGCTCTTCTGTACTTGGCCATTTTTTCTTACTACCACTTAATGTATTACTGCACCGACCCATGTAGAAAACGATCATGCTTCTAAAGTTTCTTGAATGTGTGGCGTAACCGCCTGCAGATACCCTGAATGGCAGGCACGGTGCTCATTGGAAGAGAACAGAAAAACCTTTGTTACTACAGAAAGGGAAATTTTGATTTGATTTTACTGAAGAGCCATTTTACTCTCCGGTGCCCCAGGTTATGGAGTCGTCTAACCGAGCACCATTATTGGACCTTTTGGAAAAGTACACAAGAGGATGGCAGGAACGCTAAGTCGAGAGAGCTCCAGTACAGAGTGAAGAGCACTGAATTTAATGGATGCAAGTCTGTTTTAGCTTCAAGGCTGATGAGAATTAGGTAGGATAAACAGTGCTTTATGGAGCAAAAGCAGGCGACCAAGTTTCCTGTAAATTTAGGAGATTTTATGTGGAAAATGAAGTTCTTATTTTAGGAAGAATTTCACAGCAGGAGAAACGTTTTAATGACATTCTTGTGCTAGTCTAGAGATACTGAGTTCTGTAAACAGATGGTTTATAGAACCATCCCAGTCTGCTATTAATCTTACTTTCATCTTGGTAAGAGTCCACGGGATGCACTGGGCATTTTTTAGGTAAAGTACTTGCAAAAAAGATATCTTCAAAAAGGAAAACATGGGAAAAAGAAAGTAGTTTTCATATCAGATTTCCTGGAACATTGGATTCTGGTGCAGTTTCTGGAATCCAATGGCTTTACTAGAGGTGCATTTCTTTGGGTATCAGAGAGTTGGATCAAGGGAAAATGCTAGACATATAGTGTACCTGGATTTTAATAAGGCCTTTGACACGGTTCCACATAGAAGGCTTACAAATGGGAGTGGAGGAGTAGCCTAGTGGTTAGAGCAGGAGACCAGGGTTCAAGCCCCACTGTTGTTCCTCGTGACCCTGGGCAAGTCACTTTACCCTCCATTGCCTCAGGTACAAACTTATTTGGGGATAAGGAAATACCTACAGTACCTGAATGTAATCTGCTTTGAAAATAAATTGAGCACCCTTGGTATGGATCCTAAAGTGGTTGCGTGGGAGGTAACAAAGGGTAGTGCTAAATGGGAGTTTTCTCTGAGGGGGTGTTAATAGGGGTGTGTGTCGGGGATCATTTCATGAGCGACATAGTGGAAAGCAGGAAAGGTTTGTCTTTTTGCTGATGATACCAAAATCTGTAACAGGATAAGACAGCCAGGAAGGTGTGGAAAACATGAGGAGGGATCCAGCAACGCTCGAGGAATGGTCTAGAGACTGGCAGCTAAGATTTAATGCTAAAAAAATGCAGAGTAATGCATTTTTGGCTGTAAAAACCCAAGGGAGAGTTACAGTACTGGAGGCAAAATTCTTCTAACCATTAAGAGGAGGGGGATTGAATCTGATGATCTTAACCAGAAAGATGCTTGGTTGCATAGGGAAAGAAATGGTCAGCAGTAAAAGGGAGATGATATTGCCCCTGTATAGGTCTTTGATGAGACCTCACTTGGAATCCTGTGTACAATTCTGGAGACCGCACCTTCAAAAGGATATAAACAGGATGGAGTCTGTCCAGAGGGAGGCTACTAAAATGGTCAGTGGTCTTTGTTCTAAAGCATTTGGGGATAGATTCAAAGATCTAAACACTCTAGAGGAAAGGCGAGAAAGGGGAGATATGATAGAGACATTTTTAAATACCTCAAAGGTTTCCATGCACATGAGGCTAGTCTCTTTCAATGGAAAGGAGGCTCTAGAACAAGGACTCATAGGATGAGGGTGAAAGGGAGTTAGACTCAGGAGTCATTTTAGGAAATATTTCTTTACAGCGAGGGTAGCGGATGCATAGAACAGCCTCCTAGTAGAAGTGGGGGAGGCAAAACAGTTGTCTGAATTCAAGAAAGCAGAGGATCTCTTAAGAGAGTGATGGGATTATAAGGACTAGATAAATTACAGATGGCCAGACTAGATGGGCCATAAGGTCTCTTTCTGATGTCATATTTCTATACTTCTATGATTTTTCACTCTTTTATTAATAATTTTTCAAATATATACACAAGCCCAAGTCTTGTACAGAAAATATTAATATAGAAAAGGTTTATAATGGAAACCAATATACTCGAGGAAAATAAACATACAAAACTACAGCGTAAGGGGTAATAGACGCACGTCGAAAACGCGCGGCTAAACGGGTGCTAAATGATGCGTTCAGCCGAGCACGCCATACTGAATCGGCCTGATAACAAGTTATCTCTATACTGAAGAAAAGATCTCCTAATCTGCATCTGCCTAGAAACATCAGGGAATGTGCATATTTTATGAGCAAGAAACAAAATATCCTTATTAGGCAAAAAAAAAAAAAAATTCTCAGATTAAATTGTTCTGCAATTCAGATATACAAGAGACCAGTAAAGTGGCATGGTCATTAATAACCTTATTAGTTTGCTTGAAAAAAAAAATAGTCAAATCAAAATTGTATAAAAAGGCAGCAAAAATTCCAGAAGGATCTTGTGGATAATTATTAGGTAAGTATTACAATTTTAGAAAAGGAAGGTAAATGTTCCTCAGCGAGACGCAACTTTTCTTTTAGGTACATGACGACAAACTTTTGAGGGGCAATTAAGGGAGTGTGTGGAAAATTAAGGAAATGCAAATTAAGAAAACGAGATTGATTCTCTAGACATCGAGACATAACAGCACAGATCAGAAGCACATGCTAGTCTGAATTCCTGTGAAGCAAGATCACGAGTTCTGAGCCTCCCATCACAGCCTTCCAAAACCAGTCTGTCGAACAGAAATTTGTTCTTTTGTAGCCTCCATAGAATTAGCAAGATCATTACGTTTCTGCTAATGGATTTTTTTTTTTTTTTTTTTTTGACAAAACAATAGCCTGCCACACATCTTTGAGGCTGATAACAGCAGGCCTGTGCAGAGGAGACTCTCCCGTGATAGACCCACCTTGCCCGTACCGATGTATCCCAGTACCTGGTACTGTGCTAAACTACTCTGTTCCCGGCACTGGATGGGCCATCGCAGCAGATGATGGTGCTTCTGGTGCTGGAGGGAGGAATGCGGATCTCGGGACCAAGCCATGCTTCGGCCTCTGGCTGACTTTCCAGCGCTTCGTTTGCGGGGTCAGCAGTGAATCCATCTCCGAGGAAAATTTGCCCAAAAGACCCCAGCATCGTCTGAGGAATAGTGCACCGGCTGCTAGAGTTGGGAAACAGAAAATGTCTGCACCCAGCCCTTCCGTTTCACCTGAGTGAAGAAAAGGAAATACAAAGCCAGGGTGGGGGCAAGAAAGTCAGGTTAAAGCAAGCTGCTGTGGTTGAGCAAATGAACCCTAAGGGGCGCATCTCTTAGGCGTGAAACTTTGGCACATCTGTGGTGGTACGCCGCTGGACGCCTCATTTTTATCGAGGGCCAGCTCCAGATAATGATGATACAGCAGCCCAGGGGTGGCAGGCAGCAAAGATTACTCGGGAGGCAAGCACAGTCACAGGGAGCCAGGAGAGGATCCTTCATGGCCCAGTGTTACTATGTTTCTAAGAGTGGACTTGAAGGAAGGTCATTTTTTTCTAAAGAAAGTGGCTACAATAACCAGTGCACAGTTTTTATTCTAAACAAGTGCAAAATTGTAAAATATTACGATGTTAGGGCTAGGATGATTTTAGCTACTCCTACCACTGTAAAAGCTTTTAAAATCACTTATGAATAAAACTATACTAAGTCTTTTTGTTTCTACTGTTACCTTTATCAGAAATGTTGCAGTATCTGGTTAGTGCCTCCTAGTAAGTACCTTTCTCAGCATCCTGCAGCCTGCTTCTTTTGTGATGGGCTTGCATCGAGAGAAACATGCATTTCTGGATTTCACAGGCCATAATCCAGTCTAATTTTCAGTCTAATCAAAATATGCACCATCTTCTACTTCTCCGACTGATGTGGATGTCCTGGGTCTCTGCACGTCCGGCATGGATGTTTGTTTTCATTGATGTTCCAAGGAATATAGGATAACACTTGCCAAAATAAGCTTCCTATCATTCTAGACTAGGGGTGGCCAACCTGTGGCATTGGATTCTAGAGATGTGCTTCATTTAAACATTTCGGATCAGGTGCTCCGCGGGAAATTTCGGTTTTCCACGGTTCGTTTTTTTCAGCAATTTTCAACGAAGTGCATTAAGTGCACCCTAATGGGCCTTACTGCACACTAACAAACCAGTTAGTGCGCACTATCTCCGCATTTGTGAGCAGTACACTAGCTAGATGTTTTCGCATTAAGGCCCGTTAGTTTGTGCGCCCTTACAGCACGCTAAGGATGTAGTAGTGCACTGTAACTAATGTTAGTGTGCACTAAAAAATGCTACTTAAAAATTTAAAAGTATCAATTCATGAGGAGTTCGTTAGCTAGAGAATCAGTGCGCACTAATTGGTATTACTACGCACTAAGAGATATGCAGTGCGCAGTAACTCCGCTAGTGTGCACTAACACGAAATACGAATTTTGCCGAAATTTTGGCAAAAATCGCTTCGTATATCGGTGCTACCGAACCGTGACAGACAATATCGTTGACATGGTCTAATTCGTGAAAAACGAATGCACATCCCTATTGGATTCACATGTGTATCTTTAAGTGCAACATGCGGCTCCTACCCTCCTGTCCCCATGGCAACCGAGCACCTCAACAAAGGACAGGAAGGTTGAGCCTGGAGCAGGGAACATACAGAGCAGAGCAGAAAAGAGCTCTTCTGCTTCCTGCTCCAGTCCTACCCCCGCCTGTCCTCACCGTGATGCTGATTGCAGCAAAAACAGAAAAGGGCCTGGCGTAGGGAACAGAGGCTTTTTCTCTGCTCATCCCTGCACCATCTCCCCCCTCCAGTATCAGCACTGGAGGACATGAAGGGAAGGGTTGAGGCTGTGGCTGCCAGTCAGCTTTTTTGCTCCAGCCCTTCCCATCCTGTCCACCCCACCACCTGGAGCAGAGGGTCTCTGTTCTGCTGTCTGGAGGGAACACTGCCTCAATCCTAGCAGATCGCTTTACTCCCCAGGCTTGGGATATAGCTAAAGGCCAGGGCCGGTGCATCCATCAGGCGAAATAGGCAGTTGTCTAGAGCCCCAAGATTTTGGGGGGGGTGGCAAAATCCTGCCAGGGTGAGGCCTAGAGGGGGTGCTATGCCAAAGAAGGGAGCGCAGCCCTGGAGCCACTGCTGTGGCTAGGAGGGAATGCTGTGCTGGAGCTGCCGCTAATAGATAAGTTGTGTGTGTGTGGGGGGGGGGGGGGAGGGAGGGAATAACCAAAGGTTCGCCTAGGGTGGCAAATAGGCAGGGGGACGGAGGGAGCCACCCAGACCAGAATGATTTGTGGCCAGGGAAACGAGTGAATGCTAAAAAGGGGGGGGGTGAATACTTGGGAAGTGGGGGGATACAGCAGTGTGAGATGAGGGTGTGAATGCTTGGGGAAAGAGCGGTGCATGAGGGGGGGTGAATTCATCTGAAAGGAGTGAGATGAAAAGGGGAGAGAGGGGAATGAATGATGGGAGGAGAAAAATTGAATGTTGAGGGGGAGGAGGATAGCACAAGGAGGAGCTACGTGCTGTGGGGGAGGGGAGGAAGGGAGTTCGTGTTGCTGACAGTCAGCAGTGCCAGTCGGACTGTCTGGCACCTTATTCTTTCCCAGTGGCCCTGCTACTGTGTGCGTTGTGGCAGGTGGTAAGGAACTGAGGTTACACTGGGGGGATGGAAAGGAAGTAGAGAGGTGTGAGAGAGCCGGGGGTGTGTGTGTGTAAGCCAGAGGGTGGTAATGAGGGGGTGAAAGTGCCAAAAATTGTGTTGGGGGCATGGTGGTGGCAGGGTAAAGGTGCCGAAAAGGAGGTGGTGAGGGAGCCGAAGGTGGTGAAGGGGGGAGGGTGCATGACAGAGTCAGAATTCGTGAATAGAGAGGGGCGAGGATGGGTGAAGGAGACTCATAGGTAGTGAAGGGAGGGAGCGAATAAGATCCAGAGATGTGATGGGGCAGAGGAGTGAGAGAGAGATAATGATCGAGTTTGGGGATGAGTTTGATAGACAAATACAGGTGGGTGATTGAAATGTCCAGAGAGGTCCTGGAGGGGGAAGTGATGGGAGAGAAAAAGAGAGGGAGGGTATGAAGATAGAGAAAAAGGGGGTGTCTGAAGAATACTGGGGCTGTGAGGAGAGAGAAGCACAGGGGGGTGAGGCGGGAGGCGTCACGCCGCGGCTGCCGAGCCGCCATCGTGTTGTACATCCTGGATACACGGTGATAGGCAGCGGTTCCCACCCGTGCATTGGTGCATTTTTCCATTTTATAATTCTCCAGATGTCATTTGACGAACCGAGGTTTTGCTTTGCTTAGTCAAGAAAGATTCCTTACCCAAGTATTACCAATCTGGTAGTTTTGTCTCTCCTAAGAACTTCTCACTGTGGTAAACGCCACAGCCGCTCTATAATTGAGTGATCCCACTGTGTTCTTCTTTTTTTTTTTTAAGATCATTTGTTTGCGTGTTGTCTGCATAGGGGGTCGATGTAATAAGCTGTGCGTTAGAACTGCACTGAAATTCAGCACGCAGTTTAACACAGTTTAACTCCTGATGGAAGAAACTAATGGTATGCTAGTACATTGAGAGTTAAAAAAACAAAAACCAAAAATGCACACAGATCAAAAAATGTGGGCAAAAGAAAAGCTCAGTGTGCAAAAATCATATTGGATGCGCAGAAAACATGGTTTATGTTCCCAAAGCATGTTGTCTGCGCATAAAATACCAACTCTGGGTCTCGGCACTGGAATGCCAGCTTCTGTGCATAGACTAACATTTGTCCTGCTCCAGACTGGGAGTTAAGTTTCCAGCACTAAGTAAACACAAGGTAAGCCAGCGTCCCTCTGCTGCATTGGTGGGGGGTAGGGGGTAATAGCTAATGCCTTCCTTAGCCTGGGATTTGCATGAGAAGGTGCTGACCTGTAGGCACCTTGTGGTGCATAGAACTCCTTACTTCATCGGCATCGGTGTTTGCGGATAGGTTAACCGGGGCGCTCTGCCGAGCCCACCTTCTTACGTCAGCCCCCACGGTCTGTGCTCTTCTCCACAGCCGCCAGTTTTGTACTGGGAGGAGGAAGTGGAGATCCATGTCTGAAAACGAGCTGCTGCCTATAACTCTGAGGTGTGCGGTATCTACCTTTTTAAATGTCTGAGTAAAAGTCTGGTTAACTCTCTCCCTTTTCCATGATGGCAGGATGGTGATTTTCTAAGGGCCTGAAAGCTTACATCCTTAACTATTCCTTATCATCTGAATGGTATCAACTCTCCTCAGCTTCCTTGCTGGCTTTCTGTTGTGCCAGAAAGAAGTTAAATCCTGGTTCATTGGGTTAGCGCGTGGATCTCAGAGAGGACCCTAAGGACATGAATTTGGGCAAGGGAAGAGGTGGGGGGAGGGGTGATGGAAAATCGATATGGGGTAGGCAGTTCAGCGCCCCCCAGGAATTACTGAGAGCCGGGTCAGTATGTACGTTTGGGAATGGAGGCTAGTAGTGTGAGATTTGCTAGGTGGCGGGTAGTTGCTGAATACACACGCTGAGGGATGTTATGCGATTACATTAATGTTATGTGGAACTGTTTGTCGTTCATTATTGCTTTTGTTTTTATTGAGTGTATTCGAATTGCAATTTGCCTTGAGGTTATTAGAAAAAAGGCAAATAATGAAAACAAGTAAATAAAATCCTCTCTTAAAAGAAATATGAAAAATAAAATGAATGCTGAATAGCAATGGACCTTAGTCAGTAGTTTGCATTTTGTGCAAATTGCCGTTAATGCAGAATGAGGAGGGGTGGTGGGGATTTTCTTTATGAAGGTCACTTTTGTAAACCGTTGTGATCTACATTTGGAACGATGATATATATAAAATGCCTAAATAAATAAAATAAGTAAATAAATATTGATCCCGGAACGACTTTTTCCATTCTTGTCTGTAAAAGCGAGTTCCAAGCTCCATTAAGGATGAAAACTGGTCAAAGGAGAATGAACACTGAAGCATGCAGTTAGATTTGTCAAAGCAAGCTTGCAGACTTATTTGTTAAATCAGTTTATGGATAATAATTAATCTCTAAACAAGTGTCTGGCTCTTTATAAACAGCATGAATCACCATGGCCCACGCTAAAAGATAATGAAGGTAGATTAAACCCTAATGCTAAATCTGCATTGCAATCTGTTATATTTATAGAACCCGTCGTTCTTTGAAGATAAATAGCTTTATGTGAAGTATTTTATCCATTTTATATCAAAGGGATGCCTTGAGAATGTTTTTATGGCAACAGTAAAGCAATAACTGTGAAGGATGAGATATGGTTGTTTGGATACAGTATTTTGTTAATGTTGATTGGAGGGCAGCAGGGGATTGGGGAGAGGCTGTAGGATAAATCAATGGCGGGGCAGCTCCGAGCGGGGGGGGGCTAGAGGGGAGCACAGCCCTCACCCCCTCCAGTCTGGCTTGGACCACTTTGATTGGATGGATGGAGAGGCTCTTACTGCTTGCCCACTTTGAAATTCACTGTTATCCCACCCCATACAAAGATTTCTGGAGCTGCCACTGTCAGTAGCTTGGTTTTCCTGAAAGCATATGGAGATTTAAATATGCCGGTGGGTATAATCGTTTTAAAGAAGAAATCGTATGTGGGGAATCCTGCTTTTCTCCCAGAGGAACAGGGAAATTTCAGAAGGGACAGCTTAAAATTAATTTAACATACGAGTCCCCAAACCTGGTCTTGGAGGGCCACAAACCAGTCCGATTTTCAGTATTTCCACAGTGTAACTGGATTGTTCTGACATCTAAGGCCTGTTTACATTTTAGGGTTCTTAACCGGTTTGGTTGATCAGATGTTGGTGTGGACCAGCAGGATGAATCGGTCGCTGCATAAAGTTGACCAGATATGACAAACTGGACAACTTATCACTGGATTTACAAGTTAGTTGCTAGACATAGCTTGAAAGAGCATAATGGAGAAAAGACAGAATGTGAATTCATGGCTAAAAAGCCTTTTGGGAAATGTACTCTTAGAGGGTTTTTGAGTTGACAGGAAATGACCTCATATTTGAGAAAAGCCTTGTGGGAGGTGTAGTTCTCTGGCAGTTTGAGCTAGTGACTCTACTAGAGATAACTGATCACCTGAAGCCAATTGGGGAATGCTGCAGCTAGAGTAAAATAGCCAAACTGCTGTGGGAGGAAAGAGTCATCAGAAAGGATGAGACCTGAACAGGGGCCAGAATCCCAAAGACGAATCAAACTGCTTGATAACCCAGGGTAGACAGCCGCTGGGAAGCTGGCAAGAGACAAGTTAAAATGCAAGGGGCTGGGTTCTGCAGCGTGAAGGGTCAGAATAGCTCAGAATTGTGCTTTAAACTGCCTGTTTAAATGCCCTAATGTATTAAGCTGTGAGTAGAGTCTGCAGCTGGCAAGCAGAGATCCTAACTGCAAGCACACGCTGGAAAAGCTGCTGCCTCTCCTTCTTGTGACTATACATAAAAGTATGTAAAACCATTTATGATAGGGCGGGCTATAATACTGGGAATGTTCCTGGGGGAAGCAGTGTCGCCTCGAGAGCCATCCCACACCGGGGCCAGTTCTTGGACTTGTGATGCTGAGAGGAATCCTGAAGGGATCCAGGGAGAGCAATCGAGGTTGCTGGCTCTCTTGGGCTCCTTAGGACAGGATGCTTTCCGGAGGAATCCAACCCATGCGTGGAAGAGAGGACTGCTTCTTATAAGCCTGCCACCAGTTGTGGATGAGAGGAATAAAGGATTCTGCAGTTTTCCATCTGGGGCCAAGACTTTTTAGGAAGACACTGAGATCCTAGTATGTGGAAAGTGACTTCAGAAGCATAAGGAACTGTTTGCTTTTATGTGAATTTTAAATTCAAGAAACTGCTTCTTATCTTGATGTGTGCATTCTGACTGTCTCCATTTTTATATGCTTAACTTTTGATTTTATTCAGAAAAAGCTCAACTTTTTTTTTTTTTTTTTTTTTTTAAACACTACACCTTGAGTGTTTCCCCTAGGCCTAGCCTTTGTATTTTTTTAAAGATTAAATAATCGATTCACATTTACCCCTTGTAGTCGCCCCATGATTTTATAGCCCTCTATCATATCGCCCCATAGCCCATCTTTTCTCCAAGCTGAACAGCCCTAACCTCTTTAGCCTTTCCCCAGGGGAGTTGTTCAATCCCCTTTATCATTTTGGTCGCCCTTCTCTGAACCTTTTCCAATGCAATGCAGCGACCAGAACTGCTCACAGTACCCCAGGTGTGATACAGAGGAATTACGGCATTCTCAGTTTTATTCTCCATTCCTTTCCTAATGATGCTTAACATTGTTTTCTTTTTTGACCAGTGACACACACTGAGCTGAGGATTTCAATGGACTGTTCACCATGTGCATCACTTTGTACTTGTCTACGTTCAATTTCATCTGCCATTTGAATGCCCAGTTTTCCAGTCTCACAAAGCCCTCCTGAAATTTTTCTAATCTTCTAGCCTTGACTAATTTATGATATTGCAGATTTTTGCAGAATCGCGGACTATGATACCCTGCATTTCTTCTTGTCTAAGGCTTCAGTGAAAGATTCCTCAAACTGTTTGTTCTTAATTTTAGAAACTAAGTTCACTTTGAGCAATTAGAGGAAACCATAAACCAAAAGGTGAAGGCAACATGAAACGTTTTATGGAGACTCTTCTGCTAGTACAAGACGGCAAACCTCATAACAAATTACAAACAGTTTGTCACTGCTACATAAAATAGCCACATTTGAGTTTAAAAAACAAAACTCTGTTCCAGTGCTGCCTTGCAGAGGCATATAAAGAGTAAACAACTAGTCTGTGGCTTAGTACTGTGCGGAAAAAATGTATCTTCTAACGTGGGTGCGTCTCAGCCACGCTGTCTGAAAAGCTGCAGGCTACTGTCAAAGACCTGTTTGCTTGCAGTGGTCAGAATGAAGACTTTGATTAGTGAACTGCCTGGAAAAGCCACACTTCTGCTCCAAGGAAGAAGACAGATATACAGTCCTGAAGTGGTAGATGTGATCTGAAAAATCTTGAAGAATCTTTTGGCAACCGAGAGCGAATGCAAAAAAAAACAAGGGCAGAAATATGAATAGTCCCAATGGGGAGGGAAGAGTGAGCCCAGTACTGCTGTGTGTTGCGTCCGTCGGTGCTAGACGCTTCGCCCCGTTTGCCTCATCTTGTTCACGGCTCATCCCGCTTACCTAGGAAAGATGGCTGCCGCGGCGTCTACAAGCCGACCTCTCCGGCGTCCCCGGAATGGCTATTTATTTATGGATTTTTATATACCACGGCACATGAAGCATATCACCTCGGTTTACAGCAAACATTAATTCAGCAATAAGCTTTACAATAAACATATTAAGTATCACAATAACAAATAGCATGTATACCAGTTAGTTTGAGAAAAGAAAAATATAAATGTAAGCGTAACAGTCATAACAGAGAACTTAATTTACATAAAGAAAATCAGCTATGGTGCAGGCTCCCGCCATGCTCCTCCCAGGTACCTACTAGGGTGTGTGCACGCCACCCACGTCTTTATTCCAACCTTGGCGCGAACCTCGGGGGCGTTCCCCCTTGCTGACGTCACGCCATCCGGGTATATAACCTATTCTAATTTGCTAGCTCGTTGAGTTAGCAAGGACTCGAATCCGTTCCTGTCTACGCTCCTCTGCTGCTTCCGTGCTGCTGCTGCTGGAAGCTCCCTCTCTGCCCTTCGGGGTAACTGCTAACCTGGGCACCCGCTCCTCGGGGGCCCTCTGCTTTATTTCAGGGAACAGGTACTCGCTCCTCAAGGGCCTGCTCTCCCTGCCTCGGTGCCTGCATTATCTTCTTCAACCTGGTGGAATCGCATACCTGCAGCAAACACCTAGTGAGAACTCTGTCTGTCTCATCCACAGTACTTCCTTGCTGGGAAACCGGCTTCGGAACCATCCGACACCAACGGAGTGAGAAGGGCTCCCTCTGCCGAGGTCCCTGAGATTGCTACTGCCAGACTGCCTCACTACTGCCACCTCTGGTGGTACTCCTCAAGCTGTACAATAAAGAACTAACTGTGTTGGTGTGTTGAGTCTAGCCTAGTACTGTGGCTCCTCATGGGGCTCCTCCCCGTGGGTGTGGTCATCTGCCACAGAACCCAAGGATCCACCCAAACACCGCTTAACCAAAACACTGTGCTTCAGTCACAGGGTTCAGATTATCATTGCATCTCTTAAGATAGTGAAACAGTGTGATAAGGGGAAGTGGCTGGAGCCAAATGGCTGCTGGGCTGCACCTTCCCAGCTGTGGGAACACTGGATTGCTAAATTGTGATACTTTTGGCCACAGACTCCTGTTTCAGTACAGGATGAAGACGCGGGGACAGAGAGATGGGTATCAGTTTGACTTGTCCAAGGAGTATTTTGTTATTTCTGAAAGGCAGCAAACAGCATGTCAGACAATATAGAGGATCCAGGTTGACGGTCCCCACCCCGACACGGGCCAGGTTTTGAATATACTGTGTTGGGAGGGACCTGAAATCTAAACAGCAGGAAAATAATTAACAGGCTAAGAAAAGTACAAGTGGCTATGGCATGGCATACAGACATATCAATAAAGGATAATGTTTTACAGAGAGAGAGATTTCCGGTAGCTTCCCTGCAGGCTTCAAAGTTTTCATTTATTAAGGATACTTTGCTGTATCATAATCAGTTTGAAAGACTGGAAAATAGTCGGAGAAGAAAGAACTTTTTTTTTTTTTAATTTCCCAGTCACTAGATAATTTTTATTACAAAAAAAAAAATACCAATGAAATACTGAGTTTACCATCTGATAGAGAAATTGCTTTTATCTAATATTTATTATGTGCTTAGTTATAGGATGAGATAGGTACTGAGAATGAGGGTGGGCTAGAGGCTTCACTTCCTGTGAGTCCTAATTTATCGACTTTCATGGAAGCATCCATTGGGTGATATTCAAAACAAGAGCTACTTTATTAGCGTTCTTTTCGTGCAGAAAGGGACGAGGATACAATCCTTCAGAAGCACTTTAAGAATAAAAAAAACAACTTCCTGTTTTGTGGTCAGAAAGTTCAAGTATTTCCTGATGTTTCGCAAAGCAGCTCAGCTTTGAAGGAAGCGATTCCTCCAGCTAAGGAACAGTGTGGTGGCCCTTGGGGGGCCACGTTTTCCTGAAATTTCCGTGCAAATGCTTAATTAGTTATCAAAATAACTTTGTTTTTTTTCTGACCCTTCACATCGTGAAACAGTTTTAGCAGATAAACATGGTTAATTATTTGCAGTGGTTGGGTGTGTGGAATAAGCCTCAATAGACTGAGAAATCGCCTCTGTTTCCTGTTCATTTTACCTTATTTTCCCCCTTTGGCAATTGCCTATAGGATGCCCTATTTTCTTTAATGTTGACTTTTTTCTAGGTTAGTCCTTGATTTCCTCTTATTAATGTGGAATGATGTTTGAGTGGACTTTCAGAATTTCCTTTAAATCGTTGATTTTTGTTAATGCTGTAAACTTTGATAAAATTGAAAAAGAAACTTTTATTTTCTCGAAGCCTGTTACCTCCCCCCCCCTTTTTTTTGGGGGGGGGGGGGTTGAATAATGGAAACAATATCAATTTTTGTTCATATTCACAAACAAACAATAAGAGTATCTCAAAACTTTCAGAGAGAAACAATTGACCTAGTTCCAAACTACATAAGAGATAAATAAAACAATGGAGAAGTTCATCCTTTAAAAAAAAAAAATAAAAAAAATTCTTAGGATTAAAAAAAAATGCAGTAAAAAGCCAAAAATAGATTAAAAAAACAGATGTTAAAAATTGTTTAAAATAGTTTCTTCATAGGAAATGTATAAGGAATGGTCTGAAAAACAGAATGGGGTGAATTTTCGAACCTGCGCGCGGGCGAACATGTCTCACGCGCTTCCTGGCGCACACCGTGTACGTCCGATTTTATAACATGCGCAGGCACGTGCGTGTTATAAAAACGGGGGCCGACATGCGCCTTGTGCGTGCCAACGCCCGCGGGCTTCCCTGTTCCCTCCCCCCCTAGTCTGACCTTCCCACTCCTTCCCCCACCCCAGCCTTACTCTAACCCCCCCTGACCTTTGTCTTACCTTTTGCGCCTGCCGGCACTCGATCCTCCGACAGCGGCAAATGGCCGCTGTGTCGAAGGCCTCTGGCCCCACCCCTGCCCCCAGACTGCCCCGCCCCCGGACCACCCCTTTAGTAAAGCACCGGGGCTTTTACGTGCATCGCCGGGCCCTTATAAAACTTTATAAAACTTGTGCACGCCGGCTGTCCATCCCCCGGCCCTGTGGCTGTTCCGGAGGCCTCGGTCCCGCCCCCAGAACGCCCATTTTTTTCAAGCCCCGGGATCCCGGGGCTTGTGCGCGCTACCGAGCCCATGCAAGATAGGCTCAGCGCGCGCAGGGGAGGCAGGGGTAAGTTTTCGAGGGCATACCTGCGAATCCCATTGAAAATCTACCCCTTAGTATTTAGAGAGCATAAAGATATTGCGCTGCCTAATCTTTGCATTTAAAATACAGAGACTTTAAATAACGCTCGCTGCTCCTTTAAACAAAATATTAGAAATCTGCTCAAGTTTAAGCATTTGGACTTGGCAACAGAGCACATTTTACTGTTCTAGAAATTTGCTCTATACTTAAACCCCCCCCCCCCCCCCCCCCCCCCCCCCCCCCCCCCCCCCCCCCCCCGAGAAACCATGCATTTCTAGTATGCTCTTCCAATTAATACACAATACCGGAAATGAAATTGTATAAATGATATGGAGAAAAATCTTTCACTCTGAACCACTTAAAAATTAATATTACTTCACCACTATTAGCTTCTACATAATTTATCAAAAAACAATTAAGGAATGTACTTGGACAACTGCCAGAATAGCACACAACTCTTTTTTTTATCTATTCTTAAGACTATAATGTATTAAATTTAAAATGGGATCCTTAGCTGTATTATTGAAAATAAGAGATCGATTTTAGATTTTTGCTTGCACAGCTGACTTCAAATATTGCAGTTTCACTAGGGTGTCACCGCTCTAAAACAAAAAAAAACAAACAACTAGGCTGTTTAGTGGGGTTTTAAGGGTTGAGGCTAATAACCTGGGGTTTGGACGTCCTGTCCCTTAACTGGGCGAACTAGGAACAAACAGGAAAAACTAATAATCACTTTGGTATGCGTCCCTTATAAAATTCCCCCACTTATGCGGTAGAGGCAGCATGTGCACGCACACGTGCGTGTGCATATAACATTGTGCGCACATGTACGTGCATTCGGCCTGTTTTATACCACACACACACATACGTGCGTGTGTTCTACAATGGGTGCGTTCTTTGGCACAAGCCGGCGTATGCATGTACATGTGCACCCGCACAGCAGTTTTAAGTTACCGTCTTTCTCCGTAATCTCTCTGTTGTGGAAGGTTAGAATCAATGCATGTAAAAGTTGAAACTGTTATTTTATGCACGCACATTACTTGAATGAATTAAACGGTTTACAATTACTATAGTAAAGAAATTAAATTTAAAAAAAATTTGACTTTGTGCCAAAATGCCGGTGTGCACTCTAGGTGGCTGTGTGTCTCAAAATTTAAAAACACATTTAGATTTCCACACTAACACCTGGTTCTAGATAAATATAGTTTCTCAAACAATGTGTAGCAATAAGGAAACTAAACTTATTTTCTTTAAAAAAAAAAAAAAAAAAAAAAATCATTAATGCTCAGCAAAACAAAACCAATCTTTTTCTTGAAACAATTTGAACAGTGCAAGAAAGATCTCTCTTGCATAGACATCTCCCATAAGTTATTTTAATTTAACTGTTCCTTTCTCAGTGATCTCACGAAAGTGGAAACTTAAGTTTCTTGATGTCAACATTATATGGAAGTTTATTCCCAATGAGAACATTTTTTCTTTTTACTTAAAGCAGCTTCACTTCTCTTACATCTTTAATGCCTGCAATTCATACTTTTACAGGTTTACGTTCATGAAGCTGAGAAGCAGAAATCGTTTTCTCATTTTTTTTACTTACAAGATTTGCACTTGTTTTACTGTACAACTTTTTTTTTTTTTTACATTACTGCCGCACACTATGAACTCAGATCTTTATTTTTTTGCAATCATTTTATCTCTTGGCTATCTCAACTCATTTTAAGGTTGCTTGCTTATTAGGGCTCTGATAGTTTTAGAACCTGGCAGATCTTGCTGTGCTGCTTTGTTTAATTTTTGGTTTTGTTAATGATTTCTTATGTTACAGTAACGGGTAAATTTTAAAACCCACGTGCGCGGTTCCTGGCACGTGCACATGTTCTAAAAATCCAATGCCTGTGCACACGTGCGCCCGATTTTTGTATTGACATGCCCGGAAAGCCCCCTCGCCTGTGTGGGGGTGGGGATTTTTTTTAAAAACTGCACGGCGATTCGAGTAGGCCTACCCCAGTTCCCTAATCCTATCCGTCCCTCCCCGACCTCTAAACCCCACCTACCTTCCCTAAATTTTTTTTTGTTCCTGAACTTACCTGCTCTATGGAGCAGGAGTAAGTTCCGCGCGCTGGCCGGCTGCCGGCGTGAGCTTTCCCGGGACAGCGCCCGGATCCCACCCCCAGCTCGCCCCCTTTTTTTGCAGCCCGGCAGTTCCACCCGTGCTGGGAGACGCACGCGTGGCCAGGCCGTTTTGAAAAGGTGCTCGGCCTGCCCACGGCCCGGCCACGTGTGTGTGTATCTCCTGGGATTTGCATGTGCCGGGCTTTTAAAATCAGGCCCTAATTATGATGCCGTATTTATGTTTAAATACTGTGTTTTATATACTCAATGCAGCCTATAAATGGAAATCCATACCCTGAAGAAGAGGTGAGATGGGGTCAGGGGTATAAATAATGCAAAAGAATGCTCTAGATCAGGAGGTCACAGTAGTAAGATGAGCCAAGTGATAGACTGGGGTCCAACATTAGAAATTATTTTTTTCAATGAAAGGGTGGCGAATGCCTGGAATTGCCTCTCGGTGAAGTTGGGAGGAAACCAAAGCAATAATGGCATTCAGTAAAGTCTGAGATAAGCACAAAGAAACGAAGAAACAAAATGGCAGAAGAACCCAAGTATGAGGAAGTGACGGAAAAGCTAGAGATCACCTGGCACCGCACCAGGAAAGGAACTGGGCAGAGCGGAGGGACCTCATCTGCCATCGTGTTCTTTGTTTCTATGTCTAGGCAACATAGAATCAAGAAATCAATCAACGTAGATCAAGAAAAAATTATTGTAGCACCTTCAGGGAAGTCTGCGTTAAAAGTGAAGGAATAGAAAGGCGCTTGAAGAACTTAGTCAGTATCTCCTTGTTAGAGTCCAAACCGCAACCCATTTGGAATAACGAGAAACTAAACATGAATTCGACTAGAAATGACTGTAGGTTTGCAGGATATTTTTTAAACTCCAGAACTTGGAGGGAGCAATTATTTTAATTCTGAAATGTTGTGCAGCATTTTATCATCTCACTGCTGTCTAAAAATAGATGTATTAAAATTAGGGAGGAGGTGGGAGCACTGAGGACATTTCTGAAGACTGAGAGACAAGTTCGTGTTGTAGTTAGCTGGATGGCTTTTGGTTTTTTTTTTTTTAACATGGAAACTACATAGCCCAGAAATTGTTTTGAATTGAACGTTAAGCTGTTGATTTTCAAAGCTCATGAAACTCATAAATCCCTATTTGATGTGTGTAAGTTTTTTGCTGTGAAAATCAATCCGCAGGTTCTGCATGTTGAGTACGCATGACAATGGAGTTTGTGGGCGCTTTTACCCACAGTGGTAAAAGACGTTCCTGGGGGGGGAGTGGAGTTGGGGGACAGGGAAAGTATTTGTGTACGCTTTCATCTACTTACACCAAGTTCCATCTGTACGGGAGCAGGCGTAAGTTTATGTGCGGGTGCACTAGGAACGTCATCTGCAGATTTTCAGAGCGAAGTTAGGATGCGTAAGTCCACTATGGGAATTTGTGCTAAAGTCTCTGGGGCAGAAGTCCCTGCTCACTTTAGCCATGTGTGGGCTATTTCAAAATTACCATCTAAAAACTTGAATGATCTCGTGCTTATTCTTAAATTTATTTATTTATTTATTTATTTATTTTTTTTTTTAAATGTTACATATGAATTTATTAAACTTTTCAAATTTTACAATAACAAATATTCTTTGCCATCTTGCAATATAAGTGCTAATACAATAAGGAAAGATCTCAATGTACATACATTGAAACTAGAATTCTCTATACAAAAAGAAAAACCCTCTATCTTTAAGCACTGATTCATTATAGAGGTAATAATGGGGGGGGGGGGGGGGAGTAACAGAAATCACTGAGGAGTTCTCATAAGAAATACAACAAATAATGATCAATCGAGTGGCATCTTCTTAAATATTAATCCGTCAAGGTGTTACTACTGTTACTGGATTTCTAGCACTTAAGAAATCTCTAAGTTGAGGTATATCAAAGAAAATATATGTAGAGCCATGCCAACCTACAACACATTTACAGGGATATTTCACAATGAAACTTGCGCCCAAGGCCAAAACCTCAGGCTTCATCTGAAGAAAAGCCTTGCGGCGTAATTGTGTGGCTTTGGCAAGGTCTGGAAA
The DNA here is from genome assembly GCF_901001135.1 of Rhinatrema bivittatum. Taxonomy (NCBI): domain Eukaryota; kingdom Metazoa; phylum Chordata; class Amphibia; order Gymnophiona; family Rhinatrematidae; genus Rhinatrema; species Rhinatrema bivittatum. Next base: position 569,014,616 of record NC_042617.1, read on the forward strand.
TATCCTTACCAAGCCACCACAAAAAGAAACACTCAGATTCTTGTAATAGGTACGCATAATCAAATTTATATCTTCTTCAGAAAATAAAGTTACAAGAAGTGTCTCTCTCCTCGTTACCTCCACTTCCGAAGCTTCCAGGTATTGTGTCAGGTTTGCTAAGTTATCCAAAATATTATTTCTGGTATTGTCCTGTTTTTGAGACAGATGTATCACTTTTTTTATTACAGGAATCTTCTCCTGAGGGATTTTCAAGAAATCTCCCAGGTATTTCTTAAGAGTTACTAGACATAGTTCGTCTTTAACCACTGGGAAATTAAGTATCCGTATATTCAGATGTCTGATAGAGTTTTCTAATGATTCCATTTTACGTAGTGTAGCTAGTCTTTCTCTTGAAAAGGCAGCAGTTACCTCTTTCAGTTCTTTAACCTCCGTTTCTACTTTTTGGATAACAGTTCCTTGTTCTTGCAAAATTTGCTGGTGGTCATGTGCTACTAAATCAAGTTTAGCAGAAACTCCCTGTAACTTTAGAGACTGCTCTTGTAACTTAAAATCCATTCCAGCTATAAGCTCCCAAATGGAGTCTAGAGTTACAATTGCTGGTTTTTCAATCCTACATGCTTTCAGATTCACCCCACTGGCTCCTAGAGTCGTATCAGTCCTCACCACTGCGTCATCCACGCCTTCTCTCCTTCCTTCTCCTCCATTCTGGCTTTTAGGGGTAGAAGTCGTCGCATCCCATGGGATCACACCTTCGGCTCCCCCCGACTGGGTCGCTTCACCCGTATTTCTTCGGGGCTCTCCAGTAGCTCCCGGGGATACCAGGGAGGAGGCTTGCAGTAATTGTTTCGGCGTCGGCGGGCTCAATTATATTTCTCCCGGCGAAAATGGCTCTCCTCCAGTCACTCCACCAGCGGGAGTTGCCGCCCGTCCTGTCGAAGTAGCAAACTCCCTGATTAATCTCTGGTCCGAAGGTAGAGTGGATTCGGTGGGGTATACTCGCACTCTACCTTTCCTTTTGTGGGGCATGATTCGAGGTAAAACCGAAGTTTCAGCAGAAGAAAATCTCGAATCAGCCGGAGCCTCAGAGAGACGCTGCCACTCGATCGGCCATCTTGGTTACGCCCCTCTTATTTATTTTTTTTTATGAATAATTATTTTAGACTGTTGTATGGTAATGTTACCTTTCTAGAGAGTTTGAGGGTTTTAAGTGTGATAGTAAGGAAGGACTTTGATTATTTTATCATTTTAGCCTGGAATTTTGTTAATGTTTTATCATATGAATTTATCACAAATATGTGTTTGAGATTCTTGCTATACTCATATTATGATTTTATTGCATGACTTGTGTGTGTGATAATTTTTTATGTTTCGTTTATTGCCTGGAGTAGTGTAATAAAGTTTGTGAGTGTTTTTTTTAAGGTTTTAATACATGTGGACAAGGCTGAGACAATTGATATAGAATATCTGGATTTTCAAAAGGTATTTTACACAGCCCCTCATGATATTCATCAGGAAATTAGAGTAATGGGACAGGAAGCACTGTTCTATTGTGGACTAGTAATTGGATAAAAGTTGATACACCGAGTGAAGAGAAGTAAATAAAGGAGTGCCCCATGTATCTGTACTAGGATTAATGCTTTTTAAATATATTTATAAATGATCTGGAAAAAGGGAGTGACCTGTGAAGTGATCAGATTTGCAGATGATACAAGATTATTCAAAGTAGTTAAATCACAAGTTGTGAGGAATTGCAGGAGGACCTTATGGGGCTGGGCTTCTAAATGGCAGATGAAAATTAATGTGGACAAGTTCAAAGTGATGCATAGATGGAAGAATGACCCAAACTATAGTTCATGATGCTGAGTTCTGCGTTAGACATCACAACCCAGGAAATATTAGAACAGTTAAGGAATAGAAAACAAATGATGTGGCTCTGTATCAGTCCATGATATGACTTCACCATGAGCATTGTGTGCAGTTCTGGTTGCCCCACGTTAAAGATAGAGTTGAACTGAAAAAGGAACAGAAAAGGGCAACTAAGATGATGAAAAAGGCATGGAATGGCTCCTCTATGAGGCTGCAAAAGAGACAGCTGAGAGAGTGATAGAATAGAGATCTATAAAATCTTGTGTAGGATGGAACGGGTAATAAACAGGGAATCATTATTTATGCTTTCAAATAGTACTAGGACCAGGGGAAACTCCATGACGCTAATGGGTAGCCTATTTAAAACAAACTGGAAACATTTTTATCACTTTGCATATCATTAAACTGTGGAATTTGATTCCAGAGTTTGTGGCCGAGGCAGTTAACGTAACTGTGCTTTAAAAAGGGTTTAGTCAAGTTCTGGTGAAAAAGTCCGCAAACCACTATTAACTCTGTACACTCAGGAAAGCCACCGCTTATCCCTGATATTGAGTAAGAAGGATCGGATCTCTTCTCTGGGATCCTGCAGGGTACTTATCACTTGGATTGGCCACTGCCAGAGACAGGATACTGGCCTTAATGGACCTTTGCTCTGACCCAGCATGGCATTTACAAACACAAACAAAAGAGAACATATCACCCCCATCCTCCGCAACTTACACTGGCTACCCACCAAACACAGGATCCTCTTCAAAGCCCTGAGCATCATTCATAAAGCCATTCATAACATCACTCCCATCAAACTGAAGACACAACTTCGTCTGCACACATCCACAAGACCCATCAGGAACCGCCTACAAAGGCACACTGTACGCCCCACCTATAAAAACCTCTCTTGGGAAACGAGCTTTATCTGTGGCAGGCCCTCACCAATGGAATGCGCTCCCTCCGGACCTTAGACTTGAACCAAACCACCCGGAATTTAAGAAAAAACTTAAAACATGGCTCTTCGGCCAAGCCTTCACAGATACATAAACCTTCCCAATCATGACTTGCCTTAGTCCAGCCCACTTTAAGAAATACAATCCTTTCCAAGCAACACTGTCATCTCTCCCTCCTTTGGTCCTCATTTACCAATACCCTGTTGCAACCCTCCTGTAAATGCACCCTCACAACACTTCATTCTTACCTGGAGGAGGCCTCCTCTCTCCCACATTACTCTTCTGACCATTCAATCATCATTAACTACAACGAACTCAAATGCTCGACCTAATACCCTTCGGGAGAATAGTGAAAACCTAAGATGCCCTAGCCAATTTGGTCTATAGAGTGATTCTGTAAATAACTTTATTCTGGTTTCTTGTTATGTTCTTACGATATGCATTTATTGATCATATGAGTTTTATTTATCTTATTTTATTATATGCTCTATGTATTAGCTCATTGTTTCATGATCTATGTAAGCCCTAGGGCAGTTTTTCTGTTAAATGTAAACCGAAATGATTTGTATCTGATACAGGAACTCCGGTATATAAAAATGAAAAATAAATAAATACATTTCTTATATTCGTAAACAATAAGTTGGATTTTTCTTTTCAATAATTTGAACCTCCCAACATAAGCATCAACAAACTGATTAGAGCTCACACAGCTGAAGCATTTTGTGAAGTCAATCATCTGAGGGTTGCTCCAGGAATGGCTTGATGCCTGAAGAAGGCAGTTCCAGGCAGATGATGAAAGAAAACAGAGAAGCAGGTATCTTCTACCTATGCCAACTATATTCCCCCTTGGGTTGAGCCCTCAGGTGCGTGTGGTTAATCAGCCATGAAAAATGGGGGTACCCACCTAAAAGGGGCAAGAGCTAGAAGCCTGGAAAGGAGTGGGAGCTGGAGTACACCAGGAAAGCAGGAATACAAGAGGTCAAGCAGGAATGCAAAATGCAAAAACTAGAAACAATGAAGTTGTCTGGATTCAGGTAACAAAGATGGAACCAGAGTAAAAGGACCAAGCTCTGGCAATTGACTGACAAAATTGCCCAAGTATAAATAGAAGTGTATACAGGAAATAAAATGGCCACTGGAGGGAAGTGAGGGGCACAGGACTGGAAAGACTTGATATAGTCCAACTAGTCCACAGTGCCACCTACAGGCTGGAGGTGAATTCAGCAACAGATCCTCATACATTTTTTTCAGAGGGGCAATAGGCATAAAAATCTATATCTGTCAGCTAGAGTGTCTGATTCAGCCTTTTCTGGCACTTATCACTGTTCTGTAGAGGAGATCAGACCCCAAGTATTTTTGCCTGCAGAATGTTCTTGAAGGACTTTAATGCCAGGCAAAAGAATTGTTTTCCTGTAGCGTACTACAGAAGGCAGTACAGTAACAATCAACATGTACAGCTTTTGCCTATAATGTTTCTACTATGATCACACATTACATGATCTCTTGCCCAAGCACTGGTATTATGTATATGGAGAGAGAAATTTTGTAGCAGAATTTTAATATTAGAAGTAACTCAATTTATCTTAAAACAAACAAACAATACAGTGTATGCAATGATGAATTTAGGATTTTGGCACCCCTAGGAACTATTGGTGCTGTTGCCCCCATCACCCCCCTCTCCACACCATCCTCCCCCCCCCCCCCCCCCCCCCAAACAAAAGTTGGACAATAGGGAGTAGAAGGTCTAAGGCAAAGTCCCCTAATTTCCTGTGGCAGCTCAGGGGTAGATCCTGTGGTAAAAATTCTAAAGCAAATCGGCAAACATTGCCATCTTTTATATTATTTTACTCAAAGTAGTTTTAGACTATAATTATTAAAATCATTTATTTTCGTTTTATTGGGTGAAGAAAAGTGATCTCAAGTATCAGTTCAGGTAGGAGACTTTCAGGAGAGGACGGGAAGAGGATCAGGAATGGGGGAGGAGAATGGGGGAGGAATGTGGGAAGGAGTGGGTGGGGGATGGGGAAGATTAGGAACCTGGGATGGGGAAGGGGCATAGGGGTTGGGGATTGGGTTGCAGGATCTGAGGAGAGGGAAGAGGTAGAAAGGAAGGAAGGCTCCAGGGGATATGATCCAAGATCAAGGGAGGGAGGATTTGACGTCCAATGGGAGAGGAGGTGGTGTCCTTGAAATGCTCCGGTCCTGGTCCTCCTGCCCACCGTGACGTACACATACACACGCACGCACTTGGCACAATCCTCTCTCTCACACACACACATCAGTGCTGTTCCCTACCCTTCTTCCCCCCCCTCCAGCTAATTCCCCTCCCTCCCTTCTCCCAGCCTCCTTCCCACCTCCCGTGATCTCTGCTCAGTCCCCCCAAATCTCCCCCCACAATGATCCTCCTTTGTCCTGTCTGCCGCAGGCTCTCCTGTTCCCTACCTGTTGCCTGGAGGGAAGGGATTGGAGAGAGATTCGGCACAGTTAAATAGAGATGCGCACCAGAAAAGTTTTTTGTTTTCTTTTTTGGTTCATTTCATTTTAAGCATGCATTTCATGTGGCTTTTTTTTTTTTTTTTTGCTAAATTTTTATTTAGTGCACACTAAATCAAAATTGTTATGAAAGTGGACCCTTGTTGGCTACCGTCGAAGGGCGAGGCCTTTCGAAGCGAAGACTCTTGCTAGAAGGCTTCACCCTGGAAGCACGCGACCCCCCCCAGGAAGAGCCTGTAGGGGTCCGGCCGCTGGGACTTAGGCGAGTCCTCTGAAGACTGAAGAATGGTCTGGATGCTGGCGCCTCCAGCAGGTTGTGACAGTCTGAGGACGGAATCGAGGAAGAGTCCAAAAGCCAGTCCGGGAATCAGTATACCAGCAGGGTCCGAGTCCAGTCCAGGGTCGAAGCAGGACAAGGGTCCAGAGCTGTACCAGGATCGAGCCAGGAGAAGGGTCCAAAGCCGTACCAGGATCAAGCCAGGAGAGAAGACACAGCCGCCAGTCCAGAGGTCAGCAGCCAAGAATCAATCCACGGAGCAGGAGAGCAGAATGGGACGAAGAACCAGGAGCCAGGAACACACTCGGGCAGGAACCTCAATACCAAGGCAAGGACTGAATGCTCAGCCCTTGCCTTAAGTGCAGGAAACCGGGGGAGGAGCTTCAGGGGGAGCCATGACACTTCCTGTCATGGCTCCTTTAAGACTTCTCTTCAGCCGCGCGCGCGCGGGGCCCTACGGGGCAGAGGAGGAGAAGCCGGATCGTCGGAGCACGCTGCCTACAGGACGATGGCAGCGGTCAGGAGAGGGAAAGGAAGAAGGGCTGCCTCAGGCACCCTCAACCACACCCGGCGATCCGGGTGAGTTAGTTTAGCTGCGCCGTCGGCCTTGCCTCAATCGCGGCCGACCGCGGCCGGCGGCCATGACGCCGGCCGCGGTTGTGGTCTGCCGACGCCGCTAACAAAAATAATGTGCAGTAAAAGCTAAAATGAATAAAGCAATTCCTGCAGCTGAAAGACAGCAGATCTTCAGCCATGCGGTTTATGCTGCCCTAGGCACAGGCCCAGCGGACCTACTGACAAGTCCAGGCCTGAGTGTATGGAAGGAATATGCGGGTGCCTGCAGAATTTTGAACTCCTGCGATATTTGGTGCACTTGATTAGATTTCACACACATGCACAAGACGATACTGCATCATGCGGGTCTGGGGCAGGGATTAGAGACATTTCTGTACTGAAATATCTGTTTGATAATACAGTGAAAGAGCTGAAATAAGATGAAATATATTTGTGAAGGCAATTCGGTATACTGCTGTGAGACTCTGTAATACTAAGATGTCCTTGTGGATTTTCTCAGGGAGGTTGTGCGTATTTGTTTAAATTTTTTATTAAACCTGACTTCCTATCTTCCATACCTGAGGTTACAGCCCATTCTCAGCCTGCCTCTGAACCGGCTTGCCGCCATGTAGCATTGAGAAGATAACAGTTTGCAGCTGACCGTGCCCTGTGGCTTCATTCACAGCTTTATCCCCGACCTTCCTCCCTCTGCAACCCGGTCATCACAGTGACCGCCCCCAGGACGGGGTCCACAGAAACCGTAGCTCACTTTGACACCACCTAAAGGCCACCCTGATTCCCATATGTAGGTGCTGCCGTTCGTGATAGCTGGGATTCTGTCCCCTGCTCCTCAGACTTGCAAGTATATTTTATTTTTTTAGAAATAATTTCTTAAAAGCTTTGTTAGATGCTGCCAACAACCTATTGGATAAAGCACTTCATTTTCTGCTGGTGCAAGGCCAAGAGGAAATGCATAATTGAGGTTTATCCATTTAAATAAGTAGTAATAAATTATGACTGGAATGCTGTTATAGATTCTGAATCTGATGTCGCTAAAATAAAAGCTTTTGTACATGCCTGAGGACGTTTCAGAGCTACAGTGCAATACATCATGAATGCATCATCCTTAGTGGTACCTTCCTATTGTTCTAGTTCTCTTTGTTAGTTTTCTAGCTCTCGTATCTATACTTTTTGGTATCCACTTTATAAATATTTGCTCCTTACGTAATAAATGTCACCCGGGAACCACTTCAGTGTGTGCATTTGTGGTATAGTAACTGCAGTCACACAGCGTTAAAACTACAGTTCCATTAACCTGAAACACTCGTTATCCAGAAAATAATTACTGCCAGGTGTCCTGATTCATTATCCAGATAAATTTGTTATCTTTAATTCGGCCGGCTACATATAATCTGTTATCCAACAATCTCCCATTAACAAGTAAAGATTTAGTTGCAAACTTCCCATTTAATTGAAACTAATTATCCTGAATGGTCTCAATCCCCAAACTCCGAATAAATGGTGCTCTGTGGTGCCTCTTTACGTCACTGTTCAGGAAATGTGTTTGTCCAGAATACAAATAGCTGCTCAGGGTTGCATGTTCTACTTGCCTCTCCCTGTTCTATTTTCCCTGAAAGGTATAAGATTGCTTGAATAATCTATTCAGAGCATCCAAGCAGTAAATTTGCTCCATTTTCGGTTTCATTTCATGAAATGTAGATGAGAAATCTCTTGACAGATAAGGGCCCTGTGCTGGAAATCATTACCAAAGGTTATTGGGCGGACAAGATCAAATGGCTGTGCTGTAAACTTTCCCTTTCTGAACGGTCATGTGGAATCATTCTAGAAAAATGGTCAACTGGGATTGGGAATGTGTGATAAGATTGATGCCACTGCTTTGCATAGGTGAACATAAGACTTGCAATCCAAGGTCAGACCAAGGATCCAACAAGCCCAGGATTCTGTTTCCAGTAGTGGCCAGTCCAAGTCACAAGTAGCTGGCAAGTACCCAATCAGATCACAAGCTGCTATTGCCTATTGATTACCGTAATAGCAGTTTATGGATTTAACCTTGAATTTATCCAAACCTTTTTTTAAACCCAGTTACTGTTGTAACCACAACCTCTGGCAATAAATTCCAGAGCTTAATTATGCGTTGAGTGAAAGACTTTTCTCTGATTTGTTTTAAATGAGCTACTTGCTAACTTCATGGAGTGCCCGCTGGTCCTTCTATTATCTGAGAGAGTAAATAACTAATTTACATTAACCTGTTCAAGTCCTTTCATGATTTTGTAGACTTCTATCATATCCTCCCTCAGTTGTCTCTTCTCTAAACTGAACAGCACTAACTTCTTTAGCCTTTCCTCATAGGGGAGCCGTTCTATTCCCTTTATCATTTGGGTCGCCCTTCTCTGCACTTTCTCCAGTGCAGCTATATCCTTTTGAGATGCAGTGACCAGAATTGCACACAGTATTCAAGGTGCGGTCTCACCATGGAGCGATACAGAGGCATTACGACATCTTCTGTTTTATTTTCCATTCCTTTCCTAATAATTCCTAACATTCTGTTTGCTTTTTTGATAGCCATAACACACTGGGCCGAGGATTTCAATGTGTTATCCACTATGATGCCTAGATCTCTTTCCTGGGTGGTAACTCCTAAGATAGAACCTAACATTGTGTAACTAATGCAAGGGTTATTTTTCCCTGTATGCATCACCTTGCACTTGTCCACATTAAATTTCATCTGCCATTTGGAAGCCCAATCTTCCAATCTCACAATGTCGTCCTGCAATTTATCACAATCCGCTTGTGATTTAACTACTCTGCATAATTTTGTGTTATCCGCAAATTTGATCACTTCACTTATCTTAGCCCTTTACAGATCATTTATAAATATATTAAAAAGCACCTGTCATAGTACAGATCCCTGAAGCACTCCACTGTTTACATTTTTCCATTGTGAAAACAGACTATTTAATCTTACTCTCTGTTTTCTGTCTTTTAACCAGCTGCAATCCACAAAAGGACATCACCTCCTATCCCATGACTTTTTAGTTTTCTTAGAAGCCTGTCATGAGGGACTTTATCGAATGCCTTCTGAAAATCCAAATATACCACATCTACCAGTTCACCTTTGTCCACATGTTTATTCACCCCTTCAAAAAAATGTAGGAGATTTGTGAGGCAAGACTTCCCTTGGGTAAATCCATGCTGGCTGTGTCCCATTAAACCATGTCTATATAAATGTTTTGTGATTTTTATTCTTTATAACAGTTTCCATGATTTTTCCTGGCACCGAAGTCAGGCTCACTGGTCTATAGTTACCTGGATCTCCCATGGAGCCCTTTTTAAATATCAGGGTTACGTTAGCCACCTTCCATTCTTCAGGTACAGTGGATGATTTTAATGATAGGATACAGATTAATTGTAATAGGTCTGAAATTTCATTTTTTAGTTCTTTCAGAACCCTGGGGTGTATACCATCTGGTCCAGGTGATTTACTACTCTTCAGTTAGTGCACCCACCCAGTTTCACTGACAATCTGCCTTTACACCTGCCAGGCCCTAACTTAATACTTAAATACTAAAACAATTTGACACTATAAAGTTTTGATAAGAATCCTTTTCATATTTTTAACAAATGGGACGCATGCAATTAAATTGTCCATGGCTGTACAGGTATTGTGTGTGTTTTTTTTAATGATATTTTTGTTTGCCTTTGCCCCCCCCCCCCCCCCCCGGTACTGTCTTACAAAGCAATTACACTGTTTAAATGTTTTCACTGAGGGTGATTTCAATTAAAGATTTTGTGACTCGTTCAGTAAGTTGCAATTAACAGGTAGATTTTTAAAGTGTTGCTCGTGTAAAAACAGCCCCATACACGTGTATGTAGGCCATGTGTAAGCAATGCGAATTTTAAGAAGCCAGGAAGTATGCGCGTACATACCAGTGCACACGTCAAGAATAAGGAGGCAGAAAAGGAGTAGAGAGAGTATCTGAAACCCTATCTTCCACTGCAAGAAGGGCACTTTCAACTCAGGGTGGGTTTTGAGGGGGGCGGTGGTCCGCCTAGGGTGCAAGGCTCTGTAGACCCTTGTAACCCCCCCCCCCTCTCCAAAATCAACCCTGACCCGAAAGTAGCCGTCTTTCAGTGGGAGATGTATAGAGCGTCAGAATCTCTCTCTCTCTCTCTCTCTCTCTCTCTCTCTCTTGTGTGAGTGAAAAGATATAAAATTAAGCATATCTTTGCTCACGTGTGCTTATGGGTGCACGTGCAATCCTTTTTAAATTTACCTGTAAGTAAGCAGTTGCTGTGCCCCATAAGAACATTTTGCCTGCTTGCTTTTGGGAGCATGTTGTAGAGAAAACTGGTTCTGTGGCACGTATGGCCAAATCTGCTGCAGAAGGTGCTAGTCTTGCTTTTCCTTCTGGATTCTGGCAAACTGGGGACATTGATCTTCCTGATGTGTAACCCCCATGGAAAGTTGGCAGTAGACAATGTAGGTAGGCAGGCAAAAAGAAACTATTGGGTTAGACCATCAGTAAGATCTGAACTGCACCAATGTAAACTCAAAGAGGGGATGAGAGAGATTCAGTATCTTGATGCCCTACTAATTTGAGTTGGCTGTGATCCAATTCAGATAATTTCAGGTCAAATATTTACTTGTGTGCTAGAATAAGAAGACCTTTCCTCAAGAGCTACTTGCCATGTGATTGGCTGCACTTAGTAGTTTGATTGCCAAGTTATGTCATCTTTACCAAAAGACTGATCTAGTTGTAAGAAAAAAAATAACGAATCAGCTAGCAATCCTGCCTAGTAGTTTTCCTGATGAGAAGAACTGAGCTCAACTCTCCCAGCTAGACAGACCATGTCTTTGTATGGAGCCGTTTGAATGACTGTAAAATGAATAATTTAATTCTCTGTGGGTCGTACCCTCTTATTTGAAAATAATTTAGTATGCCACTAAACTCCTGTAAAGGCCAAAGGGTCAGTAAATCTGTGGTCATTACTACTACTACTACTATTACTATTACTACTACTACTACTGTTATTACTATTATTACTACTATTATTATTATTGCTATTATTATTACTACTACTACTATTGCTTATCTTCCTTTTTTGTAGTGCTACTAGAAGAGTATATAGCACTAACTACTGGCTAATTTAAACACTACAAGAAGGAACCTTACTGTGAGGTTCTCATCCTCCAGTTGGTTTTAACTCATCAGGAGCAGAGCCTGAGCTTCTCCCTCTTGCTCACCTCTGCAGGATTCTGGATTCAGAGTTCTGGAAGGCTCAGGAAAAAGTTTCTATAGTCTATTCTAGATTAGTCTCTGAGTAACTTACAGTATGTTCACAACGTTCTGGCAAAACTCAGGAGGAACAAGCATTATTTCTTTCCGATTGATTTCTGATCAGAAACTCCAATCAGTCCACGGGGAAATGCCCTTCGGTTTCTATGGCCTCTTGCAGCTCTGTCAATCCTGCCTCCCTTCCGGGTGGGAGGCCCAAAACTCATTGCAGTTCCAACACAAGGGGACTGCTCAACAAACTTATTATCCCGATCTCAACTCTTAGTGTTGCTCACAAACTTAGCACAGACACAGTTCCAACCGTTGGTGCTGTTCAAGATCTCATTATTAGTCTATCGGGGGGGGAGGGGGGAAACCCCATTCCTTCAGTTTTTCTGCCCAACTTAGGCAGTGCTGTTAATTTATTTCCCTCAAGCCAATTACTGAAAACTGCAAAGTCTCTCCAGTGATTAGCAGTATCCCTCCCTCATTTGACTTACGTTTGACTCACTTGTGTCATTCATCTTCCATGGGCCTAACTTTGTGTTTGCCCCGGCCTCTGGAAGCCTCTACGGTTGGGTCTGCTTGCGTGTGCTCCTCTTCAGATTCTCTGCAGCTGCTTCAAGGGAGGAAACCACAAATCTGTCTTTCCCTTTTTGTTTTTCCTTTTATTATTTCACTTGTGCTCGTGTTGGTGGGACCTAGGGTCGTCCCCCCGTCCCCCCCAATCAACCTGGGGTCCTGCCCCCAGGGCTCCTTCAGGCTCCCAGTCACTAGGCATGATGGGGGTTGTAGTTTTCCCTCCCTCCATTCTGCCCTGCTATGGGGGGGGGGGGTTCTTTTATCTCTGCGTCTGTAACTCCTCTGAGGCTAATGTAATGGCATCCTCATCACACTTATACATGTCTATGAAGGCATTTGTATTAGATTTAATTCGGCATTAACCATCCCGATTTGGCATAATTGGTGAAAGGGCTAGTAATTTTTTACCATTTATATTTGTAAATATTTTTTTCTACAGAAAGAAAAAAAAAAGGTGAAAGAACAATCTGATAGGAAACCACACCCCAAGCCTTTTACTGGAATATATTGGCAGTGTATTGAGAATATTTGTCTTTTTTTGTTTCCTTGAGGTTTGACAGCGCTGGACTTGACCGAGATGCCAGATGAATCACTGGAACATACCGAAGTCATATCCAGGAATGAAAGTTAGTGTTTCTTCTTTTTAAAATCAAATTTTTGTGCATTCAGCTAGGTTAACTATTGCAGAAAAAGACCCCTCTTGTTTTTATAGAGAAGTGTGAACAGCACTAGAGCATTGTCCTCTTAGGAAATTCACAATGACTTGAATGTCTTTGTTATGGAATTAACTTTTTTTTTTTTTTTTTAGCATAGCTTAACCTAGGAGTGGTCTCTCTTTTCTTTTTTTTTTTGGCCAAATGCCCCAAAAATAGTTAACATTGCTAATTGCAGCTTTGCTGGAGGAGGAAGGCCATGCCCTTTCCCAGCAAACCTGTCTCATCCAGGTTTGAAGATTAGACGCCAATAAATGTCCAAGTACAACTTTATTAACAGATGGAGACCATTAGTTTTTGTATGTGCCCGACTCAGGCCAGAGTTTCGCCCCACACCGGGGCTGCCTCAGGGGCTGGAATAAACAAATATAAATCGTGTAAACAATACAGGACATACATAATTGAAAAATAATAAAATCATAATTAAAAACATGAAAATGTGTAAATCTAGGTAACACATAGAAATTGATATATAACCAACCACATTGAATGAGGAAAACGAAAATACAAACAAAATGAAAGATTTGGAAAAATAGTATTGACATATTGCTTTGTATGTGTTGAAGAGCATTATTGGCAAGGATTCAAACAAAATGAAAAAACGAGAGACAGTATAACATGGTGCTTATTACCTGTATATGTTGAAAAGCTATATTTAAGAACCAATTATGTTCTTAATTGAGAATGTGTTAGTGGTCAGATGCTTCTGAAATAGATAATAAAAACATGAAAATGGGAGGGGGCTCAGATGTCCACATCATCTGGGGTGGGGGGAGGTAGGAATCAGCTTGGACAGCCCCTCTATTCCAGATGTCATTTGGTAGAGGGTGGAGCAGCTAGGGTCTGCCTCTGCATTCTCAGGGGATAGGGACGGGGTTGCTTCAGACCACAAGGTCCTTACTGTTGGCAGATGACTTGGATAAGTGACTGGAGACTAATGTTACAGCTTAATTACGCCTCTTTTTAACTTTTAGCTTTAGCCAGTGGATTAATACAAATCACATTGCTTCATGCAATTTAAATATCAATGAGCTGCTTTGCATGTGATGCAGCTTAAACTTTTTTCATATTAGCCTGCAATATGGATTGGTGCTATAAAGTGCATTTAATAACACAAGCAGTATCAGGAATGCACTAAATAGATACCAAAGTCTTATTTTCTGCAGGCTCTAACTTTTATTTTCATTTACTTTTTTTTTTTTTTTTTTTTGTTGAACATTATTCATGCAAATAATTTCTGTGTAAATTTCTACTGCTGTGTTTGATTTAGGATCAAAGAATCAGTCTTGTCTTGTTTATCTTTTATAGGACTGTATTGCTGATCTTAAAATGTGGCGGACATGCATGCCAATTTTTTAATAAGCCCTCTGGGTTATCAGGATTTCCTAAAATTTGATGGTGGCAGCTATACTTTGGGTTTGCTTCTGTTCTGGTTGATTGGCCCTGCAGGGAATCAAAAGGATCAACCAAGTGCTGTGTCTAGGTCAAGGTTCAGAGCAGTTATTGTGTGTTACCCTTCTTGGTTGCTATAGAACAGGAGTAGCTAACAGGCTTTGCTGTGTGCAGCTTGGAGAGGCGGGAGGAGGGGAAAATCCCATAGTCCTTCGGCCACCTGGGTGGAGAGTGGCAGGATTAAAAAAAAAATAATAATAAGGCTGTCCCTTGCTCTGTGTTTAATGTATAGAAACCATTTCATTATAAGAGACAATGAGGATAATAGCAGATTGAGCTACTTAAGAGAAGGGCAGCATAATGCAGCAACCACGTGGCCTCCCTGAAGGATCTGTAGGGGAAAGATGGATGGGAGCATCTAAATTTCCAAGAGATAAGTTCAAGTAGTAAATACATCACAGGGATAAAGAATCCCCTAGTAATCAGTCATTCCAGCATGCCTTAAGACTCGCTGGGGTAGATATTCAGAGATATCCGGTTAAGTGAGTTAGCTGGATAAGTCTTCTCCGGCTAACTTTAGATATGCAGTTGAGCAGGTCTAACTTATCTGATTAAATGCAAATTAACTAGACAAGTAGCTCCTCCCTACTACTTATCCGGCTAGCTACTTGGCTGATTAGTACTTATCTGGCTGCTAAACAGGATCAGATGTACAACCACTGCCTCTTAGATGGATAAGTCCTTACTTATATGGCTAAGCAGCGCTGATTATCGGCCTCACTACTTTTTAAACAACACTGACGTTATCTAAGGTTTGAGTAAAATGGTTCCACAGTGTCAGTAACTGTATCATGTTACGAAACTGAATTGTGCTGTTTAATCAAACCTGGAATTTTGCAGGTAAATAAAAGGCATCTTCAGAAATATTAGCACTGCTAAATGTCAGCATACAGAGCAAACAACTTGAAGTCGTCCAACAGTGCGCTAAAAATAAAACTTGTAATTAAAAAATACTGCCAGTGACCAACAGTAAAAGAAGTATGTTTTGTACAAAATGATTGTGTGTCACCCGTAATTGAGGCGATGCCAATGATTGTGGGGAGATACTGTCCTCTCACTGCTGGCTACTCTGATAATGTGATACCTTTTTTTGGCTTACTATATATTAATGATGGAATACAGATTATTGTCTGTATGGTGTGGATCCTTTGGAAATGTTTTATTTTCCAGCCCTACTGGTTGTAAATTTCTCCATATATATATATATATATATATATATATATATATATATGTTACATTATCAAAAGCTAAAATTTAGCGATATATATATATAGAGAGAGAGAGAGAGAGAGAAGAATTATGTGTGTTTATATGACAAATCATTATCTCATCTGTCTTTGCGAGTTAATATACAGTATAAACTTGGATTGAACTGATGACCTAGTGACTGCGAAAATCCTAAATTCATGTCCTGGACTAAACTCTTGCTCCTCAGTTGCTCAGGTTTTGATAGTGCAGGAGAAGCAGCGATCTGTGGGATCAGTTAGCCCGAACAGTCATATAATGGTGATTCCTGTTAACCATCTTCAAGGTGAACACATATCAGGTTTCAAAGGGAACCATGGTTTTTAGACTTCTAGTTCAGGATATAGTCTAAATAGGAAGAAGACCTAGGGGTCAAGAATAAACGCCCATTGTGCCTTCGTGCTGGGTTGCCTCCAGGGCAGGAGAATGTCAAATGATTGACTGATTAAAAGGATATGTAAAGTTGGTGCAGGGAGAAAGGCCTGATGCAAGGGCTTTAAGAGGCAACAGAGAAATATTTAACTTGTGCAGGATTTAGTAAAAATGCTGGTGAACATCCGTATGGAATGCCCTCACTTAAGGGTAAACGCATTCTTTAACACAAAGGAGTGGAATTGTACAATCCATCCCTACTAGGAGTTTAATAGATGGTTTCTGCCAGGAGAGGAAGCTTAGTTGCAATTTTTGAGTTTTCCCCAGTCTAGGGATTGGTGTCCTTATCCCTCTCCTAGTGGAGAGAGCAGTACTGCACTGTGATCAGGCAGGTAGACTGTGATGGTGCTCTTTCGCCTGAGAGGAGCAGAGGAATTCTTTTGCAGCTACAGTGAAGTAGAGGAGAGCTATTCAGTCCTGTATCAGCATGTCTGAGACATTCAGATGTTGCCATAACATAGTAAATGATAGCAGAGAAGACCTGTATATTCTTTATTGGGAGGTGGGGGAAGGGGGTTAGGGGGATTATGCTAGAATGGGAGAGGTGTGGATGATCATAATGAAGCTAGATGTCCCTTTAAGGATCATGGCCTGATGGGGCTGAGAATAAGTTAACATCCGCATCTTCCCAGCTGTGGGAACACAGGATTTGCTAAATTGTAATACGTGTGTTAACAAAGTTTAGTAAATCCTGCGGGGGAATTACTTCAGTCTCAAAGGCGCATTAATGTGCCATTTTAATGTAGCTTAGTAAATAGTCAGCAAGTTAGTAGTTATAAAGGGACGATGTGTACAATGATCTGTGGCATCAAGTTTCTGCTAAAAGAACAGCAGAAGCGCCAGGACTGGATGGTACTCGCCCCAGCGATCTGAAAGAACTCAACTATGAAATAGCAAACCTGTTGCTAGTAATCTGTCATTAAAAACAGCCACATCACCTGAAGGCGGGAGGGTGGTCGGTGTAACACCAGGTTTTAAATCGGGCCAGGTTTCCCAGTGGTGAAAGGTAAATAATGGATTGTCCTATGGGGCTGCACTTTGACCTGTGCTGTTTAACATTGTAATTAATGAGCTGGAAAAGGGAGCAGCAACCAGTGAGCTGCTTAGATTTACAGATGATGATGATAAAATTATTCAGAGTTGTTAAAACTTTGTGATTGTGAGGAATCGAAAAAGGACCTTGCCAGACTGGGATTCTAAATAACAGAAGAAATGTAATGTGAACCAAGTGCCTGGGCTTTTTCAATTATTGGCCCCAGTTCCTGCTCTTCCAGCAGAGCTATGAGCAGAGAAAGACCTTAACATTTGTAGAAGGAAGGTAAAGGCTGTTTATTTTAATGAGGCATTCTGTGGATGTCACATTTTATTAACTTTTCTATGAAATGTATTGCAGATTTTATTGTTTGTGTTTTTAAATGTATGTATGATGTGTATTCCATCCTGCAAACCAACCTGGAAGAAGCGGAGTATAAACAGTTTTAAATAAAATAAGTGCAACGTGGTACACATAAGGAAAAATAATCCTAATTCTAGGTACATAATGTTGGATGCCATATTAGTCACCACCCAAGTAAAGGATCTTGGAGTCCTGGTGCGTAGTATGTTGACGTCCTCGGGTCAGTGTACTGCGCCGCTTAATAAAGCAAACGGAGTGTTAATGATTCGGATAGGAACGGAAAATAAAGCAGCGAATATCATAAGGCCTCTGTATTTATCCATAATGAGACCACACATCTCAAAAAGCATCAAGCAGAACTAGAAAAGGTACAGAGAAGGGCGACCAAAATGATAAAAGGGACAGGATGGCTCCCGTATGAATAAAGGTTAAACGGGTTAGGCATGCCTGGATTTGTCAGTAGGCTCACTTGGCCTGTACCTGGGGAAGGAAAACATCTGGGGATAGCAGGCTGTGCTGAATCCAACTCAACGGAGCTCAGCTCTCTGCTTCCTGATCTAACTGTAGGGAACAGCCTGAAGTAAACAGAAAGAGAGATCACTTGGATAGGTTGGGAGGAGTGGCTGGAGTACGTGTGTGTGTGAGGGGAACGGTAAGAAGGGAAGCAATGTTTGTGAGAACGAAGGGATAGGTGCAGGTTACATGGTTGTGTGTATGTGTATATATATATATATATAAGATTGGTTGGGAGGTTGGAGAGGGCATGCAAGGGAGAACAGGACCAAAGCACAGTAGAAACACCTTCCTTCCTTCCTTCCTTCCTTCTACACCCCCCTCCCCCTCTCTGGAATTCAAATCCTCCCTCCCATGATCTCAGATTCTATCCCCCAGATCCTGGAATCCACCACCACCACCACCACCCCCTCTCCTCCAATCACTTAGGACTCCTCAGCTTGGAGAAGAGGTAACTGAGAGGGGCTATTTATAACGGTTCATAAAACCATGAGTGGGGCAAACGAGGCTATTTGTTTTCAGATCGTTCTAAGAATAGGGGATGCTCCATGACACTTAACAGATGTAAAACCAATTGTAGAAAATCATTTTTCACTCTGTGCACAATCGGACTGTGGAATTAGTTGCCAGAGGACATGTTCAGGGCAGTTAGCAAAACTGGGTTTAAAAGGGTTTGGACAATTTACCGGAGGAAAAGTCCAGAAATCATCATTAGCCAGCTAGACTTGGGAAAGTAATTGTTTATCCTTGGGAATGAATGAGCAATTGGAAATGGCTCTACACTTTTAGGATCTACTGGCTAACTCGTGACCCGGATTGGCCGCTGCTTTTCCGAGACAGGATGCTGGGCTCCGTGGAGCTTTGTTCTGACTCCACAAGGCACATCTCATGTTCTTAAGCAGCAGAAATAGGTAGGTGACAAGTCAATTACCTGTGATTACTTAATTGAAACTCTCTGACCTTGACTTGAGGGGAAGCCAGCAATTGGGACGGACACAGTTTCTCGTTTATTGCCTCCTCTGTTGATCTCTCTTAAGTCCACAGACGGCCCTGCAAATGATGTCACCAGGTTGTTAGAGTGCCAAAGAAAAAATGCATGGAACGGACTAGGCTTACCTGTGCAGCCCAGGCGGCTTCCAAACTCTCAAGGAGTCCTATTGTAGTTCAGGGTAATGGTTAGTGAATGTCTGGTACAATCGAATGTGACATGATCTACTTGCTTGCACTTTTGCTCACAGTCAGCCCATTATGCTCAATTTACAACAGATGTGCTTCGAACAATAAGCCCTGTCAATGCAAGCAAGCATTTTTTTTCTTTTTCCCTGTGTATATAACTTTCTTTGGAGCTAGATATTATGGACAGTGTTTGGCACACTCTTACGGAAGAAAATGACTTATTTGCTAAAATATCACTTAGCAAACTGGTGTTCTTTTTTTAAAAAAAATATGTAAACATTGATCATACTGTAGCTGCAGAGCCCACGCACAGTTCTCACAGCCTGTACCACTACTCCCACATTCAAAGCAGATTGTTTCAAGCACTCAGTAGTCATTATTGTTAAAGAAGAAAATATCAATCAAAGCAGGGCTATTATGAACAAGAGATGCAAGATGGGAGGCAGCACAGAACAGCAACTTCTGAAGGGAGCAGTGGTGTAAGGCATTACGTGTCTTCAACTAGGAACCTTATGCTTGCAGCTGGGAGTTGCTGTGATCACACTCTCTCTCCACCTCCCACATTATCAGCCAATCCCTTCTCCTCCTGTGCATACTTCCTATCTGGAGAAGTTAGAGCAGCAACTACTGGTATAAGGAGGCATTACGCCACCCGTCCCCCTGCTTTCCACTCTTGTGCACATCTGGGAGGGGCTCCCCCAGTCCCCTAGGCCGATGGAAGCATTAGGTGTACTAGGCGGTTGCCTAGAGTGCCACCAGTCTTGGGGGGGGGGGGGGGTGGCGATGGCTTGGCTTCTCCTTCCTACCTGCACATCCTGGAAGAGGAGATGATATGGTATGGGGCCGCATGGGAGGGAAGGTGAGGCCATGCTGTTATCGCCAGAAGCAGGAAGAACAGCATGCCAACCGCCGCAGGAAGAGGCAGTATCAGCTGTGGGCCCACGCGGCATTCAAAAGCAGGAGGAGGAGGAGAAGCAGCAGCAGCAGGGCCCCCACCCATCCCGGGAAGTAGCAGCATAAGCCTGGGTCCATTGTCAGCTGTAGGAAGAGGATCAGGGACCCATAGGAGCAGGAAGAGCAAATTAGCCTTGGACTGTTAGGTGCAGGAAGTAGAACAGTATCAGCTCTCAGACCTGAAGAAAGAGGAAGAGTCCTGTTGGCTGCAGGAGCTAAAGGAGGCGGCTGCTGCTGCTAGCCTTGTATTTCAAGGGGAGAGGAGAGGAAGTGAGAGAAGAGTGTGTTTCTTTGTGTGAGAGCATGACTGTGTATGTGTGTGTGTTTGAGAGAGAGAGAACTTGTGTATCTGTGTGTGTATATGAGAGAGGTTTTAGAAAAGGAGATATCCACTGGTAACATACAACAGGCATTCTTGAAGCTTCATGCAGACAGCATATATGTAGTAATGAAGAAAACGAGATTTTAGATCTTGCATCATTGCTAAATGGATAATGTGAAGAGATCTAGGCGTCATAGTGGATAACACATTGAAATTGTCGGCTCAGTGTGCTGCGGCAATCAAAAAAGCAAACAGAATGTTGGGAGTTATTAGGAAGGGAATGGTGAATAAAACGGAAAATGTCATAATGCCTCTATATCGCTCCATGGTGAGACCGCACCTTGAATAGTGTGTACAATTTTTGTCACCACATCTCAAAAAAGATATAGTTGAGATGGAGAAGGTACAGAGAAGGGCAACCAAAATGTTAAAGGGGATGGAACAGTTCCCCTATGAGGAAAGACTAAAGAGGTTAGGACTTTTCAGCTTGGAGAAGAGGTGGCTGAGGGGGGATATGATAGAAGTGTTTAAAATCATGAGAGGTCTAGAACGGGTAAAAGTGAATCGGTTATTTACTCTTTCGGATAATAGAAGGATTAGGGGTATTCCATGAAATTAGCATGTAGCACATTTAAGACTAATTGGGAAAAAATTCTTTTTCACTCAACGCACAATTAAACTCTGGAATTTGTTGCCAGAGGATGTGATTAGTGCAGTTAGTATATCTGGGGTTAAAAAAGGATTGGATAAGTTCTTGGAGGAGAAGTCCATTACCTGCTATTAATCAAGTAGACTTAGGGAATAGCCACTGCTATTACTAGCAGCAGTAGCATGGGATCTTCTTGGTGTTTGGGTACTTGCAAGGTTCTTGTGGCCTGGTTTGGCCACTGTTGGAAACAGGATGCTGAGCTTGATGGACCCTTAGTCTGACCCAGTATGGCATGTTCTTATGATCCTGTGATTGAGCTTGTGTGTGTGTGTATATGTATTTGTATGTATGTTTATATATAAGAGAGAGAGACAAAAGTTTATGAGCAACAATCGCTCCTCTCTCCGCCTGTTAATCCACAACAATCTCAGGATATCTGGAAATCAAAAGATTTCAGGTATAAATAGCAGGGGATTTTTTTTTTATCCTTATTAATTTTAAGTATTGGATGACGTTTATGTCTGCTGTTTTGAATTATTTTATTGGTCTTTGAAAAATTTGTATGAATTTTAAATTTTTGGATGTTCTGCTTTTTAGCTGGTTTGTATTGTTTGTTCTTTTTATTAGTATGATTTTACTTCTATTGATTTATATTTCCTGATTTTCTTGTTTGATATTTTATGAAGAATTGTAATGTTTCTGTTTTTCCCATTGTGGTACTGCATACATAGTCTGGCTTGTTGTGGTTTTAAATTCAGTTTTTGTCTATCTTTCTATTTCTACTTTATGGTCACTTTAATCTGCATCTGATGAGGGGGCTGTGTTTTGCATGTGTGACCGAGGTGACAAAGTCTTCTAGTGTGTAGGTTTTGTGTAGGAATCTATAGCAGCTTGGCTTTTTCTATTTTCCTAATAGGAGGTGTATTGGTGTTTTAGGGCCTGGTGTTATAATTGCAGTGTTTCCTTTTCATAAGTAGGATTGGCAATGTTGGAGTGCTGGCAGTTATTGCTGTTTTGGTATGGGCAGTTTACTATTGTAATTCCGTTTACTCTTGGCTTTCTGAGGGTTAAGCCCACACACTACACAATTTACAATAGACCTAATACTAATTCCAAGAGTCCTTTTTACTTTTTTGCAGGGTTTTCTGGTTGACACTGCAGAAATGCACGTAAACAAGGACGGTAACTTTAATACCGGTGCGCGGTGCCCATATATGCGTGTATGCTGGGTCGCGCCCGAGCTGCGGCCATTCTGTAACGTAGGCGCGTAGATGCGCTCATGGTATAAAGTAGGCTGCACTTGTGTCCATGTGCGTACAATTTTATATGGATGCGCGCACATGCCACTTCTACCATGTAAGTGGGGGACTTTACTAGAAATGCACGCTGACAAAATTACCAGCTAAACCACTTTGTCCCCAGTCGCCCGGGTAAGGGACAGACTTTCTAATCTCTCTGCTTAAATGGCCTTCCTTTTCCCCACTTAACCCTGACCATTAAAACCCTGCTGACTTGCCTATATTTTTGTTTTAAGACTTCCACGCCATCCATAGCAGAAGTAAAGTTACGCGGTAGGGGGGACTCTGGTGCGCGCTTGCGTGTGCATACGTTTTTACACGCTGGTTTCATCCATAAAATCCAGGAATGCCCACGCCCCGCCCCTTTTTTGGACTTTTCCATTCGTGCACGCACCGGGGGATACGCGCGCCCTTCAGCGGCTTTTAAAATCTGCTTGGCGCGCACTGCCCCGGCATATTCATGTACCGCCTGGTTTTGGCACGCGTCGGGCTTTTCAAATTCACCTAATAACATACAAGTTGTAATATTTTTACCTCGGAAGACTGTACTTTAAATGTAAGATCTGTTATACATGCATAATCTTTTGATGGTGTGTGGGGAGGGGATGAGAGGGGAAGGCAGAGGCAGCAGGCTGTAAGTTTTATTATTTTTTTTTTTTGTTTGTTTTTTTGCTTAGGTTGCAGCAGCACTGCCTGTGCCTGCAGATCAGGCTTGTGGCCAGATTTTCCTCTTGTTTGTGGGTGTGTGTGCTTGGGAGCTTGGGCTTTTCTGGGCTTTGCTCCTCTGCCCCTTTGTAGAAACATGGGCCCTGTGGTCTTTTTCTGCCACGTCTCTGCCTAGTCTGCCCATCTGTCTATGGGGTCCAGGTAACCTTCCTTTCGAGTTGGACGCATGGAGGGTGTGGGATAAGTGCCCAGGCTTGTGTAAGGTCCACTGTGGGGGGGGGGGGGAAGCATGTGCAGCAGCTTGAGTTCAGGAACAGGGATGCGACGAGCAGGGAAAGCGTTAGGTGGTATTCAGAGACTTAGCATAGCTTAGTAAAATTAATTTCACTGGCACTTGGTGAAAGTGCACTACATTTGCCCTTTATATATGGTCATTACCTGTGGTTCACAGGGTTACACTGTCATTGACCCATACAGAGCTTGTAGTTCAAATCTGAGCCCGGAGGTTAAGTTAATTGCTCAGGCTCACTCGGTGGTGAGTGCCGAAGGGAACCAAATCAGGGTCTCCAATGTCATTCTTCTGTGCTGTCACCCCTGGGCTACATTGTTTGACTTTGAATTTTAAATGGGGGAAAGATTCATAGGCTTTCAAATCTATGCACCCACCAGCATTATGAAGCAGGGAAGTCTGGTGATTTGCCATTCAAATAAGGGTTCATTGGTTCTCTCGTATTGTTTTCAGTACTGTTTCTTAAAACCAATTGAGAGCTCACTAGCAATCATCTATCACTTACTGCTATCGTGTTTGAAGGAACCTCACTTCTTTGAGCTGTGCATAAAACTTTTGAATTTCTATTTCTACTATTCTACTTAAAGTGAAAATACCAATATTTGCAGCACTATTTATTCCTGTGTGTATGTATCTGCATATATGCACTCACATGAATATGGGAAAATATTTAGGAAAGTTGGGCTCCAGTTAAAATTTGTAGGAGCCAGGACACGAAGGTAAAAACATGAAAGTTACAACAACCTTCGTGGCAAGCAGCAGACGTTTTTGGAAAACACTTGACAAATTAAGAATCATCTTGTAGACGTAGGACACAGACAGAAGTAGTTGTAAAATAGATTTTGAATTTCAAATGTTCTATTCCCTCAATCAACCCTCTCCATCCCTCGATGAACAAAAAATAACATCCAACATTCGAATACCTAAGACACTGTGCAAATGACCTCACATTGTATAATCTAACAACCTCTTAATTATACCTTGAACCTTAAAACCTCTGCTGTCACTGACCTAACTGTATAACTCATCCAAACTCTACACCATTCCTGTCTGCCTTACTCATGAACCCATTCTACGCCTTAATAGAATCATGTTGTATGTAATAACTAACACTCAAACCCCGAAATTGTAATCCGATTCCAAGACAATCCGTTGTGTTGATGTTCATCTAATCTTTTTTTCACGATTACTGTAAACCGTTCTGATGGCGAAACCGAATGACGGTATACAAAAGACATTAATTAAATAATTCCAACAATCCTAAAAGATGTTACTTCAGTGAATGCCAAGTGTCAGATGGCGATGCAGAGTTGCTCCAGCTTTTTAAAAATCCGTAGAAGCCACATACTTTAAATATCCAGATTGTTACTGTCTAAGCAGTTTTCAGATATTTGCCAAGCTCCTTAATGTCTCTACAGCAAAGAAGCTTGGCAAATGTCTGAAAATTGCTTAGACAGTAACAATCTGGATATTTAAAGTATGTGGCTTCTACGGATTTTTAAATAGCTGGAGCAACTTTGCATCGCCATCTGACACTTGGCATTCACTGAAGTAACATCTTTTAGGATTGCTGGAATAGAACATTTGAAATTCAAAGTCTATTTTACAACTGCTTTTGTCTGTGTCCTACGTCTACAAGATGATTCTCAATTTGTCAACTGTTTTCCAAAAATGTTTGCTGCTTGCCACAAAGGTGGTTGTAGCTTTCATGTTTTTATCTTAGTGTGAATGAGAGTGAATATGTGATTTTTAAA
Organism: Rhinatrema bivittatum; assembly: GCF_901001135.1. Classification (NCBI taxonomy): domain Eukaryota; kingdom Metazoa; phylum Chordata; class Amphibia; order Gymnophiona; family Rhinatrematidae; genus Rhinatrema; species Rhinatrema bivittatum. The sequence continues at coordinate 569,039,486 of NC_042617.1, forward strand.
TCGCTTTGAAAATTTTTGATACGCTGAATTGTATAAATATTTGATATGTGCCTTATAAAATGTTTAGAATATAAGTAAAAATCATTTATGTACTTTGTGGATAGGAGTAATAAATCCTTCTTATTATTAAGGTTATTGCTTATGGTTTACGTCTATATAGATTTAAGGCTACTTTTGTGCATGAAACTCTTTTGAAAATGTACTCTGGAGAGTGCCACTCCTTCGTGTGGCACTCTCCAGTATAATATCTTGCCTGTCCCTTTACTGCTTCCAAAAATGTTTTTAAAATAATGCTCTTCTTTATCTTCTTAAGTTTGAATGAAATAATATGGTCAGGGAGTTAGTCCTCTTAAATACTCAGAAATTAAGTAAACAATTTTAGGTAATGCCACAAAGAAAACACGGGTGATGTGATTCAGCCGTCAGCTGACTTGTGTTTTCAGGCACTGTTAAGCTTAGCTTATTTTGTTCTGACTTGGTGTATAATTTGTGAATTCTAGTTGCAAAATATGTATTTGGTTAGACTGATAAGTTTTTGTGACTTCTGTTTCTATTGTTGTACCTTTTTTAAAGTGGAAGGTACCCCAAGAAATAGATTTTAAAAGGAGCGCGCACATGTACGCCGCGCGCGCTACCTGGCGCGCGCACATGTGTTCCCAATTTTATAACATGCACGCGTAGGTGAATGCATGTTATAAAATTGGGGGTCAGCGCGTGCAAGGGGATGCACAATTGTGCACCTTGCGCGCGCCGAGCCTGCTCCGAGCCGCGCTGCCTTCCCCCTTCCCTCCCAGGCGCTCCGAAATCGAAAGCGGCCTTGGAGGGAACTTTCCTACCCCCCCCCCCCCACCTTCCCTTCCCCTACCTCCCCCGCCCTTTCCCCCCTACCTTTTCCTATTCTTTACTTTTGTTTCAAAACTTCAGCCCTGGGGCTGAAGTAAGTTGCGTGCGCCGGCCAACTGCCGGCACGCGATCCCCGGCACAACAGCAAAATGGCCGCTGTGCCGGGAGCCTGGGACCGCCCACATCCTGCCCCTCCCCGCCCCTTTTTACAAGCCCCGGGACTTACACGCGTCCCGGGGCTTTATGCGCGTTGCCGGGCCTTTATAAAATTGGCCCAGTGCACGTAAGGCCGCCGGATTTACGCATGTAACTTTTTAAAAATCCGGCCCCAAATACTTAATCCATTATGTCCCAGTGTCCTATTTAGAGGATAGCTTCTTAAGACAGAATGGGTTAAGGTTTTCTTATGTCCCTTCTGTATTGGGCTAAGTGTTAATTTTCAGAAGATCAATGTTAATAAAATAGACTTGCAATAGATATGTTTATACTTTCTAGAATGCTGCGTTTGGTTAGTGCACCAACCTTCCCCAAAACAGGGTAAAATATAAGCACGCAACCCTAGAGATGTTTTTGTACTCCAGTAAACCGTGCCCAATACTCGCCTGTATTGTGGGAGGGAGGGGAGAATTGCAGTTATAGCTGTGGATCTGGGCTTTTCATCCATCTTTATAAACGTATGCACACCCTGCCAAGGTGGTGTCTCCCAGCCTCACTGGGAGGACAGTGGTGCTTCATGCTACATCTATCTGCTCACTAGGCCAGACTCCTAGTTTGAAGCAAGGGTGTTCTGCGAGATTCCAACTGCAAATCAGGGCTCGATGGCAGGAGGAGTCAGACTGGTCTTGAATGCCACTGCTGTTGAGAGGAGAATCATATTGGCTAGGGAGGAGGGGGAGGTGAGAGGGTGGATTGGCCAGCAGGTGGTAGGGAGGTGAGAGATTGAGGAAAGAGGAGGAAAAGAGATCTGAGGTAGGGGAGAAGAGGGGGGGGGGGGAGGAGTGTGGACCAGGGTTGGAAGGACAGATAAAAAGGATAAGGCGGTGGTGGATGGGGTTAGCTGTAGGATGGGGAGGGGTTGGGGGATAAGACTGGCAGGATGAAGGTGGGAGAGGGCTGGAGGACTGGTATATTGGTGGAATTTAGGGTAGGGGACGCAGGGAAGAGGGCAGGAATGGTGAGGCTGCATGGGACAGGTGGAACTGGGAGATAGTGGGATAGAGGGTAGAAAATTTCAGGGGAAAGGGAAGAAACCTTCTAGGAATAGGGAAAAGGATAGTGGAAGGGGTAGAGGCAGGCAAGAAAGGGCACTTTTAGGAATAAAAGCAGAAAACAAAGGTGAGGACTGAAAAGTGGGGAAAATAAAAGCAATGAAAGTAAAATAACCAGGCACACACAAATGCTTAAAGAACTACTTGTAATTCCATAATATAAAACTGTTTCATGCAAATTTATGTAAATGTGTGTGATGGGACCCCTGATCACTAGACATTTGCCCCTGGAGAAGTTGTGGGGGTTATGTCACTTAACCTGTGCCATAATTACATGGGTGGCCATCAAGGGAATTTGAAGTCTTCTTTTCAGGGAGTGGCTGAGGGAGAGTTTCTGGGGGTTGGTATAAAATGATGTAGAGCACAGGGCTTGATTGTTTCCTGCAGGTCGTTGCAGTGCAGCGTCGGGCCTAGTCATGGGAGACCAGAGAACGTTTACTGGGCTCCGGGGAGGTATCTGGTGACAGCCGGGGAGGATTATGAGCCACAGCTTCCTGGAGAGAAAATCCTATTGGGAATATTTGAACTATGCTAATGGGATCACGGTGGAAGGATTATGTGGGTGACATCAGTACTGAATTTCATTCTGAACTGAGGAAGAATGAGTAGAATTAGTGTGTTTTCTAGTTGCCGTTTGATGCTGCTACTAATGCTGTGAGAAACTATGTACCCTGAGAGCTCAAAGAGTTTTTATTTGTAATAGACTTTTTCCTCTGACTGCTGGTATCCCCAGACTGGTAAAATAAAGATTTTGCTTGAAAATGTGTGACACTCTCCTTGATTCTAAGGTAGGGGATTGAAGCAGCATCTGTTAGTACATAGAAAAAGATGGGGGAGGGGGTCCCCAGAGTGGGGGGGGGGGGGAGTTAGAGGAATTTCCCCTGTCCAGCATGGGTAAACACTGCCTTTGCCTTTGAGCCAAGTCCGCTAAACCATCTGTTCGACCATTGGTTTTCTTTTCCCTTTTGAACCAACGAAAGACTGGCGCTTGGATCACACACCGGGCATCAGGCGCTCTGAAACTTTGTGCCCCATCAGGGGAACTGCATGTGCAGAATTTACCCCCAGCGGGTTATAACAAACATTGAGGTCGTTCTAAGCCACGCATAAAAATGCTAAGCATGCACCCCGATAGTGTAGTGCAATACCCGCCAGCTCTCAGTTGCTTTAAAGATAATTACCTGTGTAACTCTGCCCCCCCCCCTTTCCAATGGTTTGGTTAGAATGTGGAGGCGGGGCTCCCTCTGAAAACGTTTCTGCCCTAAATAACTCTTCACTCTGATTCTTTACCGAATTTGGGGGGGAGAATGTTTCTTAAATACGCGTCCTTCTTTCCGTTAAATTTACACCAGGAAGACCTCTAATACAAACCACCTGGCATTTTCCAGCCAGTCCCTCCTGCTCCAGATTCCCCAGAGCTTTGCTCAAAATTGCAACCCAGTGGTTGTCTTTGTCCACCTTCTCGGATTGCTGTTTGGACTGCTTGATATCACAACATACGGTTTTCAAGCTTCTAGTGTTGTCGGCCATGGTTTCTCCTGTCTGTGGCCTAATTGATTTTATAAGGGGGGTTCATCCCCTATCATCTCTGCACTATCCCATTTGCCTTTGTTTACTGTTCTTTTCTTCTTTTTCCAAAGCAGAGCCATGTTTTTGTATTTAATCTTTATTAATCTTTAATCATTAACATGAACAGAGCATAAAAAAATGCATTTACAAGCAAAACGGTAAGATACAATTCAAATTGAATCATAAAAAATAGAAAAGAGTATATAAGTAACTCATTTTAAGTCCCAATTAAGGAAGACTGAGGAACATAAAAAGAAACTGTTAGGTATTTATTAATGCTTTATTGCTCTTAGATAATTTTTAATGTCTGTATCTTAGGGCTTAATTTTAGGGGGGAAGAGACTGAAACACAGTTTCAGCGCCTTCAAATCAAGCCCTGACGTCTTACGTGTTCTTTGTTCATCTGCATTTTCACAGTAAAGTGGAGAGTGACTCCAGCTGTCACAAGGGAAGGGCAAGCAGGGCGACTACTTGGGGTGTCAAGCCAGGAGTGCGCCTTGCTGCCCTATTCAGTCGCTCTGTGAGTCTGCGAATACTCAAGCCTGAAAGGGATGGCAGCTGCCATTTTGTGCCGTGGCTTCCCGGACGATATCATCTCCTTGACTGAGTGTGGCCAAGGAAGAAAAGTCCTCTGTGAGGGAGCCAGGTTTCCGTCAAAGCAAAATGGAGCGAAAGTGAATTAAAGAGGTCATGGATGGATGCAACGCTTGTTAGAAACCGAGCAAACATTCCACTGCAACCAGTGTCTGCCTGTAGGCAGTTTAACATCTCGGTTACTGACGCAAACTGCCTTCACAGGAAGTCTGCTTCTCTGTTCAGGATCCTAGATGAGAATATGAGAAAACCTCACCCTACCTCTCCAAAACAAGATAGACACAATAATTAGACCTGGGAAAAAAAACCAGATGAAACAGGTAAAGGGTACACCAAATTATAGGGGAAGAATCACTGAGTCATATTGAAATCATAGTCTGGAAAAGAAGTATATTATCTAACTATCTCATATCCGTAGGAAGGCTGTTTGGGAGTAAAGAACGCACAAGTAATTATGGAGCATTCCTTCTCTCTTGCATAATATCCATTCAAAAGGCATTGAAGTACCAAAATCTAACTGTGCTTCAGAGATTTTGTTGGCAAAGGCATGTTCCCAACTTGAGATTTTGTTGTCCCCAATACATAGTCATAAAAGCAAGTTCAGGGAGTCCCCACTCCATTTTAAATATTAATTTACAGCAGTAGATGATGAAAGATGACTACAGGTAGCGTTCAGTCACTGCTTCTAGTGGACGACAATGTAGCGTGAAAGGACATTTTATCAGAGATGCTGAGGCATGATGGCTTTGTGGATGCCTTTTGTATGTACTCTAATTCTGCTGCTTGAATCCTAGTTCAACCACTCACCACCATGTCCTTGAGCGAATCTCTTGCCCCGAGATCACAGTTTGGGCCGATGGGTTTGGGCCTTGTAATCTTGAGCACAACATATTATTTGAAATCAAAGTTAAATGACTTACTTGAGCTTATGCAGTGAATGGTTGAGGAGGAATTCAGCTTTGCTTATCTATAGCTCTGCTCTTAAACTTAAGAGCATACTAACAAGAAACGAAAACAGGTAGAACTAATTCAGCTTACCTTCAGATTGTGTGCACGGTCCTGTCCACACACATGTATGGATCTGACAAAAACCCCACCATCCTCATGTCCCCTCAACATGTCCTGAAAGCTTGGCATGGATTGGACACCAAACAGAAATGTCATTAGAGGGCATTCACACACAACAGATGCACACTCATCCCATGCCCCTTATTTTCCTTAGGAAAATAGAATAAAAATCAGAGCCCGTGCTCGTCAAAATGGCTAAGCAAAATGGTTCCCACGGGGGTCTCTTTAGCTGGCATGTTTTATTTGTTTTTATAGACCGCTTCCATGGTTTGCAATAAAACCCATCCAAAGCAGTGTACAGACTTAAATCCAGCTTAAAAAAAAAAGTACTGCTCCAGATTTGAATTTCAGGCAGCAGTACTTGGTGTGACACACAGGTGTGCCTAGAGCATTGATCATAGGTTTTTTGTTAAAACTTGCAGTGCCTCTTTGAAAACATTTCTCGACATAGCCTAGAGCAGGGATTTCCAGTTCCCATCCTCAAGAAACACACACAGTTCTGGGTTTTCAGGATATCCACAATGAGCGTGTATGAGAGAGATTTGCATACAGTGGAGACGTCGTGGCTCCTGAGGTCTAGAATTGGCCACCTCTGACCTAAAGACTTCCAAGATCTTGTGTCAGAGAGAGCCTTTAACCAGAATGGGCCTGTTTATTTGGGGACTCATCAGGTGCCCTGCATGGTCTGTCTAGAATAACCCGTTTGTCCTCTCCACGTGAAGTTGTCTTCCTTCAGTCGTACTGAATCCTTCAGCACAATCCAAACTTATTCTTTCACTCCATCTCTGCAGCAGCCCGGGATGAAACTGTGGTAATTAGGGAAATAGGCGTGGTGCAATTCAGTCCAGTTCACAGTTTAAGCCCCAGCGTGTCCACAGTGATACCACACTTCCCTCTGAACGTCCACACCATGCATCTGTGCCAGTCCTGCCTCAGTTTGAGGTGTGAGGCCAGCCATCTGTCCACACAGTCCTGGTCCACCCTTCCTTCACCCTATTATGCCGCTCAGTATAGTTCCATGGAAAGTATGCTAAATACTTCTGCCCCCAACCTGGGCAGCACTGCCAGTTTATTCTACATGCGTTTTATTTAAAACATTTCTATTTCCACTTTTATTTCTATTTCATTTTTTTCAGACGATTCAAAGCAGATCACATTCAGGTGCTGTAGGTATTTCTCTATCCCCAGAGGGCTCACAATCCAAGTTTGTGCCTGAAGGCAATGGAGGGTGAAGCAACGTGCCCGAGGTCACAAGGATTGACAGTGGGATTTGAACCCTGGCTTCCCTGGTTTGTAGCCCGCCGCTCTAAACACTAGGCTGCTCCTCCATCCCACTTTTAGCACTTTTATCTTCCAAAGTGGATTCCAGCCCGCATACACTTATAACATCAAAACATGTAATATAAGGCAAACTCCACAATGAAAAAAACCAAAAAAAATAAATCCAGACAATAAATTACTTCACACTAGTGATTAGTGTTAGTGTTGAAACTTTAGGAGGTATAAGTGCTATATGCTTCCATAAACAGATGGGCTTTCTCTCGCTTCCTAAAATACAGATATCAGTGACTTCTCTCAGCAACAAAGGTAGTTGGCTCCGTAGTGTTGGACAGACTTTCGGGAAAGCCTGAATACAAGTTGCCTGAAGTTTTGCTTGACTTATCTGAGGAACTGCTAGTTGATGGCTATTGGCAAAGTGATGATTACAGTAGGGTGTATATACTCTAATTGTCCATTTAAGATATTGTGGTCCTTCTTCATGCAGTGCTCTAAAGACTAGAATTGCAAATTAAAATGTAATCCTCATTGCATCTGGGATCCAATGCAGAGTCATCAGGCTTGGAGTTAGATGCTCAGTTCTGCCTATTCCCATGATTAGTTGCGCAGCCACATTTTGTATTGCTTGTTGCAATTTCCAATATTTCTTAGGGAGGCCATAGTACAACAAATTGCAGTTGCCTAAGTCTGGTAGAACTAGTGCTTGTGTTACTTTACAGAAGCCATGTTGGTCTAAGTGAAGACTTAAACATCTTATCAAGTATAATTTATAGAATGTGCTCTGTAGGAACTTTGTTTTGTAGTTTAAAAGTTAGACCGGGGTTCAAAATTACACCTAACTTGTGAACCATTGCCACAATTAGGTAACATTTTCCATTTAACTAGCTTGTGTTAACCACTGGGCTTTGGCTTCCGGCTTACCCACAAAATTTCAGTTGTAGCTAGATTCAAGATCATGCTAACCACTCTCCAACTATAGTAAGCATGGTTGCCAGGAACTCAATAGCAATGTCTAAAAAAATAATGTATTGGTATAATCAACTGTATATCATCAGCATAAAATTTGTACTGTATTCCATGCTGACTCTGGAGACCCCTAGCAGGGCCAAGTATAGATTAGAGGTGTACTGATCAGGCAGATCCTTGTAGAACGCCATACGCATTTGCATTAACCAGTGACTTTACCTAGAAGTTAGCCTTATTAAAAGAAACAACCCATCTAATAACTGCCTCTGCAAAGCCCATAGAGGAGATTAGTATTTGCTGGTTCAGCATATCGAATACACTGGAGGTATCCAATAGAACCACTAAGGCGAATACACTGGAGGTGTCCAATAGAACCACTAAGGCGAATACACTGGAGGTGTCCAATAGAACCACTAAGGCGAATACACTGGAGATGTCCAGTAGAACCACTAAGGCGAATACACTGGAGATATCCAGTAGAACCACTAAGGCGAATACACTGGAGATATCCAGTAGAACCACTAAGGCGAATACACTGGGGATATCCAGAAGAACCACTAAGGCGAATACACTGGGGATATCCAGTAGAACCACTAAGGCAAATACATTGGGGATATCCAGTAGAACCACTAAGGCAAATACACTGGAGGTATGCAATAGAACCACTAAGGCGAATACACTGGAGTTATCCAATAGAACCACTAAGGCAATTCCTCCCTTGTCCATTTCTATCAGCAAGGTGTCCATTAGAAAAATTTAATAAGGTTTTAGTGCTGTGATGGTTCCTGAATCCACTTTGGTGGACATCTAATAGATGATTCTACACAATAAAATCATTTAATTGCTTTAGTACACATTTCTCAAGCACCTTGCTTAATGTTGAAAGATTTTCAATAGGACTGTAACTAGATAATTCCCTGGACACAGATACAGGTCTAACGATAGCTCTTTTTAATACACCTGGGACTGTTCCTTTTATTAGGGCGTTGTTAATTTGAGTTATTTTCTCTGTAAATGAAGTCTTCAGACAACAGATCAAAGCCACTGGACATGGATCAAACTCTCTAGAGATGATCACATTTCCAGTACTTCCTTTGTAGACACTTGGTGAGATGCGGCCCACGGTCCCTTTCTCAGGACACTATATTCTGTGGCTTTGCGTTGCAAACCATTATCCGTGCTGCTCGTTTCTTTCATCTTCTTGTGGAAGTGATCGTCGATGAAATCAGCACTAAAAGATGTCCCTTCGTTTAACTGTGGCTGCTTTAATAGGCGTTTTGTAATGGAAAATAACTCCAACGGACGATTTACTGCTCCAGCAAGTTCAGCAACGAAGTAATTCTTCGTTGCTGTTCTCAACACACTGCAATTCTTATTGGATATAAATTTCTGAGTGGATTTAGCCGCTGCATTTTGGCTATTCCGCCATTTTTGTTCTTGCCTTCTTACTTGCCTTTTTAATTCCTTGCCTTCTGAGTTGACCCAGGAAGATGTGCTCGTGGGGGCAGAAGCTCTGCCCCATTCGTCTGCCCAGCTGCTAGGGACCGTTGCTGCTGTAATCTCTCCCTCCCCCATGTCCTTTTTTTCTGCTCCTTGTCTCATGCTCCAGTCCTGCATCCTCTTTGCCTCCACTGGGTCTACTGGCGTGATGTCTCCATCACACTAAGGAATTCATGAATTAATTCCTTTTTAGATGAGATTTAAAGCATTCTTATGCCCTTCTATAGTTTGATTGGGTCAGGTAGGTTTTTTTTTAATTCTTTTACTTTCTTTTTTTATGATTCTCCAGAACTACAATGAATGTGCAATATATGAAACGTTTAAATGTAAGGAATTTACTTGACGTGTGCATTACAATTAAATGTAAGGCTAAATATTCCAGATTACAGGAGTGTCTGTATTTTAGTTTTGAAGCTTAACTTTTTGTGCAGATTTTACAAATAGATTGGCAGCCCTCGGGGAATGCTGGATGTATTTTTTTTTTCCCCCTTGTCATTTGGTGTGTAGGACCTTTTGGAAGTTTTATACAGGTCTTGGCAGGGATATCAGGATTGCACTGCCGTCTTTTTTTTTCATGCTGAAGCAGATTGAGTTGAACTGAAAGTATCAACAAGCACACCAAAAAAAGAGAGAGCTTGTGGTAAGGAATTAAATCCCAGGTCATTTCAGCCTTTTGAAGGCCTGAGAAGGATATTCTCCTATAAAACATCCCCTGTCTTTGTTCTTTCTGAACACAAAGGTTTCTATGGATTTTTGGCCGGCTGTCAACTTGCTCAAGTTCCTGTTAGCTCTGAGCTAATGTTGCCCGCTCTTCCCTCCCAAGCAAGCTTGGAAAACTCAAGTTGGCTTGAATAGTCCAAGCTCAGTGTTAGGTTCTTTTTTATTTTCATTGCATGTTCATTAGGAATAATAACTATTAAAACCCCCCCCCCCCCCCCCAGGAAGTGTTAAATAGTTTTGTGGCAGGTAAGCCATAGAAGAAAGGTATCTGCATCCAGCGAAGCTCAGAAGTCTGTGAAATAAAAGTCTGTATAAATAAATAGTATTCATTTTCCACCAGAAAAAAAGGCTTTTGGCATTTATTTAAAAAAAACCCCCAAAAAAACAAATTTGAAGGTCATCATCAAATCACTAAAAGTCGTTAGATAGTTGAAGAGGCAAAATATCCTTGGACTAGGGAGGGCAGATAATTTAAACCAAACTGATCTGCAGCAGGACAAGCCAGAGACTAGTACTTGGCGCTGTCACTGTCTTGGCTCACCTCTTAAAATTAAGGCTAAGGGCCAGATTTACTAAGGCTTTTCTCCAATTCTGTGTCTATGGGGAAAAAAAAACTTACGGACAGGTTTTAAATGCCTGGCGCGTGTAAATTCCGGCCTTTACGCGCGTGGCCAGGCCTTGCTCGCACTGGGCGAATCTTCCAAGAGGCCTGACAACGAGCATAAAGTTCGGTTTGCACTTAAGTGCCGGGTCTCTTGGAAGGGGCAGGCCGGAGGGCATTTTTTGGGCGGGGGGGTGCGGGCCGGGACAGCGCCATTGTTCGCTGTCCCGGAGCCTCGCGCACCAGCCGGCTGCCGGCGCCCGCAACATACTTCAGCTCAGAAGCTGAAGTAAGTTGTGCAAAAAAGGTAAAAAAAAAAAAAAATGTAGATTTAGGGGTTGGGGAGGAGAGGGGAAGGGGAAGGGGAGATTAGGGTAGGGGGTAGGGAACTGAGGAATGGCAAAATGTGTCGCCACGTGAGGGATGCACGCAGATTACAAAATCTGCGCGTCCAGCTATTAAAATCTACCCTAGAGTGACTAGAGGGGTGAGGGTGTAAAATGAAAACAGGAATTGTGCCCTCGGTTGTTCTGAACACAATCTATTGACCTTTGTGCTTATAAATTCAGTATATGCCCCTCCTTTGTGTATGGTAAACCCAGTAAGATCATCAATTAATCGTTAGTTCCACCTCTTCCAAGTTCTTACTTCTACACACTTGTCTTTAGAATTAAAGGAAGACTGTTCTCTCTGAAAATAGGTTCGCCTATGGGTTTCCTCAGGCAGTTTGCAAGTCATATATTAAGTTTTTTAAATATGATTTAAAAAAATAAAGCTCAACCAGGAAACCTTGATGTGCTTAAAAAGGAACAAAATATTTCAGTATTGGTGACATTGATTTTGTACATACAGTGGGGTGGATATTAAATGCCCTGCACGCGTAAATCCAGCCGGATTTACGCGTGCAGGGCCCTCGCGCGCCTATTTTGCATAGGCCGTCGGCGCGCACAAGTCCCGGGGTTTTTTTAAAGGGGCGGGAGGGGGCGTGTCGGGGGCGTGGCAGAATGACGCGGCGTTTCAGGGGCATGACGTGGTGTTTTGGGGGTGGCGACGCGGGCGTGGCCGCGGCCTCTGGACCAGCCCCCGGGATCGGAACACAGAGCGGGGCAGCCGGCTGGCGCGCGCAGATTTACGTCTGCTTTTAGCAGGCGTAAATTATGAAACAAAGGTAAGGGGGGGGGTTTAGATAGGGCCGGGGGGGGTGGGTTAGGGAGGGGAAGGTGGGGGGAAGGTGAAGGAAAGTTCCCTCCGAGGCCGCTCTGAAATCGGAGCGGCCTCGGAGGGAACAGGCAGCGCGCGCTGGGCTCGGCGCGCGCAGGTTGCACAAATGTGCACCCCCCTGCATGCGCCGACCCCGGATTTTATAAGATACACGCGGCTACGCGCGTATCTTATAAAATCCAGCGTACTTTTGTTTGCACCTGATGCGCGAACAAAAGTACGCGATTGCGCAATTTTTTAAAATCTACCCTAATGTGAGGAAACAACCCCATGAACTGGGCAACAGTTTTGCCCCTACTGATGGCTCACTAGGTTATCTTTATAGGTCAGGTGCTTCAGTACCCAGGTGCAGAGTGCATTAATGAATGCGTTCAATTATTTAATGATGAAAAGGCACATGATACATTGGGTAAACAGTTATTAAAGAAACTGTTTTCTACAACAGTGTGCAATCTACTCCAAACCACTTTGACTAGAGTTATGACTGATTATTCTTTGAAAAACATAATGAAGATCATGATTTGAAATTGGTGAAGAATTATTTTAACCTACTGTGCTTATCTTGGACTGGGTATACATTTTTTAAATTAATTTATGAATTTTGATTTACATTCCAAGAATACACGTGAATTAGCAAACCTTTGAGACAAATAAGAAAAATAAAATAATTCCATATTATAAAAAATGGAAATATTTTAGCAAAAGGAATAGGGATATTAGTCTCATATATCCTAGTCCTCAAACATGGGGGATCCAAGGAACACAACCTCAGGAAAAAATTCAAGATAGGATTCAAAAGGTAAATACCGGTATGTAAGGGAGACCTAGTATTATGTAGAGCGGTCTAATCACTGAGCAATAAGACTCAACCATCTTCAACAGGAGAAGATGTTAACATGGAAGGCACTTTGTCACTCAAAAAAGCTGTTAATTGTACAGGAATAAAGAAAATATAAATAGCATTTTGATATTTAATAAGGCATTAGCAGGGAAACTTTAACAAAAATAAAACACCCAATTCTACACCTTGGACCTTAGTAACAAAAATTGCCACCTCTTCTTTTGGGTAGATCTGGCAATATCAGGTTATACACGAACCTTTAAATTTAGGAAGGTTTCCTAAACATTCTTAGGATCCAATCTCAGTCTGACTCCATAAGAAAAGTTACTATAAGAGTAGCAGGAGTAACCAATTCAGTCTCCAAAGATTCAATGATAGCAGTAAGATTCAGTCCAGCTGGCTCAGTTGGGGAAAGAGCTTGCATATTCCCATTACTTAAGGTATCTTTTTATAAAGGAAGGAAGGTAATAAACCTTAGTGGCCAATATAGCGTTTGCTCAGGAATTTTTAAGACTTCCAGCAAGTATTTTTCCACATATCTTTAGGAGAAATGAAAGGATCCTTGGAAAAGTTCATGAAATGTAAATTTCTTTCTTGTAATTGGTTTTCCATTTGTTCCAGTCTGGAGATATAAACTTGATTTCCTTTAATAAGAGTGTGTTGCAATAATGTAGCACTTTGGAGCTCCACTGTAACATTCTTCAAAGATTTTTTATGGTCAATATCTTCATTTTCTAATATTTGCACATGAGACTCTAGAGCATTGATCCGATTGACTACTGGATTAAATTTCACTGAAATATTATTATTTAAGGTGTGGATAGCTTCTCAAATGGATTCAAGAGTAGTAATATCAGGTGTTACCAACATAGAGAAAGACATTTCTTCTAATGGCATAACAGTTTCTCCAGTCTGGCATTGAACCTGTGTAACAACGTTTCCCTCTGCTACACCGAGAGTGTCAACCATTACTGAAGCAGTTGCCGCGTGTGTAGCTGCCTTAGGACGAGAACCAACATGTCTGACATCATCGGTCGGCATCATGTCTCGTCGCGTTCCACGCAACCTTGGATTAGCTGGAGGGATCCCGCTCTTCCGGGGAGAGAGAAGTAAATAGCTTAGGGAGAAGGACAGATCCTCCTCCTTCCCGGCACGATTCCAACAAGCCTTCACCTGGATCAAATGTCTCCCACACAAGAGGAGCATCCATCGGCCCCCACCAACGGGACTGGGGCAACCCGTTCTCTGGCCCGTCGTTTACGGATGGAATGAGGCATTGTACAAAAAGAAACAAGTGCAAGGTAAGCACGAGCTCAATCGTGTACTGCCAGAGCAGCCTTCTTGGATCCTGAATGGTACAAAATCTTTTATTTATCTCAGCCAAGCTTCTGTACCTTCAGATTCTTTTCTGGAATATTTCATGATTAAAACCTGTTGAGAATTTTAGAACAATTCCATGTTAAAAATGTGATAATTTCCCATCCAAGGATATCCAAACCCAGGCACCAGCAGACAGATACCCAGATCACAAATATCAGTCTTGAGCAATAAGGGGTTGAATGGGCACAAATGACAATAGTCTTGAGGTCATCTCTCAAGGGCAAAGATGAACAGGGAGGCAAGGCAGGAGATTTGAGCTGCCCCTCACTTGGTGTACATAAAATGATGCATGGGGTTTCCCTATTTAAGCGTCATCCCTTCTAAATTTATTTAGTGGGTTTTGGGAATAGGTCATGCAGATGGTGACGTGGATCTGCCTGGAAGCTGCTGGGGTGGCATTTAACCACTCTATTCCCTGAAGGGAAAGGGAGAGCACATCTCATCTCCCCTCCATGAACTCTGGCCCTTTCCATTGGTTCTGGCTAAAATAAAGTGTAGCAGACATCACTTTCAGCCTTCAAGCCATTAACTTTATTTCTGGGTGAGCCAGCCTGCAACATGCTGAATACCTCAGAATTCATGGGGAGCAAACAGTCAGAATCACATCTTATTCACCGTAGCTGCATTTATGAGGCTTACAGGGCAGCCTCCCATCCTTTACAAGGAGCTCAGTTGGAACTCCCCCACCTGATATCTAGTCAGAACATAATAGTTACATATTCTCTCACCATGCACCTTATTCTCCAACACCTCGATCTCTGAATGGAAGTTCACGTCCTTTGAATTTTCCCAGGAATTATCCAACAAAATTCTCATTCAAAAAGGGCCGTGCAATTTCCATTTCTAGCACTATTCACGTCTCCTTGGCCTGTCTCCTCCCACTCGACTTCCATATACCCCTCCATTCCCATCAGGGGCGGATTGGCTAGCGGGGCTTCGGGCATGCCCCGGTGGGCCGATCAGGGCAGTCACGTGACACTGGTGTCGATCTCAGTGGGCCCCATGCCGGCAGAGCTGCTGCGATTAACACCCGGCCTGAAGGCAGCTCTTCTGGCAGAACCGGAGCCTCCACCAAGGCTTCTCCACTCATTTCTGGTTTTGTTTTTTTCTTTTCCGGTGCCTGCAGCCGCGATTCCAAGGGACCTGCATTTTTGTTTTTCTTTCTTTCCCGCAGCATTGCTGATCACTGTGGGATCACTCCCCGCCCCCTCCCCTCACTACTGTGGGTGGGAGAAACACTCCCAAGTCCTTCCTTCACACCACCCAGTCGCTTTCTTTCCCTTGCGAGGCTGCTGACAGACAACCCGCTGCTGCCTTCACCACAGCTAAAGGTCTCTGACTGATATCTGCTGACGGCCCCTCTAAAATAACCCACACCGCTGCACTGGGCCTTTCTGCTTATCTCTTCGCACAGCAGGGTCATCCGCTGGTAGTCCTGTCTGGATTCCTCCTGCCTAACAGTGTAATAATTTTTTTTTTATATTTTCAGAGGTGGCGAGGAAAAGAGAGAGTGGGAGTGTGCGAGGGAGCATGCATGTGTGCATATGTATCAGAGGGTGCAAGGCAGCATATGTGTGTATGCATAAGCGAGTGTGATTGAGTGTGTGTATGTGTCAGTAGGTGTGCGAGCGTGTGTCAGCATGCGTGCAAGGGAACAGAAAGTCTGTGCACTCTCTCACCCCTAGTAATCCAGAACAATCTTAGGGTGACTGGAAAGTATAAAATGCAGGGAATTTTAAAAAATCTTATTGGTTTTAATTATTGGGTGTTATCTGATGTCTGCTGTTTTAAAATATTGTATTGGTATTTGGAACATTTTTAAGTGATATATAATTTTAATTCTTTTTCTTAGCATGGCTTTACTATTGCTGATTTATATTTCTTGATTTAATTGTTTGATGTTTTATGAGGAATGGTGATGTTTCTCTTTTTTTTTCTGTTGCACTGTATACAGGAGCTGGCTTGTTGCAGTTTCCAGTTCAGTGTTTGTCTGCACATTTCTAGTTATATTTTATGGTCTCTTTATTCTGTATTTGGTGAGGGTCGATGTGTGTTGTGCATGTGTGAGAGCTGAGGTATTCTGCTAGCATGTAGTTTCTGTGTACAGACCTATAGTAGCTTAGCTTTTTCTGGTTTCTAAACTGGTATGTTAGGACCTTGTGTAATATTTGTAGCATTGCCTTTTCACAGGTAGGGTTGTCACTATTTGAATGCTGGCTGTTATTGCTGTTTTGGTATTGGAGTTTTACTATATTTTAATTGTAATTCAGTTTACCAAATAGTCGAGCCCACACCTAATACGGTATCTATTACAATAGGCTTAATGCAATATGGGATCCAAATGTCTCTATTTTTTATTTAGCAGGGTTTTCTGGTTGGCACCACAGCAGTGCATGTAAATATAATGTGCATGCAGTAAGTAATGCTTTTATCTCATGACTGTACTTTGAATGTTCTTTTTAATGTAAAACAGTTTAAAATGCATAATTTTTAATTGTGTGTGGGGAGGAAGGGGGTCTGGAGGTACAAGGCTTTAAGGTTTACCGATGACGTCTAGTACCCTTGCACCAGCCCTGGCTGCACTGGATCCACGTGGGAAAGCAGGATTCTGGAGCTGTACTGCTTTAGGTCCTGTGGCTCGCACCAGTCTCTGCCAGGGCTTCATTTTTCTTTTCAAGCCCTGGGGAAATGCACTGGAATAGTGACAGGGGGAAGGAGAAGCTACAGTCACAGACAGGGATGGGGTGAGCCAAGAGGGAACTCCCTGTGCAGTGTTGGGGAGGCTTCTGTCTGCTGGGCTGAAAGAGAGTCAGCTGGCTGTGGAACCAGTGAGTCTCCTGGGCTGGGAGTGCCAAGAAGGGGTGGAGGTGGAACTGGGAGAGGGAGAGGGCTTTTGCAGGCTACAGAAGGGCAGGTAGCAAACAAAACCTTTTTACCTAATGATGCAGCAGTACTGGAGCGGGGACACTCACTGTGCGAACGTATGAGAGGCAACACAATGATGGAATGAGAGTATCCGAGCGAGAGTGTGTGTGTGGGTGGGTGTCTTTCTCCCTGGCACAGAAAGACACCCTTACACACTTTCTTTATGACACTCCCATACTCAGAGTGAGAGTGTGGGTGTGAATATTTTGGTGTCAGAGAGACAGACACAGAGTAGGTGTCTGAAAGAGTGTTTGTGTCTGAGAGACTGTGTATGTATCCTTCACTGGCTGGCAGTGTGGTTGTCATAACGTGAAAGATCTAGGAATTTGGCTGGACCCAGAACTGAATATCAAAAAAACACATTGCAATGAAGATCAAAGATGGTTTCCACAAACTACTAATTCTCAAACACCTCAAACTACTCCTAAACCAACCCGAATTCAGAACCATTCTACTATCCCTGATCTTTACAAGCTTCAATTATTGCAATTTACTTTTGTTAGGCCTGCCCAAATCAACCACACGCCCACTTCAGATATTACAGAATGCCACTGCTAGAATCCTTATCGGCCACAAAAAAACGGATCACATCACCCCTGTACTAAAAGAACTGCACTGCCTACCTGTGGAAAAAGAATAGAATACAAAGTACTATCCATCTTTCACAATTCAATACACAACAATGAAAGCGTCTCCCTAAACACCGTAATACAAAAACACAAGCCTCAACGTAACAACAAGATCAACAAACAAAGCCCTGCTAGCTATCCCATCAGTCACAGCCGCCAATCTTACCACAGTAAGAGAGAGAGCAATTTCGATAGCCGGTCCACATCTCTGGAATACCCTACTGGAAAACCTAAGACTACAAAACACAAAAATATTTAGAAAAGTACTCAAAACTTGGTTATTCCGACAAGATGGAATAGGGTAAACAATTCAATGTTCATCATCGTTAAACACTTTATTATCTTATAACTCTTTCTACCCTATATACTTATCATTGTAATCAGTTATTTTCATTGTAACCAGTAGTTTTTCACTTGTAAATATATTCAATGCGATGCAGTACTTCAGTGTTAAACATCTAAAACTGAGTTTCTAAACCATTCTCCCATAGTTATTAATGTAAATCGTTTAACTGTTCATGTAAACCGTTGTTATACCTGTAAACCGGAGTGAAGGCCCGTGCCAAACTTTGGTATATAGAAGCATACAAATAAAATAAATAAATAAAATTACTTGGCAAGCGTTTCAATACCAGACCATGAATCCAAGATATGTATGAGCAATGTAACTAGACTCGGGGACAGATGGCAACCGATTGCATGGATGGGAAGCCCTGTGGGGATAGGGAAATACCTGTTAGTACCTGAATGCAATCCACTTTGATAATACACTGTGAAGTGCTGAAAAGCAGAATATAAAAATCTAAATAAATAAAGGTGAAAGGGGTATATATAGCTCTGTGGGTGCTTCAGCCCTCGCGTTGTTAAGCTAACGCCTTCTCTTGTGACCGGGGAGGGGTGATGCGTGTCAGGTTTAGCACCTCCAATCGTTTTGTAAAACTGGCTTCTCTGCTCCCAGGGAGCCTTGGTGGGAGTTTCAAGGGGTCAGAGAGCAAGCAGAGCTCAGGAGGAGAACTCACTCAGGTTACACCGTGGTTCTCCTAAAAGCATAAAGGACTGTGTTTAACGTTTTAGAGGCTTGAAAGTGTGACGAAGGTCTGTGGGCTGGCAGGGCTGAAGCATGTCATGGTCGCTACGTCTGCAGTGGGAGCTTGGCTTTGTGTTTGTGCTGTTTTATTTAATGATCGAAAAACTGCTTTCTCTTGTAGAAATACCATTTGCATTCTGATGTGACTTTTGTGCAAGCAAAGCAGGCTCAAGAAAGATATATTTTAAGCCAATCCATGAGATGTAACAAGTGTGTGTGTGTTTTTTCTCTTTCTCTCTCCCTCCTTCTGCATACAGCTTTGCTAAAATTCACAATCTTTTTTTGTTGTTGTCATTTTTATATGAAAAAACATTTTACATAGGCAAGTCTTAGCCCATCTGTCTTCCTGAGCTAGGCATCCTCTACCAGCTTCCTGCAGTCACTGCTTTGGGTAGGTAAATGCCGCACCGCATGAGGCAAAAACACATGGGTGTTAGACTAAACGGGCATTGTGTTTTTTCAGTCTGCTGGGGTTCAGGCTCTTGTGATCTGGATAGGATTCCCGACAGCTACGGTCATAGAGCACACGTAGACTGGCTCCCAAACTCTGGGGCTCTCAAAAGCCTTTACACAACTGATTCAGGAAAGACCATTTCTCTTTCCAGGTAAATGGATAAAAGGGATTCACCCTGGCTTGATTTCATGCCTGCTTTCCTGGGGGATGTAGAGGCTGGATAAGCAGGCCAGGGGAATCCCTTACCATCTCCTTCCAGATGAAAAAAACCCGATATTGGTCTGGAGAGACATTTCCTCTCCAATGTAATAGACTCTTCTTTCCTGGAAGACAGAAGAGAAAATGAAGGCTGTGGTTCCAGCCAGATCATAGTATTGTAACCCTGACTAGAGTCCCCGAGTAATGTGCCAGAGATCTCTGGAAGGTGCCAGCTCTCTGGGGCCAGTAAGGAGTGTCTTTAGAGGGTTCCTGCTCTCTTAGAGGTCGTTTAAAGGGCTGGTGGTTCTGCTACTGCTGAGCTCATGCAAACTGCAGGGCTTTGTGTGTTTTGCACTCGTTCTCCCTGTTGAGGGAGGGGGGGGGGGATGAGAATTTGGTGCTGGAGAAGAAGGATGTAATGGTGTAGATATGGATGGTAGTAATAATAGGTGGTAATGCCCTGTAAGGAGGGGGTGGCTATTGAGGAAGGTTTATTTAAGATGGCTTCCCAGGCATCTTGGGAGGAAAGAGAGGGTCTGGGGGAGTGTAAGGGCTCCTGGAGCGGCAGTGTTGCTTCAGCTTTGAAATCTGAAAAGGGTTCCTACATCCATTCAGCAGGAGGAGCCCAAAAGTCAAAGGGCACTGTCCTTATGGGGAAGCTTCCGGAAGGAAGGTTTGAACCACGTTACCCTTGAAGGTCTTGGGCTAACTTGGATTTTGTGTAGCTTCATCTTCAGAGAAAGCTGTTGGAAGAAGTGAGGTTTCTGCTGATCCTGTTTGAATTTTTGGTCTGTATCCTGTGCCTTATTGGCAGAGTTTTCCTGTGAAGAATTTTATTTTTTACATTTGGATTTACAAATAAATGTTCTTTAATTGGGACCAGTAATTGTTGTGGACATTGGACTTTTGTTATAGTTGGTAAATCTTCCCTTGAGGCCTCAAGAGAGACTGCTCTGGTCCCCACTGGCGATCCCTGGAGGACCTTGCCTGTTCCCGAGGCTGCAGCAGTTCAAATTACCCCTTCTGCAGCCTCCAAAGGTGACCCTGAGGAAAAGTGGCTTACGGTATTCTTACTCCATACTACTACTTATTTGTACGGCACTACTAGACGTACGCAGTGCTGTACAGCTATACATAAGAGACAGTAATGCTTCCTGGAAATTTTAATCTAGTCAAGATGGAAGGTCTTAAGGAATTCCACTTCCCTCCCCCATATAGGATTCTGGACCTACAGGACCATATAGGATTCTGTGGGAATTTTCCCCTTTCTCTATAAGAGACATGGGTATAGGTCATCAGAACCACCACTCATACCTCTGTTTTCATGGGCCACAGGACTCTGTATAACTCGACATAAGAGCACGGGTACTACATGGCTCCAGAGGAATCCCTCCACTCATAAGAAACAGAACTGTATAAGGACCCCAGAGTGTCCTCCCCTCCCCAATCTCTCTGTGACAGACAGGATTGAATAATGCTGGCAGGGAATCCCTCCAATCAGAAGTCCATGAATACCCTCAGCATTTATTATTGAGATCCAGGGCCAGATTTAAGATTTTGGTGCCCATAGGCAGAGTGCCATGGTGGCTACCTTTTTAAAGCTGTGCCGGCACACAAGTGTAAAGCAAGCAGAAGCAGGATCCGCTGTGGTCTGGATATTTGGTGCTCTAGAAAGTTGCCTTTGTTGCCTGTGCCTAAATCCAGACCTGGCGAGATCACAATCCAAAATTCAATCCACCAGCCAAGTGCATTTCAAAATTGGAATCACCTGTCTCTATATCACATTAATTAGCAATATTTAGAGACTGCTGTATAACCTACTGACCAGAGCACCGGTTTCTGAAACCTGAAGATACGTTCTCATCTTTGAATCCCAATTCCATCATTATGACCATGCATATTTCTTCAGAAACGCATCCTTTGTGTGTTCAATCTTTCTCTGCTTACTCTATCCCCATTTCCACTTCCCTTCAAGGCTTTCTTTAATCTTTCTTAACTTACAGGCTTGTTACAGACATTTCTGGCACAGTGCACACAACAATCAATGTAAATTGTGTGAAATGGACTGTGATATGGTGGCATTCCAGACTTTTTTTTTTTTAGACATAAAAATGCCATTGCATGGTATCTGACCTGATTCCTTTCCTTCCCTTCCCCAGCCTCCATGCTCATGGCATGGCACTCTTTCATCTTGCTAAATATTCCACTGTATGGTGAACTAAATTACCACTGAACTGCTGGCTTGCATTTTCTAACAAAAAGAAAACCCTGAATGCTCAGCAGCTGAACACGGCCATCTGCTTCAGTAAGCCTTTGTTATTAGTAATTTTACCCTGCAATCTGAACCCTATTCAGAACCCTCAAACTCAATATTAGATCAGTTCAAAGCGTAAAACCAGGAGATAGCTCCAAAAGGTCTTTAAAACAAACAAACAAAAAAGCTAAGTGGATATATTACAAGGTACTGATTGACCTGGATTAGCCTCGATCCCTTATCTGCACAAAACAGTTCTTCCTATTTACATCAGTTAGGTTTGGAAACAAAAAAATGGTAATTTAAATTGAATCACATTTAAAATACATAAGTGTTAATAAAACAAAACAGGGAGTCTATGGTGGACGTTGTTGTGTGACCTGCAGCGGCATTTCCATTGGAAATCTATTGGTGGTCATAGGTCATTTTAGAATCTTACACTCAGACCTCGGCCAAAAGGACCAACCTTTTTAACAAGACTCTGAATGTGTTTCCGAATCTTGAACTTCCTAATTTCAGGTACTATACTGACCATATTAACACACATCTTTGTTCTATTTATCCTAATCGGAACCATAAAATGAGTTTCTCTTGTACTAGTAATATATGTACTGATAAACATTCTGTATTTGCGTTCAAAACGTACTGTTTTGAACGCAAATGGAGAAAGAGTAAATATTCAGATTTGATAATGTTCAAAGCTCAGTTATGTAAATATATATTATTGATGGCCAAAAATATTTACACTACCAAACTTCATAATACCAGCTTCAACACACGATTTTTATTTTCCACTGTCGAGCAACTAATTAATTTTCCTTCTAATATCCATTCTAAAAGTAAATCTTTTTATCTCCAAGTCATTGTCAAGACTGCATGCTTTTTCCCAAAAGTAAAGATCTTTGCAAGAAAGTCCCCCCCTTACCAGATTCTCTTCTGACATTTTCGCAAGCATCAATTGCGTGCTGGAGAATTTTCTCCCCACTAACCACATTAGAAATCCGATCTCTGTTCACGCAATAAAATTATGCATGAAGAGATTACTCTATATGTTTCACAATTGGTAAATCTATCCACTCTAGTGTCAGTTTGATGAATACTAAAAAATCGGTCAGGTGATCCATTGAGTCTAGCTAGTTACCAACCAAGATGTAATTTACCTTTCCTGGTAAAAATTATCGAAAATGCCGTTCACAGGCAACTTACGGACTACCTGGAAAATAAAGATTCAATCAAAGCACTGAAATGCTGCTTTTGTCTATTTTTATGTAATCTGGCATGGCTTTGACTGACTGTGGTCAAAGCTATATTCTGGTATTCTTGGATGTCACAGCTGCATTCGATAAAACCGATCATAGATTACTAATGATACATCTACAAGAATTTCGGAATTATGGGTTTAGTATTGAAATAGCTTGAATCTTTTCTGTCTAACCAATTCCAGCAAATCCAAATAGAAAATGAGTCATCTGATTGGAAAAAAATTAAGACACATATTCTCCAGGGCTCAGGCCTGTCAGCCACATTATTTAATATATACCTATCTCCTTTATGCAAATTGTTAGGATGATTAGGTCTGAACTATCACATCTATGCTGACAATAACCAGTTTTTGGTTTTAGTTTGCAGTCCCAGTTCCGCAACATTTAAAGTTTGATGGCCATACAAAAATGGCTATTACACAATAGATTGTCATTAAATTTACAAAAAAACAGAAATCATTTTGTTAACTAAAAACTCCATCCTGAAACACTATCTCCGCTATCTCCTTTGAATTTTGGATACAAAATATCCATTGTTTCTTCAGTTCATGACTAGGGTGTTTTACTTAACGCTGGACTATCCGAGAAAATTCATATTCGTAATTTAGTGATTTAAACTTCAACTGTTAAGATGACTGAAGCCCCTGCTTGAACCAGATGATTTCCGGACTGTCTTACAGTTGTTAACTTTCTCTTGTTGATGCTCTTGTTGATGCATGGATTACCTAGCAACTTGCTTAAAGCTCTCCAACTTTTAGAAAACTCTGCTGACCACACTGCTCTAATACTATCAGCACTCTGTTGGCTACCAGTAACAATATTAAATCCAATATAAAGTTTAAATATTCGCAAAATAATTACTAACACAAGCACAGTTTTGCTTGGATCAGCATTACACTTACACACCTGAAAGAGTATTATGGTCTGTCAACAAAGGCCTCTTACAGGTTCCTGCACCTCACCACACCCATCTGGGGGAAGTGAGGGAGTGTGCAGCCTCAGTGGCGGCATCGACAATGTGGAACCTGATGCCTGAACAACTACATCAGATACTAAAATGTTCAAAAAAAAGGTCTAAAAACATGACTGTCGACAGGCTTTCGGTACAGGCAACAAGTAACTGTTTGTGTATGACATTAAGCACCGGAAAAAAAAAAAGGCTAAAACCATGTTGTATAGCATTAAAAATTTATTAAAAGAAAAAAATACTGGCTGGTTATTTCCAGCATGAACCAAGATATTGTTTAGCAAGGCATATTTGGCATGGTTGGTAGCATTTCCTTTCCTTTCTCCAGTTGTACACGCAAACAGTTTTCTAAAAATACGTTAAGCTTTTGAACGCACAAATCAAAGTTTCTGGTTTACTTGTGCTTGGCTGCAGATTTTCTGTCCTCTATTACATTTGGTGGGGGGGAGAGGGAGGGAAGGTTATTGATTTGAAGCACAAATCAGACTATCGGCTGTATTAAAAATACTTATGGTAAGCCATTTAGCATCCCTGACTATAAGATAACCTTGTTGCATCTCTAGCTTTGCAAGAATCAGTAATGTTACAGATAAATTTAATTTGAATAAGGAATGCTGGGCTCCTTTATGGGCCTTCTCCAAGATTCTGATATTTCAACCCCAGAGATCAAACACACGTAAAATGATTCACTGTCCGCCCTTGCTAGGCCTTCCCTAGGATAAAGCTAAGAGCAGTCAAAAAAAAAAAAAAAGTTTGTTACAGAGCCAAATAAAATCTCTTTTGATATAATCCGTAAAAAGTCTCTTTAATGCGTTATAATAAGGTAATTGATGCATGAAATTTAAACTAAAATCAGCATCTTTCTTTGTTATTGCCCAGTTAACCTAATAATTAAAGGCAGGTTGGACATGCTTGAATTGGTTTTATTAATTAAAAGCCAAGAGAGAACTTTGATGTTGGCTTTAACTTAAAAGTGGGCCAATTTCAAATGGCGACATGATAAATAATAGGATGCATGTTTACATTAATCTCACCCTGTGTTTAGAATTGAGTAAGACCAAAACATGAAATGTGGGTAAGCATAATTAGGCTTTTCAGCAATTGTTTGCATATTCTGTACAGTAAAAGTATCTGTTTGCATAAACATTTTCTTTGGAATAGCTTTTCTCAGTCGATTCCTTTCAGGGTCTTGCTTCGGACAAATGGTAATGGAACCCAAAAGGAAGGGGGGCAGTAGTGGATCGGGTACTTAACCCTGAGTTCCAGTGATCACTGGAGCAAGCCAAGGCAGGAGAGGGGTCACACAAAGATCAGAGTTCTAGGTTTCAAGACCACCAGTTTTATTACAATAGGAGAATAACTTAAGAAAGCCCTTGCAAGCTAGGAAAATCTCTGCATTGATAGTAGATCAGTGGGCTAAACTAAAAGCTTACGGTAAGGGCAACAAATTGGTGTTAGGTAAGAGGGAAAAGAGACTTATGGTTTTCAAAGGTGATGGCTAAAAAAGTCAGGGTAAATATATTAGCAATCGAAAGGCACAAGAGATCTTGAAAGAGGATAGGAAAAATTAGCTGGAACTTCTGAGAGAAGCAGTCAAGATGACAAAAGTATAAATGGGAGAAAAGATAGCAATAGCAGTAAAATGAGTGACAAAACTTTGCCAGGTGAAAGACGTGTAGGGGTGGGGTCATAACGCTGAGGTGAAAAGAATGTACATGTGTAGGATGACCAGGAAAAAAGCAGAAATGCTAAACAAATACTTTAGTTTACTGAAGAAGAGGTTGGAGAAAGACAGTAGAAAGTTGGAAGGAATCTCTATACTAACGGTGTAGATGCTACATCATTTAAGAAACAGTATGTTTGCATGGAACTAGTAAAGCTTAAAATGGACAAAACTATGGGCTGGATGGGATATAGCCTAGAATATTATGGATGCTCAGGAAGATTCTGGCAGGGCTCCTGAAGGATCTGTTTAGTTGATATTTGGAGTCGGCAGTAGTTCCATGGAATTGGAGAAGAGCAGATGTTGCATAAGATGATAAATGCCATGTTGGGTCAGGCCAATGATCCATTGAGCCCAGTATCCAGTCTTCAGCAGTTGACATTTCAGGCCACTTGGATGTAAGGATTCTGGTTAAGATGAATAATTCAAACTTCTATGCTTTATTATTGTTCCTACAGGTTTCATGTTAGTTGTTCTCTGTTACATGTAATGCTTTCAAGCAAGTTTAATTGTTTAATGTAAACCGATTTGATTTGCATCTAATGCAAGAAGACCGGTATATAAAAAAACCAAAATAAAAAAAAACAACCAAATGTACCGGGCAGATCCTATAAGAAAGTCCTTTCTGTATTGTTCACTACCAGAATTAAGTGGTGGAGATGCACAAGTCTATCTGGCTGACGATCATTTAAACATTTTGTTCCTGGCAATCATTTCTTCATAACTTGTTCACAAGTGCAGGAAATTAATCATATAATAATTAGATAAGTTCCTATGGTACTATGTTAGTGCAGTTTATCCTCCTCCTGTTATTGTCCAAATTTGTGCAAACTTGTTTTCATTGCCTTTGGCAACTTTTTTTAAAGTGGAAAACACCAAAAACATTTGAAGCCTTCTGATGTCAGATAAATCACTCCTATTTAACTTTCTGTTGTTGCCTCCTGAAGCATTACCAGTAAATGGCTCTTATCATACATGCAATACCTGCTAACAAATCCCATGTTTCTGCAAAGCACTGAAATTTCCCTCAAGATGCCCCTTTTTAATCTTATGAGGTTTGTGGCCCTCTGCAGGTTGAGAATGTTACAGGACATTCCTGAGATGTTCAAAACAGAACAGGGATCCAAAGTTCGAAAGCAAATCTAGACCATGCTGAAGTTTCGTAGGCAGCTGGCCATTTATTTGAAATTAACTAGGTTGCCGGTTTGTGTGACTGGTCTTGACAATTGACACCCCTTGTAATTTCGTAAACATAAAAGTAAGTTGTGGAAATGAATAAAAAACTTTTTTCCTATTCTGGTTTTCAGCCAGCGTGGAATTGTCTATAAAAGACAGCTTAAAGGCAAGTGGGTGCAGGAAGCCGATCATGGTAGTGACAGGTCTATGCCCTCTCCCCCCCACACCTGGAGACCGATTCTGAACTCAGCCAGGATAGACTGAGCTCAGGTAAAGTTAAAAAAAAATAAAATAAAAGTGGAACAGAGAGAGTTTTGGTAGGGATTCCTCCGGTCTCCGTGCTCTGTGCACCAATCTGACGTTCTTTCTTTCCTGTGGGGGAGCTCATGGGATGTGGGCAGCCTGGCTCATGTTTCTAGGCTTATCTCTGTTCGCTGTGTGGTAGGCTGTGAACATAAGAAATTTCCATATTGGGTCAGACCAAGGGTCCATCAAGCCCAGCATCCTGTTTCCAACAGTGGCCAATCCAGGCTTACAAGTACCCAAAAACTATCCTATGCTACTGATGCTAGTATTAGCAGTGGCTATTTTCTAAGTCAACTTGATTAATAGTAGGCAATAGACTTATCCAAGAACTTATCCAATCCTTTTTTTAAACACCGATACACTAACTGCACTAACCACATCCCCTGGCAACAAATTCCAGAGTTTAATTATGCATTGAGTGAAAAAGAATTTTCTCTGATTAGTTTTAAATGTGCTACATGCTAACTTCATGGTGCACCCCTAGTCCTTCTATTATTCGAAAGAGTAATAACCAATTCACATTTACCTGTTCTAGACCTCTCATGATTTTAAACACCTCTATCATATCCCCCCTCAGCCATCTCTTCTCCAAGCTGAACAGCCCTAATCTCTCTAGTCTTTCCTCATAGGGGAGCTGTTCCATCCCCTTTATCATTTTGGTTGCCCTTCTCTGTACCTTCTCCATTGCAACTATATCTTTTTTGAGATGCGGGGACCAGAATTGTACACAGTATTCAAGGTGCGGTCTCACTATGGAGCAATACAGAGGCATTATGACATTTTCCGTTTTATTCACCATTCCCTTCCTAATAATTCCTAACATTGTTTGCTTTTTTGACTGCCGCAGCACACTAAGCCGATTATTTCAATGCATTATCCTCTATGACGCCTAGATCTCTTTCTTGGGGTGTAGCTCCTAATATGGAACCTAACATTGTGTAACTACAGCAAGGGTTATTTTTCCCTATATGCATCACCTTGCAGTTATCCACATTAAATTTCATCTACCATTTGGATGCCATGGTGGCCTTTTTGCATGTTTTTTCCTGTGCATTAGGCTGCCCTCTTCAGGCCTGTCGGTTCTTGCAAGTGCATCTGGTTGGACGTTCAGTTATGCATCCAGTTTTTGGGCGCCTAATTGGACACCTAGTTGGGCACCTGGTTGGATGACCAGTTGATAGGGACATCTATTTGAGGCACACACTTCCCTATATATACAATCCAGCCTTGTGGGCGCTCAGTCTGAGTGTCCATTGATGCACAGGCCTGTATGCTTAAATTTTGGATGCCTAAATTTTGGACATCTACTTTTTGTAATGCGAATACAGCCGGGGTGAGTACTGTCAGACTGGCGCCTATAGCAAAGAAACCTAAGCACCTTACCCTCTGTGCCTCTTATTTTCGGGCAGCTCAGCCAGGTGTTCCCTCTAACTTGTGTCAGTGTTGCTTGATTTTACTAAGCCTGTTTCTTCCCAGCCTGATGCGGATCTGGGTAAAGACGTGTGAGAAGGTTTGCCTGACCTTGGAACTCCTCTAACTGATTCGTCAAAAGGGGAAGGTAGTTCATTGGGCACAAGACAGGTGCCTTCTGTTTTTAGCATGGATTCTTCTGTCTCTTCTTGGGTGGAAAAACTTTCAAAGATTACAGCCTTTACTTCAGGTGCAGTCCTCAGTCCCGACCAATCTTGCTAGGTGAGAGGCGCAGATGGTGATCTCCCGCCTGACTGGTACTGCGGGTAAGCGCTGGAGAACACCTAGATTGGCATCTGGTCTTCCCAATGGGGATCCAGATGGCACAGATGATGAAGCTGATTCTTACTACGTGGAGGATGGGGAAATTCCTCTGAGCTTGGAACCATATAGAACTATGTTGTGGTTCTTTCATAGAGATGAGTTACAGGTTCTGATTTCCCAGACATTAAAGATGCTGGGAGTACCTGGGGCTGAATCCATGTCTGTGCCAAGGAAAGATCCCATTTTGACTTCTTTGCGTAAAGCCTCATGTTTTTTCCCTATTATGGAGGCCATTCAAGAATTGCTTGATCTTGAGTGGGGTGTCCCAGAAGCTAATTTCAAAGGGGGATGAGTCTTGGAAGGACTGTATCCCCTGGATCCAGCTGAGAAAGTGGATGCACTTATGTGTACCATTACCAAACAGACGACTATTCCTGAAGAGGGAGGAGCGGTTTTGAAGGATGTTCATGCTAGGAGTATTGAGGCCATCCTTAAGCAAGCATTTGAGGCAGTGGCAATGACTTTGAAGATAGCTTCTTGTTTTTCCCTGGTAGCTCGCTCTTGTTTCCTTCTCTCTCAGGAGATCAATGAATCTTGTGTGAATTCCAGGGCAGTGATGGAACCAGCAGCCGGGTTTTTGGCAGATGTGGGCTGCAATTTGGTTCACACCTCAACCAAAGAGGTGGCTTCAGTAATAGTGGCCAGGCATCAGTTATGGCTGAGAAATTGGTCAGCTGATGTGACCTCCATGTCTAACCTTACGAAGTTACCCTTTAAAGGCTCGCATTTTGTTTGGGAGCGAGTTGGAGAAGCTGGCCAATAAGTGGGTCGAAGACCAGGTTCCTCTATTGCTGGAGGATAAGAATCAGGCCCTGTGCTCCTTTAGCATGAGAGGCCATGCCAGGGGATCCACATGTTTGACCTTATAGAGGAGTGATCTTTCAGAGGTCTTGACCTTTGGATAGGTTTCAGTCTTTTCATCCCAGACAGCCTAGGCAGAGTGCAGTCTTGGGTGATGGACCCCCCCCCCCTCCCATCCCATCACTCCCAGGAGCAGGAGATAGTGGGTTGCCTCTCTCTCTTTTAGCAGAGGTGGGTCGAAATCACATCAGACCAGTGGGTCCTGTAGGTGATAAAATATGGATATACATTGGAGTTTTGCAGTATTCCTCGGGATGTGCTCATGGTGACTCCCTGCCACTCACTGCAGAAGAGGCAGGTAGTGGAATGTACGTTGTCAAGGCTTCTCTGAGGACTGTGGTTCCAATGCCCATGTCTCAAAGAAATATGGGCCGATATTCCATTTATTTTGTTGTGCCCAAGGAGGAGGGCTCTTTTCGTCCCATCCTGGATCTCAAAGGGATCAACCGTCATTTGCGGATGACTCATTTTCGCTTGGAAACCTTGCGCTCAGTGATAATGGCCGTACAGTCAGGAAAATTTTTTATATCCTTGGATCTATCCGAGGCATACTTGCAGAGGCATACTTGCATATCCCCATCTGGGTAATGGATAGTTTTCTGCGTTTCATAGTTTTGGGATGTCATCAGTTTTGAGCACTGCCTTTTGGTTTAGCCACTGTGCCCAGAACGTTTTCCAAGGTTATGGTGGTGGTGGCTGTGGCAAAATTGAGAGGATAGGATTCTGGTCCACCCGTACTTGGATGACTGGCTGATTTGGGCCAAGACCCTGGAAGAGAGCCTCCTGGTGTCATGCAAGGTGATCTCCTTGTTGTAGGGACTTGGTTGGGTGGTGAACCTGGCCAAGAGCAGACTTCAGCCATCTCAATTGCTAGAGTATCTTGGTATTTGGTTCGACATGAAGCAGGGGAGGAAGTTTCTGCTGGAGGGTCATCTACAGAAATTAATGATGCAGGTGTGCCTATTGATGAACACAATACGCCCGACAGTATGGTTCTATCTACAGGGGCTCGGATTGACTGCAGCAACCCTGGACGTGGTGCCATGATTGAAGGCGCATATGCATTCTCTTCATTGCTCCCTGCTGCCTCATTGGAGCCCACAGTCTCAAGACTATTTGATTTGGCTTCACCTGCTGATGGAGGTCTGCGCTCACTTGCAGTGGTGATTTAAAGAGGGTTTCCCTAACTTCTCCAGACTGGCTAGTACTCACAACAGATGTGAACTTACAGGGTTGAGAGACTCACTGTCAGGAACTGACAGTGCAAGGGTGCTCGAGTGAGAAGAGTCTCTCTGGAATATCAATTGGCTGGAGGCCCGTGTGGTCTGGTTGGCATGCTTGTGGTTTGGCGACTGATTGCAGGGTCGAGCAGTCTGAATAATGTTGGACATTGCAACAGTGGCTTACATCAATTGACAGGGAGGAAACAAGAGCCAGCAAGTGTCTCAGGAGATAGCCCAGGTTATGGAATGGGCAGAAGTATATCTTCAGGAGATCTCAGCCTTGTACATTGCAAGAAAAAACAATATAAGAGCAGACTTTCTCAGCAGACAGAGTCTGGATCCAGGAGAATGGGAATTGTCAAACGAGGCTTTTCGGCTGATAGGGATCTCTGGGGGCCTTCCATGTCTGGATCTGCTGGCGACTTCTCGCACTGCAAAGGTTCCTTGTTTCTTCAGTCGCAGAAGAAATCCAAAGTCCTTGGGCATTGATGCTCTTGTGCTGGACTGGCCAGAGGATGAGCTCTATATGCCTCCCTCCTGTCGCCCATGTTGAGCAGAGTGATCCGTAAAATCAAGAGACCAGAGGGATGGTTTTCTGGTGACACCAGATTGGCCCAGGAGACCATGGTATGCAGATCTGCGAAGGCTTCTGGTAGACTCGCCCCTCTGGGTTCTGGCACACAGGGATCTGCTGCGGTAGAAGCCTGTTCTTTACAAAGATCCAATTCAATTTTGTCTTACAGTATGGCCCTTGAGAGGGCTCTCTTACTGAAGTCTGGATATTCTACTACAGTGATTGCCACTTTGTTGCGAGTGAGAAAGTTTTCAACGTCCTTAGCTTACGTGCGGGTTTGGAGAGTGTTTGAGACTTGTTGTGAAGATTGAGGAGTTGTCCCTCATTCAGTCAAGATCTCACTCATTGTGGAATTTTTGCAGGATGGATTGATTAAAAGTTTGGCCCTTAATTCCTTAAAGGTACAGGTAACGGCTCTTGCCTGTTTCACGTGTCAGGTGAATGTTAGACCTTTGGCTCATCCAGATGTGGCCCGTTTCTTGAAAGGAGTGAAATATCTTTGTCCTCCCTTGCGGTTACCAGTGCTCTTGTAGAGTCTTAATCTGGTTCTGGATTTTCTAGCAGGCCGTTCTTTTCGTCCACTGCATAACCTCTCCTTGCAGTTACTGATCTTTGAAGATGGTTTTTCTTGTGGCAATTTATTTGGCACATAGCGTATCCGAACTGCAGGCCTTGTCTTGCCAGGAGCTGTTCCTTTGAGTGACTGCAGGTAATACAACTGCATACTGTTCCTTCCTTTTTGCCAAAAGTGGTTTCGGATTTTCACTTCAATCAGTCCATTTCCCTGCCATCTCTGGACAGGGAAAGAGATGTGGAGGAATATCACCTGTTGTGGCCCTTGGATGTCAAGAGACATATCGTGAGGTATCTGGATTTTTCTAAACCTCTCAGGAAGACGGATTGCCTGTTGTTCTTCATGGTGGAAGTAAACAGGGTGAGCTGGCTTTGGCTACAGTGACTCGCTGGATTAAGGAGGTAACCACAGCCTCGTATGTGGATGCTGAGCAGCTGTTACCTAGTCAAGTTAGGGTTCATTCCACTAGGGCTCAGGCAGTGTCATGGGCGGAAGTTAGATTGTTGTCTCCCATCGATATTTGCCGAGCTGCAACATGGTCCTCCTTACATCCTTTTACAGGCATTATCACCTGGATGTGCAGGCCCGGGAAGACGCAGCCTTCACATGTTCGGTTTTGAGTGGACCGCGGGTAGCCTTCTGCCCTGTTCGGGAGTAGCTTTAGTACAATTCCACTTGTTCTGGATCCACCTGTCGAAACGCTAAGAAATGAGAAATTACTACTTACCAGATAATTTCTTTTTCTTTACTATAGACAGGTGGATCTATCTTCCCACCCTTGGCTGCCAGCGGGTTGTGCTGTTGTCCTCCTCCGTGGCTGCGTATTTCCAGGAGTTTCTGGTAAATGTTAATCCGGTCCCTAGACTAGTGTTAATACATTCTTTGTCTGATCTCAGTGTTTCCTGTTGGCTGAGTGTCCACAGTTGGCTTTTGCAGAGAATACTGGCGGGCTGATGTCACCACAGAGGTATATATACTGTGATGTCACCTTTGCTCCGAATCAATCTGCTGGTAGTGCATAACCCACTTGTTCTGGATCCACCTGTCTATAATAAAAAGAAAAGGAAATGATCAGTTAAGTAGTAATTTCTCATTTTATTAATATCTCTTTTAAGACCTCTGATGTTATGCCTTACTAGCAAGTGGAATCCTTGTAGTTGATAGACACACCCAAGGTATGTAGGTATGTTTGCAATAACCAGGTTAAGCCCCCTGTGTTATGTCTAGGTGATCAGAAGGGACTTTGAATTACAAAGACAGCAAATTAAGCCATAGTCATGGATAAATAACTTCAAGGTTTTTCCCCATCGCCAGCTGAAAATAATATAGATTCTGGATTTGTTTTTAATCAGTAAGTAAGTTTTCCTGTGTAACTTTTTTTTTTTTTTTTATTATGACCATATGAATGTATTTCATTGAATAGGATACCATACTGAGAACCAGACATTGTAGGAAAATTAGCTAGTTGTTCTCAACTGAATCCCAAACCCAGATCAGCAGAGATTATCCAGGAGAAGTGGCTCCCAGTGGACGTCTGGGTGGGAAATGCTCAATACCTTAAAGCCCCTCAAGGAAAGTGCTTACTCAAAGCCACTTATTCAGTACTGGATTAACATGTGAGGGCTGTAATTATTAACAGAGGATTTAGGTGAGCTTTTCTTAAAAGACTTTAAAAAGTAGGAGAGACATAATAGGTCCCCTGAATAAATTCTTGAAATTATAGCTCTTTTCAAGTTAAAGGCCTTTTGTGCGTTCCACTCTGGTGGTTCAAGTTTTCGGCATAAAATAGGTCATAACCTTGGCTATTTCTTTTCTCTCCTTAAGGTGGGGCTTCCGTTTTTATGAGACCGAATGCACAGAAGCCATTTAGAAGGAAACTTGATTGTAGATTTCATGAGTAGTGTCAGATTGGTAGTAGCAAGTATCCAAGGATGAAGAGAAATTGACCTCAAGATGATTGTGAAGAATGCCTGTTAATTGTGATTGTAAACTGAGTAAGCAAATACAGAAATGGTGACATTTTCATCCTTTGTATAGCGCATATTCAGATGTACACAACACTGCACAGAGACACATTTACTTGACAATGTAAATTTTGACTGCTGTAACATGCTTTGACCTGTCTAGTTGGGAAAAGCATAAAATAAATGATGATGGAAGTAGACAGTCCCTGCTCCTATACTCCTAAGGAAGGCAGGGCACAATGGGTGAGCCCGTTTATTAAAGTGAATAAATCACATTATTGGGATTGGACCGAAATGTTTGTGTAATAAAATAGTTTGTTACGTTAATGGTAAGCAACATCATAGTGAGCAAAAGAATTACAATCCCCAGTACGGAAGTTTCTTTATCTGCAGCTCATATGGTCAACTCTCAGAGGCTCCCCAAGGGTGGAAGCACCCGATCACTGCTGTCCAAAAGCTGTGTGTGCAAAATGAATGTGCACATGGTGCCTGCTCTGGGGTATGGATTGCTGTGGCAAGGGAGGGAACAGGGCCATTTTGAAAATGGACACGTTTAAAGTGTATAGTGCCTGCTCAAACACCAACCCGTAGGGCAGGTGCATTGTTTGCCCTCACAAGATTAGCAGGCCTCTGCAGCATGGGGAGAAAAAGCCAGGCCTTGGGACAATGGCCTGCAGATGTAACTGTACAAGCCACTTGTCATGGCAGCGATGCTGTTACCTCCACCTCCCCCCCCCCCCATGACCTTGCCACTTGCCACAAACACATAGCCAGAGATGGAATATAAAAAGAAGGTCTCTCTTACCTATGAACCAACCGTCACCTACAGGCCATCCTCAAAACTTTCACACAGTCCCAATTGCTTAAGTATAAAGGAATCGTGCATGGCTCCTGGGTACCTGGTCACCACGTCAAAGATGTGCATTCGAGCGTCACAGACCACTTGCACGTTGATGGAGTGGAAGAGTTTTCTGTTGCGATACATCTCCTCCCTGCCACAGCATGGAATGGTGGCCTCGTGAGTGCAGTCGATAGCTCCCAGAACACTGGGAAACTTTGCAAAGGCATAAAAGCCTCTCTTCAAGTCCATCAAGTCCTGCCTGTCCTGAGGAAATGCTATGTAGTGATTAATGCGGTCACTGTCCTGGTCCAGACAGCGGGGGAAAAAGTGGTTTGGGACATTCCCCCCATGACCCCTCCTGTTGTTTGGAAGGAGCCGGTTGCCATGAAACGCAGGGTGGCCAACAGTTTGGTAAGGCCAGGGGGAAGGGCTGGAGGTCTGGGTAGGTAGCTTTTTTTTGACTCCCGATGAGGCAAACAGGCCAGTTCCAGGGACTGGCAAGCAGTATTAGGGATGTGAATCATTTTTATAATGAATAGAAATATTGTACAATATTTCTTAATTCATTATATATCGGGTAAAACGAGAAACGAACACTTTTTCCCACAAATTTTTGTGAAAATCGTTTTTGGGTTAGTGCGCGCTAACTCCCGTTAACTAACTATAGCCCCCTAACCTTAGGACAGTTCTTTGGCCCGACCAGATTTAGCTGACTTGAGTCATCCTGCTAACTCTGAATATTGAAGTTAGCCAGCTAACTTAACCCGCTAACGCAACTCCTCCCCTAACTTAGCCAGCTAAATTCTAGCTGGTTATCTCATTAACCGACTAGAAATTAGCCAGATAAGTGCCCAAATACTCATTTAGCCAGCTAAATTCTGAGTTCCCCAGCTAAATGCTTTTGAATATGGACCTCTTAGAAAACTCTTCCCAGACCATTGTAAATTATTCTGTGGGAGTCTTTATTGCTTGGACTCTGATTAAGGATTGTTGCCATAAAGATAATGTTTGTTTTATTGTTTTAGGGAGTTTGGAGTTTGTGTTTTTTTAAATTAATCTCCATTGAGGTTGGACTGAATTTGTTTTAGGTGCACTACTGGTACATAATCAGCTCATTAAACTAATTCTTTAAGACTGCTAGTTTGCTTTAGTAAATTACTATAATTATATCTACAGTCAGTCATATTTAAAGTTTAATAGGGTGTGAATAACTTGCAAAATATATAAATATTTATTGAACAGTAATTCAGTATTCAGATCTGACTATCTTTAAGGTCTGTTCCTTCCTTTAATTCAAGGTTTTTAGTAGACGTGTTGCATGTTCCGCAAAATACTATAGAAACTGAGAAATGTGGCGTTTATATGTATATCATTAGTGTGTGCAATAAATGCTAATCTGTTGCTCAAGCACTATTTCCTCTTATCAGGAAAATCCCTTCTGTGCAGAAAATGCATGCCAGGATGAAAGCTTAGGATTTGGCACCAAGTACTTGATTCCACAGTTCACTTATCGCGCAGGTGGAAATGTACAAGCATACTCTGAACAAATTCCAGTTGGTAGACTTATTTGAAGGAAGCATGATAATCAGTCTTTGACTGTATATCTGATATTGTAGATGACGTATGCAAGAAAAATGGAGCATGTCCACCATTTGAAAGGCTAAACTCCTCCCCCTCCTCCCCCAAGGTTAAAAATAGTGGCCATTTCCTATTTTCAAGTGCATAAGACAGGGAAACCATAGTACATGTTTTATCTTGTCTGTCGGTATATTTGATTACCACAAGATCTATGAGGAGCATAATGGATATCTAACATGACTTTCTAGTTGATAGTCTGAAGTTTTTTGTATAACTGAGGCCTGGTTAATGGAAACTGATCAAGTACTTTTATCACAATTATGTTCTCCTAATTAATTATGGCTTTAGTTCTAAAATCAAACAGTGAGAAGAATGGGTGGGCTTCTTATTGTGGCTAAGAGCACATTAGTGCTTTCAAATGTAGAAATAGCTTCTCTGCTTTCTGAGGTCTTCTTGGACTGGAATAGGTTTGGGGGTTTCTATTTGTTTTATTGCCATCCTAGATGCAGGTTATTCCCCTGTGATTGAAATGCTCAGGGAACTAAAGTTTGAGTTCCATTAGATTTTAGTCTCCATGAGGCCGATATTCAGCGCTACTTAGCTGAATAAGTAGCAACTTATCCAGCTAAGTGGCGCTGCTGAATATCTGGCTATGTTCAACGGGCGCCATTTAGACAGATAAATCATTTAATCTTTTTTTTTTCCAAAAAAGATTGCTGACCCTTGTGCCATGTTTTTCCCCAGTCCCCTTAGACATTGACACCAGATGTTTCTGAGTTGCTGAGAACAGCTAGTTGGGAACAGCTTCAAATTGTTTCACAGCTAGAAGTTGCTAATATAGTTAAGGCCATGAATTCTTCCAACCGTCCACTCAATCCTGTGACACAAACATTTTGAAATCAAGATCTGATTACATCTGTCCTTTTTTTGGTTGATATTGTTAATCCCTAAGTTGCTGAGGGTTATTTACCAGCAATATTAAAAAGAGCCTCTATAAGACCTCGACTTAAAAAACCCCATTCTGGCAAATGTTTGCACACGTCATCAATTTCTTTTGTGGCCAAGGGTGATTGGATCTGCTGTTCTTTAAGCAGCTCCATGACTTCTTGTGGATCAGAATGATCTAGATCTGTATCACTTTGGCTTTCGCCTTAAATTCAGTACAGAAGCTTTAATGATTTCCAGCCTCGAAATGGGCTTTGATGTGGTAAAGATTTTCTTCTGGCACTGCTCGATGTGTCCATAGCACTCGACACCTTGGATTATGATATGTTGCTATTGTGTTTTTCTGCTATTGGTATCAGTTGATCTGTCTGTGTGTCTGGTTTCAGTCCTACCTTTCAGATCAGATGCAGCAGGTTAGATGATTCCCACTCAAGACTGATGTACCACAAGGGTCATCCCTCTTGGCATCACAGTTTGTCTTCTTGAGTCTGATTTGTAAATTGTTGGCAGACCTGGCACTACATTACCAGCTGTATGCTGATATACAATTTTTCTTTCTAGTATCATCAAGTAAAACTACTTTCAGTTTGCTTTTGATATATCTAAAGGTAGTTAAAGCCTGGATGTTTGCAAATAAATTGGCCTTGGATGTTAGTAAAACTGAAATCATCAAACTCGGTCAACTTTCAGTGTCTGCTTTTCCACTTAGTTTTTCATTTGAAGGTTGTGATATCTCAATCACTATCAAGTTGTAAAATCGAGCAGTGCTCTTTGATACTGAGCTGTGCTTCAGACCACACGTTAAGACCGTGTTGTATAATTCCTTTTGTAAATGTTGTATGTTGAGGAAGATTAAGCCCTATCTAGACCCAGAGGATTTCTGAACAGTTTCACAGGCCTTGATCATTTCAGGTATTGATTACTAGAACAGCATTTATTTGGGTCTCCCAGCATTAATGCTAACAGGTTTACATGTGATTCAGAACGCAGCAGCCTATATCCTTACGGGTATTACTTGGCATGACTATATTTCTCCTGTTCTGTATGCATTGCATTGGCTCCCGACTGAATGGAGTGTTAGGTTTAGAATCCTAATCCTGACCCATAAAGCTCTTAATCGTGAAATACCACTATGTATTAGTAAATTGCTAAAAATGTATAGGGCCTTCTCACCCTCTTCATTCTTCTGGGCATTGTCTGCTGGATGTCTCTACAGGAACTTCTGTAAGGCTGGCCAATTGAGAGAGAGGATGTTTGCTCCCTACCCTTTGGAATCATTTGTCAGAGGTGCTTCACCTAGAGCAGTGTGTTAAACCTTTTAAGAAGGCTCTTAAAAAAATTATTTTTTTGAGAGAGCTTTTAATTTGTTTAACTAATGGTTTTAGATCGCCTTTTGAAATCAATTTTGCCGGAGACTGTCAATGATATGAAGTAGCACCACGCTTTGTCTTATTTGTCCACTTGTTTAAAGATTATGAATGTGTTTACTCTGAACCGGTTAGAAATTGAGAATGCGGCATACAAATGTGTTAAATAAATAGAAACCAGCAAGGATAGGCTGAATGTGCTCATATGTGACTTCTGCATGTTCCAAAACCCAACCAGGAACCAATCATCATATCAAGACTCATAAATTATATTCTGCATGAACTGTGGAAAAAATACCTCACAAATGGAAGAATTACAATAAGGTTTATCATATTTGTTTCCCTAAATCAGATATCCCCAAAGCAGAATGAATGCATCACCGTATTTATAGAATAGACATTTTTGTGCTATAAGCCTGTGGAATAAAAGCATGTACGTAAGTCCCTGAAATTATATTTTCTTTTCATTTTGAATATATTCTTTATGATAAAAATAGATAGGTACATTATTATTTCTGTTTGAGAAAAAGTCCCTTCGTTGAATACTGGTAGACAGGTAATATTACTTCTCTCTACTAATGCATGGTTTTGCTAGAATTTTTTTTTTTAAAGTAAAGCATAGTTGCCATAATCTAGACCAGTGGTTCCCAACCCTGTCCTGGGGACCCCCCCCCCCCCCAGCCAGTCGGGTTTTCAGGATATCCACAATGAATATGCACGAGAGAACATTTGCATGCACTGCCTCCATAACATGCAAATTTCCTCTCATGCATATTCATTGTGGATATCCTGCAAACCCGACTGGCTGGAGGGGTCCCCCAGGACAGGGTTGGGAACCACTGTCTTAGATCATTTTAAAAGTAATGTTTCTTTTTATTTATGCCCTCTGGCATGTCTAATTTGTTGCAAATGTTCATGCTTGCCCCCAGGCACACTTTCTCTTCTAGCCCTTCTACAATGTTGGATGAAGACTAGGAAGAGGACTGAATTCCTGTGGCATCTTATACATCACTTTCCTTTCGCCTGCATGGTGCCAGGGCTTGTTCTGGTGAAGCCAGGAGGAGGTACCACATCTAGACAGGACGCATGCCTTTGAGGAGGCCAAGTCGTAGTTGGAGCAGGCAATCTTCAGCCTATAGCAGCCATCATTCCCTGGGAGTTGAGTCACTGGGTGCAGAAGGCCTCTAGGGCTTACTGGACATGAAGCAGGAACCAGGCTGGATGAATAACAGTTTCCCGAGTGAATGCCCCAGACAGATGGACCAGCAAAAGCGTGTTGGACTAGGCCTCATTCCATTCAGCCCTCCATTTAGAACAACCCCCAGTGCTGGCCCAATCAAAAGCTTCCAGAGGCATGTCTTCCTTACTCTAATTTGCTTGATAGTTCCCTGCACAGTTGTTCATGAATATGAGTCCTTGTGACTCACTATTATGTCTCCCAGTCTTGAACACCCGGGGCCATGGATTTGGTCCCTATTAACCCTGAAAATGGTCACCATTGACTCCATTGGGTGTCCTCAGAATGGAAATTTAGGTCTTACTCACAGTTTTCGTCTTCAGTTGTCTGAATAGGATTTTTCTTAGAAGTCCAGTAGCAGGGAACCACAGCATCTCTATACAGAGAGGCCACGCTTCCCTCAGGTGGGAAAGGTGGCCATAAACTTCCTCCTAGGTAGAAAAATCTATCATCCTCCTGCAGCGAGTCACTACCTGAATGTAAACCGATGTGATATCTCGATTGAGATCGAATGTCGGTATATAAAAATAACCAAATATTAGAAACCGTTTTTTTGCACTTCTATTCTGATCTCTATAGCACAAATCTTTCAATAAAATCAGAAGAGATTGATATATACTTATCAAAGGTCTCTCTGCTGGGCTTGACAGAACACCAGTGAGAAAGCTTGGATCAAGAGATCTCCCACCTTGAGGTAATGCAGGTAATTAAGAAACTGAAACCGCGAAAATTGCCCGGCCTTGATGGGTATACAGCACGCTTCTACCAAGTATTTGTTGGCCAGTTGCCCTTACCACTTTCGAAAATGTATAATGCTCTACGAGGGGACCATGCCCTTATGTGTTTTTCAAATATGGCGGGTATTACAGTCCTGGTCAAGCCTTGCAGAGATCCAGCTTTATGTGGGTCTTATAGACCGATTTCTTTGCTAAATTTAGACTTAAAAATCTTAGCTGATAGGCTTAATAATATGTTACCTACTATCATACATACTGATCAATCAAGATTTGTAGGGGTCGTATGGCATTGGACAATGTCAGAAAAATCATGGATATCATCTGGTGGGAGTGTAAGCAGAAGGATCCATTTCTTTTGCTAACCATAGATGCCGAAAAAGCTTTTCATCTAGTTCATTGGCATTTTCTATTTAGAACATTGGAGAAAATGCAGTTTGGACCCTTTTTGGCAATGGATAACTATAAGCTTTTTTTATTATTTATTTATGAAATATTTAACAATTTTATTCAAGCAAGTACATCTTGAATATCTCACAGAAAACAGTTGTTTTCACAATTGTAAACAAATTAATACATCTAAAAAAAACTTTAACTTACAACGTAACCTGTGTTTAGCCCACAAGTGGTTCCAAGGTACTCAATTCCAAAACTTTTTAATTTTAAACAAACACCAATTCTCAGTTAATAGGGATATAGTCTATTTTGAGAGAGATCACTTCTTATCTTTACGCTGTATCTATGTGGATTTTGGTGTGGAGCTAGCTGCAGATTTTATTTTATTATCAATAAATAATGTTAGTTGTTCCGGTTTTAAGAAAACATAGGTATTTCCTTCACTCTTTATAAAACATTTACATGGGTATTTTAGTATAAAATACATTCCCATCTGAAGTATTTGAGGTTTTAATAACAAGAATTGCTTTCTTCGTTTCTGAGTTACTGGTGCTAGATCTGGAAATAATTGTACTTTACAACCCAGAAATTCTTTCTTTCTATTCGCAAAGAATTTTTTAAATTATCCAATTTTTATCAGATTCTAACATAGACGATATTATTAATGTCGATGTCTCAACTAATTTTAAATCAGTTTGCTCAAGTAGTTTTGACACATTCAAAACTTTATCCTGAGAGTTGATTTTGTTGTAACTCATATACATGTAAATTTCCAATATCCCTTACTTCCAAAGATTTCTTCATTGGAGGTAAATAGTATATTTTTGATAATATAGGCAACGTTGCCTCTGGAATATCTAAAATTTCCATTAGATACCTCCTCCATAAATACAACAGGGTAGCAGTGGGTAACCTTGGAAAATGTATACATCGGATGTTTTTTATTCTAGCAACATTTTCCAATTTTTCTATTTTAGATTGTAATGTCAAGTTTTCTTGCACCGTCATAGCTTGTACCTGTCTAATATTTCCCATTTCTTCTTTAACTTTAATTCATTCTTCACTTTCTTATTTTCAATTTCTATTAATTCCACATTTCTCTTAGTTGTACCCACAATATCTGCTATTACATACAATTAATCCCCCACATCTTATTTACCTCGTTTATAGCGTCCCATATAAATTCGAGTGAAAATGTCTGTGGTTTAACTAATGGTTTATACTGAATTATAGCAGAAACCTCCTCTTTTGCCACGTGGTCCACATCTACAGCTCCAGTAGAAGTTTGACCGACCAGATGTTTCTATTGGCCGAGGTTTTTTCCAGCAATACTCCTTGCCCCATGGGAGATCTTTCCCCTGCCCCTTCGGCTGGTCTCAGATCTCCTAGGGATTGCTGGAGCTTCTCAGCAGGGTTTGTCGGGGGTGATCTCTCTATCGGGGAGAGTGATGTTATGAGTTCAGGAGCGTGGGAGGGCTCCTCTTCCCCCCTCCCAATGCTCAGCGAACCTGCATCCCCTAATTGTATCCCTCGCCGCACATGCATATCCATAAGTCCTACCGTAGAGACTGGCTCGATAACATCTGAGGCCTGACGCTCTCTCGCCCTTCTTTTACATGCAGAATGGGGCATTTAAAGAAAATTTTTTTCCAAGATATGAGAGTGGACTAGTTAACTGATTTACCTTGGATCCAGCCCAATATTGGAGAAGCTAATTCTGGAGAACACTCATTTCCTCACAATTATTTAGAAATTTGGAGAAATCTGAAAAAAGCTGAAAAAAGCTGCGTGTGCCCCTTTGGTGTGTGTGGCTTTGGCAGTGCCGGCGCGCCGCAAGGGTCAGTTCTTAAATCCCAAGCGTCCCGCAGCGTTGACGTCACTCACAATCAGGGCTCAGCTGTGCCTCCGTTGGGGCCAACCAACAGCGCACCCCCGGTAAGACCGCCGAAACCCTTCTCAGAGTTCTCTCTTTAGCGGCTCCATAACTAAGCTTTATGATCAACCCAAAGCCTGAATTAAGATTAATGGCAGGTATTCGTATATGTTTGAAGTGGTTGAGGGACAAGACAGGGCTGCCCCTTAACTTCCTACTCTTTGCAATTTTTTTAGAACCTTTTACAACAAAGATAAGGGAGAATCCTTTGATCCAATGGGTTACAGTTGGGTCCCAGTGGACTCCTTGAGAGTGACAGTTGATGAGATTTCTAAATTTAGTGCAATATCGGGGTTCACCATTAACTGGGAGAAATCAGAGATTCTAAATTTCATGATCCCAGCTGATCAAGTTAAGGTTTTAAAATCTCAATTTTCTTTTACATGGTCAGAAACACAAATTAAGTATCTGGGGATATACACTGGAAATTCCAAGGACCTTTTCCAATTGAATTACCCCCCACCTTCTGCCCCACATATATAAGGATCTGGAAGAGTGGACCTGTATACTTAAGATGAACATTTTGCCTAGAACTAGTTATCTATTCCAAACTATACCATTCGTGGTTCCACCATTAGTATTGAAAAGCTGGCAAAGAAGATTTCTTAACTTTATTTGGAAGGGGAATCCACCTAGGGTTGCTAAACAGTTTCTGTTACTTTTCAACAAGCAGGGAAGTCTGGGAGTATCACATCTTAGAACAATCATAGATTGGCATAGAACAAATCCCATTAAACCTTGGGTTTTCTTAGAACAGGAGATTATTGGGAAAATGCCATTACAGGCACTAATATGGCAACCTAAGAAGATGTAGAGAGCCATTTCTCAGATGCCCCCTACAGTTTCACACACCCTCTTAGTGTGGCAAGCTTGGAAGAGTTCACTAACTGGTCAGTGGGATTTCTATTTTTGTTCTTCACTATTTGATAATTTAGCATTTGGCCCAGATCTTACTTTCCCGTAAGTTTAATTTATGGAAACAGTGGGGGATTTCCCGTATTGAACGCGTGTGGGGAGGTACATGGCCCCCTGAGTTTCACTGATCTTCAGAGGCTTTATGAATTTTCAACAAAGGAAAGTTATGCCT
This sequence comes from Rhinatrema bivittatum, assembly GCF_901001135.1. NCBI lineage: Eukaryota > Metazoa > Chordata > Amphibia > Gymnophiona > Rhinatrematidae > Rhinatrema > Rhinatrema bivittatum. The sequence continues at coordinate 569,083,424 of NC_042617.1, forward strand.
ACTTACAGGTCAGGCATTTTTTTCTAATGTTCCAGTTGAACAGGTATCTATGTTTGAATCTTGGTGTAGGAATGCGGATAAGATGGAGAAATTACTCTCTAAATGTTACACCTTGATCAATAAGGTCTCTCCCTCTACTCTGGGCTATGCCAAGGCCTTGGAACAAGATATGGGGTGACCCTTGCTAGGTGAGGAATGGAAGGTCATTTTTTGGGAATTGGGAAGAAGGCTGATTGCTGCCAATCTAATTGAATATGGGTACAAAGTTCTATATCGATGGTATTATACACCTGCTAGATGACACCTTTACTCCGTGATCACTTCTGACAGGTGTTGGAAGGAGTGTGGAAGTTTGGGAACATTTTGCATATGTGGTGGGACTGCCCGCTTATTCAAGGTTACTGGGGAGAGGTCTCCACTCGACTACAAGGCATGTGTTGGGCTTTACCTTTACATTGTACCCCTTGCAAACATTACTGAAAGTACCCATTTCTGAAGGAAATAAATTCCAGCAAAAATTAGTGATACAGGTTGTCACGGGAGCGGGTTGTGAGATTGCTAAATTTTGGTGACCCTCGCAGATCCCTTCCTTACAGAGTTTGCTTCACCGTGTACATAGTTTATATTGTATGAATAAGATTACTGCCTATCAAAGGAATACTATGGCAAAGCTTGACAGAGTGTGGTCTGCTTATGTTGAGTGGCTGGATTCTAGCTTTTACGAGGGTTAGTGAGGTATGGGGGTCATCTTACTAATGTATGGTTTGGGAGAATTCTCCATGCTGCCTTATGTTCCGCTCTCATCTATTGCAGGGGGACATAGTACAGATAAGACATCAAAAGTTCCTCTGGGGATTCTCAGGTGCTATCGCTTTGATGATAATAATAAGAAGTTTGGCCGATTTTGGGGGTAGGGGGATTGGGGGAGATCAAGCATATTTCATTGGGAGAAACACTAAAGACAATGGGTTCATTTATGTAGTTTTAAATCTGTCTTATGTATTCGTACATATGGACCAAGTTGGCCATCATTGTTGATGATATACTGTCTTTAATAAAAATTGTCAAATTAAAAAAACAACCCAAAATGACATAGGCCAACTCAAAAAATCAATAAATCACTATTAGCAAAAAGGCAACAATAGTGTGTATTTACTTATATAAGCCCACAAAGCAGAAGATGATCCAAGAGTAAACAAAATAAAACAAATGCTAGAAGGCACAAACTAAGCAAAAAATCTAATAAGGCAGCCTGTGGACATATAAACAAAGGGTGATTAGTAAGTCCTTCATTCTGACAGACTGAATCTACTAGGTGGAGTGGACAAAAATTCTTTAACAAAAAAAAATACACATTTAGCATCACCAATTTTAATCGAGCACCTATATTTAATAAATGTTCCCTAATGTCAAAACATTCTGTCTTAGTTCTAAATATTTGTCTTCTACTTTGCCTTAAATTTTCACTTTAGCAGTCCGGTGTGCTTGCTCCTGTGCCACTCTGTCATTTGAGAGGGCAAGTAGGGCTGCTGTTAGAATATTTGGCACTGTAGGCAAACCTTCAGCACAGGGCTCCCTCCTACTGGTGGCAGAGGCTACAGCACAGCACTCCATTTAATAATGGAGTCCAGGCTGGACCTGGATTATTTATCAGAGCTGCCAAGTGACCAAGTTTCTGAAGGAAGACTTGAGGCTATTCCTGACCTTTTGAAACCTCTACTGATACAGTTTGATGCCTCTTTTTTTTTTTTTTTTTTTTTTTTTAATTTCAAATGGAAGGAAACAACCACAGGGGTAGATTTTAAAAGCCCTGCGCCTATTTTGCATAGGCCACCGGCGCACGCAAAGTCCCAGGACGCGCTGAAATGGGCGGTCTGGGGGGCGTGGCCGAGTGCCCCGACACAGCGGCCAGTGTCAGGGCCTGGCCAGCCGGCGCGCGTGAGGTTACGCCTGCCATCGAACAAGGTGGGGGGGTATTTAGGTAGGGCCGGGGGGGGGGTGTGGGTAAGATAGGGGAAGGGAGGGAAAGATGGGGGGGGGGGACAAAAAAAAGTTCCCTCCGAGACCGCTCAGATTTCGGAGCGGCCTCGGAGGGAACGGAGGCAGGCTGCGCGGCTCGGCGCGCTCAGGCTGCCAAGTTTGCGCAGCTTTGCGCGTATCTTTTAAAATCCGGCGTACTTTTGTTCGCGCTGGTTGCGGGAACAAAAGTACGTGTGCGCGTATTTTTTTAAAAATCTGCCCCACTGTGTGTTGGGAACCATAATCTCCCTCTGGAAACCGGCCCCTCTGTATTGCACTTAAGGTACATTTTCATGGTGTTACATGTTTAATACTAATTATGCCACCATTATAAATCCTAAGGAGAATTCTGTGAAATCCAAAACCGCTCTGTATCTACTGGTGTTACTTTTCTTTGACCTCCCCCGAATGTGTAAATTTGTGAAGCGATGCCTGTTGCCCCGTGCCTGCCCTCTGGGTGAGAATATTGTCAGTCGGCACGGACTTCTGTCAGCATGTGCAATGATCCTGCAAAATGAAAGCTTTTTTTTTTTTTTTCCCTCTATTCATTTTGAAGGAATAGTTTGATTTGACGTGCGTGGCTCTAGGGCAGATAGATTTGTGAAAAAAAAAAGACACAAAAATGAAATGGCTCCATTGTGTGTGCGCTATCTCCTTCCTCCCGCCCTCCCCCACACTTCTGTCACCCGCACTGTCTAAGCCTGCAGAGCAGACAAATGTTGGCCTCTTGCATATCTTGAAGCCCTTGGTGCTGCCCTTAAAGTGCCCACACATGGAGAGGCCAGTTCTCTCCCTGGAGCTTGCATAATTATGTGGACGTCTTTATTCACACTTGCATGCTGCACCTGTTGTCACTATCTGACAGATCCTAACAGTACCTTTTCTTTCTTTCTGTTTTTTTGGAAACTGAGTTTTCACTTTGGATGGATCAAAGTGTTGATGGCCCAAGGTTTTTGTCTGTGTTGTGCTTTCAGGCTTTTAATGAAACATTATTGAGTGTGCAATGCCTGCTCCTTTTCAAGGGAGTGGAACCTAGCGCTAGCAGCTTTATCGTTATTATTAAAGCTGAAATGGGATTTTATAGCCCTGTGAAGAAGTTAGAAATATATTCGAGGGAAATCATGAGAGCTCCCGTTTAAATGTACCTTCTGGATGGGATCCAGAGAACAGAAACGGAATGGATAGTGCCTCATAGTGATCTTTTCCTTTGGAAGGCATGATAAAGTTCAGATAAATTTTAAATGTTTGGGGGGGGGAGGAGGGTCCTAAAATGGCCCCCCCTGTCCCTGACTAATGATGTGTGCATCTCCACAGGGTCCCAGCAGTGATGTGAACGGGGAAGGGCTGTGCCTTTTCAGACCCTCCCCATGTGGGAGGTGTCTGTGATTGAGGAGATTCCATATAGTTTCCCTGCTCCGTTTCCCCAGGAAGCCCAGGCCAGCGCTGGAGATTGCTGCCGGAGAGGGAGACAGAAGTGCCGGAGCAGCCACGGGGGGCTCTGCTTCTGGGAGAAACTTATCCCAGGATTCTGGCTCTTTGTGGATGTTCCCCCGAGTCTCTGTACTTTGGAGTAGAAATGGAAGTTATGCTTTGCCATAGTCCAAGCTCCAGTTGTGTGTGTGTGGTCTGCTGCCGAAGACGTTCTGTACCTAGGGGAGGTGGTGGCATTATATGTCCAGTAGATTATCAGGAGAAGCTGTGGGAGTGAGAGAGGATCGCATTCCAATAGAAAGGCTTCCTTCCATATTCCGAGCAGGAGAACTCGGCCCGCTTCATGCAGATACCAGTAAAGGGAGCCCACAGTCCTGGGGATTAAAGACTAAAGGAGGCAGCTGCTGTGGTGTTGATCCTTCTGTGACGACGTGGCTGTCTTGGATTTTGTTTTTTGCATGCAAACAGATGATGTACTTTCTGCCCAATCGTTACTGTTTCCTGCCATTTAATAATGGGCTGATGGGCTTTTCTACTACTTTAAAAGTATAACTGTCTCAGTTTTTTCCAGATAAAACGAGATAAATCCTATGTACTGACTCAGCTGTTCATCACTTGTGTCTGAAAAGCAATATTATACATGTAAAGAGACCCCCCCCAAACTTGCCCCTTACCAGTGTAGTTGCCCTTAACTGTTATGACCACCGGTCTCCACAGACCCAGGGTGCAGTAGGGTGGGAGCAGTGGTCTCAACAGACCCTTCCCTGTTAGTGAGGTCAGTGTAAGGGGGAAATTCCCCAATGAGGAGGAGTCATTGATCTAATAATACGTCTGCACCCATGTGATACAGAGGGAGATTGTTGGCAGATTCCTGAGAGGGATTCAGAAGCCAGTGGGCCAACTGCCGTCCGAGGGGGGCCGCCGCCTCACAGAGCGGTGCTATCGTGGTCTTTCCTTTCACGTGGAAGATAACCAGAGAGGGACCTTCTCACAACTGAGGAATATCTGGGGTGGGGGGGGGGGGGGGGAGAGTTCTGTCCAGTGGAGGGTGAGGTGCTCCGTACCTCCAGGGAGGGAAAATGGTCCTGGGAGAACCCCGAGGGACCTGTAGAGAAAAGGTTGCCAGGAAGCAGAGATGGGAGACATTTTGGAGAAGTGCTCACTGAGAGAAGATTGAGAAAAAGGAAAGTCCCCGGCCGAGGAAGAGCCCTAAGGGGTTCTGGGCGAAAGAAGAGTCCGCCAGAAGCTCAAAAGAGTGGTGTTGAGAGCAAAAAGAAAGCTGCCTTCAAAGCAGGTACCTGGGAGGACCCAAAGTAGGGAGGGTTCCTGTCCTGTTTGGGAGAGCAGTTGTGCTGCGACTGAGATTTTAGTGCTGTTGAACTTTTCCTGCAGTTTGGTGCACTGCCCATTAGTGCATCAATATTTTAGGATTTGCTTTACTGGCACTGATTGCAGATAAAACACTTGTATTTTGAACAGAAGCGCCCCAGTGAGGGGGAAAAAGGGAAAAGAGGGATTTCTTTTCCTTCTGTGCAATCATGGGGCCTATCCTTGGTCATGAGTCTCCCTCAGATCAGGACAAGGGCTACGTACAAAAATACGAATTTTGTGGTGGTCAATTTTTCACCAAATTTCCATTTTTCTGGGAAAAAAAAAATAGGAAAAACTCATGTGTTCCAAGGCACTTCAAAATTTCCAGAAATGTTACATCTCCAATGCTACCTGAAAAGAAAAAAGGCCATTGCTAACTCTCTGATAGAATTTTAGTAGTCATTAAAAAACAAGTAGATCTGTCCACAGACGACAACAGCTTAGCTTTGCTCGTCATGCCTGAACTCCTTCAGCCCAGAATGAATAGCATAGCATAGCATTGCTACGTGACTTTTGCAGTGTCTCGGATTCGGAGCGGAAGATGTAGTAATTGGAAACATATTCCTAGAAAGTTTGATGTTGGAAGAAGCAATTTAGCAGTCAAGATTCTGAAAGTTTTCAGTGTGTGCGTGCAGGAGGATAACGAATGGTATACGCAGCATTTTTTTTTTGTTGCATTAAGACGTAACTATGGTTCTTGTACATTCAGGTGTGGTATGGCGGTTTTATGTAGACGTGAATATGTTCCATTTCAGCAGGAGAGCAGAAACATTTAGAACAGGTAACACCAGGGTGGGGTGGTCATTAATCAAATGGCAATAATGGATTTATCTTGCAAAAACGAACCGCTAGATTCAAGAAAGCACTATTACGTGTCAGTATGCTAGAGTTAACCCAGTCTTATCATACTTATCCCATTACAAAAACAGCAGTATGTAAATAGCCATGCATTTATTTCTCTGAGGACAAACAGGATGGTAGGACTCGCACACATCATCAGATGGAGCCCGGCACGGAACTTTGATCTCAAAGAATCTAGAACTTTCAAACATGCCCTACTGAGCATGTGCAGCTGTAGTCATCACCCTGCCTCCTAGACAGAGTCCTTCGATCTCTCTTTATTTTTCCGTGGCAGCCATGTGCTCACGGTATTCAGCTTTGCTTTCTTCCTCACAGTCTTTGTAAGTGATTTTTTTTCAAGAGCTGCAGCTGTTCTCTTTCCTTTGCCTTACCGTAGTTTTCTCTTCTCCTCTATCTGCCAGCCGCATGGTGGGCCTTAGCCGCTGTGCAGTCTGGCAGAGTCTGTTTCTTCCTGAGTGCAGCCCGTGGGTGATTCCGAGCAGGCCAAAGTGGGAAGCCACACAGTGCAAAAGCGCTACCATTCCCCCTTTTGCCTGCGAGGCAGCCGACCCGCAAGGGGGTCCAGGCTGAAGAAGAGTCGGGTTCTACAAAGGAAAACCATAGAAATGACCGAGGCACAAAACCCTCGTGCATAGCAGGGTTGCCTAAGGCAGAGGAGTGATGCGAGTGCGAGCAGAAGCATTCGCCGCTTTATGGAAAACATACAAGCAGGGTTTCAGATCAGTAACCCTAACAATGAAGCAGGCAGAAAAAGCCTAGAGACGTAAACAAGAGAAGGACTCTTGGTCGAAGACCGTACACTTTGCTCCAGTGTTAGAAGACAACCGAAAACCCAACTGAGGCCCGAGAACTCCTCAGAAAGAAACTGTGGTCCACTCACATCCGAAGGACAAAATGTCGCTGCAGAAGGGGCCTGCTGTGAACCTGGGAGAGCCAGAAGGAGAGGAGTGGAGGAATGTAATGTGAGATGAGTAAAGAAAGGTTGGGGGGAAGCCCTGAGGACATTTTTAAAGCAGTGCAGGAAGGCTTGGGGTTTGGACACTGTAAATATTGTTTCTATATTGGAAGGAATTTCCTTCTCTCCCCCATGGTTACTTCATCTCTTTCTCAGGCATAGGGAGTACCAAGAGTTGAGGTTGTGCTGTAGATAATACCACAGTATTTAGCATGTGGCATTTAAGTGATACCATATGTAACCCCCCCCCCCCCCCCCCCCCAGCCTTTTCAGGTAGCCTAGGCTAACGGGAAACAGTCTCTCATAATCCACGAGCAGTATCTCAGATGTACTCACTCCTTGTTGTATCAGCTGGCACGTCCGTGAACTTGAAAGTAAATAGTAAGCGGGACACTTGAAGTGGTGGTCAAATAAAACTTTACCGTAACTTGGGAAGACTTAGGTAACTTGGAATAAAATCACAGAAAGGAAGCGTAACCCTTTTTGTCATGGATCTAGCTATTTCCAAGGCACACAAAAATATTTGTTTCTGGGGCTCTTTCCCCTCTCCTATGTCCCAAGGTGCGGGTTCTTTCTGCGGGGATGAAGGAAGAGAACCTCAGCCCAGGCTGGGGTGTGACAGTTACTTCTCTGGGTGCTGGGACAGCCAGGCGAGAACTAACTTTTCTAATTATTCAGCTTAAATAGATGTCCAGTCAAGGTGTAACGTCCTTTGTGCAATCTGTGCTTTCACTGGGAAAGGCTACAATTTGAACTTTATACTTTCTTCCTCTGTGTAGTTGTCCTTTAACTCAAAACTCTGGTATTTCAACGTATCACTCCCATGCTGAGGGTGTAAGTTGCCCCCAGTGTTAGGGGATCCCCAAATTATGGAAAAATCCTACCTTAAGTCCAAATATCCAGATCTTTCTTCTCCCTGACCTGTGTCCCAAGAGTGGAGATCAGTTGGGGGGGGTCTCCCAAATTTTTTCCTTCTTTTTCACCCCAACCTCCTGATGTGATCTCCCAAGGGGAAAGGTCCGATGACTGAGAGCCGGAACCAGGCTCCTGCTGCCCTGATTCCAGTGTGAGGAGGGGTGGGAAACCCCCCCCCCCCCCCACTAACCAAAAGGGGATCACACTCTTCAAAAGTCCCAAAATCATCTCTGAGGTGAATACTGTGGCTGCTGCTTCTCCACCGGAGGGGAGGAGACTAACAGGCCTTCAGCCCCCGGCCTCTGGATTTGGGGATCTATCCCTCACCCAAGGTACCAGGGTTTCAACACAGTCAAAATACTTCTGCATAGTCAAACGTTCAGCCAAGTATCTCTTCCAAAAGTGAGGCAGACCCTTTCTCAGCAGGGAGCGCACTGATAAGGAATGCCCTCTTAGTTAGTGGGCCTAACTCAGCCAGGAAGAAACCAAAACAGCTCACTCCTTGGGAGCTCAACTCGTAAGACCACACTGAGTAAGCCACTAGCCCCCACCCCCAAGTGCACTAAGGAACTAGCACTCACAGCCAACCTTAAGGGAATGGTATAACCCACAAAGCTGTTACCTATCAGGGCAGGGAACTAGGGTCATCTGGTGGGCGACCAAAGGGTCCCCACAGAAGTTTGAAATTTCTTTTTTTAAATGCAGATGTTTTCCATACCTTCGTTCCATGTGAGAATCACTAGATCACAACGGTTTACAGGTTAAACATTCATAATTGTACTATGTTGTTACGAGAATGAAAACCGGACAACATTCATAGTTATAGGATGTATTACGTTGGCAGCCATAGAGAATGAAACCGAACTGGGTTATATGGAGTTGAGAGGGAAGGGTCTTGCTTAGATCATGTTTTGGTTAACTGGGTCATGGTGAACTGGTGGTTTATGTCGAGCTGTAGGTATTTTTGAATAGCCATGTTTTCAAGTCCCTTTTAAATTTCTTTTTTGTCTGACATTGTTCAAGGTTCCTCTGGCATGGAGTTCCATAGATTTGGGCCAGCATTTGATATAACTCTGTCTCTAGCTTGCTTTAGATGAGAATTTCTTATTGTGGGGATTTCTAGGAAGCCCTTGGCGCTTCCACTGTAAGATTTGTTCAGTAAATCTTTAGAAACGAGAATGGTGCCACAAGATTGGAGGAGGGAGGTGGTGGTCCCGTTTCACAAAAGTGGGAGCAGAGAGGAGGCTGGAAATTACAGGCTGGTAAGCCATTTCTCGGTGGTGGGAAAGTTAATGGAAAGCTGTGTATCTACAATCCAGTGGGTGCTTAGCGATCCCTGCTGGATGAAGGAGCCCTGTTTAAAGATAACAGGTGGGTGGAAGGGTGTCATCCTGGGGTGGGAGAGGGGAGGGTGGATGTAGGGGGAGGCAGAGGAGGCAAATTGTAAGATTTTTAAGTGGGGAGGGTGAGGGAGGCCTGGTGTGCCAGGAGATTAAAATGTTTTTTTGTTTTGACCACTTGAAAGGTTTAATGATCCATGGTCAACAACAAACCTTTTCCGTTGGAAAAAAATCAGTAGAACTAGGGGGTCATGATTTGAAGCTCCAGGGAGGAAGACTCAGAACCAATGTCTGGAAGTATTTCTTCACGGAGAGGGTGGTGGATGCCTGGAATGCCCTTCCAGAGGAAGTGGTGAAGACTAAAACTGTGAAGGATTTCAAAGGGGCATGGGATAAACACTGTGGATCCATAAAGGCTGGAGGATGGGAATGAAGAGAAGAGCCATGGGGGTGGCTTGCTGGAATGGAGGCTACTACCTGGTGATTACTACCCTTACTCAATCAGCCTTCACACGATTAATGCAATCCCAACATTGCTCTCTGCTTCAACAGCAAGGGGACATGTGGAAAAGAGGATTTGTATTCAGACAACAACCAACAGGAACTAAACTTCACAATCTGGGTAAAGAAATAAGCGTGGGGGTAGCTTGCTTGTTACGGCGGTTATTACCCTAAACCAGTTAAGCCTGATACTTCACTTTGAATGCATATACAGCGTTGCTTTCTACTTCTATGGCAGGGGGAAATGTGGAAAAGAGGATTTACCTTCAGACAACATCCAACAAAGCATTGATCTGTGCAGTCTGGGTAACCAAACATCGGGGTAACTTGCTTGATGCGGCGGTTACTGCCCTTAACCATTAAGCCTTATGCTCATCTTTGATGCAAGTCCAACATTACTCTCTGCATCAATGGCAGGGGGTGGCAGGAAATTTGAATCAAACAGTTACCCACAAGGGCCCTGAACATGGTGATCGGTGAAACAGATAAGTATGGGAAAATAAGTGTGGGAGCTTGCTGGGCAGACTGGATGGACCGATTGGTCTTTTTCTGCCGTCATTTCTATGTTTATCAGACAGCAGAGGAGGGACGGGTAGAGACGTGATGGTGGTGGTGAGGAGACAGGCCATGACTTTTTTTTTTTTTTTTTTTTTTTTACGGTGCGCTACTGGGTACTTTAGGCTGGAATTCTCAGCCCCTCCCCGAAATGCCCCTTTATTTTTATCTGTCTAAAATTGTATCTGACTAGAGTTTAGATGGATAAGGGCTGAATATAACCAGGTATGCCATTTGGAAGGGTAACTGTTAGGTTATCCATCTAAATGGCTTTTGAATATCCCCCCCCCCCTACACTTCTACATTCATGGTTTACAAAGCTGCGATTTAGTTTTTCATGGGAGGGGCCCCACTATCGTGGGCGCTGTAGCCGGGATTCTGAGCCCCTCCCCCCCCCAAAAAAAACCAAAACCATTGCATCTGTATCGCCGCCTTGTTTTTGTCTTGCGGCAAAACACCACGAGGCAAAACAATGCAGCATTGCCTTTTACCGTGCAATGGCAGCACCCAACTCATGAGGCCGCCATCGCCTCAAGGGGCCAACTAAACATTAAAAAAAAAAAAAAAAAGCCCAAAGCTTCAAAAATGGTAAAATTATGTGGGGGGGGGGGGTCAAACCTGATCCCCGTTCCTCACCCCAGGACTGCCACTTGAGGCAGCCTGGACAGCCAAAGCATAAAGATTGTAGCATCAGATCATGTGATGATGGCCCCCCCCCACCTCCCCAGATCAACAGTGATTAAAAAAAAAATTAATTTGTGCCATAGTGCACCCCCCACCCCCTTTCAATAAAACAAAATCCAGGCCAGGTCCCTTCCCTTTCCCCAGTCCCCTCCCCTGTATTTTTTTCATTCTGGCATGGGGTCTGTGGAAGGGGGGGGGGGGACCTGCCTGGACTTTGATTGAAAGGTGGGGGGGATACACTATGATGCTTTTTTTTTTATCACTGTTGATAGGGTTGGGGGGAACCGCTGTCACGCCATCGGATACTACAATTTTTACACTTTGGCTGTCGGCACCTCCACTTGAGGAGGGGGATTCAGGTTAGACTGCCACATGCTTTTTTTTGTCTTTTTTTTTTTTTTTTAACTGGGCTCTTTAAATTTAAGGTGGGAGAATCGGGACCCGCTCTGTTAGTCTTAATGCTCCCACATTGACAGGTCAATCCAGTAACGAGTGGTAGGAAGAGCTGGGTTAGTGCCCGGTGCACCCGCGCTTGCCGCACGCACAGTCCGGCTCACCTACCGCTCGATCCTGTATGTAAATAGCTTGCAAATGCAAGCTGCGTCTAAGAAGCGTCCGTGAAGCGTTAGGCCCGCGCAACCCATCTTACTGTATAGAGCGCTATACAGTAACCTGGGTGCGCGGGCCTAACGCTTCACGGACACGCTGGTACCTGTCATTTCAAATGACATTTGAAATGACAGGTACCAGGAAGTGGACGGTTCTCAGACGCTCGGGATTGTCGGCCCTCTCTCCCCTCCTCCCGAAGCAAGGCGCGAAAAGCAGCCTTGCTCCGGGAGGAGGGGAGAGAGGACTGGCAGTGTAAAGCGACGAAGCGACTTACTTTTTTTGCAGCTCCCCTCCGGAGACGGACATCGGCGAAGACGACCGCGGCTCCCCTGCCTCCAGCTGCCCACAAAGATGGACGCATGGGCGAAAGCGGCCCCTGTGCGTGCAATTGGGCTACTCAAGATGTGACGTCACATGCCGTGACACCAAACGTCGTGACGTCACGCCTTGAGCGGCCCAATTGCACGAACAGGGGCCGCTTTCGCCCGTGCAGGCGTCCATCTTCGCGGGCAGCTGGAGGCAGGGGAGCCACGGTCGTCCTTGCCGATGTCCGTCTCCGGAGGGGAGCTGCAAAAAAAGTAAGTCGCTTTGTCGCTTTACACTGCCAGTCCTCTCTCCCTTCCTCCCGGAGCAAGGCTGCTTTTCGCGCCTTGCTTCGGGAGGAGGGGAGAGAGGACGGGCAATCCCGAGCGTAGGATTGCCTGTCCTCTCTCCCCTCTCTCTCTTGCAACTTTTTTTTTCGCTTTTTTTCGCTTTTGTTGCTTCGGGAGGAGGGGAGAGGACTGGGGCTGCCCCGGAGACCAGCACCCATGGACGCAGCCAGGGCAGGTGAGCGGGGGCTGGGGGAACGTTTGCCGCCTACCCTTACCCCTGCCTCTAACGCAGGGGTAAGGTTAGGCGGTAAGTTAGCAGGTTAAACGCAAGGCAAAACGGCAGGGTTAAAATAGCGATAGTCGGGGCGCGCGTTACTGGATGGTAGGGAATAGCTAATTTGATCGTTTACATGTAATATACATGCCGCGTGAGGAAGGGGTTACCCGGGGATTTAAGGACGCGGTAAGAGTAGGTTAAAGGGGATTGTGGATCGCAGGAAGGGCTAACGCGGCCGGAAAGTGAGTAGAAAGCGGGTAAGGAGCGGGGTAACCGCGGCCGCACTTTACTGGATTGACCTGTGAATTAGCAACTTCCCCAGAGCTGTAGATATGTGGCTGACAAATTTCTAAATTTCGACGCGCTATTACCCCTTACTGAATAAGGGGTAAAGCTAGCGCGTCGAAAACGCGCGTCCATCGGCCTGTTTGTCAGCCGCATTATTTTATTTGCATTAAATTATCTATGCATGAGCTGCTTTTGCATGGATTTTCAAAATTCATGTCTGCAAATCCCATGCAAAGTAGCTCATTGGAATAGGGGAGGGAATCTAGGTGAAAATATGCAAATTATCATGAATATCGCGTGATATCGCCGTGACATATGCTGTTGAGCGTGCGTTATAGCCCTACAGCAGCTGCAGTGAATAGGCACCCCAGGTGAGTACAACGTGTAGGATAATGCAACCATTACTATCCATGCTCATTACATATTAATGTACAAAAGGAAATGTCCAGTAAAAAAAAACAACAACTTGGCCAGACTAGCTTTCATTCTACCAATAATAATAAATCCTGAAGGCAGGTATTAAAATGTAGAGAAGATAAAACGTGACTTGAGTGGAATAAAGGCAAATGGCCCTGAAATCATCCCAACTATTGTGTGCAGCCTGAGAAAAAAAATAAAAAGCAGAAGCTGAGTAGCTGCTTATATTTGAGCATTTGCACAGCTCATGAATTTTGCAGAGCCAGAGAAGTGCTGTAACCATTTAAAGAGAACAAAAAAAAAAACCAGATCAAAGCTGCTGCACTTTCTGTCCACGTGAGCTTTTTTTTTTCTTCTTTGTTGCCTGCTCTTGGTTGGGCTGTTTTGGGGTCAGGGAGCGCAGAATGTGTGTGTGTGTGGGGGAGCCTTCAGAGCAGGGGGGGAGTTTTTTTAGGACATCTGTAATAAATGTTCATCATAATTATTTGTACATGGGGGCTCTCGGTTATGTATTTTGGATATGTTGAGAACCAGCTCAGCTGCTGTCCTTCAAAGACTAGAGCCTGGACACCTCTGCTTCACAGGGGAGGGAACGAAACAGGATCCAGCTCCAAAAGTATGAGAAGAAAGAGCTTTTCATTTTTTTCCCTTCCAAATGGTTAAATGCTGTAATATATAATGTATATTTATTTATTTATTTGTTTATTTATTTATTTATTTATACAGTGTAACCAAATGCAGTTCATATTCAGTGCAAACATTTTTGGACATCCCAGACTGCTGCTTTACTTTTTTTTTTTTTTTAATCTGTGCATAGATTTCTCAAACACTGTGACATGTTCATTTTAACTCTAACAGTGTGTTCAGTGTGGAAATAAAGATAAAGTGATTTATTTATTTATTTATTTTTTAACTAAACTAAATGCATTTCTTTAGGAACCTTTTGTGAGCGATTGCTTCCCTTCCTCAGGTCGGAACAGAAGGAAGAAAAGACATTTACCAGAAAATGTAAGCGAATCCCAAAAGGCCTTCCAACCATAGGTGTAAAGGGGAGTGGGGACTTGTGAAGGTTTAAAAAAACAAACAAACAAACAAAAAAAATCCCCAGATCCATTTTCTGTAGCTCGTCTAACGTTTCGCCTTGACTCTCTCTCAGACCTGCGTTAATGCCAGTGAGGGCTGGTCTTCAAGGCAACATGTGCAAAATGATTTGAGTTCCTCGGGGCTTGGGGGTTTTGATCTGGCGCTGCTCTGTGGAAAGGTTGCAGTCCTGCTGCTTCAGCTCCAGCAGAAATATGCCCGCGAATTGCAAAAAAAAAGCAACATCTGTAATCAAATATTAACTGAGGAGGAAAGTAATTGTAACTTACAGGTCTTGTCATCATTAAATGACATGTGCTGAGTGAGAGAGGGGAGAGAAACACGTTGCCTGTCCGATCCTGCATTTTATACACACTTTAATTAAGGTGCTTTGTGCTGTCAAATTGGATTACTTGCCCAGGCATCTGGTAAAATGAACACAGCTGAAGCGCACAGCCCCCTTTTTTAAAGTTAATTCTGCACTAGGAAACCAGACAACATGTAATTGATTTGTAGAGCTTCATTATCATACAGCAGCGTGTAAAGGGGAAACCCTGTATAGACAGGATACAGTTCGGAAAGTCTCTTCAGAAATAAAAAACCAAACAGTGTGGGGGGGGGGGGGGGAGCCCACACCCTGCTTTAACTTGCCTGGCTTTGAAATGAAATAATGCTAGTGGGGGGGGGGAGGGGTTTCCCCAGAGATTGGGGTTTGAAAAGTGAGCATGTCTGCTAATAGCTGTGGTAACAGGCTGTACTCGGTGAAATAATACCAATCCGGTGCCCTCCCAGAGACTGGCGGTGCTCCGCAGCTCAATAGTGAATGCGCAGCATTGTTCCCTCATGAAAAGTCTTTGATGGCTGGAAGTATGTCTGGACGGAGCGAGAGAAACTGATTTTAAACTTGTAGCCCTCTTTATGACTGCACTTGGGACTGGGTGGGGGATGGGGGGGGTCCCATTCTCCTTGGGCCGCAGTCTGAAACCGGTGGGGGATGCTTAGTGCTCTCTCCCTAGAAGGGGGTGGAGTCTCTCTCTCTCTCTCTCTCTTTCCAGATTTGCTTACCCAGCTTGGAGAAAGTGGTGCAGAGAGAGAGAGAGAGGGTCTGTTGATTTCCTTTTCATGCTCTCTCTGTGCTGGGATGTGGGAGACCCAGCTTTCTGTGTGGGATGTGTGAATGCAGGAGAAGATGAAAGATCTGGATAGGACAGCAGAGCATTTGTGACCAGAAGAAAAATCACTGGTAGAAAAAATGATCCTGTGACTTATTGTGTATTTTCTTTAAGGAACAATATCCTTGGAGGGTGAGTAGCAACAAAATCAAGCAGTTACTTAAAATAGATATTCATCATATATATGTTGATGTGTATGCATGTGCATAGATTTTGTTTTACTTATTGATTTTTCTATCTATTCACTGTCGTCATACTAGTGTATTCTGTTCAGTATTCAGTGTCTTCCAGCTAAGTTATCAGTAAACCTCTATAGCATGGTATACGATAGACTGTGTCTACACTTTTCAGTAGCAGAAGGTGGATGACTGAATTGCAATCCGTTGATGTAAATGTGTCTGCCAATGACCCTAAATATAATATAAGCTCAGGCTGAAGTTTATTTTTCTATCTGATCTTTTTCTTGTTTCTTAACTGTGGAACTGGTCCACTTTTCCCTGACCTCAGCTCATAGACCCCCAGACTCCCCTGCTGCCATGCCATTGGGTAAACTTGCACATCAGTTCCCAGCCAGTACCTTTGATATGCCACCTTTTCCTGAAGGTAGGCCCAAAGCAGATTGTATAAAGTCATAATGCACCGAGTACATATGTAATGGATACGCACAGATATGATGATAAATATGAGGTAGGTTTCTAGTAAGTGGATAGGAAGTGGATACATTGGGTATAAATTGCATTATATATAGTTAAAATAAGTTAAAATCAGCAGTGAGCTAGATATTAAGTTGGATAGAGGCAGCCTGGAAGTGGGCAAACTTGGGTGGGATTCACTGTCAGGAAGTCTTGTGGTGGACTAGGATGAGGCTCTTCTGGAGTCTAGAGGAAAGCTTGATTAAATAGCCAAGCTTTGACTTTTCTCTGGAAGGTGAGGTAGCAGGATTCCTGGTGCAACTTTAGAAGGAACTCCTTCCATATTTTAGGGGCAGAGCAGCTGAATGTGCAAGTTGCAGGCAGTGGAGGTGAGGCTAACATGGCGAGTAAGGTATAAAGTCCTACAAAATCATCAGAGGCAAGACTTCCCTAAATGTTTACAGTCCGCACTGAACCCATTAGAGCTCCTAGATCATTAGTGAAAATCTGCCTTTAGTCTCCTCTGTCAAAGAGCTTTGATTGGTGGAGAACCTGCAACAGGTCTCTTTCTGTAGCTGGCCCCATCGTGTGGAATGGTCTCCTCCTCCTCAAGATTTGTTGTGAACCCAATTACTTATGTTTTTGTAAAAAGGTTAAAGCCTTAGGGATGAAATGTCAGAGTTGCACATGTAAAAATTAGCATATATGTACATAAGTAGCATCTACTTGCAATCGTGCTATTTAATAAACCTCAAACACGAGTGTATTTTTGCTCTCATGTGCACTGGGGCTAAGCCAAAACTATGCATGTAAGTTGCTATTTTAAAACATGCGCACATGCATTTGCCAGCTTACTTGCTTAATTTTACACCTGCTAATTATCTTGCATCAGTAATAATAAATGTGTTTATTGTGTACTGCTGGTCAGTGGGGGGAGGTTTCAGATGGAAGAACCAGGAGGACGAACTGGTGGTGTAATTGGTAAAATTGATAATTTCAATAATGCATGCATGTTTTGAAATAGAACTACTTAACACGTGTAAATCGGATATATGCAAATAAGTCCTACTTTATTTTTGCGTGTAAAATATACCTGCGTATACTTTTAAAACAGGAAACGTATGTGCTTTCAATGCATTGAATGTATTCATGCGTAAGCCTACCTATGTGCATATATTGCAGTGAAAACTTACTTGCATTTTATAATATGCGCATATATGATATACACACGGGTTATAAAATACTCATGTATATCTCTGTGTGGCCAAATACACCATCGCATGCAGTTGTTCAAAAGTTATCCACTTTTTTTTTTCCACAGAAGGTTTTTTGCAAAACACTCCCAATTTATTTCTATACTTCATGAACCCTTAGAAAACTGTCTTAGCTATTCGTTGTCATTCTTTTTATCTTTGCTTTAATGCCTGGGGTGATTAATTGCATTAGCATGATGTATATTCTTATATTGCTTGTAATCCACCAAGACCAAGTATTTGGGCTGTAAATGTGTTACATAAATTGCTTGTATTATATGCAACTTTTAAATGATATTTATTAGCTACCGCAGGATTGTAAGAACGATTCACGCTCAATTAGAATCAGGCTCTCTATTAGTGGAACAAAGGAAACAAGGCATTATTTCAGGCAGCTGCTGTTTCATTTCAACTTTTAATAATTCTTTTAAAAACCTGGTGTGGTTTTCCTTAAAAAAAATACCTTTTTGATCACAAAATGGCTTCAGTTACTTTTTTTTTTTTTGACAAATGAGCTGTGTATTCAGCAGATACTGGTTTGAATAATATTCAGGTAACCTTGTGACCTGCCAATCTGTAGTGTATTCACTGTTTGGAGTTTCTTGTATTCTTAAAATCAAGGTGGACTAGCCAAGAGTAGTTTTATTGTAAAGCCAGCTTGTCAGAATAGCTGTAGAGAATTTCATTTCTAATATCAAGTGATTTTTTTTTTGCACTAAAAGTAAGTCTTTGTATCATTCTGGTCAGTAGCAGTTTGGCAGGAGATGGGAAGGGAGATGGTCAAAAAAAAAATAGTCTGAAAATTGTCCTGCTCTTCTTGAAGATGCATCCTCAGTGATTTGTCTTGTTGCATTTGAGACAGGTTGGTTGTAGTGGGGCAGTACTGCAACTGCATTATCAATTTAAAAAAACAATCCACACACACACACACAACACTTCTGACATTTTGTCTCTACCTTCCTCTGTTTGTTACTTTGGCCTGGATTCATCATGCCGCTAGAAATAAATATAGTGGAATGATGAACCGTGACAAGAAAAGAGGCAGAGGGGGGCGATGGTGAGCAGGTGGCCCCATTGTGGTGGTGCGTTTTCGCCTGCCATAGTTGCGGCCATGCTGCACACTATTCCCCCCCCCCCCCCCCCCCCCCCCCCGGAGCACCAATGAAATAGCTTAGCTATTTCCAGCGCTTTTGCGGGCGATAATATGCGATACTTTATCACCCGCAGTGCTGCATGCCCCTTATTTCCCTAAACCTCACCCAAACTCCTCCCCTTTCCCAAATTTAAATGTTTAAATCGCAATGCGGTAGTTAGCGCGTGCATTAGGGTGTTATCATAAGAAAATGCCATACTGGGTCAGACCAAGGGTCCATCAAGCCCAGCATCCTGTTTCCAACAGTGGCCAATCCAGGCCATAAGAACCTGGCAAGTACCCAAAAACTAAGTCTATTCCATGTTACCCTTGCTAGTAATAGCAGTGACTATTTTCTAAGTCAACTTAATTAATAGCAGGTAATGGGCTTCTCCTCCAAGAACTTATCCAATCCTTTTTTAAACACAGCTATACTAACTGCACTAACCACATCCTCTGGCAACAAATTCCAGAGTTTAATTGTGCGTTGAGTAAAAAAGAACTTTCTCCGATTAGTTTTAAATGTGCCCCATGCTAACTTCATGGAGTGCCCCCTAGTCTTTCTACTATCCGAAAGAGTAAATAACTGATTCACATCTACCCGTTCTAGACCTCTCATGATTTTAAACACCTCTATCATATCCCCCCTCAGTCGTCTCTTCTCCAAGCTGAAAAGTCCTAACACGCGTGATAATGGCCCATAGCAATTTGATGAATGACCGTGAATGTTAGCTAAAGGATACAATTCTGAAATACAACAGTGTGTGGCCTATGGACTTGCTGGCCTGACCTCTGCTGACCTGACCTCTGCTGTTTCCTGTGCTATGGGTGGTAGCCAAATGATTTTGCAGATATATATAATTTGCTGCCTTCTTGTTTCAGTCATGCTTTTGCTCACATGCAATCTCTTTCCTGCTCTCTTTCTCTCAGATACAAACACAACTTGAGGTATGAGCTTTCAAGGATGAAGTGAACACTTGTCCTTGAAAGCTCATGTCTCAATAAATCACTGGACCTATAAAGTGTCACCAGCCTTGGTCATTTCTGCTGCCGCAGTTTAACATGGCTGCCCCTCCAGAAGTTCTGAATTCAAGAAACTTTTGTGGAACATCAGTTTCTCCCTTGGTAAGACAGGGCTTTCAAATGGTTGTCTTTGCATCCTTATTGATAGAAGGTCATGTGAATGCCGGTGATTATCTACTGGGGGAAAGTAGTAGGATTTATGAAGCAGGCGAGTGTGTTGGATGTCCTCTAGGTTGAATGTGTGATTGAAAAGCGTTGGATGTATCTCTTTGGGTAGCTGCTACTTACGTGCCTGAATGCATTAAAAAGATGTATATATAAAAGATTTGTCTAAGTTAGCATAGTGCAGCAAATATGCCCAGATAACGTGTCTGCTAAACATCTCTAAAAAGCCACTTCTCGGATAATGTGCAAAACTTTCCTATAACTACCTCCTCTTCACAAGGCATGGCCAAAGTAGTAACTATTTTCATAAGAAAGTTATAAATGCAATAAGCAATCTTGTCATTTCATGTTTCCTTTCTTAAGCATTTTAGAGTTTAATATGGAAGTTCAAAGGGACGGGGGATTTCTTTGAAAAGCAAACATCTGTTCCCTGGCCCTGCTTTGATTACCTCGCTCATGCCTTTGGATTTAAAGTGAAATTTTTCTCAGCAGGTGCTGAGAGACCTGAGGACTTCTACAGAGTTACTTGCTTTTCAAAAACAAACTAGTGAAATTACCGAGCTAGAAGCTGAGCCAGAGTTTTAGCAGCTTGGCTGAAAGCCGTCTCTAAATGTAATTTTCCTGTAGGGAAGGGAGAGAGTACTGCTCTGTACAACATAAAGATGAGCATTCTCCGTCAACAAGCAGGCATGAATTAAACATAACGCATGGGTGATAATCATCCAGCTGTGCTGACGTGGACCCAGCTGTCCGAGCTCATTAAAATTTACAGATATTTCCCCTGTCTTCAATCACCCTTATCCTCTACGGGGTCATGGCTCAGTGTTCCTCCATGGTTGGGCGAGGAGGAAGATTCTACAGGGGATACCTTCAGATCCCCTCCCTGACTTCAACATACTTTTCCTCCAGAGGATTCTGTAACTCCAGTTCTTGAATAAGCTGGTAAAGACACTGTATATCGGTATCAGGAAAGAAAAGAATCTGAGAGCATACGTTTTCAGGCTTCGTCAGTTCCTTCAAGCTCCAGCAGATTCTGCGGCTATTCAGATGAAGATGTGGCTGACGCCGGTATCAGGCCTGCCCAGGGGCCCATAAATTGGATTTAAAATATCTGGTCCAAGCTTCCCCAGGTTTTGGAGACATCCATCTTCATCATTTTGCAGTGGCAGAATTAGCACTGAAACATGCTACGTGCATTCATGATCACTTCAATACGCCTCCTTGGAAAGGCCAAAAGGCATTGGACATGTGGCTCGGCTTTGCCAGTCACTAAATTGTATGCCCATCTTTTCCATCAGGGAAGTTTTTTCTTTTCTTTTCTTTTTGATTTTTGAATCCCCCCCCCCCCCTTTGCTCTATTCCCATCTTTTTATGGGATGTGTCTGGGGAATATAAAAGTCCCATAGAGCATGCTCATACCTTATAGGGAAGGAAGGCTTGGAACAAGTAAGGAGCTTTTACAAGGTGGATTGATCAAAAGAGGAGTATTTTGGAAATTGAAGATTGTTGTATTTGAACCAGTTCTTAAAGGAAGGGAATCCCCTGGTGTCTTTGTTTATGGTCAACAGCAAGGGTGAAGACATTTGAGATCTTTGACATTGTTGAGAGATCCTTTTGGCCTTATCTTTTGAAAGCTATATTTTTTGGAACAAGGGGTTTTGTCACCTTTTTCCAGCCTTTGCATGCCGGAATTACAAAGAATTTTTATTTTCCTGATGCTATTTCTCATTTGTTTTCTATTCTAGCATGGCATTTGATTTTTAAATTCAAGTAAACGTTTTGTTGAAAGCCATTTCTAGATTCTGTGATTCTTTCCAAGGGGGACATTGTGGCTTGAGTGGAGAGTGTGTTATTTTTGTACTGTATTCTCATCCTGAGGGATTTTCTTGCCCAGTGACTAGACCAGTTGATAGGGACTTAATGAGGATTACCTCAGACATCGACCACACCAAAGGGCCCAGGAGGTTAAGCTCCCCTCCCCCTCCCCCCCCCGGAAACATACACACACAGAATGGATCCCAGCATTGTAGCTTTCTAGTTTTAGCTAGAAAGCCAACTGGGGGTCCCACTACAGACATACTTGGGGGGGTAAAACTTGGACCCCTGGAAAACCGAAGTGTCCTGCTTGTAGCCCACCTGCTCTACATGGTGCAGTATCTGTATGAATGGATGTGAAAGCTAAAGTCACTGATGGATTGATAGACTCAGAGCTGGTGCACTTCTGCTGAGCAATGGAGAACAAGGGAGAATATGAGAAGTACCTTATCCATTCTACTTATGAATCTTTTGACACTGCTGCCAGGACATCGGCTGCTTCTGTAGGAGCCTGATAGCTTATGTGGCTGTGAGTGAGTGGCCTTCAAGAGGACATGCATAATCATCTTCGGATTTGCTTTGCATAGGGGACAAGTTTTTCAGCAATGAAGTTTGAGGCAGTGGCTTTGATTAAAGGACATTAAGCCACCTTGCAATTGCTGTCAACTGTGGCTGAGGACAAGTTGTTCCCTGTCCACTAGTATTTTACGTACAAACATCTATTTTTCCACATTTTTCAGTGTCTTTGAGCTCCTCCCACTTTTTGACAGTAGCAATTGCCCATCTGAGTTCAACAGAGGGAATGGTGTCAGCAAAAGGCTCAGAGACAGCCATAGCCTGAGACTAGTTTTTGATTAATTTGAGACCTCCTGCCTCTGGTGGTGGGAATAGTTCAGTTCTTCCTCCTGAAATAACTTCATATCTTCAAAGACTGATAGGACCTCACTGCTTGTGATTCTCTCACCCTCCTCCAACTCAGTGAACTTTAGTCTTCAGATTCAGTCCTTAGAGAACCCAACTGCAAATGGTGACGTCGCTCCTTTAGTAGAAGGCAATCAAACCTGTCCCTCATCAGGAGTGTGACCAGGGACTCTATTCCATGTATTTCCTTATTCCCAAGAAGTTGGGGGTTAGGAAGAGGCTCTAAGATCTAACCCCGACTTGAAGAGACTGAAAACGTTGTTGGTGTGGAAGAGGTTTAAGATGAATTCCCTCCAGAGAGTCTCCCTTTCATTCAACCGAGAGATTGAATGTGTGTTCTGGATGTGAAGGACATTTATGCACGCATATACATTTGCCCTGCCCATCAGAACGTCCTCAGGTTTGTGGTGAAGGGAAAACACTACCCATACAATATGTTCACAATTCCTTGTAGTGGTGGCACAGCTTGTTCAGCAGGTAGTCTGCATGTTTCCATACGTGGGGGATTGGTGGTTGATGGGTCCACCTCCATCAAGAGTTCTGGAATCTCTTAAGAAGACCATATGTCTCCTCCAGCCCCTGAGTTTACTAATCAAATTTGCCAAGTCAAACCTGGTTCCATATGAAAGAATTCAGTTCATCGGAGCCTGGATAGTCTCGCTTCATGAAAAAAAAATTTCTCACCATTCAAAGAGCTGCATAGCTAATAGGCCTAGTAAGATCTCTCCTTCAACAAGACAGAGTGTCAGCAAACTTGGTCCTTTTCCTTCTCAGACACATGGCTGCTACAGTGCATATATTCCTCTCACTCATCTACATGTGTGGGGCTTTCAGTGGAGCCTCCAGAGCCAATGGGAGTAACTCTTATCAAACATTATCCCACCAAATCTGTGTGACCTCTGGGATTAAAACTTCCATTCAGAGGTGAATGAATCTGGAAGCTTTAAAGATGAATCTCTTGCTGTGCATTCTACTGTATCAAGTGACTCTGAATACCAATGCCTCCATCAAGGGACTGGGGAACCTGCCAAAGAGGTATGGACCCAAGGATCATGCAAAGTGTCATCTACAACCACTGGAGCTACGAGACATAAACTATGTTCTAAGAGGTTTTTCTTTCCTCCTTTCGGAAAAGAGAACCTTGATTTAGGAATCAAGTGGCGATACAAGGGAGGTTTGAGCTGTTATGCCCTCTGAATCTGGTCATAGGCAGGTCATCACAATACCCATCTCCAGATGACCTGCCTTCTGAGAATCTAGACCATTTTGGTGGACTGTCTCAGCAGAGTGTTAAAACAGCATGAGTGGTTCCTGGATCTAGGAGTCATAGACGACTTGTTCAGTCACTGGAGAAAACCAGTGATTAGTCTGTTTGCCTCATAAGGCAACAGAAAGATTGAAGCTTTGCTCTATGCATCCAAGCAGATCAGCTTGGATGCATAGAGCATCAGTCTACTTTTTTCATACCCACTGTCACCAGGACCATCCAAAAGGTCCTTCAGTACAAGGTGAGGATAATCTACATAGCATAAGCCTGGCCATGGCAAGAATGATATCCATATTTGGTATGGCTGTCAAGTATCGAATTCCATTGGGAATATCTCACTTTTATAACACAGGAGGAAGGTATGCTCCGCCATCTGAACTTGCCAGCACTGACCCTCACAGTATATATGTTGAACACAGGGTAGTATTCACCTTCCTCCTTGCCAATAAATCTTCAACCAGGTCCTATGGATTTGAATGGAGCCAGTCAGCTGGACCCCTTCTCTGAGGCCCAAAGGACTTACTTCAATATCTATTCTTCATCTCATCAAACATCTTTGTGCCATTGTGGTGTATCACCAGTAGGTAGAAGGCTCTTTTCACTCCCTGGTATCAAGATTCAAGAATGGCATGCCAAATCTCCAGGACCTTGGGACCTCAGTGTAGTCCTGTCTAAACCCATGAAACCTCCTTTTGAACATCTCATGTAGTTGTATGAAGTTTTTCAACTGCAAAGTATTTCTCATGGCCATTATTTTGGAATGAAGCATAAGTGAATTACAGCTCTGGTTTCATATTCACCACACTTGCAATTTTTTTCACAATAGGGAGGTTCTACGAACTTATCCAAATTCCTTCCAGCAGTGGTATCTGCTTTTCACATTAATCAAACCATTGTGCTACCTACATTCTTTCCAAGATCACATGTGAACAAAGGAGAATGGCCTCTTCACTCCTTGGACTGAAAAAGAGCCCTGGTGTATTTCTTAAAGAAGACTGGACTTCACCATCAAGCTTCTCAATTACTTGTGACCTTTGATCCCAATAGAATTATAAGGAATAAGGGAGTATGTGAGCCCTTAGTGCTGTGGCACAGTTGACATAGCCTCAAATGCAAGCCGTCAAGGCCTATGCCCTGTAGTAGGACAGTCTCGAGCTTCATGTTTATCAGCCATCTCCTCCTTTGATTAAGCCCTTGGATTCTGGTGGCTGGCAGGATTTAGGCTGGTCCCTATAGTAGAGGTGGTAGTAGTGGTAGTTAGTCCAGAGACTGAGGAGACAGCAGGCTTATGGAATTCAGCCGAGGACAGAGGTCGGGGAAGGCAGCTAGAAGAATAGTTTGGTCCAGGCAGGAGGTCAGGTTCAGTTGGCAGGCAGTCATGGTCAGGTCTAAGCAAGAGATCAAGATCTGGAGCGACAAGCTGAAGGTGTACATGGGGACAGAGAAGACACTGAAAAGGACAACAAGGAAAACAAGTTGGATGGACTGGGCTGGAAGGCAAGGCTGGATTGGAAGGCAAGGCTAGAGAGACAAAGCAGGAACCAGGAATGCAGAAGACGCAACCCGCACTGCACAGGAATACAGGAGACCTGTTGCTATGGCAAGGAAAGGAAGTCCAGGAAGCCCTTAAATAGGGCTGAAGTGCTGATGTCATCGATGGGGGCTGTAGGTACTTTCCTGCCATGGCCCTTTAACTAGCATGCGGTTCAGCATGCGCGTGCCAAGAGAGGATCAGGAGAGCGACTGAAGATGGTTGTATCCTGTGCCACATGAGGAGAGCCTAACAGCTTCCTGGCACAAGCTCCTTGCCAGCTCCTCTGACTTCAGTAAGCCTGCTATCTCTGATGTGTCTCTGGACTCTTAACGACCACCTCTGCCATAGGGATCCGCTTAAGTCCTGCTGGCTGCCAGAATCCAAGGGCTCAACTTGCAGAGGAGGCGGCTGGTAAAGATGAAGCTCCAGACTGACCTATCACAGGGCATAGGCCTTGAGGGCTCACACTTGAGGCTACTTCAACTATGCCACAGCACTAAGGGCTCACACACCTCTTTATTCCTTATAATTCTGTTGGGATCAACGAACACAACTAGTTGAGAAGCTTTAAGTCCCAAGTCCTCTTTAAGTAGGCATTGGGAGTGAGTCCAGCGGCTCATGGGGCCTTTACTGCAAGCCACAGATCTTAACAGTACTCCCTCCAAAGTCCCTTCCCCATCTTCCTGAGACCAGGTAATATTGGGGAATATTTTGTGGAAGACTTTGAGAAGTTGTGGGGCTTGCAGGTTAGCTGCTGGTTCCCAAGAATTTTCCTCAGGTCCATAGTTCTTCCATGAAATGAGATACTGTAATTAATTTCATACCTTATTTATTTATTTAAGACTTTATTATACTGATATTAGTAGTGACATCATATCGGTTTACAGTAGAACTACAGATTAGAAATTACAATAAACAAGTATCAGGGAAGGGATTACATAGGAACAGAGATACAGCAAGGAGTTTGAGATACAAGCACAACAGGCTGGTTGCAGGAATATGCAAAACCAGAAAACAGTGAAACCTTATGTAACATGAGGATCTCTTGTACCATGAATTGGCTATCTTCTTCGGTGGCCACTTCAGTTGTCTGGAGGGGTGGTCTGCCCAGCCAAGATATAATGGCTGGCTTTAACAGAGAGACATGGAATACATTGTGAATCCTCAAAGATGGTGGTAGTCCTGAGTTTGTATGCCTTAGGATCCATTTGACGTTCGATAGGAAAAGTTACTATGAATTGTCAAGCAAACTTCATAGAAGTTATCCTGAGTTTCCTGTCATCTTGTTCTTTAGCACATTTTGCCACTTTGTCCAGAAGAAGGTGGGTCTTCTCCCAGAGCTTTTGAAACTCCTGGTCTGTCAGGTTGGCTGCTGGATAGTTGTCAGAGATAGGAGGATGTTGCCCAAAGACTATATAAAAGGGGGATGATTCTGTGAAGCTACTCACATGGTTGTTATGAGCAAATTTGGCCCATGGAAGGAGAGAGGCCCAGTCGTCTTGACGTAGAGTCATATAAGCCCACAGAAAGGCTTTGAGGCTTTGATTCACCCGTTCGGTTTGGCCATTACTTTGAGCATGGTAAGCGGAGGTAAAATCCAACTTGGTTCCAAATTTTCTGAACAGGCCTTTCCAGTATCAGGCTGTAACCTGAACTCCTCTATCTGAGAGGCTGTGAAGTGGTAGCCATTGCAGACAGAAAATGTGTTGCACAAAGAATTTAGCTAATTCAGATGCAGATGGGAGTCCTGGAAGGGGAATGAAATGTGCCATCTTGGAGAATCTATCCCCAACCATGCATATGATGGTATTGTTGTTAGAGAGGGGAAGGTCACAGACAAAATTGTGGTCAAATGGGTCCAGGGTTCCATGGGAGCCAGCAGCATTTGTAACAAACCCCACAGCCTTACTCTGACACTTTTATGTATGGAACATGTAGGGCAAGCTCCTATGTAACACTGAACGTCTGTCTTCTTCTGTGACCACAAATAGTGTCGCACAATTAATTCCAAAGTTCGACTAATTCCAGGATGACCAGATAGGCGGGAGTCATGTGCCCACTTGATGTAGGTGTTGGGGTACTACTGTCTTGCCAGGAGTAACTGTAAAAGTGGCAGTGACCATAATTTTGGCTGGGTCAATAATGTGCTGTGGGGTTTCCAGGGTCCCCTCAGTATCAAATGACTGGGAGAGAGCATCAACTCGACGGTTCTTGTCAGCTGGCTGGTACTGTAACTCTAAGTTGAATCAAATGAAAAAGAAAGACCAGTAGGCTTGTCTGGGGTTTAGCCTCTGAGCTTGTGCCAAGTGTTCAAGATTCTCATGATCCATACAAAATGATCACTTGATACTTGGTCCCCTCCAGTAAATGTCACCATTCTTCTAATGTTAGCTTGACCGCTAGTGGTTCGCAATTACCGATGGTATAATTTCTCTCTGCCAGAAAGAATTTCCTTGAAAAATAGGAGTAAGTCATGAGAGTACTATTAGAATTGTGCTGTAAGAGGAGGGCACCTACCCTGAGGGTAGCGGCATCAACCTCTAGATTGAAGGGTCTAGATGAATCTGGATGATGTAAGGTGAACTCCTTTTAATTCAAAGGCCTGAATTGCATCCAAGGTCCAATTCCTGTTGTCTGAACCCTTTCTTGTGAGGGCTGTGAGTGGACTGCCAAGGTGGAATACTCAGGGATGAATTGCCTGTAGTAGTTTGCGAATCCTAGAAAGTGTTGTATCGTTTTGAGGCCTACAGGGTGGGGCCAATCTCTGCATCCATCATTTCTCTGCGTCCATCCAATGGCCTTGACATAAGATGATATACCCCAGAAAGGGGAGTTCTTCCTATTCGAAGATACAGTTCTCTAACTTAGCATAGAGATGGTGCTCATGGAGCCTTTGAAGAACCTGTTTCACATGGTGGTGGTGCTCAGACAATGACTTTGAGAAGATCAAGATGTCATCTAGGTAAACCACCACATCTGAGTAGAGCAGGTCCCAGAAGATCTTGTTTACCAAAAACTGGAAGATTTCGGGAGTGTTGCACAACCCAAAGGGCATTACTAGGTACTCATAATGTCCATCTTGGATGTTAAAAGAGGTCTTCCACTCATTGCCTTCTTGGATTTGGATCAAATTATATGCTCTGTGGAGGTCCATCTTCGTGAGTATTTGTACACCCTGGAGGCAGTCAAAGAGCTCTGAGATCAAGGGAAGCAGATATTAATTTTTCTTAGAAACTGAGTTGAGACCATAATAATCAATGCAGGGACATAATGACCCGTCCTTCTTTCCAGCAAAAAAATATCCAGCCCTTGCAAGTGATCAGGAGGGATGAATAAAGCCTTGGTCCAGATTCTCCTTTATATATTTAGACATCGCCTCTGTTTGGGGTGCAGAGAGCAAATACACTCAGCCTCTAGATAGAACCTTGCCTGGGATGAAATTTATGGCATATTCATATTTATTTATTTAGAAACTTTTATATACCGGTATTAGTGGGAACATCATACCGGTTCACATCTTAACTGAAGGCTTGGAAAATACATTTCAACAGGGAAAGAGAACTGGGCGAAGGGGTTAACTAGAGACAGTATGGAAGGATAGATTAAAAAACAAGAGAACATAATATGACCTGTTATTTACGGAATATATCAGCGAAATCGGGATACTTTGGTGGCAAGCCTGAAAGTTTGGAGGTGACAGTCCGGGCTGCAGATACCACAGGAGAGACTTTGGTAATACATTGTTCATGACAATTAGGACCCCATCAGGCAGTCTGCATCATTGCCTAGTCTATGAAGGGCTGATGAAGCAGGAACCAAAGCAGGACCAAAATGATGGTGTTGATTGCCTTGAGTAAAATGTAAAGGCTGACTTGTTCTACCCCAGTTTGCAAGGTCAGTGGTACTTCATCTTAGTAATCTGTCCCGGCAGAGAATCTCTGTAAATTGAGGATATCGAAAGCAGGGAATTCAAGTGAACTGTGGGTATGTTATAGTGTTGAACCAGAGCCTCATGGATAAAGCTACCTCTACCACCAGTTTCCAGGAAGGCAAGAACATTGCCAAGGATGTCCTCACAAGACAGGTGTACTGGAACCAGTAGTTGTGGAGGGGTGCAAGAATGACCTAGGGTGGTCTCTCCAACCAGACCTAGGTCCTTGAGTTTCCTGGTTTGTTTGGGCAGCACCTTGTGAGATGACTCAGGGCAGCACAGTGTAAGGAAAGATTGCGTATACGAAGCCTCTGCTTCTCACCGTGTCAGATCCTAAAATGATCCACTTGCATGGGTTCTACTGGTGGCGAACCTGACTCTGGAGAGAGGATGGTTAGTCACAGGTCTCTGAAAATTTGGAGCAAGATGAACAGTCAAACTTCTTTCTTTGGCCCATTCCTGAAACCTCAGGTCTATTCACATGACTACACTGATCAGCCCCTCCAGGATAGGTGGTAAGTCTCTGGCCATCAGCTTGTCCTTACCGCATTCTCCAAGTGCCTATCAGAAAATTGCCATCAGGTTGTCGCTGCCCCACTGGAATTTGGAGGCCAAGGTGCGAAATTGCATCACATACTCCTCCATAGACAGGGAACCTTGTCTGATCTGCAGGAGTTCTGAAGACTTGGAAGTTGTGCAACAGGGCTTGTCAAAAATTGTCAGAACTCTTGCAAGAAGCGATCCAGATCCCCTAGGAATGGGTCATCCCTTTCCCAGAGGGGGGAGGCCCAGGCCAATGCAGTGCCACCCAGCAAGGAATGAATGTAGGTTACCTTGACTTGGTCTGTCGGAAATAATAGTTCCTGTAACTCAAATTGCATCCAACACAGGTTAAGAGAGACTCTACAGCTTCTAGAATCCTCATCATACCTCAAAGGCTGGAGACAAATGGAGTGTGGGCATGGCAGGTCAGAAGACGGGTGCTGGAGCAGGCACCGGGGCAGGTTGGGCTGTAATCTATCTTGCTGGTATGAAGAACCATCTCTTTCATTGCGGTGCATCTTGCCTATTCCTGTGTCTAGGGGCACCCTACAGGTAAATTCAGTTTTGTGTCTCTATCATTTCCTCACCCATTTCAAAAGCCTTATTGATGTCCTAGACAGACAACATCCGCTGCATCTCCCTAATCCATACCACTTTGTCACCTCATTAAAGATGAGAATGAATCAGGTTGATATAACAGGGTCTTCTATTTATAAAGCCATGGTCTCTCAGGTCTTGCAATTTACTTCTTCAGAATCCTGTACTGCCCTTTTCTTTAATAGTGTTTCCATAGTTTTGCCCACTACTTTACATGTGGAATAATTAAAAAATGGCTGCCTCATTCCTTTAAAGAGATTTTCTCTCCTCTTGGAAAAAGCCTGCATATTGTTCCTGGTGGTAGTGTACATTTTGCCACTGAGCTGTAAAGTGTGCAGATATCTTCTCCCTCCAACACACATGCTGAATACCTGTATCCTGCATTTTTCTAAACCTGTAAGGTCCTTGTCAGGAACTTTGCGCTTGACACTGTAAGCCTATATTCACATGTGTAACTCCTGGGCTCTTAGTCCCAGATTAAAGCCCCAGGAACCACATCTCAAACAGCCTTAGATTAAAGTCTTCCCATTGATGTTAATTCACCCGAGTGTTCAAGATTTCCTTAGTTAGGGGGTGGGGAAGGAGAATAATCTTCTTCTAGGTCCTGTGCATTGCATTTACTCAAATCTCATTATAATATTCTTGTAAACAGCACTAATGATCACATCAGCAATAGTCACACTGGAAGCATTGGACGGTTTTAATAATGAATGGTGAAACTGATGAAAGCTCTTTATTCGCAATTTATGTCCACAATCTGATGTTACATTTCCATTTCTTAGTAAATTTGTGACTTTAGCTTCTGTTGAATTAATTTGGGTCATAAAGCCAATTCCAATGGTATTTTGTCAATTTTTCCCTTCCTTATGGTTTAGTGCAAGTAAAAACATCCCTCCCTTTTGGCTGGTAAGCATGGTCTCGTTCTCCAATTTAGAAGTTACTTCTCTTCATACCTGTCTTGTACTTTTTCTTCCTTCTTCTTCTTACTCCTCACATGATACCCGATGGGTACCTGGTTTACCCCTCTGTTATCTCCTTGAGATGGTAATGAACCAATGGATAGGTACAAACAGTCTCCTCCTCTCACTTCTACTCCTACTTCTTTTCTCCTTCCTTCTGGAAGGGATGATGACCCACTCCTTCTCCAGAACTATTCACAGTCCGCCCATGTTCTCTGGATGAGAAACATCACTCATTTAATTGACATACACCGGGACTCTGGTCGAGTACCCAGGCATGGTAGCAAACAAGATTGAAAAAGGGAAGTCCCCTCTCAAGGAACAAAAAAGGTTCTAAAACATGGTCTCTAGCTGAGCAAAGGTTCTCAGTCTCTTCTGAACCCAGTTCTCCTGCCTAGAGACCCCAGAGGTTTTCCTTCTTGAAAATAAATAAAACCAGGGAGTAGCCATGGACATTCTGTCCCTGGAATGGCCAACTTAAGATTCAATACTCTTAAGATGGGGGAGCTACCAACCCAGACTAATTATCTATTCGCTCTCCGTAACATTGGAATATTCCTTTTAGTTTCTGGTAGAGATCTGGTAGAATCTCTAAACATAGAAATAGAGAATATGATGGAAGATGAAGAATGCGGAACCCACCCGTTCTTAGGCTTTATCTTCCTATGATTAGAGGATAGAAACAGTTCAGAGAAGGGCTAGCAAAATGGTGCAGAGTCTATACCTAAAAGCTGTTTGAAATGATACAGATTTAAATATGTATACCCTAGTTGGGGGTAGTAGAATATGATGAAGACATTCAAATACCTGAAAGATATATGCACAAGAAGCAAACATTTCTCAGTGAGAACAAGAGGTCAGGGTATGAGGCTTCAAGGGGGGGGGGGGGGGGGGTAGAAGAATAAAATTATAAAATAGCTATTTACAGAAAGGTTGGTGGATGCATAGAATGGTCTCCCAGAGAAAAAAAGAGGTAAACAGTGGCGAGCAGAATTCAAATAAACAAGGGATAAGCACAGAGTATCTCTAGTTGTGATGAAGAAGCAAGGATAAAGTCAGAGATCATTTGGAGGAATATGGCATTGTACTGGGAGATAAATTGGGCCAAATGGTGCTTATCTGCCATCTTATTTTATTTTTGTATGAGGGTCGGGATCTTCTATGCCTTATCCCAGGCTTTCTTGAATTCTGTTTTGTTTTTGGCCTCCATACACAGACTTTAGGCCTTAATCCAAACCACTAGCACTATATTTGACTTGCCAAGCACGATCCTCATGGAGGTTTGTGGTTATCTGCCACAGACTCTGTTCTGTGACATGCCGAAAGGATGGATTAGGAGCAAACCTGACTTGGAACATCTTGTGGGAATTTGAATGAACATGGATAGGTCTTGGGTAAAATGTTTTATAGTTAACATCTGCCTTAATGCTTTATATCGGTTTTGTTGTGTTGAATATTTAAACTATGCAGTTGTAAATTGCATTTTGATGTGGTTTTTAATGCTGTGGAAAAGGTGGTTTTTATGCCAGAGTTAAGGCAGCAGGGCTAAAGAAAGTAACCATAATATCAGCTTGCCCGTTTCTTCACTCGCTTGCATCCTCTTTTGAACAGATTGCTGTCGTCTTATTTAAAAAAAAAAAAAATAAATCTTGTACACGCTTTGTACATGCATGCTCTTTCTCATAGCTGCACCCCTTCCCCCAGCTCTGCTCTTCAGCTATTCATTCTTTACTCTCATGTATTGTTGCACTTAGGGTCGGCACTGCCCTGATACACACACCCTTAGTGATTTTCATGGCTAAATAGAAGGAGCATTAAAATATGTTGGAGTGCCTTTTATCTGGCATGGCCAAGAGCCGAGATCATTCCAGTCAAAAGGTTTCTGCTATCTGTGGAATGCTCTATGATTCAAACAGCCAATCTGCCAGGGTGAACCAAATGGGAATCTAGATAAAAGAAACTACTGCAAACACTGGTCTAGCCTTGGGAATTGAGTACAAATCAAAATGAAAACATGGGGGGTGGGAGGCTGCTTAATAATTTAGCAGTTAAATATTTGGTGCCTAGTGTCTTAGCTTTAATAACATATGTTGTCCCCTTTCTTAGAGATGTATATTTTCTAAAAGTGATCTGCAGTTTATACCTGATTTAAAATTAATGTGAACCATTAGTTATAAGACACAGACATTCTCCATCTTCAAGCAGGACTGAATTAGCCATGATACATGGGGTGATGTCATCCGACAGCACCAAATGGATCCATCTCTCTAGCTCAGTAAAAGTTTTACTACTGAGCATGTGTGGGAGTTACCACGCGTGCACTGCCTTGTGAGCCCCTGGGTTTTTTTTTTCTGTCTGAAACTTTGCACAGATGTGTACCCTCTGTCTCTCTATTTTTCTGATTTTCTGCTTTTGCATTAAAATTTGCTTTCGAGTTGCCTCTCTGCCTCAGCAGCCCTTCAATAGCTCTTTTTAGTGCTAAATAAAAAAAATATTTAAAAAAAGCCAATATGTCCTGCTCCAAGAAGGCCAGAGCCAAAGGGTTCAAGGACTCTGTGTGTGGCCACAAAATGGCTATCAGCAACGGCACAATATCTGTTACAGGTGCCTGGAACCTGATCCTGACTCAGCTAACTGTTATGACTGATGTCCCCTAGATTGCAGTGGAGCCATACCTGGAAGAATGAGGAGTATTGCCTCCTCGGGCTCTCTCCATGCCGTGTTGAGCAGAAGCTCCTCAGGCAGGGCTCCTCCCCAACTCTGCTGCCAGATTCTGGATTTACCATAGTTCAGGGATTGAACAAGATGTGGAAGGATCAAGCACAGGAACCAGCATGCTTGTGTCATTTCCCCCTCTAAATGGGGCACTGAAGAAAAAGCACATTTGCCTGAGTTGGAGCCAGCAGTGCACACACTATTGGTGTAGCCAAAGCACCCAGCACTGTTGTTATACTGACCCTCAGTGCTGTTGATGCATCCAGCCCCAGCACCATCAGTCCACTCTGCACAGGAGTGGGGAGAGCAGTCAGCTCTGGGGAGCCCCGGAGGGGATGCTTCGCGGCTTCCATCCTCTGTGCTGGAGCCCTTGTCCCCATTTTGTCACCTCTTTCCAGATCCCAGGCCTTCCAGAGTGCCCTTCAATGTTTTTGGCCAGAAGCACACTACCGGGATCTCTCCTACTACATTTGGAGACTCTGGATCCTTTCTGCTCCATTGTGTCTTTGGTCTCCATGAAACCATCAGCACAGGTAGCCCAGGAGTAAGCCTTCCTCCTAGTACATGCTTTTGACAAGGATGACCCTATATTGGTTTCAGAGGAGGATGTCTTGTCTTCAACTCCAGATTAGAGGACACAACAGGCTATGGACCAGGTAGCTGAATTGGTGAAGATTTTCTTTACCTCGTTGATAGCCACTGACAAGTAGGACACCTTCAGCCTCTCCTGTCCAGGATTTCGGATTTGTTTCCTCAAGGGGGAGTCTCTCCCATTCTATGCCATGAGAACTCCCATCAAAAATCCCAGTGGTGGAAACTAGCCTGCCTCAGTTGGGTAGACCATCCCTCTCTGTGGAAGAGTCTAGCCAGCATTGAGGATGAAGTGCAGAACACCACCAACTAGGACCTGCCCTGGGAGGTTTTCCTGTCTGAAATGGATGTATCTACCCCGATCACCACCATCTTCATCAGGGTCATAGGTTATCATCCCTCCACCTCCCAATTCAGAAGAAGGGTGTACGGGGAAACTCTCAGACTCCTTATCTGAACTTTTGGTGTTTTCCTCTCTATTGGAAGACCTCTCGTACTCCAGATTCCTGGACAAGCTGAGCAAGGCAAACTGGTTCAACGTTCACAGGGACAAGAATCCTCACACAGACTACTTTGGATTCTGGAAACCTTTTCCAAACCAGTAGCTATCCCAGTCCATTAAATTCTGCAGGATCTACAAATAAGAATATGGGATAATCAAGCCTCCTGATCGCCAGTAGCCAGGAAATTAAACCTTAAATACAGAGTTCATTAAGCTCTTGGTTTTGATATGGCCCAACTACCATATCAGACTGTGGTAGTGGAGTCTGTGTTGAAGCAGGTTATAAATACCAGAATTAATTTTCCAACAGCCCTCAGGTAAGGACCTTTGGTTGTTGGACAGTTTTGGGGAAAATATCTTTTAGAGCTCAATATTCCATGCTCGCATTGTGATTCATCAACTGTATATGGTGCAATTCTTCAGACCGCATCGACAAGTTGAAGCCTCTGATGAAGTCTCTGAACAGGCTCTTCTGGATGTGGAAGAATGAAAGTGTCATCATGAATCTTTTTGACACCATAACAAGATCCTCTGCAGCAGACATTGGAGCATGTTGGATGGCCTGGTTAGGACCAGCAGCCTGCATGAGGAATGAGGATGTTCATGACAAGTTGACTGATGTACCATGTTCTGGGATGATCTCACTTCAGGGATAAGGTCAGAGAAACCATGGTCTAGATTTGGGAGCAACATGCGGCCATTCAGTCTGTGTTGGTAAGAGCAGATCAGCCTTCTTCTAGATGTTCTTACTTTGTTTTTTTTGTATTTAAGTGTTCCTCCTTCCAGGGTATACCACTTCTGCTAATATCAGTGGTATCATGCTTCACCTGAGCTTTTGCAACAGCAGCTTGTGACAGAGACATCTGCTTGAGAGACATCATCCTAAGATGCTACAACAGCCCTAGCCAAGCTAGACCTAGCTTTTGATGAGACCGCACTCTCAGGCTTTGACCCTTCTGTTAGGGGACAGAATTCATCTGTTCCTTGAGGAATGGTGGAAGATCATAAAAGACCGTAGGGTCCTCATAATTGTGGAATCTGGTCTGTTGCACTTCTCCCACCATCCAGTGCTGCACCAGTAATTAGCTTTCAATTGAGATCTGTCTCATTTGACCTAGGTTTGTCTTGAGGTAGAGTTGCTTCTTAGCCAATGGGCAATAGACCCTCCTGAAAATCATAGCAAAGGGTTCTATTCCTGATATATCTTTATCCCCAAGAAGTCGGGGGGATTGGGACCCATTCTGCATTTATGAAGACTGCGCAAAAGCATGTTATGGGAAAAGTTCAAAATGAGCTCCCTCTACACCTTCTTTCTCTTCATCCAAGCAGGAGTCTGGATATGCATCCTGTATCTAAAGGATGCTTATGCTCATATAGCCATCTATCTTATTGGAACAACCTCAGGTTCCTAATGTATCCTCTCCCCTTTGGCCTCTTGGCAGCCCTGAGAGTCTTCACAAAATGTCTGGTGATAGTGGCAGCACCCCTTTGTTGTCAGAATATTTGTTTTTCTCTTACTGGCTGGTG
Source organism: Rhinatrema bivittatum (assembly GCF_901001135.1). NCBI lineage: Eukaryota > Metazoa > Chordata > Amphibia > Gymnophiona > Rhinatrematidae > Rhinatrema > Rhinatrema bivittatum. The sequence continues at coordinate 569,119,599 of NC_042617.1, forward strand.
ATGGGACCTTCTCAAGCTGGGTCATTGGCCTGCCTGCAGAAGATAATCCAGCTCCTTCATTCACTGTTTCATAGTCAACTTTGCAAAGTCGAACCTCATCCCCACCCAAAGAATCAAGTTCATTGGGGCATAGATAAACTCATTGGAAGAGAAAGCATTACTCCCAATCAAATGGGCAATTTTGCCTTCAAGTGCGGGTCCAGAATTTGCTGCAGTGAGATTGTCCCAGCCCAAGCAATCCTTGTAGTTCTCAGACATTTGAGGGCAGAGGTCCCCATGTGTTCTCCATTTGAGCCTTCACTCTGTGAGTTCAGCCGTGTCAGCCATTGTCACATCCATTAAGGATAACCATGGAGATGAAAATGTCTCTCCGATGGTGGCTGGAACCAAAGGATCTGGAAATAAAGTAGAACTGAAAGAAAGACACTTATCATAAAATGCTGGTGATTGATGCATCCATTAAAGGGTTGGGTGCGTGCCCCAGCTTCTTCCAAACACAAGGGACTTGATCAGCAAAGAACATGTGTTCCAAATCAACTGCTTAGAGCTATGAGACATTCATCATGTGCTGAAAGTATTCAGGGAAAGAGAATTGTAATCCAAACTGGCAACCAAGTGACAATGTTCTATGTGAACAAACAAGAGGGCACAGGGTTCTAGACTCTCTGCCAGGAATTTGAGGATTTGGGAGTGGGCTGTCAGTAATGGAGTTTGTCTTCATACAACTTACTCTCCAGGGACCTCCACACACTGGAGGATTTCCTCACCAGGGTTTTTTGGCCCCACAATTGATCACTGGCCCATCAATCGGATTGTTTACATCAGAAAGCAACAGGACAGTTGTCAAATTATGCTCCATTCTTCCAAGCAAGTTCAGGTGTATTATGAATGCTTTTCTGCTAAAGTGGGATGCAGATCTGCTGAATGCTTTTCCTTCACTTCCTTTGGTGGTGAAGATAGTGCAGAGAGTGCTCAAATATTGGGCTCATTTTATCCTCATTGCTCCAGCATGGCCCAGAAAAATATGGTTCTCTTACCCCATCAAGTTATCAGTTTGTCCACTGATCCCTCTGGGAACTGATCCAGCTCTGATGGCTCAAAAGGAGAATAGTCTGTCATCAGAGCCTTCTCTCTCTCAGCTTGACTCAATGGATGTTGACAATGCTGAGACCATCAAGCACTCATTATTTAAGGAGGTTGAAGACATTGTGATCTCTGCCATCTATCAGAAGAGTGTATGGCTTTAAATAGAAATGTTTCTTCTCTTGGTGTCAAGCAGGCTCCTTGAATTCTATCGCCTGTCCTCCAAATGATTTGCTCGAGTACTTGTTTTCCCTCTTCTCTTCAGATCGCAGTATGCCTTCAGTCAAAGTGCATCTCAGTGCCATCCATCCTTTGGTGTTGAAGTCCATGAAGGGCTTTTGGCATATGAAGCCTACAGATGTGAAATCCCCTGTGCCATGGGATCTCAATGTCATCCTAACACAACTCATGAAACCTCCCTGTGAGCCACTGGAATTGGCTTCCTTGAAACGTCTTACGTGGAAGGTGGTATTCTTAGTCACTATCATTTTGGCTAGAGTCAGTGAGCTACAAGTGTTGATTCCATAATCTCTGTACCTACAATTTTTTTTTGCAATAGGGTAGTGCTCTACATTTATCCCAAGTTTCTGCCTAAATTGGTTTCTGCATTTCATTTCAATCATGCTGCTGTTTTGCCCACTTTCTTTCATTTATTTATTTATTTTAAATCTTTTCTATACTGACATTAAGTTATATACCATCACAATGGTTTACAGGTAAGCACATAAATTCAGTAGGTGAATGTGTACAATGGTATATTCTAACAAGTCTAATCGACTTGGACTCACATGAACTCCAATATTTAAGGTATCAGTGTAAGTACTCAGTGGAAATGTCACTCTGTCAAATATCAAGGAATTCACCGGTACTATAGTACTTATTAAACAGACGCTTAGGTTAATTTTGACCTATCATAATAGGCTTCATCTGAATAGCAATTTTGCTAGATGATATGCCGTATGTATAATCATCGGTCAATAGCAAGAATCCATTTTTTAAATATTTTCTTTTTGCTTAATGTGATTAGTGAACTTAGCTTAGAGCAGTCGCTGAAGCCATCACTATGCCTGACATGGTTCCATGTTTCGAACTCTCCAGGTTCTTTGTCAAGGGCTAATGTTCAGCGTTGTATTTGTAGTCCCTTAAGATTCGGGTGATCCTGAATTCAATGATGGCGGATCGGCTTGATTCGATCAAGCCGATCCTGAATTCAATGATGGCGGATCGGCTTGATTCGATCAAGCCGATACGCCATCCTGATCCGCAATCCTGAATTCAATGATGGCGGATCGGCTTGATTCGATCAAGCCGATCTGCCATCATTGAATTCAGGATCACCCGAATCTTAAGGGACTACAAATACAACGCTGAACATTAGCCCTTGACAAAGAACCTGGAGAGTTCGAAACATGGAACCATGTCGGGCATAGTGATGGCTTCAGCGACTGCTCTAAGCTAAGTTCACTAATCACATTAAGCAAAAAGAAAATATTTAAAAAATTGATTCTTGCTATTGACCGATGATTATACATAAGGCATATCATCTAGCAAACTGCTATTCAGATGAAGCCTATTATGATAGGTCAAAATTAACCTAAGCGTCTGTTTAATAAGTACTATAGTACCGGTGAATTCCTTGATATTTGACAGATATTCTAGCAAGTGTCATAGGGTTTGGTTACATCATGTCTAATTAAAAACTTGTTTGAAGGGTGAGTTAGATTTGACTATATATACATGTAAGTTACTTCTTCACAGGTCTAATTCTCATGTTCTGCGTAATATTATTAGTTAACCGTGAGATACACAAATACCTTTTGTAATGCATGTGTTGAGAGCATTACTGTGTGCTTGCTGTTCTTCCTCCTGTGCCTGCATACTTTCTATTCTCTGCTCTCTTTGTAGAATACTTGTTTAAAAAGCCAGGTTTTTACATTTTTTTTTAAAGGTTTTGAGATCTCTTTGTAATCTGATCTCTAATGGCATAGTGTTCCAGAGAGTAGGACCTGCTACGAATAGAGCCCTTTCTCTTACATGGGTTAGTCTTGCTGTTCTTACTGAGGGAATGGTTAGGAGTGCTTGTTAGCTGATCTTAGATTTCTGTGTGGGACTTGTACCTGTAATGCTGTATTCAGCCAATCTGCTTTTTCATCATGTATTAATTTATGTATTGTACACAGGGCTTTGTAATGTATTCTGTGTTCTGTGGGTAACCAGTGTAATTGTGCTAGAGTTTCCATGATGTGGTCCCTCCTTCTTTTGCCAGTTAGTATTCTAGCTGCTGTGTTTTGTAGAATTTGAAGTGGTCTTAATGTTGTATTCGGAAGTCCTAGTAACAGTGCATTACAGTAGTCAGTGCTTGAGAAAATTAGTGCCTGGAGCACTGTCCTAAAGTTTACTGGTATTAGTAGGGTGTTTTAGTTTCCTGAGAATCATGAGTTTTGCGTAGCCTTCTTTTACCTTTAGTGATATGTGCTGTTTTAGATTGATTTCTGGATCCATTATTACTCCTAGGTTCTGTACTCTTACAGCTAGTTCTATTTTTTGATTGTTTTTGAGTGTTATTGGTGTTTGAATGACCTCTATATTTTTCATTACTTCATGCACATAAAAGGGAGAAGACCCCTCCAATTGCTGGACTGTAAAAGGTCTTTGGTCTATTACTTGAGGAGGACTCAACCATATCATCAGGCTTCTCAACTGTTTGTGACATATGATCTGAACAGACTGGGCAGGGGCATGGCTATCACCAAACACACTTCATCTAACAAACTAGCAGACAGTATTATACATTGCTATGCACTGGCTAGCCTTCAAAACACATTCTAGATTCATCAAGTAGGAGCCATGACCACCTCAGTGGCTCACTTAAGAGCTGTCTCAATTGAAAATATTTACAAAGTTGCAACATGGTCATCAGTTCTCACCTTCACATCCTGCTACTGTCTGGACAATCTCTTAAGAAGTGATAGTAGCTTTGGGCAAGCACTTTCATGCAGCTCATGGAAAGTCTAGGTTGCTTATTCAGCATGTGCTCCACTAGGCAACCCTCAGCTTGGGACTCCCTATGTGTCATGGCTAATTCGAATCCTGCTTGTCAATGGAGAAAGCAAGTTTGCTTACCATAAACGGTGTTCTTTATATCAGCAGGGTGAATGAGCTATGCTTAATTCTTGCCCATCTACCAGGAGAGTTGATTACCTAGCTAAAGCTAAATTCTACAATCAAATGAGGGACTCACGAGGCAGCGAACGTGAGGGGACTCCCGAGCATGCTCAGTAGTAAAACATTACTGAGTTAGAGAGATGGGTCTGTTTGGTGCTGTTGGATGACATCACCCCATGTATTATGGCTAATTCATCTTGCTGTCTATGGAGAACCCCGTTTACAGTAAGCAACTTGTTTTCATAGCAGAGAGCCAGAGTATGTTATTCTTTAAAAAAAAAAATGCCTATAGGTTATTCCTAGAGCTATTTGTACAACATATTTCAGTGGCATCTTAGCTGGTGGGCCCATAATGGAGAAATCGCTGTGTGCTTTGTGGTGGTGACATGAGCTTATGATAAGGTTGCTGGGGTGATAAAGCTATGGTCAGGGCCCCTGACAGTTATGTGCTGCTAATATGCCAATGGTCTTGTTGAAGGCTGCAGGGGAGGTAACATAGGATACGCTAAGCAAAGCATCTTGAGCCGCTGCCCACGCTATGAAACACTGATAGTTTATGAAAGGCTTGGCAGCATGCACAATATTATCTCTGGCTATTCTCCTGACCCAAGTGGTGAAGAGTTTTTTATTTTTTTTTTTTTTAACTGATCTACAAGAAAAGGAATTGAGGGAAGGGCTGAAATATTACCAACTGCAGTCAGGGAAACACTCCCCCTAGTCTGGGTGCTTGTCCATTGCAGGCAGGAGTTTCACACCTTGATCACATTGTCTTTTTGTTAATTGGATGCAGACATGAAATGTGCACTTGATGTTACAGAAAACAGATGCATTTGAAATGTGATGCGATAGGAAAATGTGGAAGATTAGCTGGAACGACCTGATCTCAGAGGAAAGGATGCATAAAATGATGGGAGGTGAAAGAGCCTTGGTAGAAGACCTCGTTGAAAGGAAAATGCCATCTGCTGGTCATGTACTCTGTTTCTAGTGGTGCATTAGGTAATTTAGGGCCTGAGGTAATAAAGTGCGCTTGGCAGAGCACAGTTTTAACCCCCCCGTTTTTGTGCACAGATTTTACTCCTAATACAGCAAGGTGTTTTGCCTCCAAAGAATGTGCATGCAAAATTGTGCACATTTGGGCAGCTCCTTCACCTGGAAATCTGATGCTAACAAAGGTGCTTGTTATCCCCGAGCGTGCATAGACTCAACCCCTGATTTGTCAACGCTCCAAATTTTGGTTAGTGGCATAGCGTTCCTGGGACTGGTGTTACTATGTGTAGTGGGACGGGGATCCTGGACTCAGGGATTTAAGCACAGACAAATGTGGGTTTGTGCACAAATCATTTTCCACACACAAAATATGATTTTATGCTCACACATAATTATCTCTGTTTCAGGCAAAGGCTATGGATAAATAATTTGGTGAAGGGCAATGCTCTGTATTTGAGTATGGCAGGTTTTTGCGCTGCATGTTTTGTGTGCCTTCCTGTGTGGGGAGAGCATGATTTGTATGCATAAATGTTTTGCTCCTAAAATGGGCCTACAAAACATAAGTAAGGAAAACGATGCTTCTAAATCCAGTTACTTGGGATTTATGTGCAGAAGTCACGTTTTTATGCAGGCTAAGCTTTTTTTTTTTTTGTGCGCACATAATGCATAACTTATTACAATGGCCTGTTAGTATTGGAGGGTAAAAAGAGAGAAGAAAAACAAGAGGCGCAGCCTGGGACAATGACATATCTAATGGGTCTCGCAACCAGAAGCCCTTTTTCATCATAAAGAAACCCCTGAAAAGGATTCTGGCGGGTGGAGACCACTTGACCTCTACTTGGGTGCTAGGCTAAACTGAGGAATGTAGGAATTACTGTAGGATAGCAGAAGCTGTTGGTTTGCTGCTGATTGTGTGTGGGAAGGTACAGTACCCTGAATGGCCACCAGATGGCCAGGATGCATTTGTGCTGTGTCATGGTGAAAGATTGGTTAGTGGTTTTGTGGAAACGTTCCCCTTTAAGATGGGTAGGGAGCAAGGCCCTATAGAGGGAGTATTTACTTCAGGGCTGGTTGACAAGAGAAGTAGGAGTTTGAGAGAGCTCAGCCAGGGACTTTTTATCTAGCGCGACCTCTCTCCAGATCTTCCCCTCGAGATGGCGTTAGGGGGGACCCATCAGGGTGGGTGGAGGGGAAGTCAGGGAAGAGTGTGGCATGAAGTGAGATGGAAGGCTAAGATCCAGGGACACCGGGGAAGTCCCCTGCACTTTTTTATTTTTGGATGGGGCAGAAGACATTTCTGGAGGGTTACCGTTTCTCTGGAGAATGGAGAGCATGAATGAGTACTGAAGCATTTTGTATGGGAGAAATTGATGTTAAGACTGTGAGAAGTACGATCTATTGAGGAAGAGGAGAAACAGTGGAGCATGAGGGAACTGTTTCCACTAAGCACACTTTGAAATATCAAAGGGAAAAGTGAGGAAGGTTCTCCTAATCTAGGGAAAGGTATAGATAATTTTGGATTGTGTAATTGGCCTTTTTATCTTATTCAGTGCTTTCTCTCTCTGTTACATACTATGGTGGCTGGTAACACCAGAAAATAAAAGTTTGCTGTTGGAATTTATTTGCAGAGCGTGTTCTCGTTTTGTGCTGTGGTAAGATTTGGGCAGGGGAGATAGCAGTCAGGGGGGGTCTCATGGAGGGGATTCTCTTAATCTTGAGATCCCTTATCCAACTCAGGCCTTCCACACCCGCTCCTTGCCTCTGAGCCTGGTTCCAGATTCCTTTCTGAATCCTCCTGAAAAGACCGGTGCTTGGCTCACTCCGGTGCCGGACCATCTCACATTTTATGATGGAGTCAAGGTCTGGAAACCTGGGTGAAATAAAGAGGAAAACTGGACACAGAGAGAGCTGATGCACCATAATGGTCAACCTTTTCATCAACGTTGACCCTTGGGGATGACCACAGTTCCATGATAAGAACCTGAGACACTGGAAAATAAAAGAACTCTTAGTTTTTTTATTTGATTTTTTTTTTTGGACGGGTGGAGATTGGGAGGGAGAGGGTTTTGCCTCCCATTCGGATACTCTTTGACCTCTGTAACCATATCCAATCAGTGCAAGAGCTATAGCGTCATCTTTCTGTTTGGTCATTGCTGTAAGGGAAAAAAAACCAACACAGTTTTGATTGATTTTTAGAGTGGAAAGAATGGTGCAGTAGAGCATCCATTAAGCAATATTTAAACTCAGATTTTCTAACTAATTTGGAAAAAAAAAAAAAAAAGACAGCGTTTTGACAAAGAGTTTGCTTTGTTAGCAAGCAGGTCTTGTTATTTGTTTTTTTGTCATCAGATTTTGTGTTTAAATGGCAAAGTTTTCTGTTTTCCTCGTGCCTGTCCGTGCTCTGGAGCAGTCCCTGAGCCCATGTCTGAACAGGCATCTCTGCAGTGTCGATTCAGCTGCTGCATTGCAGGGAATTGTTAATGCATTGCACTGCAGTCTCAGGAAGCGTGTCACAGTGCCCTTCAGAAGAACTTGAACATGGATGCGCTCCGTGGCGGGGTTATTTATATTTAGGGCACGGAAGGAGCCATTTTTCTGTGACAGGCTCTTAAACCTTGGTGTTCTGAGCTGTAGAAAAAAAACAAAAAACGACTTCACGTTCTTCCGCTGGTTTGCCTTTCTCTGTGCAAAGTTTGGTTGCACAGAGATGAAGTGACGCTGGGTTTTTCCTTGACTCCGTGCCGTCGGCCACCCTTAGGATGTACTGCCGGCTTGGGCCTCCAGTGCTCTGAGGGTGAAAGAGTTGATACTAAAGGTTTATAGGTGGTAGTGCCTGGGTGTCTCAGGGTTTGGCCATGTGGCCACCTGTGCACAGCAATACACTTAAGCCTTGAGGAACCATTTAACAAGATGTATGACCTTTATAAAGCTCTTTACAGCAGTATTACCTTATTATAATGCCCTTGCAAGTTCTATATTTGCCACTGCTGTACTACTACTAGTACTACTACTATTACTACTACTACTACCACTACTACTACTACTTATTTCTATGGCACCACTGTACAGATGCACACAATAAACAGTCCCTGCTCCGTGGAGCTTACATTTAATTCGAGAGACATACAGACAAGTCCAGAAGTTTCAGGAAATGTATTTATCAAGCATGGTTAAAATTGATAAGGAGGAACCAGGGTTTAACATTTAAAAGCAGCAGGAAGAGTGCTATTATTATTATTTTTTTTTTAATTTAAAAAAAAAAAAAAAAAAAAGAATATGCTGAGGTGGGGCAGGGCACCCCATGAGGAACTGTCCACGTGCCATTCCAAGGCCCGCACGGGTGAGAGGAGGTGGCTGTGGGTTGGCGTGGTACCGACGCTGTGCCAGACACACGGGTGAGAGGAGGTGGCTGTGGGTTGGCGTGGTACAGACGCTGTGCCGGACACACGGGTGAGAGGAGGTGGCTGCGGGTTGGCGTGGTACCGACGCTGCGCCGGACACACGGGTGAGAGGAGGGGGCTGCGGGTTGGCGTGGTACCAACACTGGGCTGGACATACGGGTGAGCGGTGGGGGCGTGGTACAGACGCTGGGCAGGACATACGGGTGAGAGGAGGGGCTTCAGGTTGGCGTGGTACAGACGCTGTGCCAGACACACGGGTGAGAGGAGGGGCTGCAGGTTGGCGTGGTACAGACGCTGTGCCAGACACACGGGTGAGAGGAGGGGGCTGCGGGTTGGCGTGGTACAGACGCTGGGTCGGACATACGGGTGAGAGGAGGGGGCTGCGGGTTGGCGTGGTACAGACGCTGGGCCGGACATACGGGTGAGAGGAGGGGGCTGCGGGTTGGCGTGGTACAGACGCTGGGTCGGACACACGGGTGACAGGAGGGGGCTGCGGGTTGGCGTGGTACCAACACTAGGCTGGACATATGGGTGAGCGGTGGGGGCTGCGGGTTGGCGTGGTACAGACGCTGGGTCGGACATACGGGTGAGAGGAGGGGGCTGTGGGTTGGCGTGGTATTTTGTAGTTTGGTACTTGCAGGTGGTGGTTTCTTCTTTAGTTTGGGTGGAAGGAGGCAGAAAGGCTGCACTACTCCTATAGTGACACCTGGTGACTAGTCAAAGAGCAGCTATGGAAGCACTTCTGCATTTTGTTTTTTATTTTTTGTTATAGGAGGCAATGCAATGCATACTCTTTAAGTAGAGGGAGAGACAGGATATGGGAGAAAACTGGAGGATGCACAGGATGACTGCAAAATAGCTAGCAAGGCGAACCTGCGGAGGAGAATTTATTTTTTAAAAAAACTGTTCTGATTAAATTAGAATTGGGACCAACAATGAAAAATCAGTGTTATGGCTTTGCTTTGGCTGAGGAAGACCTGCACTTCCCTACAGAACCCAGCTGATGTGCCAAATTCAGCAGTGGCCCTAGGCTGCGATGCTGAGCAACGTCTAGGACCTTTCCCAGGAGCTGGAAGGACCTTCTCCGAGAGGCAAAGAGACAGAAGGGCTGATGCAATAAGATGAGCATTGAAAATTGGTGCTCCTATTGAATGCCCGTTTTCCTAACGCACACGTAGCCACGTCCCCTGGGCGCCTGATATGGTATTTAAATGAGGGGTGCACTGGGGAAGGATTGCGCATCCCTAGCTCTCAAATGCATCCAACGCCCACAATTGCAACAGGCGCTCGATTCGAGCGTCCTTTTTTTTTTATCCCGCTTCGATTTTGCCGAGGTTGCTGAAGACACCCACAGCTAAGCATCCCTTGCTATGGGCGTCTAAATTGTGCATCCAGAAGAATTTTTTTTTTTTTTTTTAAATCAAGCCAATATGCATTTATTTTTCAACACCGCAAGAGGTAAATTTAAGTATCCCAATGATGCTAAGTAGGAGGAACCACAGAGGACCGTATTTTTTACATTTCTCATGAGCCCTTGACTCGCGGGTTCACTTTATGCTACCTCCAGGGCTGGAGTTAAATTTTCTGCATTAAAAAGTGTGTGTTGGGTGCCCAGCGATTTTCTGCATCGGGGAGGGGGGAGGGGTAATAGCTAATAGCCCAATCTATGCAGAATTTACATGTGATGGGCACTATCGGCTATGCGTTTGGTTGGGCCCGTGTTTTGGATGCGCTGATCTCTTTATTGCATCGGGTGCCAGTCCCGCGCATTCAAAGCATGCGTCCTACCACGTTTTAAACCTGTGCGCTAGGCTGGGCGCACTTTATTGCATCGGGTCCCCCAGAGTCAGCAAGGGACAAAAACAATTTGTCGGTGCGGTAGCCGTGATCCGTAAAAAATACAGGCGCGTCAAATGGCGATTGTGCGTGCCCAGTCTGGACCGGAAGTATCTTAAGGAAGACTCTTGAAAGTGCTGGGGGCCGTTCCACCCTCTTGCTGCTGATCTGCAGTCACGTCTTCGGTTTGCCAGTCGCTCCTGCAGTCAGGTTGCTCAGCAGGGTGGCTATCGTGCCGAAGGTGCCGGGTCCTGCTTGGAAGGCTGCAATGATCCCCGCCTGCTCTCCTAATAAAATGTCAATGAAGTGCGGCATGTGCCTTGGTTACAGCTATGTGTGTCTGTCTGTCTGTCTTGCAAAGTGCAATGTTTTTCCACATTTCAACTCTTTTTATAAGTCGTAAATGTTAGACAGTGGCTGGACAAAAAAAAAATCAACTTGTCTGCAACATTGGACGAGGTTTGTGTCACTTTAGTATAACTGCGAGGCTGTGAGCAAAGGTCCCAGGTGCACCAAACAGAAGCCGGCATTGTCTTTATGGTTTTATGTGTAGTCTAGACTGGATACATTTAAATCAGAGTAGTAAAAGTCATTTATGCTCTTTTAGTTTCCTTGTGCATTTGACTAACACGAGGACAGGAAGAATTGCTTTCCAGTACAGAGTGTGTTTTTTGCTTTTGATGGGGGTGGGGTTATCTCCATCCCCTCCCACTTTTTCTGAATCACTCCGCCCCCCCCTTGTCCCAGGGGATTTTCCTGGGCAGCTGAATATCCTCATTGATTGGAAGCAGCTCAGGGAAACTCCGCTCTGAGGCTTGGCCCCCAGCACTGCTCCTCCCGTGAGCTGCAGTGGTGGCAGTGGCCTTCCTCCTCTTCCTCCTCCAGAGGGTTGAGCGTCTCCTCTCCGTGGCTTGCCTAACCCAGAGGTCCTGTGCCCACAGCACGAAGCACTGCAGTGGCCTGGGCTATGGGGCCAGCCCCTGCACTGTGTTGTAGCCTGGTTAATTCTAAAGCAAAGTTGTTTTTTTTTAAATCACGTGCACTACTAATCTGGTTTCATTGAGCAGTACTAATGTGCAGATCTGAGATTGCTTTCAGGCTGACTCATTCATACCATTTGCGCTGTCAAGTACGGGCTGCACATCTTGAATGAACCAGAGGAATTGTTTCATTCTAGTGAATCAAGGCTGCCAACTCCTGAAAAACATTTTTTTTACTGACAACCTAACTTTATTTATTTCTTTGTTTTGTTTTTTTTGATTTGTTTTGTTTTTTTTTACTGACCACCAGGACTGGCAGTGAGGATGTTTGTTTTTTAGGGGGGGCTGGATAGGATGGGAATATGAGGAGGTCTCCTCCAAATCTGCGGCTTTCCTTGAACAAAGTTCAACCCCAAACGGTTTACATGGGGAAATAATACACCGCTCCCCTTCCGGCGGACCTTTCTTCTCTGGCAGTCACAATTGAAGAACACAGACCCTACGCATCTCTTCCAGGTCCTGATGATGTCGGAGGAAGCTGGAGGAAATGTGTGCTGGCCGGGAGGGAGCTGGAAGTCTAATTTCCATGGCCTAATCTAAGCTGTGGACCTTTAGATTTGGGGGTTTTTTTTTTGGGGGGGAGGGGGTAGGAGTTTTGTTTTGTTTTTTATTTTAATACTGGCAGCCCGTGAATCAGGCAGATGGCAAACATGCAGTGGGTACAGACAAAGCCGTTTGTTTTCAGATGTTAGGCAGCCACATCAGTGTTTATAGGAGATTTGCACCTAGTTTTTCTGCGGGTACATTTTTTCCTTGCAAAACAAAAACTTGTAGTTTTGAAAATGACAAAACTAGACACCATATACTCCCTTGACCTAATCCTGCCTTTCAGACCCACCTACTTTTTCCGCGGGTAATGCTGCAGGCATTGTTGATCTCCCGTGCATGCTTTTACCGGTGCCAATTTATCGGGCTAAATAACCTTTGAAGATTGCCCTCCCCATGCCTTACATTTAGCCATTCTCATTACGGAGTGACTTTCAGCGCAAAACTCGAGAATCTTCTCTTTCTGAGTCCTTAAATCATATGTTGCTTGCCTAACACCATGCTCGTGCTGCTATTTAGAAACACTTGCCACGTGATCACGTTTTTTTTTTTAAATGGCTTCACTTTATTATTTGGATAAAAAATTCACCCAAAGCAGGGTACAATAAATTAAAACAGCAGCGCACAGTTATCCGTAAAATTGGAGGTCAAAGCAGCTCAACCATGTTAAGGTAAATAAATCAGCTGTACTTACTAAGCCAGTATAAAAGTCGCTATCTCGAAATATGTTTACAACAAATAATGCCTTCCACAAGACAACAGGATATAGGCAACACGTTCAAGGCACTCGAGGTTTCTCGTAGTCAGTTGAGTGGCTTTCTAGGGACGGAGAAGTTGAGGGTTTGCCATTTTAAAGGCCAGGCTTTTATTTGCTTCCTGAAATGGGAGTGGTCTTGCACTTGGTGGAGCTCTTCTGGGAGAGAGTTCCACAGGTAGCTCCTGAAAAAGATCATAGTCCGATATCTGTTCTTTCTATTTCTTTTGTCCATGGAGTTATGGAGGCTCCAAGAATGGATCTTAGTGGTTTGAAGGGCTCTCTCTCAAGAAAATCAATGTCAGGGTTTTAAATTTGGGTCTGTCGGGGACTGGTAACCGGTGTGGTTTGCATAGGATGAGCAGTTTGCATCTTTCAGTTATGACTGGAGTCTGTGGCGGTTCTTTTCTTGTACAGTGTGTTGCCGTAAGCCAGTCATGTGGTTACCATGGCACGAACAACTATGAGTAGGTTTGACTTCTCGATGAGCGGTCTTCATAATTTACGCAATTGGAAATGGCAGCTCTTTACTGTTGCCTGGATTTGTGGGAGCACGGTGAGCTCTGAGTCCAGGCGCTTTATATGTAGTTTTGGTGGGAGCTCATGGGTTCCAAAAAGGACTTTCAGATCAGAGACTTGCCCGTACCTGTTTTGTATTTAGAGAATCTCCATTCTTGGATGGCTTTCTTCCTTTACTCTCTACTAGATTTTCTAGCATTTTTCTTTGATGTTTGCATGTTCTTGGCTAGTGGGCTCACCCTGACCGTTGTCCCAACAGAGCCATCAATTTCTGTGCATAAAGGACTTCTGGGCCCTTTTATTGTCAGTATATGCCACCGCCAGATTTACTCAATAGGAGTGTTGAGTAATGCTGCTGATCAGCCATGGCTATGTCTGCAGATCACTGGCTTATGAACAAGGGAAGATGAAACCAAGGTGAGAGGTACGACCTCTATGCAGTGCCAAATTCCAGATAATAGATATTTTCAGGATGACAGAACTGGGCTGATGTCCATGGGGATTTTATTTCCCCGTGTACTTGGAATTTTCAGATAAAGGAGCTTTGGAGGTGAGGTGCTCTACTATGGTATAGTTAAAGCAAATAGAAACATTTATCCTTCCCGTGGAAGAAGTCATATGCCTAAGTATTATTATTATTTTTTGTTGTTGTAGACTGGTTAAATATTTTCTCAATATTTGTTTAAAAAAAAGAATCTTAAAGCTTGCTGAAATTAGTGACTGGATTTTGAAAACCGCAGCTGGGAGAAGAAAAGGGCTCCAATTAGTAGCAGGGAACTATATAGAGCACCCCTTCCTATAATGCGGGCATCGTCTTCTGTAATAACCGCTGGTGAAGTGGGGGGCGAGTGGTGGCGGAATAGAATGTGCTGGGGGTTTGTAATTATTTGATGTTTTGCAGCCCCTGCGCAGGGAAGAATAGGCCTTGTAGGGTGTTGCTCAGTGAAGTGTGCAGTTTAAAGTTACCCACAGTGGTGTCCATTGTCCTGGCCTGAATTGAATGATGATGTCATGTTTCATTTAAGGCTCTTAGCGCTGCCGAGGACGCTGGCTCCCCGCGCTCGGCAAAAGAGGCAGTGAGAAAGTTGCAAATCAGGTTTCTGCTGCTTGAAGCCTTTTGTGTCGATGGCTAAAGAGCTGACTCATGCGATATTCCTAGCAGAGGAGCTGCAGAGACGAGGAAAGGCTTCTGGTTTTACCCGCCTGGCCCAGTGAGGTAATTATGGATGGCTTTATCACTGGTGCAATGCACAGGTAGGAGAGAGGATAGCTGGGGTGGAGAGAGGAGCTGGAGATATTCCAGCCTTTCATACATGACCGAAATCTATTTTGCTCTTAATATGGCATTAGAGGGCACTTAGATTTGACAAATGGGGGGAAGGCAAGCTTTGTGATGGTTTGAAACAGGCGTTTCTATTGCTTAGGAAGTTTGTACTCTGTATCTGACTTGCTGCCCTTCTGTGGTAGGAGAGAACTGATCTGGAGAATAAATGAATATACTGTGGATTTTTTTTTTTTCATGCAAATAATGCACTATAGGAAAAGAGTAGTTTTTCCCTACCAGTCTATATCATAATGGCGAGAAAGGTAGGATGCACGCAGTATGAAACAAAACTGCCCAGGCAGACATTTGTTTCTCCTGCCTTTGTTAGGACATAGCCATGGATTGTTTGTTTTGTGCCTGTATTAATAAGACTGGGAAAAGAGAGAACCGGACTTCAGTGAAAATATTTTCATTCAACTATTTGGTGCTGCCGGCTTTTTTTTTCTTTATAGTATGAGGTTTTTTTTAGGGCAAGAGTTTTGTTTGATATAGTACACTGGGGAAATTCCCTACAACAGAGATTACTGTGTATATGTGTGTGTGTATATATATATATATATATATATATATATATATATATATATATATATAAATTTTACCCTGGTGGACCAGATTTAGATAACTTCCTGCATTTCCTGTATGTCAATGATAACTTAACAACGCTATTGAAGGTTATTCTGTCAAGTAGGAATGCCTTCCCTGCCCTACCGTCCCCTCCCCCCCACTGACAATTGATTAAAGTAGCCAAGATTTCAGATGATCAGACAAACAATTTAGAGAGGTATATATTTTTTTAATGCTTTACTGCTGAGAATTTTCTTCCTTAACCATTGTCTGATGGTGCACATACCATTAGTATATATATATATATATATATATATATATATATATATATATATATATATATATACGTATACACACCTCAGGTTTGTCATTGAAAACTCAGTAGTCAGCTTATGCATGTTTGAACTATTGCCTATGATGTTGCTATGTGCTGCCATTTTTGTGCTTTTGGTTATGGCAAAAAAAAAACCCCAAACCCAACTAAAAACTGATTTACTTTAAGGAAGGGAAATGGGACTGTCCTGCTGAGCTGCTAACTCTATTGCAACTTGTTCTTGTACTGTTATAGCAGCAATCTGTGGAGCCCATATTACTTTCCAAAACTAATACCGGTATATAAAAATGTTTAAATAAATAAATAAATAAATAAAATATATATATATTTTGTGTGATTCCTGAGCAAATCCATAATACAGGAAATCATCTACGCTGAGAAATATGCATTGAACATTTTTTTCGCAATACTAACTTGCGGTCACCACAAAATGTAACTAGTTAAGGGAGGCCCAAACCTTCCACCGTTCACTGGGATTCTTTGAAAGTGGTCTAGCAGATGGTGTAGTGGACCAGGCTCAGAGCGTGATCTTTACTGGACAGGAACATTCTCCCATTTATGGATGAACAGATTTTCCCTAAAGCGAATGGTGCCCTCCTACCAGTGGCAGGCCATAGGCACATCCCAACCCTGGAATAAGGAGGTTTCAGTAATGCCACAGGTGTTTCAACACAAAAAAATCGGGTGTCTTCAAGTGGCACTTCCACAGATTTCCACAATGCATCCAGTAACAAAAGCTAGTTTTAGCAGCACAACAAAATCCTTATCACAAAGAATTCATTCTTGGCAATATCCAGGCAAAATCCAGTTCTTCAGTAGCAGATTCAGACCCTTACTCACTCCAGAGGCTGAGATAAATGATGAGACTTCCATAGGCAGATTGTTCTCTCTGGTGTTCTCTCTCAGGGTTTCTTCCCAAAAAGAAGTTAGGCCTTAAGCCTAGGAGTAGAGTATCATTATTACTCCGTCCATAGAAAAATGTTGCCTCAACTGGTTTCTGCACCAGAGCAGGGCAGAAGAAAGGCATAGACAAATGGCCGGAAGGAAAACAGGTACTCTGTCCAAATCTGACCCTTTTGTACCATAAGATGCCAATGATGACATGGAGGCTTAAAGATATAGAACCAAGATATACATTCTACTGCTGAAATAGATACCTATTGTTTTATAATGGGAGAATATTAAGTAAGGTTTAGCATCACAAATATATTTGTGATTTTATTTTGAAGCTCCTAGTGCATGTTTGTTTTAAAGCTGGAGATCGTTCAGAAGACCTTCAGTAGATGATCACTTAAGGGCTACTGTTAACCTTTCGTATTGTATGTGCACAGAGCAATACCAGCTGTCTCATAAGCGAGGCTTAGTAATTCAAATGTCTTATCTAATAAATACCATTATATCTTGCATTTTTATATTTTATTTTTTTATTTTTGAGCATGAAAGTGAATGTCAGGACTGGTAAAGCAAGGCTAGATTCCAAAATAGTTGTAGTGTGATTTACTTCAAATGCAAGTGTTCATCCAGAGAAATGAGTCACTTAGTCATGTAACCTAAACAGAGAGAATACGATGGCAGATAAGGACCCTAAGGCCCATCTAGTCTGCCCATTTTGTTTCTTGGTCTCAAGCTATAGACCTTTAATTGATTTCTAGCTTAGCGTTCACAACTAGGGGCACTCTGTGCTTATCCCATGCCTTCTGACAAAGTGAACTGTCCTTGAGAGCTCAATAGGTGCCACCCGCCTCATGTCATTTTTCCTTCCTGAATTCTGTTACTGTTGTCTCTGTCACCATGCGTGGAAGGCCATTCCATGCAGCCACTACCTTTTCGGTGAAGGAATATTTTCAAATGTTACTCCCGATTCTATCCCTGTGGAGCCTTTCTGTTGAAAGTAAATTCTAAAACCAAAGGGGTGTGCATTATTTATATGTTTGTTTGTTTGTCATATCCTCCACCCCATCCTCTCCATAGGGTGTGTATATTTAGGTCTCTTATCATATGGCATCAGTGCATAACAGTTGAATTCCAGAAATGCACAAATTTAAGAAATAAGCATAGCAATAATTGAAAATGAAGGACCATAAGTATCCTCCCGTTTGACATGAATCTAGCTGCATGCAAACTCCTATATTTTCATTAATTCCTTTTCCTAAATATTAATTTATAGGAATGTGCATTCATTTGAAACAAAAATTGGAAAATAGGGTAAATGAGCCCATTTTCATTTCGCATCAAGCAAAATGAATTTGGCCCCCCGAAACCCCCAAATTTTTAATTTTCATTCATTTTATGCAAAGTATTGCAAATAATATGCACTATTACAATACTTTGCCGAAAACAAACATGAATGAAAATTACAAAAAATGTGAAGACGCAAAAATTGAAAGAAAAAAAAAAATGACACACAAAACAAAACCAACAATGACATTCTTGGCCACGCACATCCGTATTCATTTATACACCAAAGCTTTAATATAGGTTTGTATAACTTTTCCATTTTGTAAGCCTATTCTCCTTCACGTGAGAAACACACCGGACCTTAAGATAAGCTATCTATTTCTATTAGAAAATGAAGTATTAATATTGTATTCTCCCACCCTCTTAAATGCAAACTAGTAGTGACAGGAAATCAGGATAAGAGCTGTCACACACACACAAGTGGTGAGAGCATAAGTTTGTGCTTTTCTAAGCCACGCCTGTTTTGGCTTCGTAGGTGCCCATTGCTGCATGCGCCGGCCATGCAAAGAATCCTCCGCACCGTGTGGAAAGCTTGGTGGAGGAGGCAGAAAATGTGCCCTTGAATGACCCCAGCACCGGGCTGCTCCTAGGAATGAAATTTCCGTGCAAGTGCAGCAGATGTGTACCCCATGGTGCAAACTCTTCTTTATTTGCCAAACGCATGCTGAAGTGGACTTTGAACAGTTATTGCATCTGAACTACTAATTGCTGTTGTTTTCCCAAGTCATAAAATTGTTATAAAGTTAACAAAAGCATATCTGAGACCTTTTAAAGTCCTGCATTAAATCTCAGAACTTGTGGCTGTTGGAGATGTCACCCCTGTAGAATTGACAGGAGAGAGAGATGCTTTTTTAAATTTGTATTTCTTTTCCACAGATTGGACATGTGGGGCTTTCTATACTGTTAAGTGCTGTTTTTTTTTGTTTTGTTTTGTTTTGTTTTTTTACAAATTGAGCAACAAAAATTAACTTGATGGCACCTGAAAACAAGAGCGCACACACTGAGGGATGGGGAAGTAAAGTCCAGGCACAGAGGGCATGAGGCGTGCTGGAAAAGGCTGGGTAGGCCAACAAGACCCAAGTGGTTGCACTGCTTGCATCTGTGCTGGGGCAGTGCCCCTGGCTGTAAATCTGTGAAATGAGCTCTTAGTCTGCTTTCTCCAGCTGCTTACTATAACACTGCAAATGTGCATCACATGCTCACGTAAAGAAAGGAAAAATAAGATTGTTGTACACGTTGCTGCTTTCTTTTTCCTTCTGAGGTATTTTGTGTTGATTGATCCATCTTCATCGTGAGGTATTTATTTAATTTTGGACAAAACTCTCCTAATCTCAAACTCCGCGTTTAATCTGGTAATTCAGAAGGAGAGAAGGGAAGGGTTTATTGGATTGCAATAATATTAACGCCGTAAATTGGCAAAGTCCCCAATTGCTTGTCGAGTTGGTATCAACATAAAACCCAGAATGGAGGCAGAGTTTGATATAATTTTCTTGCCTTTAGTTATAGAGCCAAAAATGTTTTTCTGTAAGTAGCAGTCACTCTGTTCTAGAAACCTCTAGAGGTTAAAGTGGATTTGTCAGTAATTTATTCATGATCTCTTGTGTTTTCTTAAGGGATTTTTTACACTGCAGTAATTGTGCACTGAGCACAAGCAGTTGGTACCCGGTGCTGTGCAAATCAGTAGCGCCGTGCTTGCCCTGCAGCGCTGCCATCCCATGGGACCTAATTGCTGCGGTGCCTGCTTAATCGCTTTTGGATAAAGTGAGGCGCATGCATTCCCGGGGGCCTTGCTTTGGTTTACATCACAGAGGCAAGTGGCAACTCTGCGGCTGGAACCAAAAAAATATTTCTGCTGACAATCGAAATCCTAATCATCGGATAGAAACTTTAGACTCTGTTTCTTCTTTTAGTGATAACTTTCATGTGATATCTCAATTATATCACCCCTTCCCAACTGCCTAGTTTTCCTTTTAATTAACTTTAGCACTTTGTTAGAAAATCAGTATAAAAGATATATTTTTTTTTCTTTGTTTGTGTATTTCTTAGATGACCACCGTGAGCCTCGTGATGTCTTACCAGCCGTGAGTGAGGTCCCCAACCACGAGACCAGATCAGCGGAAGATTTCCACCGGGGGAGCAGGCCTTTCCGCTATTGTGGGATTAAGACCATGGAAGTGTCCGACAGCGACCGTCCCGTCAGCTTCAGCTCCACCTCATCCTCCGCCTCCTCCAGGGACAGCCACTGCTCCTTTGGCAGCAGGATGACTTTAGTTTCCAACAGCCACTTGGGTCTGTTTCACCAGGACAAGGAAGCGGGGGCCATAAAACTGGAGCTGGTTCCAGCTCGGCTGCTGACGGCTGTTGAGCTCGCGAGAGGCGGTGGGCCAGAGGAGTGGAACTCCCGGGAGAGCCCACTGAAGAAAGTGGAGCCGAAAGGCCCGATTAAAACCTGTGCCGGGTCCCTGGCAAGTGAACCCACAAGTCCAAAGCTCCTGTACGTGGACCGAGTCGTCCAAGAAATCCTACAGACCGAGAGGATGTATGTGCAAGATTTAAAAAGTATTGTACAGGTAGGACACTTTTTTTAATAGGCCTGATTTTCAAAAGCATTTACATGCTTAAAATTGGGGTTTACATGTGTAAATGCACTTTACCTTTGCAAGTGAGCTTTTGAAAATTGCTACAATGTTACTTTTATATGTGTATCTCCTTTGAAAATTCACCTGGATATGTAAAAGATCAAGCACCCAAACATAATGTGGAATGGTGAATGCCATGATGGTGAAGTCCACTCCTAAGTTCCAGATTGGTTTCTGAAATCTTTAATACTTTTGTTTTTATATTTGTCACGTGTCATGTTGATGTTACAGGCTTGGCATTCTGGACCCACGGGGGGTGTGCATCATTCTGAGAGGGCATAATGCATTCCCCGACCATGTCTGTACATCAGATATTTGATGAAATGTAACTCAAGATAGGACATGCATGCAACCAGGTTGTAGGTAACCTTAATAAATATAGGCCCTTAGTAGATGGATGTGCTTTTCCATAAGTTGAGAATGTTTGCTAATTTCCACAAGTAGACTAGGAATCTTTGAGGGATAGAAAGGGACTATGAAGCTAAGCAGGAGATCTGGCTAGGGCATACCATCTTTATCTTCCATCATGTTCTTTGTTTCTGTTATATTTTTTCTATATGAAATTTATTTGTGACCATAGAGAGCTATAATATCCTTCCAGCTGATAGATACAAATGTGAGCTGATTTGATGGCATGGTTTTTCCTCTCTGCTATCGCTAGAATGACAGTTGGCAAGTTAAAGTTTTGCATGTAGCATTAGAAAAAACAGGCAAGGTCATGAGGACCCGCAGCGCTACAAAAGTGGCTCATTTTGCATGCTGCTTATAGCGCTAACGTTTCACAAGTCCGGAACCATGATGATGAGGGTTTAAAACTGAAGAAAATTTAAGTCAGATGGGAAGGGACGACTGTTTAGCTGTTACGGTGTATCTGTCCATTGTGAGTGTATGGACAACGTGAAACTGCTGTGGGATACAAGGGAACTGATTAATGAGGAGGTCATGATGTTCTAGTTGCAATAGGTGTTCATGCTGCAGATTATTGGACCATTTTTGTCATTTTGGGATTACTTTGCCTACAGCATTTTACTACTTATATATAATTGAACTGTCACAGATCATAAATGTGTCCACCCTCTGAGGGAGGAGCAGTTAACCACAGGAGAAATACTAAGATAAATCCTTGTGTGTTCACTTGCCTTGAAGGGGGTAAGACTGCATCCCCAATACCACACCTAGTGCCCTTTCATGGGTAATCCCTTATTTGTTTCACAATGCACCATAGGCAGTCAACACCCCAAGAATAAACACTTAACAACCTTTACTGGCAGGATTGTAAGTAAATAGGAATAAGAGGACAGAAAATATATAAGAACAGAAAAGGAATTATAGTATTGAAAAATGTATTAAACTGGCAGATTCCAATTTAAGTAAGCAGTGAAAATGAACCAGTTCGCGCTGTATTTGCCTGGGCAGCAGAATGCACTTGGGCTATACAGTACAACAAGAGGCGGGGGGGGGGGGACCATACAGCCCAACCCAAGAGATACTTTGCATCAAAGTATTCATAAAATAATAATTAAAAAAAAACATTCCCCAGATTGGTGTGCACATAATGATGGGACCCGGCTGAAATAAATGCAGAAGGGTGGTAAATGCTCCCAGACTGGAAGCTGTAGCCTGACTACCTTTAACTCCCTGCAGGTGTAAACCAACCCCCCCAATCCTTGGCTTTTTTATCCCGTGCTGAGGGACAGGTACAGCTGAAGGCTGGGCTATGACTAGCCTATCCCAGAGAGAAGTGTTCGGGCCTGCTGTCCACGCAGGAGGAGTTTATGCTCCGTGTGCAGCCTCCCACAGTTAATAGAGAAAGAGAAGGAACTTATCCTCTGCTTGAAATAGCTCTTTGAAATTTTGGATTCTCTCTGTGGCTCTTGGGGGGCTGGGAAATCCTTGGTGATCATCTTCTTGTAGAGGCACACGGTCTCCTTCCTGCAGCTGATGCCAAGTTCTCACCCAGATTCAACCTCTGCTCTCCTCTCTCCAGCTGCTGCTGGTCTCTGCCCTCTAACCCTCAGCCCCAGAGAGAAAATGTCACCTTTCTTTCCTGGTGTGGCTCCCATCAGCCATTGGGCTTTCTCCTCTGCTGGCTGCATAAGGGCAGGCTATACACTTTTCCAAACATTTTCCTTTGGTTTCGTGCTTCACAAAATTTGCTGCATTTGATTGGGATTTTGTGATATTAGAATGTTCGCTTTTGCACCCTCTGAAAAATCGGGTTAATGATGATCCTAGCGTTTCAATTGATACTCCTGATGTTGTCCACAATATTAGGCAACCCAGATAAGTGAATTGTACTAGGGTAGGATTGCATTCCTCTATCAATACCATGGAGGGTAGTGCATGCAAATCTTTCTCAGGCATATTCATTGTAGATATCCTGAACAAACCTGGCTTGTTTTTTGTATTCGAGGACTGGAATTCTCCATCACTGGCTTATAACTAATTTCTCTTTTCCACTTAGAAAGATTTATCATAGTATTGCATTTTATTTATTGCATTACAGATCTTAGAAACCTGGTTAACCAACTGGAAGTTGCACCTGATTTAAAATCATTTTGCTATTGTGGAACTACTTTAAAAAAAAAAAAAAAATCTGCTCTGTTTAAACAAAAAAAAAAAATCTTGTTTCTGTGTACATTGGGTTTCCTGTCATTTCATGCCCCTGGCAAAAATCAATGAATAGGGGGTCCCTAAAGATATCCAGGCAGGGAACATTGTGTGAGGAGAGAGAAAGATTACAGGCTCTTGAAATCTAATCCCCCTCTCCCTAGAGCTGCATCGACCCGGGGAGAGTTATGGGAAGGAACATTAATCACTCTTTTTAAGGGCGATTGTATTTTTTTTTTTTTTTTTTGTGACCAACTGTTTTCTTATTAAGATTTGGTGGTTAGCTCTGTGAAGAGTGGTGGTCATTTTATTTCCCCTTGATGCTGAAATTAAAGAAACTGCAGATCAGAAACATTACCTGCCTTAAGGATGCTTGAATCTGTAGTCCTTGGAATTTCTGTTATAAATTGCCAATGAAATCAAATTCAGCTCTTCCTAGGAGGTATTGCTGAAGTACTCAATTATTTTATTACTATTATTATTATTATTATTATATTTTACTAGCGGCGGTCTGCTTTGCAGGTTGGCCATATCTGGAACGACATTGAACGAGTGGGGTGTGTGCATGTTAATCGGGAGATGATGGTGGTTTTCTGAATAGTTTTACATGCTCTTCCCTTTAAAAACTTCCCAATGAGCACCAAGAATTTTATTTATTTTTTTGGGACTGAACCATGAACCTTAATACATTTGTGTGAAGCTGTCAGGGCTGGCACCACTGCTGCCCAGCAGGAGCGTCCTGGAATGAACTGCAGCTATCGTATGTAAACTTAACAGCACAGAGCTGGCAGTAAGAGGGAGAAGCCTTTGTTCCATGTTAGGTTGGTCTGGTGGCACTTGCAGGAGATGCCTGGGGTGGTGAGGAGTGGTGGCTGATTCCTGGGGGCTTAGACCCTGATGATCAAATCTCACAGCTCTATAATCTTATATCGGGCTTTGGCCTCTGCTCATGTCTGCTTTATGCTGGGGCCGGGAGCGGTGTTTTCTCTCTTATTTGGTTCATTATAAAATAACTTTCTTTTTAAAAGTGAGCATATTTTTGTCAATGAGAGGTTCTACCACTAAGTTGACCCCTTAAAGATTAAGGGGTCAATTTTCAAAGGGTTTAGGGGCCTAACATTTGAAGCTGGGCTCCTAAGTTGGCTATTTCGAAAATGTACTAGGGCTGAGTCCCTAAATTTAGGCTCTTAGTTCCACTAGGAGTTAGGGAGGGGTGGAAACAAAGTTAGGAGTTTAGCACTGTTTTTCAGAATTAGGCACCTAATTTGGGGTCCTAGATCTAGGAAAATGAATGGCAGGCCTAAATTTATGTAAATTTTCAGCTGCTAACCTAGGCACTTAAGTTTGATTGTAAATAGATCCCTAAACTGGGCACCCAACTTAGGTCCTTACATTCGGAGCTCAGCTTTTCTTTTGAATATCGGCCTCTGAGAGTAAAAGTTGAGCGTCAGGCCTGGCTGCCTCTGCCGCTGCTCCTGCGAGCTGCTGTTGGTGCTGTTGAAAAGATGGCTACTATTGTGCTGGAAGGGATGGGATAAATTACTCCCCGCTTTGCTGTCTGTTGACAGTGCAGCCTGGTAAATGCTGTTCTAAATGCAAATCTATTCAGAAGAAAGGGTGAGAGCTAAATCTGGTTCTGCCTTTTAAAAAAAAAAACCCTCAAAACCTCTTGTTCTTTTCCCTGAGATGCGAGAGCAGAGAGGGAAGTGAATTAAACCGCAGAACGCATCCTTTTTAGAGTATCCTTGGCATTGTTCGAGAGGTGGTTCTTTTATAAAAGTTGTTATCCTTGCAGGAAAGTGAATGTGGGCTTGTTGGCACTTCACGTGATGCACTGTAATCGCTTGGTTGTGCAGAGGGCATGCAGAATGGTAGAGACGGGAGAATATGATGACAGATGAGAAGCATAAGGCCCATCTAGTCTGCACCGTTTACTTCCTGGCGCAACAGCTGATCTCTGGCTCTCCCTTCACTTCCTCACTGATAAGGATCCTCTGTGCCTATCCCATGCTCTTGAATTGCCTTACTGGTTTTGCTTCTGCTGCCTTCCTGGGAGGCTCTTCCATGCAAGCCACCAGCCTGGCTGTGAAAAATATTTTTTAATGTTACTCCTAATGTAAGGCAGCACTTGTGCTATAATCTCTGCCTCTTGGCACAGGAGAAGCTGAACAGTTTTTGCTGTTTGTTCTGACTGAGGATTCCCAGAAGCTCCATGTAGAGAGGATTAGGGGGGTTTCCCCCATAGATATGAGGCAAGTTCCTTAGGGAACTTGCCTCATATCTATGGGGGAAACTCAAGATGTGGTCAATCTATGGGGGAAACTCAAGATGTGGTCTTGCCAGTGTTTTATATAGAGGCATTGTTGCTTCTAGTTTTTCTCCTGGTGCACCCTAGCATTTCTTTGGCTGTTACCATTTGCTTTTTACTTTTTTTGCATCCTTGAGATCATCACATATGACCAGCACAAGATATCTGTCCTAGTTGGTGCATGCACTTTACCCTCCTCGCAGGATTTTTCTGAACCACTTTTTTTGCATTAAAACGTAGCTGCCAAACTCTTTACCATTCCTTAAGCCTACCTAGAAGACTCCTCATTTTTCTTGTCCATCTACAGCACCCATCCTGTCGCAAACAGTATTATCTGCAAAAAAACAAACCTTGCATTTTAGCTGCTTTGCAAGGGACCTTCATTTTCCGTTTTTATTTTATTTTTCCCCAGAATTTATCAGTGTGTATTGCAACAAGAACAAACATGATATTTACCTGGGAAAATGACTGGTCCCTTTTTTTTTCCCACTGATGTAATGAGCACTGAAAAATTCATGGATAAAATAAAATAACTGAAAATAAAGGTCCCTTGCAAAGGAGCTAAAATGCCAGGTTTGTCTTTTTGCAGATAATACCGTTTGTGACAGGATGGGTCCCTAAATATAAACTATGAACAAAGTGAATGGAATCAAATGCAGAACTGATCCTCTGTCTATTTATTTGAACAGTTTCTAAGTCAGTTTACCATCTAGGCACCCATCCCTAGGTTGCTTGGTTGATTTGTGAGCTTCCTGTGTAGGATAGAGATGTGCATCATTTTTTGTGTTTGTGTCGTTCTTTGTTTTTCGGCCGCCATGGAAAATGTCATTTTTTTTTCGGCTCGGGTCTTTTTTTTTTTTTTTTTTTTTGCGAAAAATCGATTTTTAGTTAGTGCGCGCTAACCAAAACCGTTACTTTTTGTTAATTTTTGTTCGTGCACGCTAACAGGAGTTAGCGTGCACTAACGAGGCGTTAGCACGCACTGACTCCCGTTAGTGCGCACTAATCAGAAAAATGAATTTTTGCGGAAAAAACGGGAAAATCCCGATCTTTTTCGGGCTCCCTGAAACATGCCGAATTGGACAATTTTGTTGAAATTTTCCAATTTGGCAAAAACGAATGCACATCTCTAGTGTAGGATAGTGTTAAAAGCTTTATTAAAATATAAGTGCACCGCATCCATTACTCTCCCCTGTTCTGACTCTGTGGTCACCGAGTCAAATAAACTAATCAGATTTTTCTGATATGATCTCTACCTGGTAAAATGCAGTTGTGGATTCTGTAATCTGTTGACTTCATAACAAACCAACTATTCTTTCTTTTAGTGATGATGCCATCAGTGTGCCCATGTTATGATCTTATGTCCTTAACTTTGGACTGACATCAACTGGCTAGTTGTTACCAGCCTTTGTCTTGATGTTGCAATACATAAGAATCATTGATAGAGAATGTACTTGATCACCGGTAAGATGCAAAGCTTATGTACTTGTGTAATTATTTATATAATTAGATAATTTGAGACACACAGAGGCAGAATGATTTTCCCAGTTTCACAGCAGATATCCGTGGTAGAGGGAGGATTTAAAGCTAGGGAATTCTGGCTTGTGTTGGCCGTGCGAAGTTCTAGGATCCTCCAACTGTTAGAGCTCCTCCTCTTGTGTGTTTAAATTGCACAGTCTCTGCTTCTCGGTGGCTTTCAAAGTTGCTGTATTTTGTTAGATAAGCCACTTCATAAACCAGTGTTCTGCTAATGAAAAATGAACTTTAAAACTTTAATTGCCGTCACCATCCTCTCTCTAGTTACCTTTCCCATTCAGAGGGAGCAACCAGGCCAGCATGTTTCATAGCTACGTGGTGATCTCTAATTTTATAGGGATTTCATTTTCTAGTAGATGAGCTAACTATTTTCCTAAATGTATTTTTCCTATAAATAGAAACCATCTGTCTGTTGGAACAAAAGCTAGAACAGCACCTCATAAATTTAAAGCTGTTCCCTATTCTAATTATGTCTGAACCATTTGGCATATGTAGTATTTTGTCTGTTTATATGTAATCCAGCTAATTAAGAACTCTTACATTTGCTGTGCGGTCACATTTCAGTGCTTTCAGAATGCGGACTTTTCAGTCCCTACTATGTTTAAATTGCTTTCAAGCCAACATTGGAGGATTTTTCACGTTGGCTTTCTTATATTCTGATTCAGTTAATGCTTTATCACCACAGACAGCTGAAAAGCCAAATTTAAAAAAAAATGGCAGAAAACTCTGTAAATTCCATTACCAAGATGCAAACTATGCCAACCCATAAATCACAGAACCTCATAGCTACCCAGTGGGAAGTGCTTTCAGAATTAAAGGGTTCCCGTTCAACCTTGTCTATGAAGGAGGTTAACATAACTAATCCAAAAAAATGTGAAGGATGCTATATGGGCGAAACCAGTCAAAACTTAAGGACAAGAATCTGCCCAGATGTAGACTTAACACGTTACAGAGAAGAATCATCTCGCACCTCAGGTGAACATTTCTCAAAGGAAGACCACCTCCTTGATTACCTCACAATC
Organism: Rhinatrema bivittatum; assembly: GCF_901001135.1. Classification (NCBI taxonomy): domain Eukaryota; kingdom Metazoa; phylum Chordata; class Amphibia; order Gymnophiona; family Rhinatrematidae; genus Rhinatrema; species Rhinatrema bivittatum. Next base: position 569,147,505 of record NC_042617.1, read on the forward strand.
CAAGTAATGAAAGGGAATTTCAGGAGCACACAAGAACGCAAACCATTCGCTATTAGGATTATCAAACACTTTGAAACGAACATGAAAGGATTTAATAAAGATGTTGGCCTTCTCATCCACTGGTGGTCTAGTGGTTAGGATTTGGTGCTCTTACTGCCACAGCCCAGGTTCAGTTCCCCATCAGAGAAGCAAAATTGTGTCCCAAAATAATGTTTACGGTGGGTACTATATTTTAACTGTGTATTGTATGAATTTTACATGATGTATTCCTCCTCGGTCTGTGGGAAAGGCAGCATATACATTTTTTAAATTACAGTTAAATCACATATAGGCCATTTGAACTGTAAAGTTTTATTATCATAGTCTTCTCTCAAACTCCCTTTGCCATCATTTCCCTTTACTGAGCAGTTATGGCATACATGGACAAACCATGGCCTAGCTGACGCTTCACTATTTACACCGAGTGTAGCTGAGATGTTTCTTCACGGATCTGATGAAGGAAGCCTAGTTCTCAAAAGCTAGCCACAGATGTTTTAACATTAGTCCAATAAAAAGGTATTGCCTACCTATAATCTGTTTTCCGACCCTTGTTTCTATGTGATTAAATGGACTAACCCTGATTACATCATCTCCTGTTTTTCCTGTGAATTATATTAATTTCTTTGTGGGATTTTTTTTTCTGTTAAAACTTTTGCTGGGAAAGAGTGATGTGTCCATGCATACATGCACACTCTGGCTCCATTGGGAAACCCACTTGCAGGAAGAGAGTACAGGAGACAGACCTTTGGTGTTGGCTCCAACCTTCTGCTAGGGTCCAGAGTTTGTGTGAGGGTGACAACAGGTGCCATCTCATGGGGAAAAGTAGAAGTAACTAAGGAAGGCTATATAGGTATTGTGTCTGTTTTAGGGAGCATAGGCAACATCAGTTGATGCTGGTAGTCAACCTGAGGAGTGGTAATGGGATGAGATGAGGAAACCAGATGAGCAGTGATATGAGGTGGTTAAGGAGATGGTGAATTATTCTGAGGAGTAGTGAGAGAAGGAATAGAGGAATAGCTGCAATGATGGCTGGATGTGGAGGGAGTGCAAGGAGAACCAAAGGAAGCAGTATCTGGTGCTTTAGTGGGAGAGGGGGGAGTGTTGACTGTAGGCAATTGCTAGTGTGGCCAGCTCTTATGTTAAGAGATTATACTGAATACTGGCGCAAAAGCAGCTGAATGTGATCTAATGCTCCTCTGAGGGTGTCTGAACTGCTGCTGAATTTCTGCCGGAGCTGAGAGATGCAGAAAATGAAAGAGAGGAACCCAAAAAAACAGGTTGACTTGGATCACATGGGGGATGTGTTGAAAATGAAAACAAGGAAAGAGCAAAATGAGAGAAGGGGTGTAGAGCGTTTTGGAGGTAGTCATGTGCGCAAATATCTTAACAAAAGCACAGACCTGGAGGTCACCATGGCAGAAGCAAACATAACTGTAGCTGCAATAACTGAGTCTTGATGTAATAGAAACAGATTGGGATCTGACCATCCTGGGCTATAATCTCTTCAGAAGAGACAGAATGGAGAGAGAGGGTGCGGAGGAGTTCTTATGTTAGGGACCCACTAGTAACCATCGACATAAAGGAAGAGCAGTGTGGAGCTGTCCTGGATAAATGTCAATTTCTGTACATTTGAAAGAACTGTACAGACTTCCAGCAAGGGAGAAGAGGTGGATTCAGACACAAGAGGCATCACCAGGATGATGTGTAAAGGGGAGGTCCTCTTACATAAACAACTTCAATCTATTTGATGTGGATTGGAGCCTTTCTGCTGCAGATCAGCTAGTTGTTGTCTCTGGTTTCCTTGCAAGGGCAACCGGGGGAAGTGCCCAATTGTGAGACAAGGAACACACTCAGTTGCTTTGGTAAGGCTTAGACCTTATTGGCTAGCAATTTACTTGTACATACAAGGGATGGACACAAGTGGCAATCTGACTATAGTGACACGTTGTTGGATCTTTAGAGGGTTTGAGAAGCATGATAGTGATTAGCCAACCACAGATAGATAGATGCTAAAGGTCACTAAACCACAAGCTAGGTGAGAGCCTGAAGTGTGAACAAGATCTCTAGGCCACAAACTAGGAGGGGGACACAGATGTGGAAAGGGTACTTGACTATAGGACTCTTTGTTAGAACTACTTAGCTAAGAAGCTAAAAACCCATATCTGACACCTGCTACATGCTTGTTACAGAAATAACATGTTCCATCTATATGAAGACACATCAGCCTACCCAGGTGGCAGGAAACAGAGAGAAATTTAGCTAACCACAGCAAGAATCATGGCCTTATCTGATACATTTTCATCTCGCATTAGCGGCCTATCAAAATTATATTTCCTGTCAGCTGAAGCTGTATTTTCTCTGAGACACAAATGTCACCAAAAAGGACAGTTATATTTCTTAACTGCATCTCTGACTAAGATACGTGTCGCAGCCATAAGGAATTTATAGTGGTAGCTATGACCTACTTAGTTTTATAGTGCAATGAGAGATTGCCAGGGCAAAAAGTATTACTATGTCCAAGGTTCTGCTGACCCCTGATTCTTTCAACAATTTCTTCCTTTTTATACTTTTTCGACTGGCAATTCCTGTGCTTAAATACACTTAGATACCCTTGGTTACCCGTGCAGCTCCTCAACAATTACAGTGTACCTTGGGGCAAGATCTTACAAGCTTTCACAAAGTCCACTCTGTTAAGCTCTGTAATGGTGGACGGAGAAAGAGCAAAATTGTTTATGCACTTAAGGTTCAGTGTCATGTGTTGCACAACTGTCCATTTTGGGCAGTTCAGTCTGTCATGGTTGCAATGCCTTTCCCTTCATGGGGCTCTTATAAATGGCTTCCTCAACTGGCTGGGTACATGTATTTATGGGCCTTGTCATAGTCTGATACATTTCTCTACTGCCCTATGGGTGTGGTATAAACCTTGGTCATTGGGAGGATTGCTACCAACACGGAGGTCTGGGCCCCAGGATTCTGACACAGGGAATGTGCACACCTAATATCTAGTAATAAGTCGAAAAAGAAAACAGTTATAATAGCCAATCATTGCAATACCAAACAATATTTTCCTCCTTCCATCACCAGGCTAAGGGTATATCCCCAAAAGGTCCCAGTCCCATGAACTACGGGGGTTGTACCCTGTTTGCCCTATTCTTTGATATGTTCAGTCAGGTCTTGGAGATCGCTGGAGTCAGCCACAAAAGCCATCCCTCCTTTGTCAGCCAGGAGGAGACACTGCCAAGCTTCTGGAATAAGGCTCAGCAGTATCCTCTGTTACGTCTCGGCTTCATGGTAGATTTCTGGAATTAATCTCAGCAATGTCTCTCTGTTAACACAGATCTAAATTATGGCCAGACTTTTAAAATAAAACTCATACCAGCCTCAATGTTGGGATTGGTCAAGCCCCAATGTCACGTACCTCGCGGGATCCACCTTCAGACCCCTTCGGGGCCTGTCTCTCCGTTCTCTCACTTTGAAGATGGTGTTCTTGCTGGCAGTGTGTTCAGCACGCCGCATCTCGGAGCTACAAGCACTGTCTTGCCGTGATCCTTTTCTCAGAATCACTCCTGAGGCTATCCATCTTCGCACAGTTCCATCCTTCTTGCCTAAGGTAGTCTCACAATTTCACCTCAACCAGACCATATCCTTGCCAACTACGGCAGGTCTGAAGAAATCAGAAGAAGGGCGTTTGCTACGCCATCTCAACATTGGCAGATTGCTGCCCAGATATCTGGAAATGACAGAAACAGTACGAAAGACTGACCATCTGTTCGTCCTGCACAGCGGGAAGAAACAAGGAGAAGCGGCCTCTCGGCCCACCATCGCCCGCTAGATTAAAGAAGTTATCAGAGCGACCTACGTAGAGGCCGGGAAGTCACCGCTTCTACAAGTCAAGGCCCATTCTACCAGAGCCCAAGCAGCATCTTGGGCAGAATCTAGGATGCTGTCACCTGCAGAAATATGTAAAGCGACGACGTAGTCCTCCCTCCATACCTTCTCCAGGTTCTACCGTCTGGTCGTCCAGGCCAGGGAGGACACAGCATTTGCGAGGGGGGTCTTACATGGTCCTCAGGCAGCCTCCCGCCCAGTCCGGGAGTAAAGCTTTTGTACATCCCACTTGTTCTGAGTCCATCTGGCTACACGACAGGAAATGGTGAGATTACTTACCTGATAATCTCGTTTTCCTTAGTGTAGACAGATGTACTCAGCATCCCACCCAGCTGCCTGTCTACATTGGTTTCACCGATTCAAGGTAAGCCTTATCACTTCTTACATGAGTGCGTCCACGCTGCCAGGTGTCGACGCCTTCCGGTTGGGAATGCTGGCGGTCTCCAGCTACTATCAATCGGTCAGGGGAATCCTGTTTTCACTATTTTTCTTGATCGTCAGTACACATATATCCGTAACAGCTTTTGCAAGGAAGATTACTGAAGAGCTTCACTTCCTGTGGGGGTATATGTACCCGTGCTGACGTCAGATCCGTCTCCAACTGCTAGCACGAGCACACTATACCCACTTGTTCTGAGTCCATCTGTCTACACTAAGGAAAATGAGATTATCAGGTAAGTAATCTCACCATTATCTTCTCAAATGGAATATAGTAACTGTCACAATATGTAAGAGATAAATGTGTCAATGGGGGTAACCTAGTATATGCAAATTTATCTTGTGTATATTCATTAAGGGTATTCTGTGGGGGGTCAATAGGATGGATTACATTAAAACGCTGAGCCAAAATAAGAGTGGGGCCTGGACTTCAGGAAGGCTAATTTCAAGGTGAGTAGTAGAATCATCTCAGTACTATCAGGGATACTAGAGCTCAAGGGTGTGAAGGAACTTTGATCAGCAATAAAAGGGAAGATTGAGAAGGGAACACCGTGGAAGGCAGTTTAAGAAGGGAGAAAGAGATCAATATGGTTCTGTAAGGAGGTGGCAAAGATGGTAAGAGCAAAGAGCTTGGCATAAGGCAGAAGTTTGAGGAAAAACAAAGAGTGGTAACCAGGGCAGTTAGATAGTAAAGGTCCAAAGAGTGGAGAAACATTTCCAATCAATAAAAGGAGATAACATTTGTAAAGATATAAGGGAGAGAGGAAAACCCAAAGGGGTAATAGAGATAAGATAAAAGAAGAAAGTTGGGGGCTAAGGAAGAGGAGGAAATGGCAGAAATCTTATATAGGTTGTTTTGCTCAGCATTTACAGAAGAAGGGGAAAATAACTGACCAAAGGCAGGAAATGGTATTAATAAATATGAAATTATTACAAACCCGTTTAAAGAGGAGGTTCTTGAAGTACTTAAATGAGAATGGATAAGAAAATGGGACCTGATGGTGTATGTCCCAGGATATAGAAAGAAGCTCAAGAACATATTGACCTCATCCTCCGAATTTTGTTCCCCTTGTCCTTAAGGACTGGGGAGGAGAATGGATATAGTTCCACTCTACAAAATTGAGAACAAGGAGGAAGCACACAATTTAAAACTTAGTATATCTTCATTAGTGGGCAAAAATACTGTCTCTTCCTTTAGTAGTGCTTCCCGAAAATACCTTGAAGCAGGTAGCTTACAGGACACCAGACAACATGGTTTCACAGAAAAGGTCGTATCGGATAAACGTGATGCTTGACTCAAGGCTAGGACGAAAATATGAGACCTTATTCTTCTGATTTTGAAAAGTTGGAAACTATTGATGCAGGGGTCACTGTTGAGGCCTTGACAATGAACACTTTGTTTGGAAATCTGGAGTTGGTAGATGTGTCCCATGGGCTGATGACACTGTGCCAGAAGAATCGTCCTCACTTCAGTTGTGCTTGTCACCTGAGATCTCTGATGCTCATGGTCAAGTTTCTTTTGTACTGAGGATCTCTTAGAGCCCATTCTGACATTACAGCACCCCCCCCCCCCCCCCCCCAGGATCAGAAAAGCAAACCTACAGTACAACAAAAGACATTCCTCAAAATAAGTGATATTTATTTATTTATTTCAGGTTTTTATATACCGGCATTCGAGAACGCAGTCCCATCATGCTGGTTCACATAAAACAAGGGTGCATCGTAAACATAAACTAAAACAATGGTGCGGAAAAAGGCAGTTACATATAACAGGGTGATTAGAACTTGGCAGAGAAAGAAGAGAAAAGACAGGTTATTAATTCAAACATGTGAACGATAGTGGAGATGGTTAATCATGGTGTATGTGAAGGTAAGGATGGGCGTGGATGAGATAGATCAGTTTGAGTCCGGGAATGCTTGTGTGAATATCCATTTCTTTAGTCTTTTTTTGAAGGTTGAGATGCATGTTTCCAGTCTGAGGTTTGAGGGGATGGAGTTCCATAACGGTGGAATGGCTGTAGAGAATGCCCGATCTCTTAGTGTGATGTGTCTGGTAAATTTGGGCGGTGGTACCTGTAGTGATCCTTTGTATGCATCTCTTGTTGGTCTTGATGAATTATGTAGTTGGAGAGGGATTTGTAGGTCGATGGGAGCCAGTAGGTGGATGTTTTTGTATGTGATATAAAGTAAGGGGTCGATTTTCAAAACAGCACGCGGTTTCTGGCACGCACACATGGATGCGCCAATTTTATAACATGCTCGCCGGCACGCGTACATTGTAAAATCTGATGGCCGTGTGTACATGCGTGCAGATTTTAAAATCCACACGTACATGTGTGGGTGGCATGCGCTGGAGGGCTGAATTTTCCATTAATATGCACAGCAACGCAACCAGGCCTCCCCCAGGTCCCTCCCAGTCTGTTCCAATTAAGGAGCGGACTGGGAGGGAACTTCCCTATCCTCGTCTAACCTTCCTTCCCTTTCCCCTCTCCACCCTGATCCCTGATCCCTACCTATCTACCCAAATTTTTTTTTATTTTCCTACTTACTGCTCCTTTGGAGCAGAAGTATTTTCCACACTCCGGCCGGCAAGCTTCCTCTGATTCATAATTTCCTTCCACCCTCCCTTCCCCTACCTAACCCGCCCCCCAGCCCTATCTAACCCCCCCCCCCCCCCAACCTTTTTTTTAATAAGTTGTGCCTGCCGGCCGAGTGCCAGCACGCAATCCCCTGGCACGGCCGCTGTGCCGGATGCCTCGCTCCCGCCCCGCCCTTTCACAAAGCCCCGGGACATATGCGCGCCGCGGGGATTGTGCGCGTCGCCGGGCCTATGCAAAATAGGCTCGACGTGCACAGGAGCGGTTACGCGTGTAAATCTTTGAAAATCTAGCCCTGTATTTTCTCTAACACATACTTAAATCTAGTTCCTGATAGTCTTCCAAGAATATGGACCCTCTACCAATATAACCCAAAACAATGAATTCTCAGGTATTTCTTTTAAGTGTGTGTGTCCCTTTCTTTGTGTATGGTATGTGTTTTCTCTAATGTCTTTTAAATAAGAGTCTCTGCTAGCAATTGTGCATTCAGTTTAGCACTTCTCCGACTCCCTCCATGCAGCTGCTTCGAGGAGGAGCTCATATTCGCTGTTAGCTATCGGAGCTTTGCCTTTACCCAAGGGATGATGAGAAGCTTTAGTTCCAAGCTTGATTTTGGGGCTTGATAACGTGGACTGAGACGATCACCACGGTTGAACCTGTAGTCTGTAATAGCTCCTACCATCCTATCTTTACAAACTCAATAAAAGAAACTGACTCCCTTCTCACGATTATCTTCTGCAGACTAAGTAAGTACCTTTAATTGTTCTTTAATACTCACTAGAAGAAAATAAATGATAAATCAGTTTTCCCTGACTAAAGAGAGAGAGATGAATCTTTTAGAGTAAATGAAATGAGAGTGTGACTGGAACTTAGCACATGAGAATGGGATGCGTGAGATCAGTCTTACCCTTATAAGAAGAAAAGGATACTCTTCAGAGAAATCCTTTCCCAATATCTTTTGTGAGAATGAAAAGTGTGTATGAGAAATGAAAGGAACTTCTGTGGGCTTTATCACATAACATGCAAACAGGCACACAAGTTTATGCTTCTTACTTTTACTCTTGTTTCTCAATTCTCATTATTTTAATTAGTAATGAGAAACATTTATTTATTTATTTAAGGCTTTTATATACCGACTTTCTTGATACAAATCAAATCAACTCGGTTTACATCAAACTAAGCAGTTAACCATATCCAAATAACAAGAGACAAAATTTGATGAAGCATAAAGTTACATTAACTGGGGATAGGAAATAAAGAGGAGGTGAACAATGATAGTGAACTATATACAGATGAGGGTGTGGGAGGGAGGCAAAGGAGCCAACCTCATTATGACGTATTTGTGAGCCTTAGTGCTTGTTTATATACAGAAGTGATAGGAACAATTCTGAGTCGAGCTGTTTGACTAGGAACAGCCCCGGTTAAACAACCCAGTAGCTCATTAAGTTCACTTAAACTTTCAGTGTTGTCAGCACTAACACTGTATTCAGATCAAACACTATAGTAGTGCTTCAGAAGATGTTCCCTCACAAGCGTGGGATTTACAAGTCATGAAAAGGCTCAGACCCCTCCTCCACTTCCAGGATTTCAGGACTGTTCTCCAAACCACGCTCTTCTCCAAAACAGATTACTGTAACTCTCTCCTCCTCGGGCTCCCCATCTCATCTATCAAACCATTACAGATGCTTCAAAACGCTGCGACTAGAATCCTGACCAATACCAACAGAGGAGCACACATCACTCCCATACTATGGAACCTTCACTGGCTGCCAATAAAATATAGAATATTACACAAGGCCCTCACCATAATTCACAAAACCATCTATAATCAGCAACAACTAGACCTCCAGATTCCTCTCAAATTATACTCATCTGCCAGACCCATCAGAGAAGCATATAAAGGCACCCTGCAAACCCCCCCAACGAAATCCACTCGCCTATCATCCACCAAAGAACGAGCTTTTTCTACAGCCGGCCCAGCCATCTGGAACAAGATGCCCACAGACCTCAGACTAGAACCATGCCCTCTAACCTTCCGAAAAAAACTCAAGACATGGCTCTTCCTCCAAGCCTTCTCATAACTTACTTATCCAGCAATTTCTTCACCAGACCAGACACTGATTCCTAACTAAACACCTCTCCAAGTTTAGGCATTATACTTATGCCTCCCTTCTTTATATTATTGCATTATCTAATTTATTCAGTTATACTTCCTATTTCTCCGGCTATCTTAGCCCTCCATGTTAAAACCTCCTTGTTATATGTAACTTTCGCCTCTTGTTAAATGGTTGATTATGTTTTTTACCCCTTGTTATATGTAAACCGATCTGATATGAATTTCTTTCATGAAGGTCGGTATATAAAAATGTTTAATAAATAAATAAATTTATTTAACAAACCATTCAGAGCTTATTTTTCTGTGTTCTTTATTTACAGAACACGTTCATATATTTATCCTTTTCAAATAAGTGGATGTTAATTTTGAAGGAAATTTCTCAAAAAGGAATAATCCTTTTTTTAAAATTAAAAGACCCAAGAAGGTTGTTTTCTATAGTGATCACCTTTATTCCCTTATGAAGGTTGAACAAATCAATTCTCTCTGTCACAGCACTAACTAGGCTGGCAGAAATCCATGAACCAGCACTTCAGTTATTTTTAAAAACTGCCACCTATCACTTCTTCTTACATTTTTCAGGATTATTTACTGAATTTGACTCTCACGCTCACACACAAGCATTCACTAAGGAATTCCTAATAAATCAGGGTGTTTCACAGTAGTTAGGCATAACTATAGCCACCAGAATCACAGCGTGTCCGACTGCAGATCTCTATCTCTCTCAATGACAGTAAGCAACTGACACTGCTTTTTGTATTTTCACAGAGAGTATTCTTACTTTGATGACATCATGTGAAAATAGTTCCACCCCATCTATTTTATTTATTTTAAAAGTATTTATATACCGCTTTTTAAAATAAAATTTTTATCAAAACGGTTTACAACATGTTAAAATAAAGTAAAAATAAAATATAACTAAAATAAACTTAAAATACATAAATTTAACTAAATAGCTAGATAAATGTTAGCTAGTTTATAACGCTAATTACCAAGAATCTACAGAAAAGCCTATTGGTGGTTACTTTTAGGGGATTAAGACTTTTTTTTTTAAACCCAAATATTTACCTATAAATGAGATTCATCCATAAAATTCACTGTGATGTGACTGTTTTATGTATTCCTACAATAACCTGCTCACTTGCCAGCTCATTGCAAATATGCAGAAATCATGATGTTGCTATGACAACATTCCCCTAGCTGTATTTATTTATTTATTTATTTTTTTGAATTTCCCTCGAGAGAAACGGAATTTGTTTAACAGCTGCATTGAAAAAATTTCAATATGAATGTGAAGAAATTCAAAAGAACTGAAACCAAATCCCATTCTAAAAAGATCTCAAAACCCACCAAAATCACCACAAATCACAGAAAACACTCCTTGAGAAATCCCCACTCTTTAAAATCCTGTGAAAATTTATTCGAAAACACTCCCACAACATTTATTTCCATATGAAGAGAACAATAAGTTTTACTCTCAAAAAAAATAGGAGTTAATTGTCAGCTTAAGCACTTCTTCAGATGTACACAACTACAATTTGACTTGTTTGAAAAAAATATCTAGCTGTTCTGAGCCAAATGGGATACATAACTCTTTTCTAAGTGAATTGTAAGCTTAAGTTCTTTCTGTAGTCAAGTTACCAGAGCTGCTTTTCATGACCACAACCTGCAAATCACAGCGATTTCGATTTTTAAAAGAGATTGATCTCGCCAAGATTCACCCAGGGCTACCAAAATGTACCGGAAGCTTCTTTGACCTCCTCCACCCACCTAAATCGCCAGGGTTTAAAATGTTTACTTTAGGTCTTGTTACGCTTTAAAATGTCGTCCTATGATCAGGCTGACCCCGGGACCTGATGGTGTCAGCAGCCCAAACTGCACCCCCAGAGCACACCAGAGCTCCCCTACGCTGATGATGCCTTCCAGAGCTTCACAGCAGCTGCGGTCCTGAGAAAAAGAAACTCTTGAGTATCAGCATTAGTTAAATTATCTGATCACTTGGTTCTCTCTCTTAAAAAAAACAAACAAAAAACCCAACCCAAAACTGTGACCATGCCTCGGGGCTTTCAGGACAACAACAAAAATCTTGAGCCAGACACTGTAAACTTCCCAGGATCAATTCACACTTCCCCTGCTCTCCAGATCCAAAGCACAGGAACTCCTCCCAGGCAGGAAATCAAACCACTATTTCTTTTATTATTGTAACAAAACTCAAAGCTAATTTTCAGAACTTCACTCCCTAGTACAACTTCAGGATCCATCTATAGCTCCAGGGCTAGGTAAACAATTAATTTTTTTTAACCCTATTTACATTAGTACTGAAAGCAACAGCACTAGCAACATTTTAAGGCAATCAAAAATTCACTTACAATGATGTAAAGTGGAGCACTGGATTGAGATAATCCTCCTTTGGCATGATTGTTCCTCGCAGGAAAGGGTGGAGGTAATGGCCAGACACACAGAATAGCATTCCCACAATTAATCAAAGCAATACAGGTCCCATGCTGCTGGAGCTGACTTAATCCAGCCTACAAAATCCTTCACTGCTAGAAGTGTATAACTGTATTGCTTGCATGTAGCTGCTGAGTGCTAATGGTATCCATCTTCCACAAAGAGAGAGCGAGAGCAAAAGAGGTATGACGGGAACTGCAAAAGATTGTGCAAAATGCACTGAGTGTGCTTTATCAAGGATTATTCCTATGGGGCATGGAAGGAGAAAATCGTGATAAATCAGTCCCTTTTCATTTGTGTTGTAGTAAACGTAGTCTTTAAATATTGGACTTTAATGCAGCAGTTTTAACCCAACCATCCAGAAGTTGAATATGTTGAAATGTTTTGGCCATTTTATACCCTTTTTTAAATTTTTTTTTTTTTTTTACTGAAAAAGCTCTTTTTCCTGTATTTTAGTCTCTGTTCCCAGTGCCCTTTTTCCTAGCTGGTTTCTGATTCTGTGAAGGACCCAACTGAGAATAGCTAGACATGAAAATGTGGAGGAAGCAGCTTTTAATGAAAAGCTGTTTTTTCCTTTTAAAAGATGTGCAGCAGTCTGCAAGCAGATCAAGCACTTTTGGGTTCGCTTCTGTCATGTGCAAACATCAAACACTGGACATTTGACTTTACTGTATGTTTATGAATAATAACTGTGCGGGTCCTTACAGCTGGGATGACTTTACATTTCCCAATTGTAGATTTCTTTGATTATGTATGACACAGTAAGCTATAAAGAAACTGCTCAATTGTTTGTTTTTCTTGCATAGACTTTTGTCTTTCACTCCTCAGCATTTGTGTGAATGTTTTTCCTAACTTTCAAGATAACACTTAGGTATCAATTCATTTTTAACAAAACATTGGTCTTTGCCAGAAAATAGTTAAAAAAAAAAAAAAAAAAAGTGCTAAACCAGTTGTGCTAAGCAGCGAATTGTTGAATCTTGGAAAGAACAGCCCAGGTGTCCCTAAAAGAAATGGCAGAAGATTTGTGTGCTTAACAGCCAATCAGTGGATCTTTTTAGGAGCATGTTACATAAGTAGCTATGCATAATCATGTGGTGGGTGGAGGGTTTTTGTTGCAGTGCAGGTTTTTTCCTCCTCCCCATTTTTTTGGGGGGGTTCCTTGTCACATTGCAAGTCTTTTCTCCCTCCACATCTGTATGACAAGCTGTATGCCAGAGTCGGTGTTTTTCTCCGTCTCATATCACCCCCCCCCCCCCCCCCTTCTTCCAAGAGTGAAGGTACATCTGACTTCTGGTCATGTCTTGGCCGGTCTTTGACTTAGCTGCACATTGTGTATCTGTCTTCTTTTTTATTTACACAAGAGCATACAAACAGGCAGATCTTGATAAAGTATCCTTCCCTGTAAAGTTCTCATCTGGGCAAGGTCTCTTCTCTTTCACTGTCAGTACACTGATCTGCATATTTCTTGGCTATTATGATTCATATTTGGTGCTTTCAGTGGTAAAACATGGGATATCTCCCTACACTTTGGCCCGAGGATGCTGGGCCTGTGACTCCCTTTTATGGCAGTCCTGTCATTTTTGGACCTGAGGTTTCCAGGCTGGCCTGTAAATGATAGTCTCAAAGATAACAGGCCCGTGACACATTTCCAACCAGATAAAAAAACCACAACACAAGTAAACTTTTAAGTGTTTGCATTTAGTGCAAAGTTGCATAAACAGTTTGCTATTTAAGGTCCATAAATCTGATCAGTAAGTCCATAGACTTGAGAAACATTTCGAGGTGCACGCTGACAGCCTGGCAAAGCAGATGAAGAGCTGGAGATGATCCACTGTTTCAGCAAAACAGCCGTAATGTGCACCAACAATGCATCCGCCCATGACATGCCCGACAAGAGCATGAGGAGAGGAAACTAGTGTTAGTGGTGGGGAAAACAGGTGCAGAAATGGGGCATCTTTCTCCCTCTAACTGCACCCTCCACCTGCGCCTATCTCCGCCAACTCTCACTCTCTCACCCTGACCAGTGCTTATTCCCTGTCTACCCCCTTCTCCTCCCCTCCCTGGCTACACTATACTGACCCACACACCACACTCCTCCTATCCTCTGTCACCACTAACCTGCCTGGTACTACCTCACTCACACCCAATCTGTTATGCTTCAGTCCCTGCACAGCCACGAATACGTCACTCTCTCAGGAACCTAAACACAGAAATGGACAATTCCAAAGACAGACAATCACAGACTAACAATCAGATCTGCTCTAAAGATTCACTCAAGAATACAAACAAAACACAAAAAGGGTGGGGAAACGGCAAAGTAAAATTAAACAGCACAAAAAGCACCAATCACACACACCAAGAAAACCTCCAGTGCTTAGTCCAGAACTTGCCTAACACCATCCAGCACGGACAGAATGGCCCTAGAAGAAGCTTTTATTTCCCTGAAAGGAGGAATGTCCAAGAAAACTGGACATCTATGCACCACCAATCACAGCACAGGTCGGCCTAGGCTACTTTTATCAACCAATAGAGAACACTGCAGCATTTTTCAGTGTTAGCGCTGTTCTTACCTTGGTTTTCTGCATTTCAGCTTTAACGCCTGCTTTAGCACGCTTTTTCGATTTACCGCAAATGTTTTACTCTGGATCTATTTGCATACTATTAATTTACTGCTTTGTGCAGGGCTGCATGTTTGTTTGTTTTAACACATGTGGTAAGGAAAAATGGTGCTAAAGCTTTACTCGGTTTTTTTTTTTTTTTTGCATGGGTTTTATTATAATGGCCCCCCCCAAGTGAAAAAATATTTTGTAATGCTACTCTGGAATCTACTTGTTTTCAGCCTCATAAAGTAGTCCCCTTGTTTCACAGAAAAGTGCTTGCCTTGTATGCATTTTTTATATCTTTGAGGTATTTGAATATCTCACGTCTCTACACATTTAAGTCCTTGAGTCTCATGTTATTGGGCTTATGATACAGGCTGTGCTTCATTTTGGCAGCCCTTTCTCTGGGCTGTCTCTGTATCATTTTGGTGATGTGGCCTCTAGTATTCCTGATCTGGTATTGCTGCTTTCGTTTTTTGCTGCTAATGGTACCTTGGTTATCAAATGGAGGTGTCCCTTTAAGTCCGTTTTTTGCAGGGGTATTGTTGCATGACTCTCCATATTGCATTGGGATGTTCATGTCAGCTGGTTAACGTTTTCCTTTATTTCCGCTTACAGATATTTTGTGTTAGTACATTGTTCTTTGAAATTATGCCTAAACTGCTGAGATTCGTTATGGATGCTGGGGAATTACTCAAATGTTATGCATTCAGGATAAGACACGGATTTGCCCCATGCTGACGTACCATGGAAAATCTGAGGAAATTGACCTTCCACACCTAAATTGCTGTTTAAGTTAGGCTGATTACAAAACCAGTGTGGAGAAAGGATTTACATTGTCATTGAATATGGTAACTACCCTTGATGTCAGGAACAGTTACTTCAGAATTGAGGAACACATGGGCTTTAATTCAGCACAATTCCTGAACCACCTAAATGTCTATATATTGAGAGAGATTGGTCTGTGACGTTTCTTCTCATGCTGCAGAAAAAGATATTCAGGGGAACTCAAGACATAGTTGTCTTTGTCCCTCAGAGATTTACTTCTGTGCATAATTTTTCATTATATTTTGCAGATTAGAGGCCAAATAAATTAGCCTAGGTCTGTGCCCACTGCTGTATTACCTAGCCTATTTTTTTTTAAATATCTTTCCTTTGGTTCTTTCCAGAGGTTGAAGTAGGGGAGGGGGAGGGAACCCTTTTGAACCTTCCCATTTTTCACCGCCCCCCTCACTAGCACCCTCCCATCCCACCCTGCACCATCTTTCATACTCCTTTCTCTCCATTAGCCATTTAATTTTTACTTTTCGTTCCCTCTGTGATCTGCGCCTCCATCCCCCTTTCTTGCCCATCTGCTCCTCCATTTTCCTGTTCACTGCCCCTTGTGCTCGTTCTTGTAGACTTCAGGGAGATGGGAAGTGGGGATCAAAGGGCATGGCACAGAACTGGTCTGCTTCTCTTCTCTCTCCCCTGCCTGCTTCCTTTCTTTCAAAACAGGAACTATAAAGGGGGGGGGGGGGAGAGAAGGCCTCTGGGCCCAACAGCATGCACTTGCTCTGTCTCCCTGCTTCTGGATGGGGCCCGCAGAGGAGTGGCTCTTGAGTTGGCCTGGCCTTCTGTTTAGTGACCACTGAGATGCTCTCTGCCAAGCTACATTTGCTCTTCTTCTCGTTGGTTGGTGGGAAACACTGGCACACCCCACTTTGAGATGTGCTTCCTGCTCATAACTTAGTAACATGGTAGTTGACAACAGAAAAATACCAACTGACCTGTCTAGTCTACTCATTTATTCCTGCCGAAACTGGTAAAGATGTATCTCAGCTGCCAGCCATAGGGCACGACTGCTTGTAAAATCTCTTCTTATCCAGGACAATTTTGTGGTCCTTATCCTTTGTACTCTACCATCTTGGGTAGATGAGCATTCAAGATCCTTCACTTAATTGACATTCAACACCCCTTCCTTCCCATGTCTAACTACAAAAATAATTGTAATAATCTAAATCAGATATCCCTAAATACAGTCCTGGAGGGCTGCAAACCAGTCTGATTTTCAGGATGCATGATGCATGCACAACCTCCATTGTATGCATATATATCTCATGCATATTCATTGTGGAAATCCTGAAAACCAGACTAGTTTATGGATCTCCAGTAACAGATTTGGAGACCACTTATCTAAATGGCTTCCAATATTAGTGCGGCTGTTTTCCAAGCATCCATCCTGCCTGATGGACCTGACTATGCGAACCCCTGTGTTTCAGCTAGGACTTTGTTGTTACTGTACTTATGTCATGGTCTAAAAATAAACCAACACAATAGCTGCGCTTTCAGTTGATATTCTTTAACGCAGAAGACAAAAGCTGGGAAACAAAACATGTGCTTCTTGACTTACAGCTTGCCAGGAACAACCAAAGCAGTCAAAAAGGGTTTAGTATCTCTTCCCGGGTAATCTGGGGAGAGAGACCCAATCCAGCTCACTTCCCTTCAACGCAGCCTTGTTCAGACCCAGCAATGGAAGCTCAGAAATCTCTGCAGGACAGCCAGGTGAACAGGATGGGTTTAGCTATAGCCAGCGGAAGCCTTGACTGGTTTCCCAGTTTCTCTCCAGTAGAACGGCTCTGCAGAGCTCCAGGCCGGCACCTCCAGGACCAATGGTTCAAAACCTGCAACACAACTGACCTTCTATTGTTCCCCTCTCTGGGCCCCCATGGGCCATTCCAGGGCTCCCACACCACCTCTACTCTTTATCATGTCAACCTAGCACTCCTTTCTCCCCCAGCCTTCCCACTACTTGCAAACTTTGATTAAAAAGAGGGTAGGAAAAAAAAATCAGTCAAGAGGTTTTTTTTTTTTGTGCTTCTTTAAGTCACTCTTCATGAATTATTACTGGGGGAGGGGGTGAAAGGCGGACCTTCTTCTGAATCCCATCTCGGTGTACCTCAGTTCTTCTTCGTTGAGGGTACTGATCAGAAGGATCACATAGTGACTCCATACTTGGAGTCCGCTGCTTTGGTGCTGGTTCCTTTCCTCCTATATGGCTCACCCTATGCTGGCAGTCGTCGTTCTTCACCTTGTAAAGACCCCTCCAAGAACACGGGGCTCTGCCGATTATCTGTGAGTGCCTTTCCTTCTGCTGTAGTCTCTCCTTGCTCTGATAGTAGCCCTCCTTGAAGGTCCTGGGTCATCGCCCACAGTTAGTTTTGAATATATCTGACTGTGTCATCCTATGGCGGGGAGACCCATGGTGCCCAACTTATCCAATCATGAGATCAGAGGTGCCGCTACCTCCCCCATTTCTCAAATACAGGTCTTTTGAGTTTGCTCCATAAATTTGATCTTTTTTGAGGCAATCTTTATTACCTAGCCCCTGCCACCTGAGAGTATTCTGCACCAGTGACTCTCCGTTCCTCTCTATCCCGGTGTTTCAAGGGCCCTTCCTTTGAGGAAAGAGTGCACCTCTCTGGGTCACTTCTCAGTGGGGACACTGAGCCATAAAGAGTCCCAAGCCTGCACATCAGAAGCAGCTATTGATTATCGCCCTCTGGTTCCAGGAGGGGCAGTGCAAATTCGCATCAGTTCTGGGGCATTTTTTTTTTTTATTACCACAGAGGGGGATTTCTTGGGGGGGGAGGGGGAGGCATAACAAACCCAGGATTCCCTGGTTTTTCTCCTTGCCGCTCCTCTGGTAGTGTGTCAATTCGGATACATGTACTGATTTCTTCTTCTAGGGAATTAATCTGGGCCAATCTCTTTCCTTAAGCCTAGACAAAACCCCACATAACATGGATCACGTTCCATGAAAGTAAGTAGAGGAATTACCCAATGCCGTTTCTTTGCTTTGCTAGCGGCCCGCTAGTCTCTTCAGATTGTTCCGGGGGTAGCAGGTTTTCTGTAGTTGTTGACATTTTTGTTCATATATGTGTAGGCTTTTTTCTAGCTGCTGGTACTTCTCCTGCCATGAGTCAGTAAGTTCTTTGCATTGTGCTTGGAGTGTTTGCACTTGGTGTATTAAGTATGCAATTTGTTGTTGCTGATGTTCAAAAGTGGTCAAATTCAATACTGTGCAGAGAAAAGAAAGCAACCTTCCACAGTTTAAAAAGCCTTTTTCTTACAGGCTACCAAAGCCGAGTTTCCCAGATCAGTTGACTTAAGGGTGTGGTCACTATTAAGCACTATTAAGGCTGGCTGTACAAAAGGAAAACCAAAAAGGAAAAGAGCTACCTCCACTGAGCTCTAAATGACTGAAAATGTTTCTCTCTCTACGGGGATTAAATTAAAAAAAAATCTTAAGCTGTTCGGTCTCTCTGGGTTTGCTGGCACAATCTGTCAGGGTCTAAAAAACAACACAATAGCGGTGTTTTCAATTGCACAAGACAAAATAAACACCAGAAACTTCAAATGGTGAACTCTCTCCATGAGGCAGTATTCAGGCAGAAGAGCTGGTATTTCCTTCCCGGGTTTCACCTTCAATCTCTGTACAAGGCCTTTCGCCAGCTGCCGTCCTCTCACAATCCAGAGACCTGCTTCTCATTTGAGCCAAGGGTCGTCTTACACCCATGTACATCACCTTCTTATGATGACGCTGTTCTTGCTGCTCAGGAAATCCGTGCCTCACAGCGCCGACACAGTAAAATTCGCGGGAGCGCCTGCTCTCCCAACGTGCGCCAAGGCCACTCTCCTGGGCGTGTGATCGAGTATGCAAATGAGGGCCCGTGGTAAAAGGAGGCGCTAGGGACGCGCTGTCCCTAGCGCCTCCTTTTTGACAGGAGCGGCGGCTGTCAGCGGGTTTGACAGCCGACGCTCAATTTTTCCGGCGTCGGTTCTCAAACCCGCTGACAGCCACGGGTTCGGAAAACGGACGCCGGCATAATTGAGTGCCCGTCCTCCGACCCGCGGGCCACCGGCCGTTTAAAAATTTTTTTTTTTAATTTTTGATTTTTTTTTTTATTTTGGGGCCTCCGAATTAATATCGCTATGATATTAAGTCGGAGGGTGTACAGAAAAGCAGTTTTTCTGCTTTTCTGTACTCTTTCCCGGTGCCGGCAGATATTATCGCCAGCCTTTGGGCAGGCGTTAATTTCTGAAAGTAAAATGTGCGGCTTGGCTGCACATTTTACTTTCTGTATCGCGCAGGGCGCTATTAGTTTTGGGGGAGTTGGCCGCGCGTTTTTGATGCGCTATCACCCCTTTCTGTATAAGGGGTAAAAATATTGCGTCGAAAACGCACGGCCAATCGCAGGCTAACAGTGCGCTCCACCGGAGAGCACTTCACTGTATCGGCCTGTATGTGATATAAGTTGAAAAATATCAAACTATATAGTTGGGGGTATTTTAAAGTGCTGAATGATAAATGGTAAGATAAATTTATGTGCCCTGATTACTAAATTGCTTTGGATTTGTTGTAGATAGAGATCCATAAATTTAAAAAAAAAATTTTTTTTGCGTGCTGCAACCATTCCCCAGCACACACTTAGCCCTTATTCATCCAGAAATGAGTTTGGTTCCTTAATCTTAAGAGCCACTGGCTATGTTGTTACTTGCTCTAATTGTTTGAATTCTGTGTTAAACTTGTCTTTTTAGGAATATTATATTCAGCTATGGAAATATCCTCCCCTGGTAACATGCCACTCCTTTTTGATTCCCAATACTGGGCATTGTACCCAGACCTCTGAATCCAGGCAGTAGGTATGGGGGGTTCAGTTCTCAGTCTGTGGAGATTTGAAAATAGTGGGCCCTGACTGGAGTTAGTACTAGAAAGAACTTCATGTGAGGTGGGATCTTGAGATTCAATTCCAGTTCACCTGGAGGAGGTGGTACCATCTCTTATCTCTTTATATATATATTAAATATCTCAACTAACGTCCTATTGTCATCTAAGCCAATACTGGTGCCATTCAGGTGCAGGAGGGGAAGTGAGGCTGGCATGCTATACAATAACCTGTCATTCAGCCCTCTTCCTAACCTCCATGCATTCATTCTATTTAATCCTATATCTCAGAAGAACTAATTAACTTCTTACAACATAGGAGCTCATAATAAGCTGTACTGGGAAGTGGTAACATTGCACTTGAATAAGTCTAGACTACTTACTTAATATAGGGTATAATGTGGAGCAGGTAGTATTTGTGAGGTTATATGTTTGTCTCAAGCACGTTTTGAGACTCAAATACCAAATGCCCTTCAGCTTCTAGGAAGTGGGTGTATGCGTTTATGACAGCGCAGCTGAAAGGGGTGTTCCTCTGATAAAATGTGTACCGTAATTTAAATCATTTTAAAAACAGTTACACTAACCATTTTGTGGGTCCAGCTCTGCCTTGTTCACTAGAAAAGAGAATCGTCTATTATTTAAAATATCTGTAGGCTGTATTATCCCTTCTTCTAGGTGGCTAACATTTACCTAACAGCTAACCCTACCGAGGATCACAAAAAAAGATTTTATTTAATTATTTATTTAACATGTAAAAATCTTGTGTCCTTCAAACTTCCATAAAAATAATTATATTCATTGCAGTTTACAAAAACAACGTATAATTTATTTAGCATTTGTTTATATACCGAGGTATAGCATACATTGCCTTCACTCCGGTTTACAATACAACAACTGGTTACATTTAAATTCATAATAATAATAATAAAATGACAAAAAAGGAATCAGAACAATAACTTAATAGAAACATTAAGATCAAGTAAATACATTGAACATTATCTACCTTATAAATGGCCTGTGACCGACGGCCCGCAAATGCGCAGTAGAGACCAGCTCTACCGCGCATGTGCGGGCGAGCACGTCGCTCTGAGCCAGCGTCAGAAAAAAAGAAAAAACAATGGCGGCGTCCAGTGGCAGCGGCAGCGGCGTTGGGTGGCGGCGTCCGGTGGCAGCGGCGGCGGCGTTGGGTGGCGGCGTCCGGTGGCAGCGGCGGCGGCGTTGGGTGGCGGCGTCCGGTGGCAGCGGCGGCGGCGTTGGGTGGCGGCGTCCGGTGGTAGCGGCGGCGGGTGGCAGCGGCATCCAGCGGCGGCGGCGTTGGGTGGTGGCGGCGTCCGGTGGTAGCGGCGGCGGCGTCCAGCGGCGGCGGCGTTGGGTGGTAGCGGCGGCGGCGGGTGGCGGCGTCCAGCGGCGACGGCGTTGGGTGGCGGTGGCGTCCGGTGGCAGCGGCGGCAGCGAGGGAGGAGAGAGAGAAGGAGGGACTGACAGAGAGGGAGGGACTGAGTGAGAGGGGAGGAGAGAGAGGGAGTGGGACTGAGTGAGAGGGAGAGAGGGGAGTGGGACTGAGTGAGTGGGAGGGAGTGAGTGGGACGGAGGGAGAGGGGGGGACTGAGTGAGGGGGGAGGGAGATAGAGAGGGAGTGGGACTGAGGAAGAGTGGGACATAGGGGGAGGGGGGGAGGGAGTGGGACAGAGGGAGGGAGTGGGACTGAGGGAGAGGGGGAGGGAGTGGGACTGAGGGAGAGTGGGAGTGGGAGAGGGGGAGGGAGTGGGACTGAGGGAGAGTGGGAGAGAGGGGGGGGAGGGAGTGAGACTGAGTGAGAGGAGAGGGAGGGAGGTAGGGGGTGGAGGGGAGAGAGAATGAGGGGGAGGTGAGAGACAGAGGGATGTAGCCCTTTTTAACGGCGGTGGCAGCGAGGGAGGAGAGAGAGTGAGGGACTGAGTGAGAGGGGAGGAGAGAGAGGGAGTGGGACTGAGTGAGAGGGAGAGAGGGAGTGGGAGGGAGGGAGTGGGACGGAAGGAGTGGGACTGAGGGAGGGAGGGAGTGGGACTGAGGGAGAGTGAGAGGGAGGGAGAGAGGGGGAGGGAGGGAGTGAGACTGAGTGGGAGGGAGGGACTGAGTGGGAGGAGTGGGTGAGAGGGAGGGAGGTAGGGGGTGGAGGGGAGAGAGAATGAGGGGGAGGTGAGAGACAGAGGGATGTAGCCCGTTTTAACGGGCTTAACGGCTTGTAACATTAGATATGAGAGTGTGCAGCACTTGAAGTTGACAGTAAAAACCGTACAAGAAAGACAGGATTCTGCGATGCAAGGAGAATGATAGAAGAGGGGATTGCAAGTAAAAGGAGCATGTAGAGGATGAGATAAAGGAGTTATGATCTGCTGTCATTGGGTGCACAGCCATTGTAAGACTGTGAAAGAAGCCATTCTTTTAGATCTTTTTTAAATGATTTAAAATTTTCTTGAGAATTGAGGTGTTGAGGTAGTGAGTTCCATAATTAATGAGTTTCATAATTCCATAATATCAATATATGGTACATATCATCTGAAAACAAAATAAAACGGTATATTGCACACAACATACATTTGTGATGTAACATTTAACAAGTACTAACATCTAATTGTCAACATCCAAATGCCTCCTTGAAAAGCACGGTTTTGATTCCTTTCCTGCATCAAGGGATGAATTTTAAAAGCCCTGGGCACGCCAAAGCCAGGAAATATGCACAAAGGTGTCGGGCCAGCGCGTGCCGTGTGGATTTTAAAAAGCTCCCGTGTACGCGCATATCTCCCGGTAAGAAGTTGAAAAAAGGGGCAGGACATGGGCTTTAACATGAAATGTGCACATAAGTATTTACACGCACAAGCGCGCGCCGGGGTCCTCTGCTGCGTAACTTTACTACTGCTACGGATGGTGTATAATGCGCCATGCGCGCATATACGTGCATAAGTTATAAAATGGCAACGTCCTTTGGCACGAGCTGGCATACGCGCGTACATGTCCACCCACACGGCTGTTTAAAAGTTACCATCTAAGAGGGTTTTTTGGAGGGTTCTTGCTGTCTCGGCCAGAGGTCATTTGAGGTCTGTGTTCTGCAGAGCTCCTGCAATATGAAAGTATCCTTCCTTTTAAGAAGGTAGTTCAGGTGTCACTTAAGGTTTGTTTGGAGGGTTGTAGATAGGGTTGCGTAGAGTAGAAGGTTCATTCCCCCAAAGGGGATGGGTTGAGTAGACCCTAAGATGTTTGCACGGGAGACGTTTGGAAGAGAGAGTCAGAGAGAGAAGTTGCATGAATCCATTGGATGGATAGATTCTTAAAAGTTAACTGGAAGGAAAGAAACCCTAAGGTTAAGGGATAAAATCCTCGCTGGGGAAGCTCCAGGGAAAAATAATTTGGGGGAATTTTTCTTCTATTAGAACTTTATTCAGCTGCATTTTCTCTAAAGAGTTGTGCTACAAGATTTTTGGATGTCTTGGATCTACAATACATTTCTAAATTTGGAACCAAATCTTGGAAAGGGGACTTTGTTTATCTGGGCAGTCCCTGGAGGATTGTGACTGTAGCAGTATTGATCCCTATCTACGGGGCCAATGCAATGGAGTGCGCTCAGCCGAGCGCACTCTATAACCCGCACTCCGCAGGTTAAATAGGCGCTAATCCACCCTCTAATGCAATAGGGGGATTAGCACCTGTTTAACCCATGTCTGACGCGGAGTGAATGTAATAGCGCTCATCACATGCAAATGCATGTGAAAGAGCCTATTACTCATTTACTCCGCATGCAAAAAGATAAATGTGCGCCTCAGACGCACATTTATCGCTCATCTATTAACGCCTGTAAAAGAAGTACAGAAAAGCAGAAAAAACTGCTTTTTTAAAGTTAAAAAAAAACAACTCTGCAGACCGCTGAGTTATGAAGACCAACACAGTAAACTCAGCGTCAGTTTTCATAACCGGCAGCCGCGGCGGGTCGCTTTAGCAAGGAGGCGCTAAGGTCATGCAAGCGGCCCTAGCGCCTCCTTCCTAGCGCGACCCCCTAATTTACATATCGCATGGCGCCCCCCCTTGCGGGCACCTTGCGTGCTTTAAGAAAGCAGGTGCTGAAAAATCAGCGAAAATTATTGCATCGTCCCCTATGTGATCCTGAAGATGACCCCCAAGAGAATGGGGGGTTACGTATAATAAACATTCAAACAAAGGACAAACAGAACTGCAAGATATTATAGTACTGCCGGCCTCTAGTACAGTGCACAGCCTAAATAATCAATTAAAAGACAGCTACATCAGCTAAACAACAATGGTGGATTTCTAAAAATCAGCAAAAAGCAATAGGCATTGAAGAGAGACTATCTGACTGTGTCTGTCTTCCTCCTTTCCTTTCAGACTCCCTCCTTCTAATGAACATGGTTTTAGAGTTCCCAGCCTTGCACTGCATGCTGCGTAGTCTCATGGGCACCTTGAAATGGCACAATCCATTCTTATTTATGTTAAAAGCCATGCACGGTTGTTTCACTTTTTGAATTTCTGCGTAGGGGTCCAGCAAAAGATGTATTCTCTTCTGATCCTGCCTAGGCCTTGTTTTTATAGTAGGCTTTGTGGCAAGTTGTTTTAAGGATGGCTGATGTTCATACCTGGGAACTTTTGAGTGGTGGTCACCCTGAGATTGCTGTTGAGCGGCAGGGGATGGATGAGGAGGGGTAAAAATAATGTATTCAACCTTTTCTCTCTCTCTTTTCCTCCCTCCCCCTCCAGGGATGATCCCAGAAATCTCTCCCTGAACCTGGCACTCTTTGCTCCCCCGGTCATAAGTCACAGCTCCCTGACTTGTGCACGGTCACTCTCCATTCAGCCAAGTGAGTTCCAAGTCCTGGACTCACGGCTGGCCGACATGCTGTCCATTGCAGTCCCTCTGCAGTGTCGCCCCTCGTGCTGCCCCCTCAGTGAGTGCGCTCCTGGCTTACTCCTCCCCTGCCTGCAGGCTTACTGAAGGGAGGCCCCCAGCTTCTTAATGTTTGCTTGGAGACCTAGCAATTGTTGCAAAGTTCCTGAGTTTTAGGGGCAAAACTGGAGAGCTCTCAGGTATGTTGATCCACAGTGAAACTAAGCCAACCGTTTTTGCAGATTGCCCAAGGTCTGAAGTTATAGTGATGTAATAATCTAGGTATTTGGACTTAATTTTAATGTGAATATGCAACTTGGATGGTCAGGAAAGGAAAGCTATTTTTGTTATTTTTCATTAAATTTGTGAGAAATATTATATATCAGCCTATACATATACATTATAAAATGGTCCCTGTCCCATTCATACTGAGTGGAAAGGAGCAGTTTTAGAAACCTTATAATTTAAATAGTTTGACTCCTTTTTTTTCAGCAAATATATTTTATTAATAACACAAATCACCTTGATTTGCTAAAAATAAACTGCATAACTTTTGTTGACCCGGCCATTATCGTCATTTTTTTGTTTTTTTGTTGCTATAAAGCAGTTGAAGTGGCAATCAGAAATTATAAGTGATGGCCCGGTTTGTAAAAGTTAACCCCAGGGACTAGCTGCTGGCCCAGGTGAGCTGTCTTTTCTATGCTGCAGGAGCCAGTATGGTGCTGGGAACAATGTGTGCAGGGCTTGAGCTCCTGAATAAAAGGTGCAATGTGATATACCTCCTGCCTAGCCTTACTCGCTGTCGGACACTCATGTTTCCTCAATTTGTCAATTTTTGAATAGTTCGCCTTGCAGGCTCTTATTCCTTTGTACCATCATTAAGCCATTCCATAGAAGTGGTCCAGGGGTTAGTGAACTCAACCACAAGCCCTAGGACGTCGCCTGTCTTGTAGTTGAGTTCACTAATCCCTGGACCACTCCTGACTCTTGTATGATCTTTAACAAGTCATGTTAACTCCATATGCTTCAAAGACCCAGTTTAAAAAAAAAAGGTGCTTACTGTAATCTGGCATTTCTGGTCAACACTAATACGAAAAAAGTTGCATCTCCTAAAATTTTGATGTCCATTATTTGTATCAAAATTGGTCTGGAAATCTTATATCCTAGTGCATCTATTTTGTTGGTGCTTGAAAAGTTAGAGCAGCCTACTAAGGTTCCTTTTCTCTTTGATTCTCTGTCTATTTCTTTTGCTTCTGAGAGTCTTCAAAGGGTCTTTAAGTAGCAGATTAGATGCCACTTCTTTAAAACATCTCTCAGATTAAAAAAAAAAAAGGTCTTACAGGAGGCAATGGGAAATTAGGATTGATCTTTATAGCTGCTGGAAGGAGGCAACAGCATTGGGATAGTAAAACCTTTTAGCCATGATTTCAACTTGCGTTCTCAGAATGATATTCTTTGAGTGGTTCCCTCCAGAAGGGAAGTGAGAAAGATGGCTTATAGGAGGAAGATGTTTGTAACATGGGGGCCAGAGTTATGGAATTCAGTACCACAAGAAATAAGATTGGAAGGAAATTGCTTATCTTTTAGAAAAAAAAATAAAAGCTCCGTAATTTTAACTCATGAGATTTATAGCCTTTGGGATTATTTTGATGCTTATCAGTGAGCTATGTTTTGGATTGTTTTTATGTAATTTTATGTTGATGTATTTTAAACATTCTTGTATTTTAGGTGTTTTATTTTTTTTAGATTGTTGTACACTGCTCTGACCAGACCTATTCTGATTTAGTAGTCTAAAATAATTGACAAATAAACAAATTGCCTTTTAATCCAGGTCTCCCCCTGTATGTCTCCATGTATGGAGACTTGTAGAACAAGAAGCTTTTATGTTTTCCTTTTTTCCTTTTTGCAAATGTTAAGGTTAATCATGTTTTTCTTGGTTTTCTTTTATACTCTTTGTAATTTGTTTTTATTTATTGTTGGGGTTTTGTTTTTTTTTTGCTGTTCCAGACCCTGAACATTTTATGGGAAAGTGTAAAACAAAATTGAATTGAATTTTTTTCTGCAGCATCTACTCAAAATCTGTCAAAATCACCGGACACCTCTCTCAACACCAAAACAAAACACTTCAAATATGCTGATTTATCGTTCCTTTCCACACCTCTAATTTTCTGAATTTTAAAATGCAGAAACTCCTCATAGTTCTAATTTGCACTCAGGTAGGTCTGATACAAAATGGGAACACACAGCCGTCCCTTTGAGACCTCCCCTTGAAATGTCCACAGCTTTGCAACTACAGCCCTAATGGTCCTTGCTGGATTGGGACGGAGCAGTAATGGCAAAGTGTGAATGGATGGCCAATAGGGAACTAGCGCAGAGGATTGTTCATGACTGACACCAAAGGCTATAGGGGTCTTTTAGTAGGAAATAAAACAAATAAGCAGCCTTCTCTAATACAGTTCTTTCTTTTTTTTTGTTTTTCCTGAAAAATGCCATTGTGTCTGCAAGCTGGTCTGTTATCACGGAGTGTTAGATTACTACAACTGTGCTAAATGGTTTCTAGTAGCATTCAGAGCATTAAGGTAGATCTGTGTTCAAAATTGTGTAGTCCTAATTCCTCCCACTTTTTTTTTTCTAAAAAAATTTTAGAGTATTCTCATACATAAATGCAGGGAATTTCTAATTCTAGTAGCATTTCACTGCTCACTCTATTTCAGATCCAACCAAATCATGGCATGGTCAGAAATTTCCAGAAGACCAATGATTGCAGAAAGCACTTTAGAAAAACGCTGTTGTGATATTAAAAGGTAGTCAATTTGAGATTGAGTGGCATGTGCTCGAGAGAGAGGAGAATAATCACGTTCCTGTGGATGAAGAGTTCTCTAGACATCTAGGAGGTCCAGTTGATCACATAAAAGGGGAAATACCCTTATATCCTAACATGCGCTCCCCTCTAGAATCCCTGGACCAATCTAATGCCGGCTCATGAACAATGTTGAAACCGCTACCACGTATTCAAGGGAGATGAGCAAAAGTTTATAACTTCTCCAAAAGTGTGTTTAAAAAAAACCCATGATCATAATTGTTACATAAAACCAGGGTTTTGCCCTTGAAACTACCTTCAAAATATTAAATAACTGCCACCTGGATCAGCGTCTACCTGCTCAGACTCAAAGGAGTCAGTTTGCAAAAGAGCACGGGCCCGTCCGTCTGTGCGCGGTTCTCGGTGAACGCACACGGACGCGGCTATTTTATAGCGCACGCAGGGGGGGAGAAATTTTCAAAGTTCACACGCGTGTTATAAAATATAATATCTGCATGCACATGCATGGTGCATTTTAACATCCACGTGCAGGGGGGGAATTTTCAAAGCTCACACGCGTGTTATAAAATATAATATCTGCATGCACATGCATGGTGCATTTTAATATCCACGTGCAGGGGGGGAATTTTCAAAGCTCACACGCGTGTTATAAAATATAATATCTGCGTGCACATGCATGGTGCATTTTAACATCCACGCGTGGGGGGGGGGAATTTCAAAGCCCACGTGTGGTGATGGGACTAGGGCTTCCCGTGTTCCCTCCCAGTCCGATCCAATTAAGGAGTGGATAGGGAAGGAACACTGCTATGCCTATCCCTACCCTTCTTACCTCTTCCCCCCTGGCCCCTACCTCTTTCAGTTTTTTTTACCTTGCTGCTCCTTCCGCGTGCCAGTCAGCTGCCAGCGCACACTTCCCTGGGACAGCTTCCCGGCCTGCCCCTTCTGAGTGGCCCGGGACTTGTGCGCGTATCGATGGTCACGCGCGTATCCGGGCCCTTTAGAAAATGCGCGCAGTGCGCACAGGGCCCGGCCACGTGCATTACCGCCGGTATTCGCACACACGGCCCTTTTAAAATCGACCCGAAAGGGTTCATGTTTGTTGATCACAATGGCTACACCTGCCTTTTGGGTACCTGAGAAATGCTTCTCCCACCCACCAGCACTTAAGGTTCCCGTGTTTTACATCACTAAGATATGTCTCCTCCTGTAGCATTTATTTATTTATTTAGTATTTTTATATACCGACATTCTCGATACAAATATCAAATCATGTCGGTTTCCATATAACAAAACTGTCGCGGTTAAGGCGTTACATTAAACAGTGTTTCTGAACATAAGAACATAAATTAAATATTAAACATAAATTAAGTATTAAACAGAGTTTCTGAACATAAGAACATAAATTAAATATTAAATAGACTACAATAATTCTTCAAAGGAACGAGAATGTAGGGAGTAGCTAAGAAAAAAGGGTAGGCTAAATTGGGATATACAGGTAACAGAAAACAGTGTTGATGGGCATAAACATGAGTAATGCATGAGCAAAAGAATTAATGCATTAGTAAAGGAGTCTTTCAAAACAGGTGGGCTGTCCAGAAGAAGTGCATCAGGCTTTGAGGGGAAATGGGCGATCGTGGAACTTATAGTGGACTATTTTGCTCTTTCTACATTTCTACATCTGCAGTATGCCTAGATAAGGCGCATAAGATTTTATGTCTCGTAATGGGGCATCCCAACCAACAACGTTCCTTAAATAATCTTTACCCAGTCTCAAAGGGTACGGAATTCCCCCAGCAGTTAAAAGTAGCCACATTCCAGAGAAGCCCCATGCCTAGATCCTCCTTTAAGTACCAAAATGAACTTCCCCTCAATTAGCAATCGTGCGTCCATCTTGGACAGCAAGTACCTCTGATTCCTCCACCCCCCCCCCCCCCCAAACCTATTGCTTTCCCCCTCCAAACCTTCTCAATTCACAGCCTCAAAATCTCTACCATCTCAAAAGTTGAGATCCCAAATGTCACCTCCCATTCCCCCCACTTATTAGAGATAAATGTCACTCTTATCACTGTCAGTGACGAACCAGCCCACCCTTTCCCTCTTACATACAGCATGAGAAAGTAACAGTGGCTGTGAACATTTGCAGGATATAGCTAACCCAGCCATACAGTCCCTTTCCAAATTATTCCCTTGTAGAACCTCAACCACTTGGCAGAGGCATAATACAGCTTCTAAACAGTCAGCTAGAGATATTTGCTTAAAGGAAATAAACAAAGCAAGTAACCCCCGCCAGTTCAACAAGGATTTTTTATTTAAAAAAACAAATGAAACACCGTAGTAAATACAAAAATTGAGGTTGATCTTCTATTTTGGGAGAAACAATAACCACTCAGCTTACTGGCCATTTTCGTCTCTCTGCACACTGACATATTCACGAAGGTATCCTGGTGAGAGAAAACAACAATGGGCCACTTCTTCATGAAAACTCTGAAGCGGCAGACTTCACTTAAGGTGCACAATGTTCTGCCCGAGCAGGCTCCAAGCTCTGCACAAAATCTCGAGCTTCCTTCGTTGTGGTAAACCATTTAGTGACCCCATTGTGAAGCAATCTAAGTTTCACTGGGTAGATAAAAGAACAGCATATTTTAAGGCCACAGAGCACTGAGCAAACCGGTGCAAACTCACGACTTAGCGCTGACGGCTGAGTAGAATAATCCTGAAGCACTATTTTGCGTCATAGCTTAGCTGTTTGCCAGCACAGATCGCCGCTTCCTTCTGCACATAATTAAGAAAGTGGGTATATCCACTCTCGGCTTAGTATCCAGAGCTCACTTTGTCCCCAGCCTGTGAGCCCGCTCTACACTTATGGCACCAAAAGCTTCACTGAAGCCCAGTTCAGCTGACCGTCATCTCTCAAGAAAGTCCCCGCAGTTCCCCCATCAGTTAAACCTTCCAGCAGTCTGAGAAAGTGAAGGTTATTTCGGCAGGACCTATTATCTAAGTGTTCGAGCCAATTTTTCACAAATTTGCAGCTTTTCTTTTAAAGAGGTGTAAGATCGCTAGAGTTTTCCCACACCTCATCTCTTGACTATCAGAAACTTGCTACTCTCTTTCCGACACTCAGGGACCAAGCTCCCTGAAAGCGTATTCATTTCCTGAAGCTTTTCATATATTTATCCATCTTTTTGAAGCGAGTTGCTAAAGCGTGGATGACCGCAGCTGTTAGTTCAGCTGGGGAGGGAGTGCTTACCACTGGCAGCTCTAACTGGGAGATGCATCAAGCTGCCGTCGTGCGCTATCACGCTGATATTGTGCGATTGTACATGATATTTTGCATCTCCCCGCCTCAGATTCTTTTCCCTATTACAGTGACCACCTTTGCATGTGAATTGCATGCACGAATAATGCAAGTGCATGCAAAGAAGGTCATGCCTAAGCAGTCCTATGCAAATATTTTATGGTGGCCGACTGAGAAGGTGGTCAGCTGCGATGAAATAACACCTCTGGGGTGAGGTGGGAGGCCTGGGACCCCAATGCAGGTCCCGAGGCTCCGGCCTCACATTTAAAGCGGTGGCAAACAATTAAAAAAAAAAAAAAAATCATCCTAGAAAGGGGGGAGGATGAGCGGGGGGGGGGGGGGTCAGTGCTGATCCCCATCTCAAACCAGGGTCACAACTCAAGGTGGCCCCAATTCCCCCAAATAAAAAACAAAAAAAAAAGTAAATGTGGTCGCACAGTGACGCCCACAAAGACCCAACCATGCAGTCATGGCCCTGGACCCCCACCCCCCAAGCTAAAAAGATAATTAGGATCTTGGCTCCCTTCCATTCCCACCCCTACCCCCCAGTCCAAATTAGGCCTCCGATTTCCCCCCCCCCCCCCCCCCCCCAGAAACTGAAATCAGAATTGGGTGCAGTGGGCACCATTCACCAAAAATGGCACCAACCTGACCTTGCCCCAGCCGTGTGACTGGGGTAAGGTCTGGGAACCGAACCCCAAACCGTGCGGTCAAGGTCTGATCCCCAGATAATCACATTAAGAATGTAGCATTCGAAAATCTACCCAGACGGTTTTAATTGTATCTACTTGAGCCATAACCTCAATTGTAAATGTAGTGCCGTGCGTCCGCAGGATCGGAGAGGAGTTTGGGGGCTGAAAGTACTCCCAGGTTAATTGTAAGAAACTGCACACAAAACAAAGCAGGCGATTTCTGCACGAGGTAACGTGGCTGCTGGATGAGTCCAGTGGCATGAACAGAAATAAAGATTAAGCAATAAAAATATATTATAAGGAGGTACCTTTTTTTATTGGATGACCACCACATTTCTTGACTGGCTCTCTGGGGGCTAAACTTTATTCAGCTGATGAAACGAGTATAGTTTCCGAAAGCTATTCAAGAAATGTCCACTCCAATAAAAAGTACCTCCTTATAATCGATTTTTCTTTGTTCCAGTTCAGAGTGGCGAGCTGTATCCTCCCACCAATGGGAAAAGCAGTGAGTGGTCTATTTTGGTTTGCTTTGCTTTCATATTTACAGGTTTTTTATTTGCTAATGTGTTATTGATTGTGGTCCACTTAGAATGGTTATCCAGTAATCAGTGGGATATGGATCTGTTAATTAAAATAAATGCATGTTCGTTTGTTAATACTGTGCATGTGACCACACAATGTCAAATGGAAAGCATTTCTCAGAATTCTTTCTTCCTTTTTCGTTTCCATAGTGCAAATTGTGGTGTTTAGTTTTATATGCTTTTTTTTCTTAATACATTGTTTCCATCGTTGGCCTGATGATCCTTATCTCTTCTCTATCAAAACTACTTTTCTGCATCCTGTGATAGAAATCACCACCACTACATGCAGTAACCACGACTTCAGTTGTGTGGAATTGGTGACAAATTCACGCATTTTTGGCCGCCTGTAGGCACTGTGTTGGTGCTGTTGGCCCCCTCCTTGTGTCCGTGCCAGGCAAGGGACAGCAGAGCAGGAGGTCTGAGTCCCGGCCTTCTTTCCTTTGCTCTGCTCCAAGCTCGCCTCCTCCCCTCGTGTCCCTGAAGGGAGTGGATGGATTCGGGAGCTTTTCCTTAGCTGCCTGCTGTGTTCTCCGGCCTCACTCCTCCTCTCCTGTTCCCTGCACCAGGACAGGAGGCAAGGGATGAGGAGTAGAGCAGAGTTTCTTTGCTCCATCTCTTCTAGGCCTCACCCCTTCTCTCCTCTTCTCTGGGGTGTAAAGCCTCTGACTATCCAGATTTTTCTCAAAAAGTCGAGTTTCCATATACCATCTCGTGCCCCTTTCATCAATGCACCTTTTTTTTAAATCTGGGAAAGGACCATAGGACAGTAGAGGTGCGTACATATAGAAAAAGTTTATTGCACAAATGCAGCAGAGCCGTCCTGATGCTGGAAAATCACATGCATGACTTGTGAGAGCTGCACGTGTGCCCGCGGAGTCAAGTACATGGAAAGAATGTGTAAGTGACCCTCGGGCTCTGCAGGACAGGAAAACTGAAAGTGAAGAAAGGAACATCTGCCAGGAGGCTAGGGAGTACCGAAGATCACGATGCATGGTGGTTTGCATGCTAAAAACCTCCATCGCCCTGGGATTCAGGCACTCAGAGCGTGAGAGTCCTTTTCTAAAATCCAGAGACCTGACAAATCTTCGTTCCCTTGGGGTGATTGGTGGGGGTGGAAAGGAGAGGAGGTGCAATTGGCCTTGTTCCGCCACAGAAGAACCCTACTGTTTACAGTGGAAGAGCAATGACCATCGGTCTACATAGATGAATAATTGAGGCACAATTATATTGTCAGTATGGGTAAAGCCCGAATACATTTACACATCTGCCGAGAGAAAAATATACATGGTACTGCCTCTAATATAGCTCAACCTGGGGTCTTTCGTTATCGGCTTGGCTTTAGTGAACAGATAAGTATTGTTATCTTTTTCATAATGGAGTTACTGTTGGCAGTGGAGCCCCTGAAAGGATTACTGTAATAATAATAATACCAGGAAACTGATATGAAGGACTCATCTTGCACAATTAAAGGCAGGCCCCATTTACCAGTGCCGAATGTGAAAGATGCAGCCTAAGACTTCTCTCCCCTTTTTAATTCACAGGATTACCTTGATTGTATCACTAACCAAGCCAGGCTTTCTCTGGGGACAGAAGAACGATCAGCCCTGTTTGGAAACATCCGCGATATCTACCTTTTCAATAGGTAAGCTAATATTTGATGATTGACTGTATGAAAACAAGTCCGGCAGGTGAGATAACAAAGATATTCTTTTCCTCCTGGTCGTCTTTGCTAGAGCTGTTTCCCAGCCTGTCTGAAATGAGGAAATTGCTCTGTTCCTAGATCTGCTTACTGACTTGGAGATAGAAGGTCTCTCTGCATCCTCTCCTGCGCATGGAGACATGTCCGATGCCTTTCTCTCTGCAGGCCGACGGAGCGCACTGTTAACCTGCTCTTGGACGCGTGTTTTCCCTTACCCCTTATTCAGTAAGGGGAGGAAAACGCACGTCCAACCTGTGACACCTAATAGCGCCCTCAACATGCAAATGCATATTGATGGCCCTATTAGGTATGCGCGCGGGATACAGTAAGAAAAATGTGCAACCAAGCCACATATTTTACTCTAAGAAATTAGCGCCTACCCAAAGGTAGGCGGCGGGCGCTAGTTTCTGCCGGCACCGGGAAAGTGCACAGAAAAGCAGTAAAAACTGCTTCTCTGTGCACTCTCCGACTTAATATCATGGCGATATTAAGTCGGAGGTCAGGAAGGGTAAAAAAAGTAAAAAAAAAAAAAAAAAAAAAGAAAAAGAAAAAAAAATTTAAATTGGGCCGGCGGCTATCGGGCTGAAAACCGGACGCTCAATTTTGCTGGTGTCCGGTTTCCGAGCCCGAGGCTGTCAGCGGGCTCGAGAACTGACGCCGGCAAAATTGAGCGTCAGCTGTCAAACCCGCTGACAGCCGCCGCTCTGGGCTAAAAAGAGGCGCTGTGGACGCGCTAATGTCCCTAGCGCCTCCTTTTCCCCGTTTCTACCGCACCACCTAATTTGAATACTGAATCACGCGCGCTGGGAGAGCGGGCATTCGTCCGCTCTCCCGCGGACTTTACTGAATCAGCCTGTGTGTGTGTTTCTCTGAGCTCTCCAGACATCTGTAAGGGCTTTCCCTCATCCCTGGGACCTGGAAGGGGTGTACACCAAAGCAGTGGCAAGGGGGAGAGTGCCCCTGAAATTCGAAAGTCACCACTTTGACTGTGTTTGCTCTCTGTTCCCTGACCCCCCTGTGGAGCCACTGTCGGATACTGCTTTCTTGGCTGTGGAGGCAGGATGCATAAACCCTTGTGTATCTGACTAGAGAGCTACTCTGGGAACTCGCTCGGCATGGGGAGGGCAAGGTATTTGCTTTGGAGTCTGCAGCCCTCTTTTTTCCAGCGCAGTCTTAGACCACACCTGAATTTTAAAAAGCCAAAAATACCAACTTGTAGCATTTTCTGCTGGTTAGCAGCCTGTTGCCGTGAAAGATGGCCCTAGCAAGCTTTCCCGAGAAATTTTAGGTGTGTTGACGCGGCCACAAGTTCCCGCGTATCCGGCCAAGTCAGTGCCCGGTGGTGGTTCCCCAGTCTCAAGACTGCCCAGGTGTTAAAGGCCTGCATGGTCTGTTTCAAACCCTCCTCCCCCCCCCTCCCCATTTTGGTGTGGGAAATGCTGCCATCTTGGAAAAGGTCAGCTGCTGACCCCCATGCGCTCCTATGCCCTGTAATGTAGGGCAAAGCGGTGCAAGGGGGGGGGTGCGAGCAGCCAACAAATTTTCAAAAATGGCACCAGTGGGCCAGGAACGAATGGTAAATCATTACTGCCCCATGAAGGTCCTCATCACTATAGGGTAAGCTTAGGAAGAGACCAAGAAGTGATGATGGTGGGGCCCTCTCAGGGGCTCTGATATTTTTAGGGGTGGGTGGATGGGTGGGACTTACGGGACCTTGCCAAAAGGCGGTTGTGCATGGGGGGAGGGGGGAAGAGGTTGTTGCTTGTCCCAAAGACTCTACCACACTGGAGTCTGGTTTTTGTTTTGGAAGGGGACATTTGACTAGGCCATGCAGCCCCTTTAAACCAAGG
This sequence comes from Rhinatrema bivittatum, assembly GCF_901001135.1. Taxonomy (NCBI): domain Eukaryota; kingdom Metazoa; phylum Chordata; class Amphibia; order Gymnophiona; family Rhinatrematidae; genus Rhinatrema; species Rhinatrema bivittatum. The sequence continues at coordinate 569,183,149 of NC_042617.1, forward strand.
CACCCACAAGTTTTCTCTCCATGTGTAAAGGGGCCTATGCTCCTTGCACCAGGTCTGTGTTCCTCCCGGCGTTGAGACTGGCAGAGTAAATTATTTGTTGTGACGCTTCCCTCTAGCAGTGGCCTTGGTGCTGCAGTCCTGTGTTGAGAACAATTCTGTTCAGAGGGTTAGGAGTAAAGGGGCTGAGAGGAAACCAGCCTTGTGGCCTCTGAGTGAAGAAAGAAGGTAGTCGAGTCTCTCATCTCTCTGAAGAGTGTGGATTCTGGGAAGGGTAAAGTCCACCTTTGCTCCTCTGTTGCACCGTTGTCTCTAGCGGGTGATGCAGGAGTCCAGGAAGGAAGGCGTGGAGGAGAGATTCAAGCCCTTGAGATTCAGGTAGATCAGGGTTTTTGGGAGTCAGGGAGCCCAGCATCAGTCCAAGGGAGACCTTAAGACCAGGGAAACGAGTGAGAGAATCCCAGGAGAGGTGCAGTGATCCAATAACCCCCTTGTCAAATCTCAGTATCTGCAGTTCGCATTTCCATGCGTATAGACTTGTACATAGCTTGGAATACCAGACCTGTGTCAAGGGTCCCCTTGATGTCACACCATCTAGACTCCTTGGGCACTGAAGGTTAATTCTCCCCCCCCCCCCCCCTTCCTCTTTCTTTTTTTTTGGGAGACTCCATGCCAGGGTTGTAGGACAAAGTTGGGACTAAGCTCTGGTACTGTGTGTGCCCCCTGGGTGACTGATGAACTGGGAAAAACTTGCACCCCATCCTCAGCTCCTGCGATAGCTGAAAAATATAACTACACCTTCGCAGGCCCGTTAGTCGCAAAAAATAACTGCACCTAATTGAGGTATAGATTCAACATTAATGAGCTGCATTGCATGCTTTTGCATAGCAGCAGCTTACTAATGTTGAATTTAACCTGTTATGCTTAGCGGACTATGTGGGAAAGTTTACTATTGCAAAGTTGCATCACAAAAGTGGGTTTTACATGCAAAAACGCCAAAACTTGTGCACAAAGCCCACTCTTGCAAAATGCTTTCAGCCTTTAGGACATCAGCCACTTAGCATATCTATTCAAAAAAAGAAAAATAAAGAACTTCAAACTTGTTTAACCATTGAGAGATGGCTGCCTCCTGTTTTAGGGTGCTAATATATTTAATACTCTCTAGAGACTCAGCATTCTTGAAGTATGTGCTTTTGTGTTCTTCATTTGCAACCTTACGTTTGGAAATTTTGGACTCCTTCCTCCTCTTATTTATTTATTTTTATTGAAAATATTTGTTTTCTGCCTATTATTAAGAATGTTACTATCACGTTAATAATGTTATACATCAGTATATGGGAGAGAAAAATGTTACATTATGCTCCGCAGTAGTCACGATCTATGACAGGGGTGGACAAACTACGACCTGCAGGCCAAATCAGAACCATCATTCACTTTAATCTGGCCCGCCAAACATTTAAGAATTATTATTAGGTGCGGCCCGAGATGTTTGCCAAGCCCACACAAAATCGGCAAAGGCTCATGCAGGACCCCTTTGAAAGACGTGATGAATCACGCGACGCTGCGTCCTGGCCTTTGCTGATGACGTCGGCTCTCAAAGAAGGGGAGGGCGTAAGCACACGGCCAAACACTTTCCACGAGGGTTGGTGGGCAGGTGAGTGTCTGCGCCGCGCAGCATCCTGGCTGCCTGCCTTTCTCCCGTGTAAGTGTTGTGATTGGCTCTTAAATTTGTTGTAAGAGCCAATCGCATCACTTATGGGGGGGAAAGGGGAGGAGAAGAGAGATCTGGTGCATCGATGCTGGCGGGATTACCAACTCCCGTCAGTGAGGAGAGACCTGGAACGTTGGCGCTGGCGGGATTTCTACTCCCCCCCCCCCCCCCCCCCGTGCCAGCGAGGAGAGGCCCCGTTATGGTGAGTATTAGGGTAGTGAGGGAAGTAAGGGAAGGGACAGAGAGGGAGGCGTGGGAAAGGACAGAGAGGGAAGGAAAGGAAGGTGAGGAGGATGGTGAGTGAGTGAAATGGCTAAGCACTGCCACTGAGCCATTAAGGATGTGTAAGGAAAAACATTTTATTATGTTTTGGTTTCAATTTGTTTCGTTTACTTGAAACGAAATAAATACCAAAGCAAAAATGAAAGGAAACGAATGGGTTGGGTTCTCACCCCTCCTCTCCTCCCCTCAAAATGTTCATCCCCAGCACCACTAAAATTAAAAAAAAAAAATAATAATATTAACCCCCCCTCTATCTCTCCATCCTCCCCAGACCCATCAAACCCAATTTGTATATGCAAGAAGTAGAGATGGACCTGAGGCTAGCACCATTCTGTGGTATGGCTGGTTGTTCTGATTTTTGTGTTTTCCTAATGACTGTTAAGTTACTCTACCCACATTGCAGTCTACGTTTTCCCAGTAATGTTCTTTGTAGTTAGTGCCTCTGGTAGACATTTTTTGCAGCTTTGATAGATGAACGCTCTCTCCAAGGGTCTGAACTGCTTTCCCACCTGCTAATATATTAGGTGATTGGATGCAAGATCCTTTCAAATGGCAATCCTTCAAAGCAGGCACTAACTATCTTTTTTTTCTGCAGTTTCTTTCCCCAGGCATAGACCTGCAAATCTGTTTATTGGAAAAATATAAACGAGGATTTCTTTATTATTGCAGTTCACCCCAGAAACTTTTTTTATTTTATTATTTTTTTTTTACAGGACTACAAAATTGCTTAGCAATAAATAACCCACAGCAATGTTGCCTCAAGGAGAAAATGGTGTCCGTAGCGGGATTCTCATTAGCAAGCAAGCACAAACTTGGCTGTGTTACACGACTCCTGTTTGTGGACTGAATGCAGTACTGTACTAATAAAAGGCAACCTGTCTGCCTTAATGGGACCGAGAGCCGTAGCCAGGCCATTTGGCACCTCTGGCCAAGTGAATAAAGTGTGCCCTCACCCTGAGCACAACAACTCGAGCTAGGACACTCAGTTAAAATGAGGGCGTTTTGATTTTTATTTGGACTTAGCAGTTTCCTCCAGCTCAGTCGGAACCAGTGCAGGGATCCTGGAACCATGAGCCTTCATTCACAGCTACTGGGGATCTCGTTTTCCACTTATTTTCTATCCCCTCCCCTTCCGGTCATTGCAGTGTCAGTCCTGGCCTGGGGGCCCATGCACCAGGGCTTCCTTCAAAACCCTGCAATCATGGGTCCCCAATCAAACCACTAAATGTCACACACCCCCCCCCCCCGGTCACCCCCTCGCCACACACAATTAAAAATTATTCAGATTTTACATGAAAAAGGAACATAAGAACATAAGAAATTGCCATGCTGGGTCAGACCAAGGGCCCATCAAGCCCAGCATCCTGTTTCCAACAGAGGCCAAACCAGGCCACAAGAACCTGGCAAGTACCCAAACACTAAGAAGATCCCATTCTATTGATGCAATTAATAGCAGTGGCTATTCCCTAAGTAAACTTGATTAATAGCCGTTAATGGACTTCTCCTCTAAGAACTTATCCAAACCTTTTTTGAACCCAGCTACACTAACTGCACTAACCACATCCTCTGGCAACAAATTCCAGAGCTTTATTGTGCGTTGAGTGAAAAAGAATTTTCTTCGATTAGTCTTAAATGTGTTACTTGCTAACTTCATGGAATTGCCCCCTAGTCCTTCTATTATTCGAAAGTGTAAATAACCGATTCACACCTACTCGTTCAAGACCTCTCATGATCTTAAAGACCTCTTCAGCCTTTCCTCATAGGGGAGCTGTTCCAGCCCCTTTATCATTTTGGTTGCCCTTCTCTGTACCTTCTCCATCGCAACTGTATCTTTTTTTGAGATGCGGCAACCAGAATTGTACACAGTATTCAAGGAGCGGACTCACCATGGAGCGATATAGAGGCATTTTATGACATTTTCTGTTTTATTAACCATTCCCTTCCTAATAATTCCTAACATTCTGTTTGCTTTTTTGACTGCTGCAGCACACTGAGCTGACGATTTTAAAGTATTCCATTATGATGCCTAGATCTTTTTCCTGGGTGGTAGCTCCTAATATGGAACCTAACATTGTGTAAGTATAGCAAGGGTTATTTTTCCCTATATGCAACACCTTGCACTTGTCCACATTAAATTTCATCTGCCATTTGGATGCCCAATCTTCCAGTCTTGCAAAGTCCTCCTGTAATGTATCACAATCCGCTTGTGATTTAACACTCTGAATAATTTTGTATCATCTGCAAATTTGATAACCTCGCTCATAGTATTCCTTTCCAGATCATTTATATATATATATATATATATATATATATATTGAAAAGCACTGGTCCAAGTACAGATCCCTGAGGCACTCCACTGTTTACTCTTTTCCACTGAGAAAACTGACCATGTAATCCTACTCTCTGTTTCCTGTCTTTTAACCAGTTTGTAATCCAAGAAAGGACATCACCTCCTATCCCATGACTTCTTAGTTTTCTTAGAAGCCTCTCATGAGGGACTTTGTCAAATGCTTTCTGAAAAATCCAAATACACTACATCTACCGGTTCACCTTTATCCACATGTTTATTAACCCCTTCAAAAAAATGAAGCAGAATTGTTAGGCAAGACTTCCCTTGGGTAAATCCATTGACTGTGTTCCATTAAACCATGTCTTTCTATATGCTCTACGATTTTGATCTTGAGAATAGTTTCCACTATTTTTTCCGGCACTGAAGTCAGGCTCACTCGTCTATAGTTACCTGGATCGCCCCTGGAGCCTTTTTTAAATATTGGGGTTATATTGGCTACCCTCCAGTCTTCAGGTACAATGGATGATTTTAATGATAGGTTACAAATTTTAACTAATAAATCAGAAATTTCATTTTTTAGTTCCTTCAGTACCCTAGGATGCATACCATCCGGTCCAGGTGATTTGCTACTCTTTAGTTTGTCAATCTGGCCTACTACATCTTCCAGGTTCACAGTGATTTCGTTCAGATCGTCTGACTCATCACCCCTGAAAACCAACTCCGGAACTGGTATCTCCCCAACATCCTCATTAGTAAACACGGAAGCAAAGAATGAATTTAGTCTTTCTGCAATGGCCCTATCTTCCCTAAGAGCCCCTTTAACCTCTCTGCATCTATTGGTCCAACCAACTCCCTCACAGGTTTCTTGCTTTGGATATATTTTAAAAAAGTTTTTATTATGAGTTTTTGCCTCTATGGCCAACTTCATTTCAAATTCTCTCTTCGCCGGTCTTATCAATGTTTTACATTTAACTTGACAATGCTTATGTTTTATCCTATTTTCTTCAGATGGATCCTTCCAATTTTTGAAGGATGTTTTTTTGGCTAAAATAGCCTGTTTCACCTCACCTTTTAACCATGACTGTATTCGTATTGCCTTCCTTCCACCTTTCTTAATGTGTGGAATACATATGGACTGCGCCTCTAGGATTGTATTCTTAAACTATGTCCATGCCTGTTCCACACTTTTAACCTTTGCAGCTGCAGCTTTCAGTTTTTTTCTAACTATTTTCCTCATTTTATCAGTTTCCCTTTTGAAAGTTTAGTGTTAGAGCTGCAGATTTACTTATTGTCCCCTTTCCAGTTATTAGTTTAAATTTGATCATGTTATGATCTCTGTTGCCAAGGACATTCAGAGGTAAAAATATCACTTACAGCAACATGTATATTATATTTAGGGCTTCTGAATTTTACTTAAAACTGAAAATACACTCCCAATGGGGAGATTGGGTTTTAGGTGCTCTGATGATATCATCCAGCTGGTGCAAGCTGCAGCCCGATGAGATTATTGGAGCAGGCCAGCAGGGAGCTGAAGTCATGCTGGTGCAAGAAGATGGTGCTGTGAGAGCATCGGGCTAGCAGGGAAACCCAGCCCCTGCCGGCCCAAGAAGACAGGTCATGGGAGCATCAGGCTGACAAGGAGCCCGAGCCCTGCTGGCCCAAGAAGACAGCTCATGGGAGCATCAGGCTGACAAGGAGTCCGAGCCCTGCCGGCCCAAGAAGACAGCTCATGGGAGCATCAGGCTGACAAGGAGCCCGAGCCCTGCCGACCCAAGAAGACAGCACATGGGAGCATCAGGCTGACAAGGAGCCCGAGCCCTGCCGACCCAAGAAGACAGCACATGGGAGCATCAGGCTGACAAGGAGCCTGAGCCCTGCCGAACTAAGAAGACAGCTCATGGGAGCATCAGGCTGACAAGGAGCCCGAGCCCTGCCGGCCCAAGAAGACAGCTCATGGGAGCATCAGGCTGACAAGGAGCCTGAGCCCTGCCGGCCCAAGAAGACAGCACATGGGAGCATCAGGCTGACAAGGAGCCCGAGCCCTGCCGGCCCAAGGAGACAGCTCATGGGAGCATCAGGCTGACAAGGAGCCTGAGCCCTGCCAACCTAAGAAGACAGCTCATGGGAGCATCAGGCTGACAAGGAGCCCGAGCCCTGCTGGCCCAAGAAGACAGCTCATGGGAGCATCAGGCTGACAAGGAGTCCGAGCCCTGCCGGCCCAAGAAGACAGCTCATGGGAGCATCAGGCTGACAAGGAGCCCAAGCCCTGCCGACCTAAGAAGACAGGTCATGGGAGCATCAGGCTGACAAGGAGCCCGAGCCCTGCCGGCCCAAGAAGACAGCTCATGGGAGCATCAGGCTGACAAGGAGCCTGAGCCCTGCCGGCCCAAGAAGACAGCACATGGGAGCATCAGGCTGACAAGGAGCCCGAGCCCTGCCGGCCCAAGGAGACAGCTCATGGGAGCATCAGGCTGACAAGGAGCCTGAGCCCTGCCAACCTAAGAAGACAGCTCATGGGAGCATCAGGCTGACAAGGAGCCCGAGCCCTGCTGGCCCAAGAAGACAGCTCATGGGAGCATCAGGCTGACAAGGAGCCCGAGCCCTGCCGGCCCAAGAAGACAGCTCATGGGAGCATCAGGCTGACAAGGAGCCTGAGCCCTGCCGGCCCAAGAAGACAGCACATGGGAGCATCAGGCTGACAAGGAGCCCGAGCCCTGCCGGCCCAAGGAGACAGCTCATGGGAGCATCAGGCTGACAAGGAGCCTGAGCCCTGCCGGCCCAAGAAGACAGCTCATGGGAGCATCAGGCTGACAAGGAGCCCGAGCCCTGCCGGCCCAAGAAGACAGCACATGGGAGCATCAGGCTGACAAGGAGCCCGAGCCCTGCCGGCCCAAGGAGACAGCTCATGGGAGCATCAGGCTGACAAGGAGCCTGAGCCCTGCCAACCTAAGAAGACAGCTCATGGGAGCATCAGGCTGACAAGGAGCCCGAGCCCTGCTGGCCCAAGAAGACAGCACATGGGAGCATCAGGCTGACAAGGAGTCCGAGCCCTGCCGGCCCAAGAAGACAGCTCATGAGAGCATCAGGCTGACAAGGAGCCCAAGCCCTGCCGACCTAAGAAGACAGGTCATGGGAGCATCAGGCTGACAAGGAGCCCGAGCCCTGCCGGCCCAAGGAGACAGCACATGGGAGCGTCAGGCTGACAAGGAGCCTGAGCCCTGCCGGCCCAAGAAGACAGCACAATTTGGTTCCTTTCTTATCGTTAGGGTTTTTGGTTGTTTTGCTTGGTATTGAATTTGATTTGGTAATGGATGGGGGAGAGGAGGGAAGTGGGAATGATTATTCCTCCGCTTATAGTTGAGGATCTGTGGTTGGTATATAGCAGATCATATGGAATTAAGAGAAAGGGTTGGGGGAAGGAGAGAGGGGGAGATGGGAATATGGGGGAATACAGGGAGACAAGATTGGGGAATATACTCAGTGACTGGAAACTCTTATTAGAGTTCATCATAAGGGAAGTGCATACATTAGATAATTGGTTATTTAGAGGATTTGGCCTAATGATATTGATCTCGGTGGGGAGGGGTGTTTGGCATTTGTTACAATGACTACTTTTAGATTGTACTCTCTCAATGTAAAAGGTTTAAACACGCCAATAAAGAGGCACTTGCTTTGTAAAGACCTTGCTTCTAAAATATCTCTAACATTTCTTCAGGAAACTCACTTGAAAAGTTGCTTTGAACATTTGACGCCTTCTCTTGATTTTCTACATAGATATTTTGCCCCAGAATCCAGCAAGGAACAATGTACTGGAGTTGCAATACTATTCTCCAAACATTTGATTTACCAGTTCATAAATTGCTATGAAGACCCTTTAGGAAGTTTTCTCTTAATACAAATAGAAGTAGGGGGTGCCTTTTACAGTTTGGTTAATCTCTATGCATCTAATGTAGAGCAAGGTGCCTTTTTTGACACACGAGCAGATAAATTACTAGAATAGGAGATGGGTCACATAATCTTGGGGGGGGAGGATTTTAATATTACTTGGCTACCAAAGTTGGATAACTCCACGGGAAGCAGCTTTACGTCATAATCACACAGGGCCATGTTGAAGAGCATCGATGAAGAGTTATAAACTTATAGATGCGTGGAGGCAATGCTTTTCCAAATGTAGGAATTAGACATTTTTCTCTAAACCGCATAATACTTATTCCAGAGTAGACTCTAACTTGATAGAAACATCTTTTGCTAATCAAGTGGTATATTCTGCTATTGGCTCAATCACATGGTCCAATCGTGCTCCAGTTTGGATAGATTTACCTTTCTCCCAAATACCCTGGAAAGTGATACTGGAGATTAAATGATTCTGTATTGGCAAAAGGAGGTACATTATATGCAATAATATTTGAGTATTTTTCTATCAATGACACAGAGAACATTTCACCCATGATTCTTGGGAATTACTTCAAATATGTTGTATGTGGAAAATTGATCTCTAGGGCCTCCTGTAAGAAAAAAAGAAGAGTGGAAGGTTAGAGAATTTCTATTGCATAAAATATCACTAGTGAAAGTGCATATAAATGCAACCCATCTACTTCAATAAGGTCACAATTATATGCAGCTAGAGAATATTTGAAATCTTTAGATACTGATATGTTGGTGTACCAGTTAGAATTGGTTAAACAAGTCACGTTTTGAGGAGAGAAATTAGGTGGGGAAACTATTAGCTATAAAGTTAAAAACTTTTATCTTCTTAGAATCATGTTAAAGATAAGGAATGTAATATGCTCCTTTCCCATATGGATATTAGAAAGAGATTTTTCAAGTTTTATGGGGAGTGCAGATAGGTCCATATGTGACTTGGAGATTGATAAATACCTTTATGAGGTAGATGTTCCCACATTGTCTCAGAAACAGCAAGTACTTTTAGATCAAGAAATACAAACCACAGAGCTACTTCAGGTCATAAAATATCTCAAAATTAGTAAACTTCTAGGCCTAGATGACTGCACTGCTAAATTCTATAAATCATTTGCATCTAGTATAGTTACCCCATGATGAAAATGTTCAATTACCTCAAAGATGCAGAATCATTTCCATCTGGGTCAAACTTGGCAGAAATAACATCATTAAATCAGGCAGAGACCGACATTTTGCGGATCCTATCACCCTATTTCCCTTCTTAATATTGATCTTAAAATCTTGGCTAAAATACTGGCAGATAAGTTGAATAAGGGTGATTGCTACCCTGGTTCACCCAGATCAAGGCAGTTTTATTCCACATAGGATGGCTGCTGACAATGTAAGAAAGATAATAGGTTTGATGCGTTCAAAGGGAAAATACTCCAGCTGTGTTTTTGTTAGTTGACGCGGAGAAGGCTTTTGATATGGTCCATTGGGACTTTTTACTGAGAGCCCTGGGGAAAATGAAATTTGGAAGTTTCTTTGTCAATTGGATTTGTAAATTATATTTTACATTTGAAGCCTGTGTCAAGGTTAATGGGGGATAATCGGATTTAATTACAGTGGCAAAGAGGAAAGCAGACAGTGCTGTCTGCTTTCCTCTTTGCTTTTGCTTTTTTTCTGGAATCTATGGCAATACAGATAAGAGATGTTTGTATATAGGAGTCAGGGTAGGGGGGGATAATTATAAACTCTCATTATTTGCTTGGCTGCTGATATAATGTTTACCTTAACGAACCCCAAAGAGTCTTTAACAGCAGCATTAACAGAGTTACATAGCTTTAGCAGGTCTCATTATTTAAGTTGAACCTTGATAAATCTGAGGTGTTAAATATATCAGTTCCTCAAGAACATATTTCCGATTTGAGGGAAAATGTTTCTTTTAAATGGGCTAAGAGATCTATCAAGTACCTAGGAATGTGTTATTGGAGCAAAACTGAGTAAATTGATTATAATGCATTGATTACAAATATTTTTGGGGATTTGGAGAAGTGGGAAGGGATAGGAATGTTATGGTTGGGGAGGTTGGCTGTGATAAAAATGAATGTTACCTAGATTACTTTATTCCAAATGTTACAGATCGCAATACTTAGGGAATAGCCACTGCTATTAATTGCATCAGTGGCATGGGATCTTCTTAGTGTTTGGGTAATTGCCAGGTTCTTGTGGCCTGGTTTTGGCTTCTGTTGGAAACAGGATGCTGGGGTTGATGGACCCTTGGTCTGACCCAGCATGGCAATTTCTTATGTTCTTATGTACTTAACAACATGCTAAAGCTGTGGAAGAGGAAACTATTTGGTTTTATATGGAAAAAGAAGCCGCCTAGAGTAGCCCGGAATGTAATGTTCCAGCCAAAGTTGAGAGGTGGTCTGGGTTCCCCTAATATTATGTGGAGAGACCATAAATTGTGGGTACAGTTGGAACAAAATCTGGTGGGAGCTCTGCCATTGACAGCAATGATTTGGCAACCTGAAAGAACTTGGAGCTCATTAAATATTCTTTCTCCAATTACTTCTCATATTTTACGTTTATGGAAATGTTGGCATTCTCAGTTAGTGGGTCAGAGACAATATTTTTATAGTTCTGCATTATATCATAATACTGATTTTGTACCAGGTTTTGAACAGAAACATTACCAGATGTGACATAATGGAGGAATAAGTCTTTTTTTTTTATTTATACTTTATTGGAATTTTAACAAATAACATTAAAAATATCCAAAACCAAACACATTGGAATACAAGGAAACTTTATCCACTGTACACCAAAGGAAAAATATATATTCCAACTGACTAGGCCCCAAGTATGGGAGGTTAATTCAGGCAAAATCTAATAAGGTAAAAAATAAAAAATCTGTAATTACAGTAGTGAGAGAGAATTTCAACTAGATGCTGTTTATACCTTACAAAACAATCAAATTGTATTATTCCTCATTACGTCCCCTTATCCCCAAAAAGGTCTCAAGGTGGGTAGGGTCTTGAAATATAAACTTATTCTTCCGGTTATGTAACAAGACATTTGCAGGGGAATTTTAGGGAAAAAAAACTGCCCCAGAGATAAAACTCTTGGCTTTAATACCAAAAATTGTTTCCTCCTCAGCTGAGTGCTTCTGGCAACATCAGGGAATGTTTGAATTTTTTGACCACAGAAAAGAAGATCTTTATTTTTAAAATATTTCTGAACCACCAAGTTTTTATCTTGTTCACTACAGAATGATACCAGGAGAGTAGCTCTGGTGGGTATATCATTAATAGAAGCCTCCAAAAGGGAGGTCAAATTAGGACTATCCCCTTGCAAAATATCCAGTTCTTCTTCCCTCCCTTCAGACCTAATCTTAAACCTAGGAATATAATACATTTTAGAAATAGTCATTTCTTTTACAGTGGAGATAGACAAAACTTCACCAAGATATTTTTTAAGCAACTCAGTTGCTGATAATAACCTTGAAATAGGAACATTTAGGAAATGAAGATTCCTTATACGAATCTCATTTTCCAAATTTTCAAGATGTTTTTGTACCATTAAACTATCCTTTATAAAGGAATTATTAGATAGTTGTAAAGAAGTTATTTGAGCTGCTGTAGACATTGAAGTAGCTTCCAAATGTGTTACGCGAGTACCATGTTCATCCAAAATATTTTTAGTTTCAACTGAAAATTTACCAAACTGAGATATAGAGTATGATAATGACTTTTCCATATTAATAAGTACCTTCCACACGTCAACTAACGTTACATTTTTGGTATCAATAGATTCTGAACCAAAACTTCCAAATTGAGGTGGCACCCCTAATGAAAGAGATCTAGAGTCCACTTGAGTCCCCGATTGCTCAGTAATTTCTGCTATGCCATCCTGTGGGATGGAAACTACTGGGTCCCGATTTTGTTGCAACATCTGAGGATTAGCTTCAGGAGAATCCATCAACATGTGAGGTAACGGCTGTTGGCTAGGACTCTCTAAGGACGCTGACGAAAGGAAATCTCCAGGATAGAGCTTCTCATAAATCGACTCACCCTTCGAGCCACATGTAAGTCCGTGGGTCCTCTCACAACAGGCAAACCAGGCGATGATGTTAAAACATTTGTCTTCCTTTTCCTTCCCATATATCTTCTATTATAAAGAAAAGAAAAAACGCTAGAAGGGACACGCCCCTTTGGCGAGTGACTTCGGCTATGTGCCGCAGCCCCTCGGGCTTTATCTGGTTGTCGGTCCCCGAATGATGGGGTCGGGGAGTGTCCCACGGCACAGTGGGCTCAAGTGGAAGAGCCCTTAATGCAATCCTCTACCCAGCCTCCCGGATGGGAGGGAGTTCTCTCCAAACTCCTCCGATGGAGGAATAAGTCTGATGGAAAATTTATGGGATGGGAAAGAGGTGATAAAGTTTGAAAATCTAAGGGCTAAGTTAATCCACAGGGCAAGGATTTATATTTATATTTCCAAAGAAGACATGTTTTAATGTCCAGACAGATTAGGGATGACCTGCTGAAGGGCAAGACTATATTTAAGGAATATTGCAGTTCGGTGGATTCTTTAAAGGGTACCAATACTAAAATATATAACCATTTGAACAAAGAACTGCCTAAGACTTTATCTCATATAATTGCTTGGAGAAAGATATTGGTACTGAAATATCAGAGGGTGAATGGGATTTTGCCTTATTACATACTAGGAAGAGTTCCAGTTCTACTTTTATAACCAAGAACCGCTATAAGGTTTTCTTGAGATGGTATCTTACTCCTGAGGAGTTGTATAATGCATTCCTGAATGCTGGTGATAAATGCTGGAGAGAATGTGAGAATAAAGGCACATTTTTTTTCATATGTAGTGATTATGCCTTATTTCGGGGTAAGATATATTCTTTCTTGGATGAAGTGGTAGTCAAAGACATGATACCATCCCCCAAACAAGCTTTGCTGAATATTTCATCAGAATACGGCATCAGCTATACACAGCTATTATTACAACTGGTATTGGTTGCCCAAACGTGAGGTTGCTTATCAATGGAAGAACCCAGAGGACTGCTCCATAATAGCAGTACATAAGCATATCGATTGTATGTATATGCTAAATATGATCACTGGCTCTAGACATAATAAGAAATCCAAATTAAAACTAAAATTGGCCACTATATGTATGGTGGAAAACCAGGCTTAAATCTTGATTGAAGTCTTTTGTTCTCTTGCAGTCTGCTGTCCGTATTATTGTTGTTTCCAATGTAATGCTGGGTGAATTTTTTGTTTTGTTGTAGCTGTGGAATAATAGAAGTCCTTGGTATATTTTGTTATTTTCAAGTTAACTAAACTGATATCAGTTGATGTTGATGAGGGGTTGTGGGGTGGGACGGGACTGGACTGGATGAGGGAGTTAATAGAAAAACAAATTGTGTACATTTGTTTGTGTATGTCATTTGATAGCTCATGTTATTGTGTATTTGTGTTTACATTTTTACACAAAACTTTAAATTGAAAAAAATATGTATTTATAATAGATTTTACATGGAAAAGGATATTCAAAGTACAATTTTCTGAGATAAAAATATCACTTAACATGGATATGATATTTACATGTACTGCTGTGTTGCCAACCAAAAAACCTTGCATAAAAGCAAAAAAACCACTTGAAACTCATATAGTATTAAGCTGATTGTAGCGCATGTTGTGTGTGGGCACAACTGTCAGAAAGCCATAAGCAAACTGAATTACAATTACAATATAGTAAATCCATTGCAAAACAGCTCTAACTGCCAGACCTCAAACAGCAAAAGGACTAGCCATGAAAAGACAGCACTGCAAACATTACATCTAGGAAACAGAACAAGCCAGGTTGCTATAGAGCTGTACACAGACACTTCACGTTAGCAGAATAACTCACCTTGGCCACACATGCAGAATACAGACAGACCCCACCAAATAAAGAATTCGTAGACTATAAAATATAAATATAAGCAAGTAAACAAAAACTAACTTGGAAATGGCAAGAAGCCAGACTCTGTATGCAGTGCAACAATGGAAAAACAGAAATATCAACAATCTAAATCACTTAGTAATAATGAACTTTATGGAGCTGGAAATACTAACTTTAATCACATAAATAGAAATGAAGGGGAATCATAATGAGTTTAATACCATCTGTGGCTTTTTAGTGATGGTGCTAACCTTGTTATAATTTCCTTCCGTTTCTATTTATGTGATTAATGTTAGTATTTTCAGCTCCATAAAGTTCATTATTACCAACAGGTCTATCCTGTAAAGTGCGTCCGCGGTTTCCCCGTCCCTAACCGGCTCTCTACTCACTTTCCGGCCGCGTTAGCCCTTCCTGCGATCCCGAATCCCCTTTAACCTACTCCTACCGCGTCCTAAAAGCCCCGGCCAACCCCTTCCGCACGCGGCATGCATATTGCATGCAAACGAGCGAATTAGCTATTCCCTAGCATCCCGTAACCCGCGCCCCGACTATCGCTACCTTTCCCTGCCGTTTTGTCGCGCGTTTAACCTGCTAACTTACCACCTACCCTGACCCCTGCGGTAGAGGCAGGGGTCAGGGTAGGTGGCAAGCTTTCCCCCAGCCCGGACCCGACCCGACTCGACTTACTTTTGCAGCCATCCGGCCAAGAAGGTATCGTGGCTCCCCTTTTTTTTTTTTTTTTTGCTTCGCCGCTGTCAGTCTGTTCTCCCTCCTCCCGGAGCAAGGCTGCTTTTCGCGCCCTGCTTCGGGAGGAGGGGAGAAGAGATGACAGCGGCGAAGCAAAAAAAAAAAAAAGGGGAGCAATTTTGGTTTTTTTTCAAAATTTTGTTTTTTTTCCAAAAGCGACAATTTTGGGTTTTTTCCAAAAGCGACTTTTGGGATCTGTCAAGATCCCAAAAGTAAGTCGCTTTTGGACGCCTGCACAACTTACTTTTTTTTGCAGCCATCAGCAGGAACACATGGCGATCGTGGCTCCCGTAGCTCCTCCCCACGAAGATGGCCGCCTGCACTGGGGAAAGCGTGCAATTGGCCGCTGAAGATGTGACGTCACGACGTTTGGCGTCACGGGATGTGACGCCACGTCTTGAGCGGCCAATTGCACGCTTTCCCCCGTGCAGGCGGCCATCTTCGTCGGGAGGAGCTACGGGAGCCACGATCGCCATGTGTTCCTGCTGATGGCTGCAAAAAAAAGTAAGTTGTGCAGGCGTCCAAAAGCGACTTACTTTTGGGATCTTGACAGATCCCAAAAGTAAGTCGCTTTTGGAAAAAAACCAAAATTGTCGCTTTTGGAAAAAAAACAAAATTTTGAAAAAAAACCAAAATTGCTTTTGGTTTTTTTTCGCTTCGCCACTGTCAGTGTCTATTATCCCCTCCTCCCGGAGCAAGGCTGCTTTTCGCGCCCTGCTCCCGGGAGGAGGGGAGAAGAGACACTGACAGCGGTGAAGCAACTTACTTTTAGCTTTTCGTTTTTTCGCTTTTTTTTTTTTTTGCTTCGCCGCTTCGTACTGCCAGTCCCTTCTCCCCTCCTCCCGGAGCAAGGCTGCTTTTCGCGCCCTGCTTCGGGAGGAGGGGAGGGGGGACTGGCAGTCCCGACTTCCTGGTATCTGTCATTTCAAATGACATTTGAAATGACAGATACCAGCGTGGCGTGAAGCGTTAGGCCCGCGCACCCAGGATACTGTATAGGCGCTCTATCCAGTAAAATGGGTTGCGCGGGCCTAAGGCTTCACGGACGCGGTTTACATTTACATAAAATTAATGTTCAGGATCGAGCGGTAGGTGAGCTGCACTGTGCGTGCGGCAACCGCGGGTGCCGCAGGCACTAACGCAGCTCTTCCTACCGCTCGGTACAGGATAGACCCGCAAGTGATTTAGATTGTTTATGTTCAAGTAGTTCATTAGAGAAAATAGAAACATCACTATTCCTCATGTGACATCAAATAATAAAATCAAGAAATATGACATCATTCATGATAGAAAAACCATACTGACAAAAAGAACAAATATTTCAAAACAGTTGACAAAAAGAATAACATCTAATTAAAAACTCAAGTGAGAAAATTTGTAAATTTTCCAAACAAAAAATATTTAAAACAGACACATCGAATAAAATTCCTCCACTCTCCATTCCTGAGAACCTTTGATTTCCAGATTGCCTGAACTTGTCATGGGTTAGCAGAGAGAGAGTGGGGTGGCTGCACACAAATGTTCTCCTCTCACACAGAATGCATGCTCCGTCATACATGCTTTCTCTCCCTCGCTCGTATACATGCTTAGTCACGTACACATCCTCTGTCGAGCGTACACACGTGCTTTTCAACCCACATATTCATCTCCCCCTTTGGAAGCACAAGCAGCAGTAGCCTCCTCCTTCGGGCTCTGTGGCTGACAGGACGACTTCTCTTTTTTTGAGCTTCTCTGCCTCCTTATCATCTGTTCGTCAGCCACACAGGGTCGAATTGACACTGCTCTGCCGCCTGCTCCATGTGTGCCAACGCTGCAGCCTGCTCCTGCTCATAAGGGGTGCTGCCATGGCATCTCCTCCATCCTGTCCACGCGACACCAAGCTCCTCTTCAGGGCCCATGCGGGCAGGATGGCGGAGCTGCCATCACAGCACTGCCCCCAAAATTGTGGAAGCACTTGGCTGCCTAATGCTTCCACAATTTCTATTTTTCTTCATTGCCAGTATAATATGTATTTATTTATTTAAAGATTTTATATACCGATGGTCATTGGGAACATCTCATCGGTTTACATGAAAACAGAATGCAGCAAATATGCTTTACATAAAACAAAGAACTGAGAATATGAAGTGGCAATATAACTAAATATAACTAAATTGGTCTTCCTAAGGCTCGCGTTAACGGATCTTCATTACGGTGCCTCATTATTTTTGGATAGTTCTCAATTACTGAGCCTGTATTTGTGATGCTGCGAGGGCTGAAGAACAAATGTGATATTAACCTTCACATTTCCAAGGCTGATCTTAGCAGGAAGCTTCATTTCTCTTCATAGTAGCGCTTGTGCTTCCGTGGGCAATCTCAGGGCTTGCACAAGCCTGACAGGAGGAGAGGGAAGTTCAGATAAGCACCGCAGCACAGCCTTCCAGAGGAAACGCTTGATATCGTGGCTAGAAATAATTTAAATTAATTTGTTTCCTTCTCAGAGTGTGCTGTGTTATGAAATCATACTGCGTACATTTAGGGGTAGATTTAAAAAAAAAAAAAAAAAAGAGAGCACACGCGTGTCCATGTGCACGCGATTTTATAACATGCACTTGCTGGTGCGCAAGTGTTATAAAATTGCGGGTGGCACGTGCAAGGGGGGAGACATATAGGCAAAATCCGGCGACGCATCATCCGGCTTCTCCGGTTCCCTCCGAGTCCGTTGCAATTAAGGAGGGGACTGGGAGGGAACTTCCCTACCCTAGGTACCCCTCGTTTGTTTTTTTTTACCTTTTGCGCCTGCAAAGGAGCTGTAGCAAGTTGCGCGCGCCGGCACCACAGCAAATGGCCGCTGTACCGGGCGCCTCTAATCCCATCCCCCACCCCCCCCGGACCGCCCCTCTGCCAAGGCCCAGCCCTTGCGCACGTAACAGGGGTTACGCATGTGGCTGGGCTTCTTTTAAAATGGCACGCGAGGCCCGGCCGCGCGCGCGCGTAACCCTCCCTGTGTTTTATGCACGCGGGCCGTTAAAAATTGGGCCGTTGGCACTTTGGAATCAGCCGCGTGGAACTGCCATTTCGGATCACCTGCAGATGTGCTCCGGTCATTGCAAATAGTTCAAATAAAAAAACGATTGCTTCCCAAAACGTTTGTCAAATAACAGGCGTTAAAAAGGTCTGGATAATAGGCAGTTTCAGACAAGTGCACGTTTGATGTGCACCTGAGGAGAACTCTTTCTCTCTCTCTCTTCTGGCTGTGCTCTGGATTAAAAAGTCCTGACTCGTTTGAACACGTCATAAAGCATCAGGTAGCGCTCGGCAGGGCACGTCCTGTGCTCTATCGGCGCAACTCGCTCTTTTTCTGATAACTGTTGTGGTTCAGCCAATTCGAATGGCGTTTGGAACATTCCGTGGCGCAAAACAGTAGGAAAACGCTTGGCTACATACTCAGACTTTAAACCAAATCTTATTGGCGATATTTTTTTTTATAATAAAATTACTGTATAAGAGCATTAATAATAGGTGAATTTTCAAATGATGCGTGCATAAAAATGATCATGTACGCGAGAATATGCTAATTTAAAAACCACTGCATACGCACATAAAACAAGGCCTGCCTCCTACATCTGCGTGTGTGTAAAATAAATAAATAAATAAATAAAAAGGGGGGGCCAGCATGCACTGGCACTTGCCATATTAAAAGCTGCCCAAGTTTTTTCCTTGCATATATTAACTTTTGCTCAGTATCTGATATAAGTGATCGTAAACACCTTAAAAGTGAGGGGTCTGGGTGATGTGGGGCGACTTCAGGCTGAAGAGCCAGGAGGGTGTTCCTGAGCCACAGACAGACTAGGCAGGCTGGAGGACTAATTAGTAAAACTGGTAATTTCCTTGTCTCACACACACACATTACAAAATGTGACTATTTATGCACATAAAAGCCGACAACCGATGAGAAAAATACGCGATTTAAAACTTCTCATGTAAACGATTATAATTAGGAGCGCAACTATGTGTGTAGAGCAGATTTGCACCACTTTAACCGGATACATTTTGACTTCTCCGGCTAAGTGACGGCCTTTGCTGCCGCTTAGCCAGATAAGTCTGAAAATCCCCGCTACTTATCCGGCTAAGGCCTGGATTTTCCATTCTCGCAGAGAATGGTGAATCCAGCGTTGGGGGGGGGGGGCGAAGGGGAAGACGGGCCTGCGAAAGCTGGCAGCGATCGCACCACCGCGGTGTTATCGCTGCCGGCTTTCGCTACTGGCGACGATAACGTAGCTTACCTTACCTTATCGCCGCCAGCAAAGGTACCGCCGCGTCCGCCTCCTCGCCACTCCGCCCTCGGCAAGCTTAGAAAATGACCCCCTAAGATAGGTGGGTAAGTTTTAAAATGGGGCACATTTAAAACTAATTGGAGAAAGTTCTTTTTTACTCAACGCACAATTAAACTCTGGAATTTGTTGCCAGAGGATGTGGTTAGTGCAGTTAGTATAGCTGTGTTTAAAAAAGGATTGGATAAGTTCTTGGAGGAGAAGTCCATTACCTGCTATTAAGTTCACTTAGAGAATAGCCACTGCCATTAGCAATGGTTACATGGAATAGACTTAGTTTTTGGGTACTTGCCAGGTTCTTATGGCCTGGATTGGCCACTGTTGGAAACAGGATGCTGGACTTGATGGACCCTTGGTCTGACCCAGTATGGCATGTTCTTATGTTCTTAAAAAACTATTTATCCAGCTATATTTTATATTACATTGCGTGTATATTTTAGATATGCAAACTTGTTGGTAGGTAAATGTATGCACATTTTATATCATCTGCCCATTGCAATAATCTAGCATGGGTAGTGCCAAAGCTTGCACTGCAAGTCTAATAACTGCCTGTGACAACATCCCTCAAATTCTCTACAGCAGCATGGCTTATTCTGTTTCTCCTAATAGGATATGTATTGGTGTTTTAGGGTCTGGTTTAATAGTTTCAGTGTTACCTTTTCATAGGCAGGGTTGTTACTATTTGAGTGTTTTACTGTAATATAATTCTCCACTTCAGGGGTTAACAATGAGTATCACCAAAACAAGTAGGCATGTAGACTGGAGCCTTGAAAGATGCATATCATTTCCCTTGACGAAGAAATTCAGTTTTTCGAAACATGGCTTTGTCCGGAGGTGCTTAAAGTCGCACAGAAAACATTTTAAGCTAATACTAAACTAATGGAGGATTTGTGAAGTCACACAATCTAGCATTTAATTTGAGCAAAACAATTTCTGAATTCTGACCCGTTTGGTGATACGAGTTGAATGGGACGTGCGGGTTTATAAGCTGCTTGAACGGCATTTGACTTTCTCAAACATTTTTGACAAATTTTATAAAGAAAAAAAATGACATAAAATAAAAAATATGTTGTAACCTGTGGGGTTTCTGGCACATTCTATGGTGGAAGGTGCTAAGTTGACGATTATGTGATTGAGAAGACCAGATGTTAAACCATTATGTTGGAGTTTTGCTAAATGGTCAAATTATGAAACTACCACTTTTCTACTTCACAAGTTTTTGGTCAGTTAAGAGTATTTTTGAACAGAAGTATTATACCCCTTGCATTTGAGTTAGTAGTGAGGGTTAGTATCCACAATCTTTGGTACTATTTGAGCGTTGGCAGTTAAAAGTAAAATTTAATACCCGTGTGCATGCACACATGTGCACGTGTTTGGCGCGCACACATGGATGCACCAGTTTTATAACATATGCAGATATATGCGCACGCGTTATATAATTGGCTATCCGCACATGTGCGTGTGATTTTATATTAATGCTCGCATGTGCGGGCGAATGCCATCTCAAGCCCTTAAATGGGGGGACGTTTAGTAGGTACATGCGGCAACGCAATAGGCCTTTTCCCCAGTTCTTTCCCAGTTTGTCCCATTAAAGGAGAGGACTTCCTTAAACCCAGCTGCTAACTTGCCTCTTTTTCACTCTATTCCCCAAACCCTCAAAACTCCACTAACTAGCGTATTTTTTTGGTTACCTGACTTACACGCCGTGTGTAGCAGAAGTAAAATTACGCATGCGTGTAAATACTTATGCACTGGATTCATGCTACAGACCTGACTCGCCCATGCCCCATCCAGACCACGCCCAAGCTCCTCATCTTTTGGTGAGAAAATGTTTATGCGCGTATCAGGAGATACACCTGTACCCGCGCTGGCTTTAAAATCTGCGTGGCGCGCACCAGGCCAAGTCACGCGCGCATCTCCCGGCTTTGGCATGGGTAGGGCTTTTAAAATCGACCAGTTAGTGTTTTTTTTTGATGTGGGAGGTTACTGTGTTGTAATTGTATTTTAATTCACTCATGGCTTTTTGAGTGCCAAGCTCGCACTCCGTGCATGTTACAACAGGCCTAATGCCATATGGGTTCCAAGCATCTGTTTACTTTTTTTGCACGGTTTTCTGGTCGGCACGAAGAGCTTGGAAGTGCTGTCACAGTGGTTTTGTAAAAACCAATTGGTTTTAAATATTGGAAAAACAGAATAGATGTATATTAGTGGGGGGATTCTCCAAATTGCCCACTGAAGCTTAGACTAGATGATGTGGAGCTGGTAGGTGTCCAGAAGGTTAGGAATTTAGGTGTGCTATGTGATGATTTATGGTCACTGGAGAATCGTATTTTAAATTTGGTGAAAGGCATATTTTTTAAATTGAGATTGCTAAAGAAAATTTGAGGGATCTTGTCACAGGCAGTTGTTAGACTTGCAGTGCAAGCTTTGGCACTACCCAAAATGTGGTAATATTGCGGTATATAAAACCTGTAAACGAATGAAATGAAGCAGGAGCAAGTCCTAAGCCTAAGGCATTATATAAAGAGCAAACCTAGCTCGGGATACTAGAGTGCACCAAATGAATGATGAGGCACAAAAGCTCTTTAAAGGGTCAAAGATGGCAGGTGAGCACAATAAATTGTCTTTATAGTGGTCTGAAACTCAATCTCTGAACATTTGTCTCTCTTCCCTCAGATTACATTACCATGCAGGCAGCTCCTGGTAGTTGTCTCCCATTGTGTGTTGGTAGGGGGCGGATACATCTCTGTTTTAAATTACTCAAGAATTTCCTAACTTTGTTAAAGGCGGTTGTAGTTTTCAATAGGCAGAATTAGAAGTGTTAGAGTTACATTATTGTTGGTTTAAAAGTGATGGCAACATTAAAAGTAACAAAATCCTGAAGGAAAACTTGGTGGTAGAGGAAACAAATGTGTTTTTGTGTGAAATGAACTTAAAATCAGTTTTTGCATTGCAGCCTGCCCTGAATTCAGCTGCACGACTTATCTTTCACCAACATTGCTATGCTCACATCACCCCTCTTCTGAAGTCACTGCATTGGCTCCCTATCTGCTCCCGCATACGGTTCGAGCTCCTCTTTCTCACCTACAAATGCCTTCACTCTGCAGCTCCTCACTACCTCTCCTCTCTTTCTGCTGTAGTGTCTACACCCTTCCTTGGGCACTCCGCTCATCAGACAAGTCACTCCTATCTGTGTCCTTCTCCTCTACTGATAATTCCCAACGCCGTGCTTTCCAGCTGGCTGCGCCGTGTGCTTGGAATAGTCTTCCTGAACTGGTGCATCATGCTCCCTCTCTCGCACCGTGTTTAAATCCCACCTAACTCATCTTCAGATTGCTTTTAAATCTTATGCCTGATTGTCTGCTTTTAGTCTTGTTAACTGACTTTCTTTTCTTTTTAACCCTTGTCTTGCTTTATGAAATACCCCAAGTCTCTTGTCCTGTGTGACTGTCTTGTTTGATTGTAAGCTCTGTTGAGCAATGTGCTTGACCATGCTAAGTAAGTTGTGAAGCACTATAGAAATGTATAGTGGTAATAGAAGTAGTAGTGGAATAAATACAAGAGGAAAAGAAATATTGAAAATGTCCCCAGGTTTTATTTACCCCCAGCTATGCACACCTTACCCAGGGCATCTCTCTCATCTCATAATAAAAATAAAATGAAGTAAGAACGGCATAGAATCAATTTATGATCCAAAAATATAGGGTGGGGTTAATACTTTCTTATAATTGGTCTATGCTATAATTCAATTAAGTTTTCTGTTAGAGCTGTCCACGTTGACTTTATTCAGCATTAACAGGTCTTTGATTCCATATAATGTTATTTATTTCTTCATTCTTATATACTGTTCCCACAGACTGAATCCTGGTCAATGCGGTTTATAACATTAAACATTCAACACAATAATAAAATACAAAAACTTCAATAATACATCCAATAAAAACAAATAAAATAAAAACGTAAAGAAAACACAAAGGGTGAATTTCAAAAGCCTTTCTGTTCCAGTGCCATGACATTGATGGCATCCTCGTCTGCCTCAGAGATCTTCAAATCCTGCTTTGGTTCTGCTTGTGTATCATAGGAGGAGATTACAAACCACTGTGATACGTGTACATATAATGTGTGCTGAGTGAAATACTACACGTGCTTATTATGCTGGGTTTTTTTCTGTATTTTATTAGTGGACTTCTGCAAGATTTGGAGAACTGTGAAAATGATCCTGTGGGTATAGCTGAATGTTTTGTTTCAAAGGTAAGCTTTAATGTTTTCTCATGAAGGAAGAACCTGGCTTGATTGGTTGATCTTGAGACTTTGCTGGTCCATAATGGTGAAGCTTACCAACTGGTTTCATATCAGGATGGAACAAAATCGGTACATTTTAGTGACCAAACAGCATTCGCATGTAGGCTGTGTAATTTCTTTAGAAGTTTCTACAGACCAACTAAAGCCAGAGAAAATGATATCTGTAGCAGAACTGTTCATAACACTCGTGCAAATTGCACTGGTTTAATGAACAGTCCTGCCACAAATATAATTTTCTCTGTCTTTAGTTGGTCTATAGAACTAGAAACATCTAAAAAAAAAAAAATTCCAAAGCATATATGTGAATGTTTTTGGTCACTCAAGTTTCATGACTGCATTTCACATTATTTTGACTCAGTACCTGGGGTAATTTTACAAAATAGTTAAACACAAAGGAAACGAATTGTTCCTTCAGGTGGTATGAAATGATGTGGCTTTGCCTAGGTTGCTATGTACATAGCAACTGCATAACTCTGCTTATTTCACCTAAGGGGTACATTCTAGTCCAGTGGAAAACACCTGTCTAATTAAAAAGAAAGAGAACATGTTACTCTGTAAGTAAGAATAGTATTTACAGGCCTTAAATGTGCTGCATATTGGCCTAAGATATCAGTAATTCATGAGTAGTTCTTTTTGAGAGTCCATAGTAATATTTCTCAACTTGTCCTATGGCAACAGTAGAATTTGAAATGCTATGAATTTCAAATAAAAATCTGTTCCAGGCTTTTCCTATAGTCTTTATGAATATACAATACTTCACACTGTATGTTTAGACAATCAGTATTAGGTTGCTGTACATAAAATAGTTACATTTTATCATTTTATGGGTTAAGTGAATTAATCTAGGTAAATCCTCTTTTTAGGATCTTCCCTTTGATGCTATTGGGCACTGCAGAGGTTGAAACAAGCTTAAGCAGTCTTGGGAGGTTCTTCCAGATTCAGTGGTGGTGGATGGGAGAGGGACATGCTCCTAGGCCCAAGGGTGATCAGTAGCACATTCCTCGCTCCAGAAATGCTCCAATAAAATACACATTTACTGTTGCAAAAATGGTTGTAGGAAATAAAATGTTTCCAATAGTTACATAAAAAAAAAAAATCAAGGTTTATAGTCCCTCAAAAACGTCTACAGCCTACAGCATTGAAAGTTCCTCAAGTCCCATTGGCCTTCCTTTCCTTCCAAGACTCCTTTAATAGCAAATGTGGGATCATTTTTTACTTTAACATACTCTCCCTGTAAATACATGCATGCCCTGCAACTCCTTGAACTGATTCTCCTATCCTCCGACCTTGGTTAGATACCTTCCTCTAGATGTCGATGCAGATTCTTCATCAAAACACAACACTAACTTCTCTTATTACAAGACAAATAGACATGATCTGGAAAGAACAGATCAGAATTGAGAGGAAGAAAAAAAAATGTATAAGTAACTAGAGTATGCTTTTTTCAGGAAGGACAACTTAGTTATGTCGTCTTTAGCAAACTATAGACCCATTTCATCCACTGGTTTTCTCACCAAACTAATTGAAGCCGTTGTCTTGAAACAATTATCTGAATTAATTGAGAAACATAATATACTTGATGAGTTTCAGTCCGGATTTAAGCTTTCAATGAGCACGGCGATCCTATTCTCTCTCCATTTGATTCAATAAGGAGAGAACTAGAATCTATCCCAGAGTATGCCCTTGTGACACTTGACATCTCATTAGCATTCAATACTGTAAATCACAAGATATTGCTGAATAGGCTAAGGCAGATTGGGATACCTGGAATTGGTTCAGACCCTATTTAACAAATAGGCAACAGCAAACAACTGTTGATGGTGTTGCTTCCGATTGGTTCTCAGTGTGTTCTGGTGTTCCACAAAGGTCTGCATTGTCAGCACTTTTATTTAACATTTACCTATCCCCAATGTGCTGATTGCTTACTACTCTTTGCACAGGCTATTGAATCTATGCAGATTTTGTGCAATTTTATAGCCCATTGGCAAAGTCATGGTCTGACGCTTCTATGCTGATCTCACTCTGTATCAAAAGTATAAAACAATGGCTCTTTCACAACAAACTTTTGTTAAATATAGCAAAAACTGAAGTTGTAATTCAATGTAGTGCCTCTATGAATATTCCACAATTATTCTAGTAGTGGTTGAAACAATCCAGATATTTCAGCATGCCTGTAGCTTAGGGGTAATTGTTGATTCAAGATCATCTTGTACCCCCCGTATTAGATCTGTTGTTAGAGCCAGTTTTTACAAACTACTTCTATTAAGAGATCTCAAGCCACTTTTACTTCCTAATAATTTTCACAGTGGTAAAGACATATTTATTTGTGGTGATAGATTATTGCAATTCCTTGTACCTGGGGATTCCTGCATCCTCAATTAAACCTTTGAAATTGCTAAAAACAAATGCAGTGGATCGACTGATCTCCATACATAACAAAAGTGATCATATGATATCTCACCAGTCCTTAAGGATTTACATTGGCTACCTATTCACATTAGGGTTAAGTATAAGGTGGCAAGGCTGACACAAAAATTGCTGTCGATTGAGTCACTACCCTGAATTAACACAATGTTGTGGGTTTAAAACCCTACCAGAGCCTTGCATTCTTCACAAAAGGCTCTTCTGGATGTCCCTTCGGTGAAATTATCTATGGTACGGGACAATCTGTGCTCCCCAGTGATCCCTGTCCTGTGTGGATCAATGTAAATCCTGGAACAGCCAGTCTGTACTACAAGAAGGCTCCTAAATTCCATAAATGCTGAGTGAAGTTTGGAAACAGGATGCTGGGCTTGATGGACCATTGGTCTGACCCAGTATGGCAGAACTTATGTTCTTGTGTACAAGTGTTTTTGTGGTGGTTAAATTATGATGTTTTTATGTACTGGGTCTTTATGCTGATATGGCTTGCATTTGGAATAATGAGCAGTCTGTAGATCAGCTGTAGTTACTTCAATTAACATTTGTAAAACTGAGGTGGATGAGTTCCTTGACCAATATTTCAGGATATTCAGAATAAAGGAGCTTCCGTTTTGTAGCTGCATATCCAGACATTTGCTCTTGGGGGGTGGGGGATGGGAGGCTATTTAACTGGCTGTGAATGATTTGTGCAGTTCTGGTATCAGCTGATAAATATTAGATCTTGCAGCTGATGGGTTGGTAAAAACATTCTTTTTTTTTTTCTAATAAAGAATATTCTGCCTCTGTCTTTAGAATGACAGTAGTTAGCTTTGCCATTCCTAAACCCTTTTTTTAGATGGTGTGAGATGATGGACGTAGTAGATGAACATAAAGCTGGTCAGTGAACACATGCTTTTATTTTAAAGGTCGTCTTCCCTTAGAAAAAGATTAGAATTTAGAAAGAATTCTCGGGGAACTCACAAAGCATCAGTAATTGCATTCTGCAGTGCACCTTGAGGCATTTGAGTTTACATTATGGATTTTTTTTTTTTTTTGTCCTAAGGACAAAGAGGACTTCCAAAATTGGAAAATGAAATTTAGCTCTGTGCTTCTTACAGCCAAATAATAATTCAGGATCGGCAGCAGCATGTGAAGTGGTTGTGATGACAGACACATTTTTGCTTCTGACAGAACGGTGCTGCCATTTCTGAAAGACGAACGTGGCCCAGATTGGGGGAGGGGGCGAGGAAGCAGCCCAGGGGTTCAGCCATGCAGGAGACCTGGGTTTGACTTCCAGGTTCGGTGTCTGCTGTCAGGGCCACCTCGGTTTTCGGGCGTGGTGTAGGCAGTCTTCGCTGCCCCCGTGGGGAGGACTTCTCAGTGGCCCAATAGCGACTCCTTGTGGCAAGACTGAAGGTGTAGACATACCGGGTTGCATAGGGAGCTGTGGTCTGTGACTATTGGTTAAGGATTGTTGTCACAATGGGTGGGCTAGATTGGGGGACTGGGATGAAAGGCCTAAAACTGCCAGGAGAGGGAATCTCGAGTGGTAGTGATTTAAGGTTCATGGTACCATAGCTTAGTAGAGACTGGTTGCAGTTGATCCGGAAGAACAAAGGGTTAGGATAAACTGTTGACCAAGAGAGCAGGATGGCACAGATGGGAGGCCAAAATTAGAGCAAATTCACTTTTTGGCAGTGAGCCAATACTGTTGGAACCAACGCTAAGGAAAGTCTGTGGCAACGCAAGCCTTTACAAATCAAGCCGCATGCGTCACTGGAATGTATTTGCTACTTTGTGCCTCTAAGCCATAAACAAGATGGGTTCACAGAAATTACTGTCATGATAACCAGCTTACTGTGGCTAGGAAAACTGTGATGTGCAGATATAGATACCGTATATATGTACATTTCTATGTGGGGTTAATATTCAGCGGCATTTAGCCGGCTAACACAAGTTATGCCAACTTTTCAATATTTTCTCCCGCTTTTCTAGCTGGAATACGTAGGAACATTACCAGATGGAATTAAGTTAGCTGGTGAACTCTGGCGGCGCAGTAGAGTTGTCCTAAAGATAGGCAGATAAACTGATCGGGCTACCTTTAAAACAGCTGGCTATATTCAGTAGTATGGCGGTATGAATGACTGCTCCAACAGAGTTAGCTGATATGTGTATCTGGCAAACTTTGCAATTCAATCAGTGACTGAATATTCTCATTCTCTCTCTCTCTCTCGTGTCTGTCTAGTTAGTCCTGTAAACACATACACACAGAGGATATTTTTCAGAGGCTTTTACATGGGTAAAGAGTTTTCCTCATGTGAAGTGGCCAGTTTAAAATTGTCCCCCCTCAGTGTTGGTCAGAGAGGCTGAGATGAGGTCAGCAGGAAAACAAGTATATATGGTGGTTTAATTTTGACGTCATGCGTGTGTGAACCCTGCAGAGAGTTTCCCTTTGGA
The DNA here is from genome assembly GCF_901001135.1 of Rhinatrema bivittatum. Lineage (NCBI taxonomy): Eukaryota > Metazoa > Chordata > Amphibia > Gymnophiona > Rhinatrematidae > Rhinatrema > Rhinatrema bivittatum. Next base: position 569,211,515 of record NC_042617.1, read on the forward strand.
AACGAGCTTGGAGGTTCGTGAGTACTTTAAGCTGCCACAGGGACTGTGAAAGTTTCCACCCACTCCCATACCATGTAGTAGCCTGGTCTTTTCCAGTGCCAAAGCAAAAGATATTTTTTCAGAATGTCTTTCGTAGGAGTTGGGGGGAAGTGGAGAAACAGCTGTGTTGTTTGGCCTGCATAAATAACGCAGTGAGTTGGGTGAATTTGGTAGAGGCATGATTGAGTATTTTGGTGCAGGTTAGCAAAAAATAAAGTATTAACCCAGAGCAAGAATGTGGTGCCTGGGATTATTTGTTACCCTGCCCAGTCTGTGCACCCTGGCTGTGGCAGTGACTGTCCTTCAGTCAGAGGCCACAGACTGTGTGTGGCTTGTTACAAAATCTGCTAGGAATGAACTCGGAGTCTGACCATTAGGCATCCTGCCTGCCTGGGCCCTGATTCTCCTGCAGGCCCAGCCTTGAGCAAGACGATGTTATTCTCCTTGGTCTCTGCTCACCACTCCCCCCCACTACAGCTAACAAAACACCCCCACCCCCTGCACCAGTATGACTTACCTGTAATAAGACGTCACATATCCCACCTCTTAAGTGAATGGAGCCCTTGTCACGGCTGCTGTGAAATGTATGGACAGTAATTACATGCAAAATGGCATCTGAATGCTTAATGTTCTCACTAAATGTCCCTGCAGCTGATCTCCTGAGTGTTTTTATCTTTAAAAAAAAAAATGAAAACGGAGGATGGTGGACAGTAGGGGAAAGGTATAATTGTCCCCCTCATCCTAATATCATAATGATTGTCAGGTAATCTTCTGATTGCCATAATTAGTGACTTCAGAATCTGAAAGCTGTTGTTTTTAGTAATACACTTAGTGTGTGTGTGTTTAAGGCTGATGGGCTGAATTTCCCCCCACTCATCCAGAAGAGCAGCCCATCCCTCAGGAGCTTTTGGGCTTCACTGCTAACTATAATTAGTTGGGTGATCAGCTTCCGGTTCAAGCTTGGCAGGGTTTCTGTGCACTGCCCAGTTTCTCATTTTCTAAGTAGCAATGCCAGGTTTAATTAAAAGATGCACTTAAGTCTGTGTGTGTGTGTGGAATAAGGGAGTATTTGATTCTGGCAGGCTGTAGTTTCCTCTCAGCAGCGTGAAAGAATGCAAGATGAAATAGGCTTCTGATCAGAATTAGTGATGCTTGTATCCAGATATGTCTCTGCTCATTTTACTTCACCCCCCCTTACTTTGTAAGCCTTTGACAGGAAGGTCAAATACCGTGCCTTCTTGTAAAACCGTTTTCTTCAATCATTGCCTTTTAAACATGAGGCTTCGTGGCCTTGAATGGAGAGCTCGGAGCTGTGAGTCGGGAGACATCTCGGGCTCTGATGCAGCTCTCCTCCTGACTTAGTTTGATCACCTGCAACATTTTGTGAATGCTTTGTACAGTCCGTGCACTGAAACAGTGCTGCTTGGCCCTTTTGGCTACCTACGGGTTTCTGTAGAGGTGGAAAGCACTATTATTGTTTTGTGATGGACAGCATTCAGGCCAAGCCTCCTTCGGAAATGTGTTCTGTCAGTGGGGCCCGGTTCCTGTTTCTCAGACTGACTGGGATTGCTAAGAGTGAAAAGGCAGCCTTCGCAGCCACTGGAAGGAAGCCAGCAAGATGTCCAGGCTACGTTTCCCAGTGCCGAAGAATCGTTCCTCTGCCAGCTAAGACAGGTGGAGAGAAAACCCTGGAGCTATAGGGCTGAAGTGGGAAGCCCCAGCAGTAAGGAGCTGCTGGGCCATAACATTAAAATGAGACCTGGTTTTATTTGTGAGTCAGTGGGTTTCATATAACATGAAATACCATACATGTTTCATGCCTTTGTTTGACTTTTTAAGGCCTCTTTAGAATCCGATCCAAAAATAGGAACATACCATGTAAATTTCTATACAGAGCGACCACCAAGAAATGTAGTGAAAAAAAATGTGCCATGGTGTTGGGTTTGCATTAATAAGAATTAACCTTGAATCTGAAGTTAATGGAGGAAAAAGAGAGAATGCCTGCAAGGTATAGGGCTTCACAAAACACTTCTTGCCCGTTTGGAACGTGAAATAAAAGAAGTAAAGCAGGAATTAGTCTCCAGACCAAATTTGTCTTCTGTTCCCCCTAGAAGGATGTTTTCTTCCCTTACAAAACATCTGTGGGGCATGATCCGGGTTCCCAGAGATGTAAATCAAACCGTGAGACGTGGTTTTCTCTGGGAAGAACGTCTCCGGAGGAAAAATAATCTAGCAGGCGGTGCCTGCAAGCTGGATCCCGGGGGCAGAGCAGTGGCACTGGAGAGGAGAGTGCTTTCTGTGTACACTGCAGCAGTTGAGTTGATTTTTGTTATCCTGCAGGGCTTTGTTTCCCCTTCCCTCTCAGCATTTTTACCATCTGATAGTAAAACCTATTATTCAAGATAAACTTCCTTTCTAATGTGTTTGCACGATAAGAGCACTCCCCTAGTTAGAAGGAATGATAAGCTGTCGTTAATAACACAGTTAAGTAAATCATACTCTGTATTGTCTGCTTGATTTTGGACAGCTTGTATTTTATTTTCTCTTTTTGTTAATGAGAAACTCAGGCCATTTCTTTTGCTTTACTTTTGTCAGCATGGACCGTCGGGTTTAGAAATTCAGCAGGACGTGCCTGGGTTACTTTAGGACCCGCACTTTTTCCAGTCTCGCTTACCTGGATACGTTTTTAGCGCTCGGTATCGGTGCTACCCGGCTAAACTGCCCAGAACGCACCCTGCCCACCCTCCTCCTTTATAGCCGCCTAAACTTTACCCAGTGAGGGGGAGAAGCGTTCACTTAAAGGCCTTTGTCCAGGTGACTGAAAAGTTACCTGAACCAAACTCCTTTGAATATGGGCCTTGCAGTCCATACAAGCGTAAAGAACCCAGATAAATGATTTAACTGCATTTATGGTGAAAAAGTGGTTTGGGGTGACAGAAATGCCGCCGCAGACTTTATTTGATTTCAGCCCTTAAGTTGTTTTTGTTCATTTTCCATCCATAGAGTTAGAAATTGATCGATGATGATTGCTTATAGTGCACTGTACCCAATGCCATGCAAACCCAAGTGATACAGCTGGAGCGCAGGTTTATAAATGGTACTGAGTTTGTGCCAAGGTAAAAGTCTTGTTGAGGATGTGTGCACCTGTGTAACCCTGTGGAAAAACTAAGGTTTTCAATCTTTCTCTCTCTCTTTTAGAGTGAAGATTTCCATATATACACACAATACTGCACCAATTATCCAAGGTAGGAGACCTTTCATCAATCTGTCTCACCCCTTCTAGGGAGGAGGGTTCATGGTGCAGCGTAAAATAATCTAAACAAGGGTGATTTCCCACGGGTTATTTGGGAACAGGAGTTTTCAAAGCGCAGTGGTGGTGAAAGACTGTATGAAGGAAAAGCTCAGTGAAGCGAGAGGTCTGAATTTATTGTGGCTGGGGATACTTACATACAGTCAAGGGGGAAGTTCATTGTATTCCTGTGGAATTCTAATGTAGTTACTCATTTCCTTCAATTCAAAAAAACATATATAATCTATATCTGTCTCAGGACATAAGTATCAGTTCCAGCTTTCAAGGCAATGATTTGTTGACGCAACCTGCAAGGTGCAATTTACCTTTAGTTTCTCCAGCATTGTCTCACTGTGCAGGTATCAAAATTAAAAAAATATTTAATCGTTTTGGAAGTAGGGAATCATGTTATGAGATTTGTGTCACAACAGAGTTTGTTTAGAGAAGAGAATGCCTTCTAAAGAAAAGCAAGCAGGCCATGGAGCTTTCTTCTTTGCAAAAGTAATAAAACAGCACTGCTTTTATTAACGAGGTAAAACCCAACTGTATGCAGCCAGCGACTCTCAGAAATGGGAAACAAGTACCGTGAATACTCGTGAATAAGTCGAGAAATTAGTCTTAAAATTACTCTTGAAAAACAGGGTCGCCTTATCCACTGGTCGGTGCTAGCTTCCTCCCCCTCCCCCCACCCCCACCCCTCATAATTCTTCTGACTCTCCCTGCTTGTTCACTTCTTTCCTCCCTCTCCCCCTCCTGATTCCTGAACTCACCCGCTGCTAGCAGGATGACAATGGGAGTTTGGGGACATCCCGGGCCTGGACTGCAGCTGTGGGAATGACAGGAGAGGTTGATCTGGCTGCCGTGGTCATCACAGGGGGAGCAGGAGGAGTGTGATTAGCCGTTTGAGGCAGCCACGAGGGTCCCATGCCCCGTGGCCGTAGAGAGAGAGAGTGCCAGCCAGCCTGTGTTTTCCTGGGTCACGGCGGTGAAGAGCTAACGCCCACGATCGCGGGTGAACCTGGGACTTACCGTAACTCGCCCGTTGCAAGCAGGATGACAACGGGAGCTGTGGTTGTTCAGATGCGTTTTCCCTTCTCCTCCGCGGGGTCCCAGTGTCGCGCTTTGAACCATATTAGGAGCTACCACCCAGGAAAAAGATCTAGGCATCATAGTGGATAGATAATACTTTAAAATCGTCGGCTCAGTGTGCTGTGGTGATCAAAAAAGCAAACAATGTTAGGAATTATTAGGAAGGGAATGGTTAATAGAATGGAAAATGTCATAATGCCTCTGTATCGCTCCATGGTGAGACCACACCTTGAATACTGTGTACAATTCTGGTCGCCGCATCTCAAAAAAGATATAGTTGCGATGGAGAAGGTACAGAGAAGGGCAACCAAAATGATAAAGGGGATGGAACAGCTCCCCTATGAGGAAAGGCTGAAGAGGTTAGGGCTGTTCAGCTTGGAGAAGAAATGGCTGAGGGGGGACATGATAGAGGTCTTTAAAATGATGAGAGGTCTAGAACGGGTAGATGTGACTCGGTTATTTACACTTACGAATAATAGAAGCACTAGGGGGCATTCCATGAAGTTAAAAAGTAGCACATTTAAGACTAATTAGAGAAAATTCTTTTTCACTCAACGCACAATAAAGCTCTGGAATTTGTTGCCAGAGGATGTGGGTAGTGCAGTTAGTGTAGCTGGGTTCAAAAAAGGTTTGGATAAGTTCTTGGAGGAGAAGTCCATTAATGGCTATTAATCAAGTTTACTTAGGGAAATAGCCACTGCTATTAATTGCATCAGTTGCATGGGATCTTCTTGGTGTTTGGGTAATTGCCAGGTTCTTGTGGCCTGGTTTGGCCTCTGTTGGAAACAGGATGCTGGGCTTGATGGACCCTTGGTCTGACCCAGCATGGCAATTTCTTATGTTCTTATATGGTTCTAAGCTCACCAATCAGGCCCTCTCCCGGCACACAGCTCTTCACCGCCGTGACCCAGGAAACACAGGTTGGCCGGCACTCTCTCTGCAGCCGCAGGGCATGGGACCTTCGTGGCTGCTTTGAACAGCTAATCACGTTCCTCCTCCTGCTCCTCTGTGATGACTGCAGCAGCCAGATCATCCTCTCCTGTCATTCCCATAGCTGCAGCCCAGGCCTAGGATGCCCCCAAGCTCCCATTGTCATCCTGCTAGCAGCCGGTGAGTTCAAAGATCAGGATGTGGGGGAGGGAGTGAACGAGTGGGGACAGCCATGGGGAAGGAAGGACCCAGGAATTGTCCTCAGAATAATTATGGGGGGGGGGGGAGGAAGAGGAAACTAGCATCGACCCATGGATAGCCAATAGGGAGGGAGGAAAGGAGTGAAACCACTGGGGATAGCTAGCAAGGAGAGAGAAGGAGTGAACCACCGGGGATAATCAAAAGCCCTCTAGGTTTTACCCTAGACTTATCTATGGCTCACACTAATTTTCTTACTTTTGTGGCCCAAAAAATGCCCTCGACTTATCCACGAGATCAACTTATACACAAGTATATACAGTAAGTACGCATACAGAGCAGTATGGAAGCCTTAGTAGCTCAAAACAGTTCAGAAGTAGCTACCTCTCTTTGGAGATTCAGTAGTAGTTTATCCCTCTTTGGAGATTTTTTTTTTCTAGTACTTTTGGGGGTACAGAATATTTATGTAATAAATTTGATATACTGCCTAAATTAAATTTCATTAGCCATAGTTTAACAATAAAATGCTTTGGTACACACACATTTTTTTTAAATTTTATTTTCATGTAGTCTGTTTTTCACTATTTTTAATTTAATTTAGTATTTGTATTTCACTTTTCGCAGATGGTCAGCCACTTCAAGATGGATTGCATAGTGGAGGTTAGTTAGGTTAGAGCATTATTACAGGTTAGGAGGCATTGGGAAGTGTAACATTACATGCAAGTTGGCATGCATTGTAGCATGTTCATACACCAGATGACAGTTATGATTTATCGAGTGCAGCTTATTAAAATAATTCAGTAATTATTTGCAATTGATTCAGCAATTATTTACATTTGGTGTGCATATTACCTGCAGCGGTATTTCCCAGCCCTGTCCTGGAGGCACACCTAGCCAGTTGTGTTTTCAGGATTGCCACAATAAGTATGCATGAGAGAGAGAGGGCTGCATACATTGGAGAGCCAGTGAAAACTGTATGAATTGGGATCAACTGATCAGGAGCTTGCATTCACAATATCCTTATTAGTTACAGCTCCCACCTGCTCAAGGTTACAGTCATGTCAGGTTATGGACTAGGTCTTTTTCTGTGGTGGTTCCCAAACTACGGAATGAGCTGCTATTTACAAAGATCTAATGTGGTTCCAGAGGAATCTAAAGCCATGCTTGAGGACAACTGAGGTCTGTGGAAAAAGACCTGACCTTAGTAGTTAAGGAAGTGCTTGATGCTTTGTGAGGTATGGGTGATAGGTCTGATCACAATGATATTTTATTTTTATTGTTGTCGTTCTATACTTTGTAGTGGTTTTTATTGTCTTTATTTTATACTTTTTTAGTGTTTTGTTTTGATTAGAAGTATTGTTCCCATTATTGGTGTATGTATTCTTCTGTGTTATTTTTTGTACATCATTTTGGGCAATTTTTTAGTAAATAAATAGCATTGGGAATCCCATGGATATAACTTCAAGTCCTGAATTGGAAATATATAGGGAGTTAGTGCAGGCGGAATGGGGATTCAGCCCTGCCTTAGTATTTTTTTTCCTGAAAGTAAGGTAGCAAGGCTCAGGTCATGAGGTAGTAGTACCTTGTTCCAAGTTTTGTGATGCTTAGCAGCTGAAAACACAAAGCCTAGTGCAAGACAATCTGGCAGAGGAGGTGAGGTGAGAAGAGCTCTTTGAGAGGATTGGAGAGCTCTTGTGGGGATGTAAGAAGAGAGAAGTTGGGAGAGATACTTGGGTGCTTGCTTATTCGTGCACTTGTAAGTGTAAGTGAAGAGTTTGTTTCAAACGATTTCCATTTCTCCAGAAGGTGTTCTCAGTTCATCACCTTTGCGGTGCCAGTATCGCTAAACTCTGATTCTTTTCTAATGGTAAAAAAATGTTCTAATTGTGCAGAACTACCACGCTAAGGCTGCCGTAAATATCCTCCGAACCTTCGGTACTTGGGGAACACTGACCCAAAACATGGACATTTCCTGTGTGCTTGCAGGTCGGTGGCCGTGCTGACAGAATGTATGAGGAACAAGAACCTCGCCAAGTTCTTCCGAGAACGGCAGGAAGTTTTGCAACACTGCCTGCCCTTGGGGGCCTATCTCCTCAAACCTGTCCAGCGGATCCTGAAGTATCACCTGCTTTTACACGTAAGCTGCCTGCGGGAGGGGCTGCAGGAGTGGTCTCGCTCCCGTGCCGGGCTCCTGCTGATGTCAAGGGAAGAGGAGGAGACGGCAGGCAGAGCAGTATTCAGGAAGAAAAGATGGGATATATATATATCTATAATATAGCGTGTGTGTGTTTGTATACCTATATAATATTTCCATATATATATAGATAGATATACAATATCAGAAATTTTTCAATTTCGAATAATCATGTAAAAATGGCATAAGACAACTGTTTTAGTGAAATGGGACCAATGCGTGGACGTTAAGTGGGGGTTATTTTCTTATTCTGTTATGCTGGTGTTTGGGGAATAGTGCACTGGACTAGATTAAATCCCAGGCAGGACAGTTGTATGCAAGGTCTCTGAACAGGAAGGGGGAGTGACTGAGGAGACAAAAATGTAGAGCCATCTTCGCTCCTTTGTTTGCAGGGTTCTTAGAGACGGAGTGAGGATCCCCTTGTAAACTTTAGATCAGGTGAAACAAGACAATTCAGGAAATTGAATTACATTGTAGATTGTAAGTGAAGACCAAATGCAGTATGGCAGGCCCCCTGGTCCACCACCAGATGGCCCTAGATCTTTTGTCAAGAAATAACATCTCAGTGAGGTTTCCATTCCTTTTCACCCCCTCCCAACCTGGAGGCCTGTGATTGGTTGTGAGGTGATCAGTAATCGCAGTGTAGTTAGCCTTTGGAGAGGCAACAGTTTTTTTTATTTTGGTTCCCCTGCTGAGTTAGGCCCAAATCCCAGTTCAAGGCGTCTTGTTTAGAAGGGGGCTCCTTTCGGTACACTACCTGCCTGAGAGGGCCTGCTTCGACATTTTTTGGGTGAGAGAGGGATTTTTGCCAGATTCTTTTTTTTGGACTTTCATTCTGTGGAAATCCTGCTACATCCCCAGTCCTGGGACCCAGGGGTTGAAGACCTGCGAGTCATCCCTCTACTCCTCCTTAGGGGAGGCAGTGACAGCACTACCCAATGTGGGATTTTTTAATGGATAGAACGTATCCCGTTTTTTGAGATTGGGACTGTTTAAACCGTGAGCCCTTTTAGAGAAGACAACCCCCCAGACCCACAGGAAAAGGGCTGGAGGCCTGTGAGCCTTTTTCTGCTCCCTAGAAGAGGCAAGCCCCAGTGACAGCAGAACATCTCAGCCACAGAGAGATTTGTGAACATGAGAAGGTTATGCCCATTTTGTCGTGCGGAGGGTTTTTTCCCCCCCTTCCTCACTGAGAAACAGGGCTGGGACAGCCAGCTTCCCATCCACCACAGACTTTCTCTTCAGAGAAGTCACAGACCTCTGAAATTCGGGAAGAAGGATCAAGATCATGGAGACCCTGCACAGGATCTCCACCCAAAGGGACCAAGACCCAGGCTGGGTGACCGAGATGTAACAGTTGGACTCGGGTAGGACTTTTCCCGGTCTAAGGGGAGTCCCTACTTTTGAACACCCAGTAGTACATTGTCCTGCTTGTTTGTCCCAGGAGCAGCATTAAAGTTATTAAGGAAGAAGGAGCTAGAAATGCATCATTGCCTGGGCCATAAGCTTGACCTTTCCCGCCATAGAAAGGATCCACACTTTGGGACAAAGAGAGAGATGGGAGAAACGCTAGGCAGAGCAGCCCCAGGGATAAAGTTAGTTTGTGTGCCCTTGGGAAGCAGAACTCCCCAACAAAGTGTTACAGCAGTAACATGATATACTACACAAAAGGGATCAGTTAGTTTCCAATCGAAATCCGTATATAACTAACTGTATAAAGCGATCAAAGGTTGCCTTTGTTTTTAACACTGTTAAAAATTATACTTTATTCATGATTCATATAAATTGTAAATTATTTTAGTATTTTATATCAATTTTTATCTACAGAGACAAAGACCTCAGAACTGGTTTAAAAAAAAAAAAAAAAAAAAAAAAAAAGGGTCTATATGACCTCTAATTTTTCAAACCAGTAAACTCAATCACAGGTCTTTACTCTCTCTTATTTTAAATTTAAAATAAAATGTGATTACTTCAGACTCGTTTCTATAAAAGTCTTTTTATGACAATAAGTGTTTTCCACCGGTTTTTCTCACATTCCTATCAGAAAATGGTGCATATCAAGAATTATATTCTCCACAAGTTGACACATTCCCTGCGGGAAATAATGCCGAAAGTCTATTACTTAAGAAGGTCCGGTTTGGAAAAATAGCCATTTTCCGATAGGAATGTGAGAAAAACCGGTGGAAAACACTTATTGTCATAAAAAGACTTTTATAGAAACGAGTCTGAAGTAATCACATTTTATTTTAAATTTAAAATAAGAGACAGTAAAGACCTGTGATTGAGTTTACTGGTTTGAAAAATTAGAGGTCATATAGACCCTTTTTTACCAGTTCTGAGGTCTTTGTCTCTGTAGATAAAAATTGATATAAAATACTAAAATAATTTACAATTTATATGAATAAAGTATAATTTTTAACAGTGTTAAAAACAAAGGCAACTTTTGATCGCTTTATACAGTTAGTTATATACGGACAGCAGTAACATGAATCAGATCTGTCCAATCCATTTTTGTCCTATTGGATCCCTTGGGTGCTGCCTCTGATACTCTCTGTGTCTCGCATAGGTGAAAAGAGGGACAGGAATCTTGCAGTAATTGCGGAAACCTGGAAGAGCAGTGGCCAAGAAGTCTCTTATGTCTGCGCGCGCTGTGCCTTAGTGAAGTACTAGTTGTGGGAAAACTGCAGTGTTCCCAGTATGCATGGGGTATTTCTTCAGTTCCAACGAGCCGGGTACATGATGGATTGCTTTCTTTATAACTCCAACCCCAAGGCACCTTAGGCTCAGTATTGGCCTTGTCAATACTGCAACAGGTTGGAAAAGCAGGCTCAGAATGCTTCTTTATCGATGTCTTTTTATCAGGAAATAGCAAACAGGCTCGACAAGGACACGGAGGGCTACGACGTGGTGCTGGAGGCCATCGACACAATGCAGAGAGTGGCCTGGCACATAAATGACATGAAACGGAAGCATGAGCATGCCATCCGGCTACAGGTGGGCACTCTGCAGCTGTTAATTCTTTGTTTTCATTTATTTGTAATGCAGTGAATTTGATTTTTTTTTTTTTAATTTCTTTTCTGCCTACTACATCCGCAGCCTTGTTTTTTTGTGGACACAATTGCTTCTTTACCGGTTGTAATGCCTTTTATTGGATCAGTGTACGAAAGATCCAAAGCTGAAGGGATGGTACGTGAGTTTTTGAGACGGGGAACCAGCTTGGTCTGGAAAGCTCCATGCATCACAGCGTTTTTTTGGATGAATCTTAAGTTAGTCCGGTCAGTGGTATTACAGCCGCAGCCTTTCACCAGGATTAAAACAGCCGATAGAGACCCTGCTGGGTGCAAGTCATCCTATTCCCACCATTTTATCTGGGAAACCGCGTCCCAAAGCCACGCATCCTTCTCTGGGTCGTTGCTGCGCTTACTGCGGAGGGCTCGTCCCTGGTTTTCTTGCCCCAGACTTTTGCCTGCCTTGGTCTGGTAGGGACGGTTTTTCCGTCTCGCCCTCCTGAGGTTGAAAAGAGGATCCCGAGTTAAACCCGTCTTCCCTCGCTGGTTACCATCCAGCAGGGAATACCCTCTGCCCTGCCAGAGGCATCAATCCAGGCATAGATGGTCTCTTCCAAACCAAACTGGGGTGGGCGTAAGGGGCACAATTTTAAAGCCCCTGAAATAGGAAGGAAGCTCCAAATTGTACATCTGGTGGAGGGGAAGGAAATCTTCCTGCCTTCATGGTTTTTTCTGTCATGCTTGGTAATGGCTAGGTCCTTTCCCTCGCTTTAATTTCAATCTCCTATCACTGCATTTCTCTTGGTCCCGTCCCCCCCCCTCCTGTGTTCTTTGTTTACAACTTGACTGGCTTCCTTTTTCTGTTAATCTTATATTCGTTCCTTGTTTCTTTGGGGTGGGGGTGGGGTCTCCGTTTGTCCCGCATCTCAGCTCTCCTGCTGCTTGGCCTCGTATATCGGTGCGGCATCCTGACCGCCCTGCAGATGTTCTTGGCTACCAGATTGGCCCCCTTCACCCGCACATCATTTTTGAAACAAACCTTACTTGGAAAGCAAACCAGAGAATGGGTATAAGGGAAAATATCTCTGAAGCATAGAAATGACGGCAGAAAAAGACCCAGTCTGCCCAGCAAGCTCCCACACTTACCGTATTTTTCACTCCATAAGACGCACCTGACCATAAGACACACCTAGGATTCAGAGCGGGAAAATTTAAAAAAAAAAAAAAATGGTGTGCTAAACCGGCTCTGTTCCCGGGCATCTGTGCATCTTATGGATCAAATTAGGGTAGGGCATAAAATGTTTCTTTTGTCCCCATTCCCCATCCTAACCCTTTAAATTTAATTAACTACAACCCCCACCCTCCTGACCCCCCCCCCCCCCAAAACTTGCCAAAAGTCCCTGGTGGTCCAGCGGGGGTCCGGAGCGATCTCCTGCACTTGGGCCGCTGGCTGCCAGTATTCAAAATGGCGCCGATAGCCTTTACCCTTACTATGTCACAGGGGCTACCGGTGCCATTAGTCGGCCCCTGTCACATGGTAGGAGCACAAGATGGCGCCGGCTGTCCATTGCTCCTACCATGTGACAGGGGCCGACCAATGGCACCGGTAGCCCCTGTGACATAGTAAGGGCAAAGGCTATCGCCGCCATTTTGAATACTGGCAGCCGACGGCCCAAATGCAGGACATCACTCCGGACCCCCGCTGGACCACCAGGGACTTTTGGCAAGTCTTGGGGGGGTCAGGAGGGTGGGGGTTTGTAGTTAATTAAATTTAAAGGGTTGGGATGGGGAATGGGGACAAAACAAACATTGGTTGTAGTTAGGTTTTTTTTTTGTTTGTTTGTTTTTTTTAAATATTCGCTCCATAAGACACACAGACATTTTCCCCCCACTTTTGGGGGAAAAAAAGTGCGTCATATGGCGCGAAAAATACGGTATTTTCCCATACTTATCTGTTTCACCAACCACCAAGTTCAGGGCCCTTGTTGGTAACTGTTTGATCCGAGTTTCCTGCCACCCCCTGCCATTGATGTAGAGAGTAATGTTGGAGTTGCATCAAAGGTGAGCATAAGGCTTAGTGGTTAAGGGTAGTAACCGCTGCATCAAGCAAGTTACCCCGATGCTTGTTTACACAGACTGCACAGATAAATGCCTTGTTGGATGTTGTCTGAATGTAAAACCTGTTGTCCACATTTCCCCCTGCCATTGAAGCAAAGAGCAATGCTATATATGCATTCAAGGTGATGCTTCAGGCTTAATTGGTTTAGGGTAGTAACTGCCGTAATAAGCAAGCTACCCCCACGCTTATTTGTTTACCCAGATTGTGAAGTTCAGTCTTTGTTGGTTGTTGTCTGAATGCAAATCCTCTTTTCCACATTTCCACATGTAACTATTTGAGAACTTATCAGAAAAAATTAGTTCAGACCATGAATTCTTTCCTCACTCATCTCTGTCCTACCCTTCTGCCTCATCCGTTCTTTTCATTGTTGCCTCGTCTCTGTATAGTATCTTGTTTTCTTTTTTTCTTTTCATTATCTTTTCTTTGTCTCTCCAGGTCCCCTTTCTTCGCACTTCTTTTCAGTCACATTCCCACATTTGGTTCCTATATAGAATCCCTCTCCTAGTCACGTGCTTTCACACTTGCAAATGCTAGGACAGTCTCTTCCTCTGACATATTTAAGGTGTGCACTTACGTGCGTACACACATGCAGGTAGACACAGCATCTCACCCAGAAGCCCCCGTCATGCACAGTCCTTTATATACACGCAGCCAGTCAACACATTGCCTCTCCATCAGGTATCTTCTGCAGTCCTTCCTTTGTGCTTGCCCAGGAGCTGGGCCTATTTGCTGTTCATGATCTGGTCATAGGATGTTGAGGAACTATAACAGAGACTCCGAAGGCTGGCATAGGTCTCCCCCTCTGCCACCCACTCAGGACATAATGGGAAACAAACCTACTGTACCTTGAAAAGCAGTTGGTTTCCTTTTGTTTTCCTCACTGTAGGGAAGGCGGCAACTCTGTATGCAAGTCTGCAGCCTTGGTCTTCAGTGGGTTTCCAAACTCGGACTAGGAGGCAGTGGGGAGTGGACCCAGTGCATGACCCCCTTTGGGCTCTCCTGCTGCTCCCAACCTAAATTGTTCTGGCAGCTTATTAGTAGTGCAGAAAAGGCCTAAATATCTCTTGGTACTCTAGCCTGAAAATTACCAGGCCCTTATTGCTTGCTTTGTACCCTGAGCTAGTTGAAGTGGTGGAAAGCTTTTCACCAGTTTCCCTCACAACATTTGAATTCTGGCACAGATGCTTGCAACACATACGGCTTTGACCCCATTCTTTGTCTGTGAGAGGAGGAGAAAGCTTTAGATCAGGCCCCTGAATGTTTCCTGGGTGTGCCTCAACTTCCTCAGTGTCCACGATTTGGCAGTCTCATCTTTAAGCCTGAGTGGGGAACCTGAACTTTCCGAAATATGTTTGCTGCAGTGCAGAGTGTTCTTGCCATTCTGTGTAAATGAAAACTGAAATGAGTTATTCTCAGAGAACAAGCAGGATGGTAGTCCTCATACAAGGGTGACATCATCAGATGGAGCCTCGGTCCGGAACTTTGATCTCAAAGATTCTAGAACTTTCAAACATGCCCTACTGAGCGTGTGCAGCTGTAGTCATCACTCTGCCTCCTAGGCAGAGTCCCTGAGTCTTTTTTTTTTTTTTTCCACGGAGCCGTGTGGTTGTGGGAGTTGTGTGTCACATTATTCAGCTTTGCTCTCTCCTTACAGTTTTTGTAAAATGATTATTTCTAGAGCTGCAGCTGTTTTTCCTTCCTTTCCCTTACGGTAGTCTTATTTTGTTTTCCTCTTTCCTGCCACATGGCAGGCCTTAGACTCTGCGAGACTGCACAACGACTATTACTATCCCTTATTAAATAAATACTGCACCTGCAGTTTAGTATCTGTGACCTCTCCTTGCTCTGTCTGTTTTTGTACCTTTGTCAGGTGCTGGCAGGACTGACTGAATGCAATTCTTGGGTGATCCATGTAGGCCACTGAGCCTGGGGACTTGACGGAGTTCTATCTGAGCAGGAGTTTCATGTCATTTCACTGGGTAATTGCCAGGTTCTTGTGACCTGGTTTGGCCTCTGTTGGAAACAGGATGCTGGGCTTGATGGGACCCTTGGTCTGACCCAGCATGGCAATTTCTTATGTTCGATCGGCATCAATGGAGGTTGATACAGTGAAGAGATCAAGGACAACGCTTTTCTTGTTGGGGGGAGAGCTCATCCTCCCCACATTCAAAGGAACTAGTCTCCATGGACAAGAGTCCTGGACAATGTAGCCTCCCCTCATGTTTGCCTGTGATGGCAATGCAGTCTTCTTGAGATGGAGGGTGAGCAGGAGTCTGGGCAGGCAGCTTGCTGCCGCACTTTCGGTGCTATGTCCAGTGACAGTTGTCCGTGCACATCTGTGACCAGCACACCATTGGTCTGACATATTGATGTCAGGACCGGGTTGGGGATCAGGACTGCCATTGAGCATCATGGTCATCCTGGATGCCGTTGAGTTGCCGGGCACTCTCAATACCATCGAGGTGCTTGACCACCCTTAATGCCATAAGAGCCTTCTGTGCTGTGGGCATTGTCTCGATGCACTGGAGTCATTGAGTGCCTTGGACCTCGATGTGGTGGAGTAGTAGCACTGACCTCTGGTGCTCTTTGATTGCAGTGGTTTGCAAGCAAGACCTGCCCATTTTAGGGATAACCCTGTCTGTGGACAGGGGAGTCGGTTCATGCAACAATTGTTCCATTTACTGGACTGCGTGTTTCCTTGGGGGAAGTATATGTAAACATGGCTGAGGTATTAATACCTGAGCCAGGTTTTAGGCAATCTGTTCCAAGAGCACACTGACCTTGCCCTGGTACCCTTGCAGGGAAATTTTAAAAGGAGTGCGCACATGCCCATAAATGTGTGTATTGGGCACATGAGCAAAGATACGCTTAATTTTATATTGTGCGTGCATGTACATGCATATCATTTAAAATATCCCTATTGCACTTATGTGTGCAGGTTTATGTGCATATTTTAATAACATGCTCGCACAAGTGACCATGGGGGGGGGGGAGAGGGATAGAGAGAGAGACATGATGTCACCTTTATGTGAGGACTAACATCCTGCTGTCCTCAGAGAACAACTGTTACAGGTAAGCAATTGTGCTTTCTTTGCTGAAGAGTCTGGCTTTATTCCTAGCCATGTATTCTTTTATTCCTGTGGCAAGAAAAAACATTTTTTTTTAAATTTTGGCATAAAAGTAAGAAAAGGAGTTGGATTGAGTGTGATTTTTAAAGCAGAACCAACAGAAAGGAAATATCCCTGAAACAGAGCTAAACAGGATTTGTCATCTGTGTAGGGAGGACTAGTAAATGCAGTTTGATCGTTCTGCTTCTCCTCTTGGTCAAGCTAACTCTGCCATTATCTGAGCCGGTGACTACAGGTCTCTCATGCTCCGTCATTCAGTCGCTTAATTCTCATAGCATGGTCACAGTTCTGCAGACAGATTTTCTTGGAAAGCAGTTAACACAGCCTCCCAGGTGACTAATGTAGGCCTCTTGTTCATATTTTGCTTCTCTCCTTGCCCACACCACGTTCACAATTAGCTCTCATTTTATTAGCACTGCACAAAAGAGCTACACTTTCTTATGGGATGTTCAAGAGCCCGCTACCTGTCTCACATTTGTTTCCGATTGTGTTAGAAATGTTTGCAGGCTGTTCTTCACACTCTTTCAGCCTAAATTATGTGCTTATTATTTTTGTATAGGTAGGTTTGCAGACTGCTGCCCATAGTATGCTTCTATACTCTGCCCTCAGAAAGCTCCCTATCTGTACTTCGTCTTTTAAAAATGTTGCTATGAGAGTCACCTTAGGTCTTTCCAGGAGTTAGTACACACTTTATCTCTTTTTAGTTCTTAAAATATGTGCAGCTCAAACATTCTATTAAATTATTGCCCATTTCTCTTCCCCTGGATGATGACACCCCCTCCAATTTGAGTCCTTGGGGCAGACTGCATCTCACATCAATACATTTTTATATTCCAAATTCCAATGATTGTGTTTGGGGTTGAAAAGGATGTAGGAACATAACCCAGGAGTCCGTCTTAGCTGGGTTCTACAAAGACTGAACGGCACATATTTGAAATATTGAGACGAAGGTACATTTTAAGTTTGCTCCAATCCCTGGAAAGATCTAATGTGGCCTGCATGAACAAGATTTTTAAAAGATGTAGTACAAATAGAAAGCTTTCTGAGGGCAGAGAATGTAAGTATATTGTGTAGCTCTTTCCAGCAGTGTTATGTGCGCACCGCTCCGTGAAAAACCCAAGCATGTTCTCTTCCTCTGGGTTCTCCAGTTGTCGCGTCTTTTTAAGTAATTGCCTTTCTGCTTCTCTTCTGTCAGGAGATACAGAGTTTACTCACCAACTGGAAAGGACCAGACCTGACCAGCTATGGGGAGCTGGTGCTGGAAGGAACATTTCGGATTCAGCGAGCCAAAAACGAGCGCACTTTGTTTCTGTTCGACAGACTGCTTCTTATCACAAAGAAAAGGGAAGAGACCTTTACTTACAAAGCCCACATCCTGGTATGTCCCGGCCTCCGCAGTACAGCAGCGTCTGTGAAAAACCTTTCCGCTTTCTCTGAGAAGTGGGGCCAATTTATCTGCACTTTTTCTTTTTTTTTTTCCTCTCCCTCTTTTCTTTTCACAGTGTTGCAATCTCATGCTAGTGGAAATAATCCCAAAGGAACCGCTGAGCTTCAGTGTCTTCCATTACAAGAATCCCAAGCTGCAGCACACGGTGCAGGTATCCCGTGCTTTTTTTTTTTGTTTGTTTGTTTTCTGGAACTCCTAATCAGACTTCCACGGGTGCATTAAACTGCCACTCTTCTGTTCCAGGGAACAGAAAATGCCCCCATGAAAGACATTTTTTTAAAAAACCAAAAAGGTTATTTTCTCTAAATTGCCAGGGCGTTGCCCTTCCTTTTGCCAACTTGGAAGGACTGGTGCATGGCACTGTCACTCTCCGCGGCATCGTGGGGGTTATTTCCCCTATAGGAGGTAACGTGGTGGGACAGATGGAGGGTTGGAATGCAAATTAAAAAAACAAAATTCAAACAATGAAGCTCCTTCCCCCCTCTGCTGCACACAAAACACACAAATATGCATGCTCTTAAAAGCAATGTAGCACTTTTAGCTCTATTACCAAGTGGAAAAGCCTTCTGTTTAATATTATATCTAATGTTTCAAAAGATAGAGGAAGAGAGCAGCAAAAAGAATAATAAATGGATATGGAATGCAAAAGTGGGGAAATAAAACAAGGAGGCTTGTTTTGGACATCATGCATGCTCTGGCTGAAATTGATACCTAGAAATAGAAAAAAAAAAAGGTTGTTATGCGGTAACTGCGTTAGCAGGAGCAATCGTGCATCACCCAAGAGTGCTCACCAGAATGTCAATGGCGTTTCCTCTAATGCATTTGTAACAGGCCAGATCACAGCAGGACAAACGTCTCTGGATTCTTCATTTGAAGAGACTCATCCTAGAAAACCATCCAGCAAAGATCCCAGCAAAGGTAAATATCCTGCATCCCCTGAAGGGATTCTATTAAAAAAAAACCAAACATGCAGGCAACATGCGTGGCATTCCTTGCTGTGTGTGCAGATCACTTTAATGTGCTGATATGGCCGCACTGGGTGAAACCAGTTGTATCACAACGCAAGCTGAAATATGGCCGTGCATGTTGCTGGAAGAAAGCTGATGACTTTTTTTTTTTTGGGGGGGTGTGGGGGGTGTGGAGATATTTTTGCAGTGCTCGGAGCTGCCGAGTCGCTTTAGGTGCTGGTGGCGGTGACAGCAGAAAGCTCCCACTTCAGGCTGGCACGGCCACAAGATAACTGACAACCGAAGAGCACTGGTACTGCCAGAAGCGGGGAGCAGCCACGCTTTTGGGCTCAGAGCGTTGCCAAGAAAGGGGGAACCCCTGAAAATCAACAAGCTCCAGGGAAAACAGTCGTGCGATAAGTTGGCTGGGGAAAGCACTCAAAACAGTATTTTAATTAACAGGAAAAAAAAATGAGTTTCTTCAAGATTTTGTTTCTGACTACCCATCGGATGATCTACAAAAATAAAATAAAAAGTTGTACTGCTGCTAGCTGCCATGTATTTCCTGGCTATGCATCATTCTGCCATGAGCACTGAGCACATACAGGGGCAGATTTTTAAAAAGTACGCTGGATTTTATAAGATACGCGCGTATCTTATAAAATCCGGGGTCGGCGCGCGCAAGGGGGTGCCCATTTGTGCAACCTGCGCGCGCTGAGCCCAGCGCGGCCTGCCTGTTCCCTCCGAGGCCGCTCCGATTTCGGAGCGGCCTCGGAGGGAACTTTCCTTTGCCCTCCCCCCACCTTCCCCTCCCTTCCCCTACCTAACCCCCCCTCTACCTTTGTCGGCAAAGTTACGCCTGCTTTCAGCAGGCGTAACTTTGCGCGCGTCGGCCGGCAGCCCCGCTCTGTCCTCCGGTCCTGGGGGCTGGTCCGGAGGCCTCGACCACGCCCCCGGGCCCGCCCCTGAACGCCGCGTCGTTTCGGGAACACCCCCAGACACGCCCCCTCCTGCCCCTTTTCGAAAGCCCTGGGGCTTTACACGCGCCGGCGGCCTATGCAAAATAGGCACGCGAGGGCCCTGCGCTCGTAAATCCGGAAGGATGTATGCGCACGGGCCTTTTTTGAAATCCGCCCCACAATGTTGTATTGCAAAATGTTTTTAAGGTGGGGGGGGGGGGGGGATTTGCTAAATATCGCCAAAATCTGCAGCTAAAGATGGGGGAATTCGGGAAACTAGTGGGCCAGCTTGAGTTCCAGCAAGTGGAAGCAGGAAAAAAGTGAGATCCATGTGTACTATTGTGTTCATGTCATTACTAGCAATATGGGAGGGCAAGGGTAGGCTTTAGGTTTATCTGGGATTATTAAATGAATAAGTGCATCTGTATTGGCCAAGCAACATGCTGCCTGTGTGTGCCTCCTGCAGGTTCTAGTGAAGGTAATGTCTGCCCAAGCCGCCCTAACCTAGTTACACACGGCACCAGAGGGAGCCCTTCCTTAAACCAACCCTGCGGAGCAGAAAAATGGAGGTCTAAGCAAGCTGGAGGAGAAAAGGCATTAAAAAAACGCCTGAAGCTATTCCTTGTTTGTATTCAGAAAATACTGTTAAACGTTGAAAAGCGTATTGCACCGCACAGCACACTGGACAGTGTAACGTGTGTGTGGGTGGATGTTTGTTAGCCATGGAATGATTTCGGTGCACAGCTCACCAGACCTCTTAGGGTATTTGTAGCACTTGTCTGACCCCTAGTGGAACGTCACTGGAGCAGCCAGCAATTTGTAAGCACTTGCTGGGTTTGATTGCTAGGAAGGAAGTTATACGTTAGGTTAGCATGCATGTTCTTTAGAAAGGATATCTATTCCAGTTCTGACATGTAAGAACTCTGAAAGCAAATTAATGCCCACAAATAAAATTCGCTGAAGATGTTGTTTGCCAAGAGAGTTATAATTGACTCAAGAAATCTTGGCGAGTGCAGCTAAGTACTGTGTGTGGAATGTCGAAACTCCAAATTTATGCCAAACATCCTACCTAATTATATACAGGACACTTAATTAGAAAAGCTAGAGTACCAATTTAATTTCTTATTTATTGCTAATGTGGCTCCATGGAATTGCACTGCAGTTTAAGAATTTTACTGCACTACCACCCTTTAATCTTATATATAAGCAACCGTTTTGATAGGAAAGTATTATTAGAAGTGAAGCAGAAGCTTACAGAAGTTTAACATTTAAAAAAATCTTGTGAATTAGAATTTTTTACAGCAGCATTCCATCGTAGCTACTTTGCAAATGACTAGGCTAAAATGCCTACTATTAATGTTAAGTATTGTACATAGTGGAGGTGTTTACGTCACTGTACACAGCCCTGGATTTGTTAATAGGCAGCTATTACGTTTGTGCCTATTAACAAACATTCAGGGGCAGCAGTCTGGCTTACGTTTTGCTGCCTTACAGCTTTGTTCAATCTCATTTAGCAGAGAACAGCTCTACCCTGTAACACAGTGGTTCTCAACCTTTTTTCTATCAGGACACACCTGAGAGTTCACGCTCACATGCGTGACACGCTGAACACATGACCATCATGGGACTTAATATAAGCACATACTCTGCATCCACAGGAATCTCCTGCTTCCTAACAATGGGTGCAGAGCAGAACTAAGACATTTCCCTGTACAACTCACCATATATAAAAAAAAAAAAAAGACATCCTGAATCTGGTGTCATCTCAATAACAGCATCACAAATTCCCTCTACTACCAGGTGCATTGTAAAATAACACAAACAAACCCCACTCTGTACCTCTCTATCAAACCTGCCATAACCTCAGCAGCACTAACTCCAAGAAATGAATCCGCAATAGCCCTACCCATGAAAAGGCAGCAGTTCACCACCAGTGCAATATAATATTGAGAGAATACAACAAATAAGGCGGATACAAACCTCTAGTAAAATACCTCATCTGAGTCACATGCACACAGAGCACAGACAGACCTGCCTTCCCCAAATATAGAATAAAAGATCACAAATTACAAATGTGCAAACAAAACCTGGAATGGTAAATCCCAAGATACCTTCTGCATGCAGTGCAAAACTGGAGACTAGAAACAGAAATATATTTCAAAGAGAGAAGAAATGCATATTCTCCAAACTGACATAGTACGGCCCTTGTACCAGTCACTCCCCTCCATGCACTCGTCACCCCTCACTTCTCCCAACCACTCAATCATCCCATCACCTGCTCATATCCCTGTCCAACATTCCCAACACCCCCACCCCACACCCTCCTCCCTGTGCTCCCTCTCCCCTTCCCTACCCAGGATACCTCTGACCACCTCTTTCCTACCCTTTCCTGCTCAGCATCCCCCATTCTCCTCTCCCCCAACCCAGCAGCCTCACACCTCCATCTCTCTCCACTTCAATCTCTCTTCCCTTCCCAGCAACCTCCAAACCCCTCCCTTCTCCACCTCTCCTTACCCAGCAACCCCGACCTCCTTTCTCCCACCCCTGGCTCCCCATCTCCCCACGCCTTCTTGCCCAGTACATTTCCCCTCCCCCTGGCTCCCAGCCAGCAGAAAAGAGATCAGTCCAATCCAGATTCTCCATCCCTCTTAATCAGCAGCAGATGAGGGCAAGAAGCACTGAGGAGCGAAAGATGAGGAGGCAGCAGCGGATCTCTAGAGCACGCACATTTTTCCCTTATGCTCCTGCTTTCACATCCAGGCCCCGTGGGGTGATGAGAGCATCAGCAGCCTCACTGCCAGGCCAGGCAGAGGAAGAGAAAGTTGCTGTCCTGCCGGGCCCATATGAACAGGAGTTGGTGATATCTCGCTCTGATCTGGGTGAAGGAGGAGGAAACAACCCCCTACTGATCAGGAAGAGGAGAAGGAAGCAAGAGCAGCTTCCTGTCCTACCCAATAAAGGAGAAATCAGCCAACTCCTTCCCAGACTGATGAGGAAAGATTGTTCTTCTGCTGGCTCTGTGACTCACCTCCCGGCACTTCCCGACACACCTGTTGAGAATCACTGCTGTAATGGTCCCTTACAGAAGATGGGGAGAGGGGAGGGAATTGGTGAAAACACCAAACGTGCCTAGGGGCGGATAAATCCTAAATCCATCGCTGACTGTACACATGCGTATAACAGATGGTCCTGTCTCAGTGAAGCTTATGGTCTAGTCGAGACACACACACAAGATTTCAGAAATATATTTATTATAGAAAATTTGGTTAAAATTATCAAGGCTATGATCTTAGAGATTTAAGATTTAAAAGCAGACTCAGAACGGTGGGTTTTTAGGCTGGATTTGTATATATCCAGAGGGATGACAGCACCAACTAAGGAGAGGCTATTCCAAGCATATTGCATAGCAAGGTGTAAAGTGCAAAGTCAGGAGTTGGCAGTGGAGGAGATGGGCATAGATAGAAGTTTCTTGCACAATGAATGGAATTCATGAAAAGGGTTGTAAGGGTTTGTAGTTTACTAAGAGAAGCTTATGTGAATAGGAAGCCAATGTGGTGACCGGAAATGGGTTATGTGATGGTGGTAACATTGGAGAAAGAAGTTGTGCAGCTGAATTTTGACTAGAGATGGATGGGATCAGTGGAACACCCACAAGAAGCAGTCTATGAGGGCCATAATCAATGCCGTTTGTCCAGCTAAGTTCAGACTCAGCCGGACAAATGGTGGGATTTGAGATAGCTGGATAGCTTTTTATCTCACCACCCAGGAAAAGGATTTAGGCAGCATCATAGATATGTTGAATTCCTCAGCTCAGTGCGCAGCAGCAGCCAAGAAAGCAAGGTGTGATCTACAGGGCTCTGATTCAAACAGAAGAACTGGACAGAGATCTGATCGAGGACATCCAAAAGGTGGGAAAGTAGGGCGAAGGGTTGCTTGGAGATTTTAATCTGCCGGATGTAGATTTGTACCTTTTGCAAAATGTAAAAAACGTAGCAAGATAGTGGATGGCCTTTAAGGGGCTGTGCTCAAACGAATGGTAATGGAGCCCACGAGGGAGGGTGTGATACTCGTACTAGTGCTCACTAATGGGGATAGTGTCTCTGATGTTTGGGTATGGGCTCACCTGAGCACCTGTAATCATCAGACGACATGGTTCGATTCTCACAAATAGGATACAGAGAAGTCACACAAATACCCAAGTTTGGAATTTCACAAATACGGACTTTGTCAAAATGGGGATGTACCTGGAGGAAGAGCTGGAAGTTTAGGAGAAAATGGGTGAGGTAGAACAACAGTGGATCAAATTTAAAGAGGTGGCTGAAACAATTAAGGCAACAAGAACAGTGTTCAAGAAGTATAAAGGATCTTATAAAAAGGAACCCAAAGAAGAATATCAGTAAAGCAAAAATCAAGCAGAAGAAAGGATTGCCATAGAGGTAAAAGTGAGGTGAAAAAACATTTTTCAGAGAAGGGAAGCCCAAAGTGGTGACAAGAAGCACTGTGTGGAGAGAGATGAAGATGTGGAGATGTTAAACAAATACTTCAGTCTGGTGTTCACTAAAGAAGACCCCAGAGAAGGACCATTGCTGGTTGACAAGACCGTGGATGGGGATGATGGGGGTGGACAAAACTTTGTATACAGAAGAGAATGTATAGGAAGAATTAGGTAAACTGAAAGTGGACAAGGCCGTGGGGCCGGATGAGGTTCATCCCAGGATGATGAGAGAGGTCAGAGATGTGCTGGTGGGTCAGCTAAATTGCCTGTTCAATAGACCCCTGGAAATGGGAGTGGTGCCATGGGATGGGAGAAGAGAGGTGGTGGTCCCGCTTCACAAGAGTGGTAGCAGAAGGGAGAGTGAAAACTACAGGCCAATTAGCTTCACCTCAGTGGTGGGAAAATTCCTTCCGGCTGAAGGGAACTAGAGGGATGTGCATTTGTTTTAAACTAAATAAAGGCAACGGAACTGTGTATTTCGTCTTGTATCGGGAGCGCCATGAAATGGAAGAAAAAATGACGAAATTTCATAAAAATTAGTATTTCATTTTAGTGCGCACTAACTGAAGATGTTACCAATCAGTTAAATGTCAAATGGGTGAGCAGTTTGTTAGCTAGATTTAGGGTTCTGCATTCTCATAGTTACTTGTTTGTGTTGCCAAAATTTCACGGTGGTATTTTTGGGGAGATGACCAGTGCCTGGTAACAAATGTAAACAAACAAGTGATATAATACCATCAAGTTTTAGTCAGCAAAAGCATGTAATGCAAATGCATATTTTGAATTCACAAATCCCTTTGTATTTTAGGAAAGGGGCCTGGCATTTTGGGATATGCATAATTTTAATTCCCCTGGTGTGTATCTATGAGTTTGGGCTGGGGGGGGGGGGGGGTTTGGTAACTAGTGAGAGAGGAAGTGTCTGGGGTGAATGTACGGGATGACATGTGGAAGAGAGATGAAGTTGCTTGCTCATACATTTAAGACAAATAGGAGAAAATATTTTTGTACTCAACACATAAGCTCTGGAATTCGTTGCCAGAGGATGTGGTGAAAGTTGTTAGTGTAAATGGGTTTAAAAACGGTTTAGACAAGTTCCTGGAGAAAAAGTTCAATTAATTCAGTACAAGACTGGTGGTCTAATGATTTTATTTGCTTTTGGAAAAAAACATTTTAAAACTTGTTGCCTTTTAATCCTCTGGTATGTAATTGAATAGACCGGGTAGCCCATGCAATGCAGGGCACATGCTGACACCTTAGGGAATAGATTTATAAAGAAGTGCTTGACACTTGCAGGACTGCTTGTTTGAGGATTTTGATTTGTGTTTCCCTGTTTGGTTTGAGGGGAAAATTCCATAAACTATTACTAAGATGGACGTGCAGGAATCTATGCTTTGGGATCCTGCAGGCACCTGTGACCTGGATTGGCCACTATTGGAAACAAGATACTAGGCTTGGTGGACTTTTGGTTCAACCCAGTATGGCAAATCTTATGTTCTTAGCTCAGGATCAGGCTGGGACATTCCAGGGCAGAGGCAGTTTTCTGGCAGTTTAGGACTGCTGAAGAGATAAAAAAGAGAGGAACCAAGATTAGTGACTGGATTCTGGGTGAATGCTCTGATGCAGAGATGTAGATTGGGAAACCATCAGCATAAAGATGACACTAAAAGCCATGGGAGAAGACTCGAGGTCTGTAATCCCATGGTTTTTCAGGATGTCCACAATAAATAAGCATGAGATCTATTTGAATGCACGGCCTCCATTGTATGCAAATAGATCTTGTGCATATTCATTGTAGAAATCCTCATGGCCTGAGTTTCAGAACCCCCCTAGTATAGAGAGAAGGGAAGAGGGTCCATGATGGAGCCATAGGCTTACCGATTAATAATGGGATAGTGGTGGAGGAAGATCCAGTAAAGTGCAATGGGAGAAGCGAGAGTGTGAATCAAGATGGAATGGAGTCCTGAAATCCAGACACTATTATGCATTCAGAGATGCAGCCCCCTGGTTCAAAATTGTTGAACATTTTATTATTTTGCACCAAAAATACATTAAAGAAATTAATTTCAGTACATGCTAGGGGTTTTGATTTTTGCCCTGCTAGGTATCAGACTGGATAGCCAATATCAAATAGTGTGCATGCATTCCACCTGCCTTGCAGGAAGTAGCTTTGATGGAGTTTCTCCACTCCAGATGATTTTGTCTGTCTTCCGCACAGAAAGCTATATTTAAACCTTGACCATTATGGTTTAGTGTAAGGATAAGCATGCCATATAAAGCAGTCTTGGTCTAGTGAACTATTTGATTCGGGTAGCCTTTCCCATCCCTCTCTTGGAGGCACATCTATCCAGTTGGGTTTTCATGATTGCCACAATGAATATGCATGAGATAGATTGGAATACTTTGGAGACCCCGTGTATGTAAATCTATCTCATGCATATTCATTGTAACAATCCTGAAAACCCAACTGAAAAGGTGTGCTTCCAGGAGAGGGTTTGGAAGCACTAGATTAGGGAATGCTCTGACTTTCCTGTTCTGAAGAGCTAAGGGGCTTATTTTCCAGCTCATGTTTTGGCATTTTCGCATGCGAAAAACACTTTAATGCATGCGAAAAGCACCATAACACATGGTGCGATGCTAATTTTTAAAAGGGGAGGAGTCTGGGTGGGATTTTTGTAAAAGTGGGCTGGCTTCATAACACACGATATCGTACAGTTTTAATGCCAAAAATAATACCACCTTTTTCATTGGCATTATGCCTATAACGCAAATTGCAATTTTTTTTACAAATTGTGTTTTGGGCATTTTTAGGCTAGGGAGGGACCTGAGATGGGGGGGAGGATTGTGGGGAGGGACCTGAGATGAGGGGGAGGATTGGGGGAAGGGCCTGAGATGAGGGGGAGGGACCTGAGATATGAGAGGAGAGAGGGAAGGGGAGAGGAGAGAGAGAGCCTCTGGGGGTGGTACCATAGTAAGCAGCTATTTATGCTACTATAGGCGGCTCACCTAGTAAGTCAAGGTGAGGTTTAGCGAGTAGTGTAGGGGTTAGGGGCCACTTTGACATTCAAAGTGAGACGTACAAACAGAACAGTGCACTCTTGTGAAGATTTGATGACCTTCGGAGTGAGGAACCTCACACAACAATAAGATTTGTACAATGTTCTCTCAACCTAGGTTGATGGACTCTCTACCTGGATAACATGCATGTATTACCGCAAAGTGCGAAAAGTTAACGCACTTTGCGGTAATACCTATGCGAAGCGCTAAGATAATGCACATTGATAGAAAAAAAAAGGTGGGGACTGGAAAGGACTGAGTCTATATTTGGAGTTGGCTCAAGTTTGAGGATTAGGATCAGTCGGATAGAGAGATGAGCGATCCTGGACTTTTCATCCAAGACTTTACTGAGATGGTACTGCATAACTCCCAGTCACTGAACCCCAATGTTGGACACTTCAGTGTAAAACAAAAAAACAAATGGAATGAATGAACACTTTTTTTAAATTCTAAAACTAATGTAATGGATTGAGATACCAACGAAACAAACCAAAATGAATTTTTTGAAGCTGCACGTCCTTAAAAAACAGGAAATGGAGGTTAAGACTAAATGGTCAGTTTTTTGAATGGAAAAAGTGGAGTGCCCCAGAGTTCTGTATTGGGACCTATGTTACTTAGCATATTCATAAATGATCAGGAGAAATGAACGATGAGTGAGGTGCCACATTTGCAGATGACACAACATTTTTTTTGAGTCATTAAATGGCAGTGGATTGTGAAGTACTGCGGAAGGACCTAGGAGACTGGGTTTCACTTTAATGGCAGTTACAATTTAATGTGGTCAAGAGCAAAGTTAAAAATGACTTCAACTACAAGTACACAATGCTAGGAAAAGGACCTTGGAACCCTTGTAGACAATACCTTGATATCTTCGGTATAGTGTGAGGCAGCAGTCAAAAGGGCAAATGGAATGTTAGGAATTATTCTCAGTTTTGTTCTCTCTTCCTTTCCAAATATCTGCATGCTTTTGTATAGATCCATGTGCAGCTGCACCTCGATTACTGCGTGCAGTCCTGGTCACCCCATCTCAAAAAAGACATAGCAGACAGATCAATGGTACAGAGAAGGATGACAGAAATGATAAAGGGGAAGGAGAAGTTCCCTTGTAGAGAGAGGCTAAACAGATTGGGACTGTTTAGCTTGGGAAAAAGAGAGGATATGATTGAAATTTATAAAATAATGAGCGGGGTAGAATGAGTAAATAGGGAACAGTTATTTACTAGGGGACATGCCATGAAACTAATAATTGGCAGATTTAAAACAAATCATAAGTATTTTTTTTTACTCAGCCCACAAACGGGCTATGGAATCTGTGGTCAAGGCAACTAACAGAGTGGAGTTCAAAAGAGGATTGGACGAGTTCCTGAAGGAAAAGACCATAAACAGTTATTAGCCAGGTAGACTTGGAAAAGTCAGCGCTTTATCCGTGGGAGTGAGATACAAGAAATAGATCAACTATTCAGGACCTGATGGGTACTTGTGACCCAGACTGGTCACTGTTGGAGACAGGATGTTGGGCTCGAAGGACTTGGTCTGACCTAGCAGATACTTGATTAATGGTTTTAATTGTTTATATTTGTAAACTGTTATGATTGTCAAACAGAACAGTGGTATGTAAATCTAATTAAAAAATTAATTAATGCCCAAGGAAAAAGTACTCTGAGATTTGCAGGTATTTTCCCAGCAAAAGCAACACGTGTAGTTTTGGAAACGCAAACTTTACATGCACTGTTTCCTCCCGTGACCTAACCCCACCGTCAGGAATGCCTCTAGACTGTGCGGGTAAAATTGTGCGTTGAGAGAGTTCAGTATTCAGGAAATGGCTTTGAATATTGCCTTCTGTACATGCTTTGGATTTTGTTGAAAGAGCAATTATTTATTGAATGCTGGTTTTATCTTTCAGGCCAAGCAAGCAATTCTGGAAATGGATGCCATACGTAAGATTTCTTCATTTTTTTTTTTATTTTTTTTTTACTTTAGTGCTGTATAAACTATTTTAATAAAATGTTAGAAAAAATAAAAAGAAGTTAGAGAACGGGGAACTTCCAGTTATGGTGGTGAGCTGGGAAGTCGCGTGTAGGGTGAACTCTGTAGAGGTTAACAGTCATCTGCACACAAGACGAACCAACTGGTCATTTTTTGGAGTGGGTTTTTTTTTTTTTTTTTTATTTGCAGTAGTATTGCAAGACCATTGAAATTGAATTTTGCTGTGTCTGGAATGGAATATGACCCCCTAAAACCCACATAAGGGCAAGGTAACTGAATCTAAGATGGCGCATGAATCTGAAACCGTGCTTACTGCCATGAAGGAAGACTTGGTAAAAAAATATTTCCAAAGAGGTTTTGGCAGCTTTGGGGGACAGATTAAGCAGTCTTTAATCCTCAGTAGGAGAAAAGGAACAGGGGGCTTACTTGTGCTGAAAGATGGGACATTTAGAAATAATTTTTATGTTCGATAAAATATATTTAAAGTGATACTTAATTATAGAGTAATGTCATTGGACTCTGTAGAGATCTCTCAAACAATTGTTTTACTCTTGAAGCAATAAGTAAAAGAAATGCTGTGATAGATAAATGTCTGAAGTCTTGCACAGCTGGTTTCTAGGCTATATCCGTGGGCTGAACTGTGGACTTTCCTAACTCTAGCCCTCAGGAGAGTCTTAGAATACCTGCTAGTCATTTTGCAGATCTTTGGGCCCAGAAGCGTGTACCTTGACGCAGCCCTGGTTCAGTAGGTTCCCTCCCCTTTTAGCTCAACAACACCAGGCGTAACCAGAGCCCCAGTCCACCCTTCACTTAAGGTTTCCACCCCTAGAGCTCCATTGGTTCTCATCCTGCTCTGCATGCTGGGACATGTAGGTTTTCCATCTTTTTCTCTTTGGTTGAATTCTACCTTACTGCAGGATTACCTTGCCTATTTTCTCTGGGTTAAGGTTTTTTTGCTGCCTAAATAGAACACAAACTCCCTCACAGATACCCTCTGAGGTCAAGGGGGATAGGTTTCATCACTTTTAGAAGAGGATATTTCTTAGTCTGACAAATTACGGAACATTTTGCTAGCAGAAACAATCACAGCTACAACCCATTTCAGAAGTAGAGATGATTTTTAGGAAAACAGAAGGCTGGACTTGATGGAACTGTGGACATTTTTCAACCCGATCAACAATTGAACTTAATAGTTAAGTGGTGTTATTTGTGATAATTGTGGTTGGATCCTTGGGCCGGTAGCAGATGACCATGCCCTTGGGGGAAGATCCCTAGAGGGGCCACCGGTCAGGCTCAGAGTTGGGAGACAGACACACACTAGATCTTTTATTAAACTGTATAGTGAATCACCAGAGGTGGCAGTAGGGAGCTGGAAGAGCCTGGCTGGGCTGGAGTCCCTCAAGCACTTGAACAGCGATCCCAGGATGGCTGAGCTGTATGCAGAGTTCAGGGACAGAACCTTGATGTTAACACTCACATAATAGTCTCTTGAAGCAGCCCAGGGGCTGGAATGAAGTAGGCCCTCGAGGAGCGAGTACTGGGTCCAGGGAAAGCTCTGAGAGAGAGAGAGATGGTAACTCATTGGTGTTGTAGGCAGCGGTGATTTCCTGACAGAAGTAGTATTCGGTAGCAGGTCTGGTAACGTGGGCCCTTGAGGAGCAAGTACCAGTTCCAGACTGCGACCTGAAAGCAGGAGAGAGCATGAGGCCCCCGAGGAGCGGGTATCTCTGGTAAAATCCGATGAGGCAGAGTAGCAAGGTATGCAGAGAGCGAATCCCATCCGCAGCGATACCTGGAGGAAGCCCTTGCTAACTCGAATAGCTAGCAAAAACGAAAGACCTTAAGTATCCGATGAGGATGACGTCATCTCAGGGGGACGCCCCTGAGGTTCACGCCACAGCTGGTACTTGAGTCGGGAGCTGCGCGCGCACCCTTAGGCTTCAGGAGAACATGGCAGAAGGCAGCGTCTAGCCGATCTGGGGACGCCGGAGGAGGTTGGCAAGATGACGCTGCGGCAGCCAAACTTCCATCAACCCAAAGAGGGAGTCGCAAAAGAGGTAAGGTGGATGGAGTGGAGACGTCGGGCAGCGACAGTCGCAACAGTACCCCCCTTCAAAGGGCGATCTCTTCTTCGGGTACCAGGCTTGGGTTTGGAAGGATGTGCGATGTGGAACTGATGAAGCATCTCTTTGTCAAGGATATTGGTCTGAGGCTCCCAAGAGTTTTCTTTGGGGCCGAAACCTTCCCAGTATTCCCATATTTTGAGTAAATTAGTTTTCCTGAAGACTAGGACCCTTGCCTTAGAATGAACTTTCATCTCTTGCATACTAATATTGAACCATGCGTTCCAGTGGTTACTGGTTTCCAGATGATCATCCACTAAACATCAGAAATACTGTCCCTGTTGGTCAGCACCAGGTCCATTATCACCCTCTCCCGTACCAGTTGATAGAACAGTTCTCCTTGCAGAGAATTCAGGATCTCCCTGCTTCTAGAAGATACTGTAGTTGGGATGTCCCAATCAACATCTGGAAGATTAAAATCACCTAGCACAGCACCTCCCCTTTCACAGCTCCCCTTTTAAACCATGATTACCCTTCAGGCACCATTGGACACAGAAGGATGTGCCGTCACATGCACCAATGCCATCAGATGCACGACCACTAAAGCACGGATGCAGGCCACCTCTAATCGGCATGGAGACAAAACCCCCTCGTTGCAGGGAAGGCCCCAGAGGGAGCAGGAGGCAAAGTCACCGAGAAGAGGAGGTAAAATCGCTGAGGGGAGAAAAAACCCCCCACCAAAAGAAGAGGCTGGTGGCGAGCTGGCCCACGCTTATACTGTGGTTTCTGGCTTGCCCCCTCAGTCTCTACCCCGACTTGCTAGGCCATGCCCCTGGGAAATGGAGGCTGAGCACTACCCCAATTGTAATCTCTTATCTTTATGGGGATGGGTTGGCTCCTTTCTTACTAGTCCAGATTCAGGAAAAGTGGCAGAACAGAATTCATCCAGTTAGTCTTAACCAACAGTATCCACATGAATGCTAACCAAGGTGGTGACTCCCACTATCATTGATCACTAACTCCTATTACAATGCTTAAATAACATCTGCATTGAAGGCACAGTCATCAAATGGTTTAATCCTTCCCTGGACAACAGGACTCAATCTGTAACATGGACAAATAAATGATCCTTACCCAAAGATTTATTTTTATTTATTTAAGTTTTTTATATACCAACATTCAAGACAATAGTCCCATCATGCTGGTTCACATGAAACAGGAGTGCAAAATAAACTTAAACTTGAACAATAGTGCGGAAATAGCAGTTACATGTAACAGGAAAATTGAACTTGGAATGAGAAGGAAAAGGAAAAAGGAAAACCAGCTAATTACATATAATTACATTGTAAGAGGTAGCTAATAGTGATGTTGATGGTGATGTGATGATTGTTAGGAGTTAAATGATATTGGAGTTAGGAAAAGCCTGCCTGAACAGCCAGGTCTTGAGTCTTTTCTTGAAGGTTGAGAGGCTGGGTTCCATTCTAAGATCTGGGGGGATAGAGTTCCATAAGGTAGGACCGGCTGTGGAGAAGGCCCGATTTCTTAGCGTAATGTGTCTGGTAGTTTTGGCTGGGGGGACTTGAAGTGATCCTTTGTAAGCATCTCTTGTCTGTCTTGTTGAAGTGTGTAATCGGAGGGGGAAATGAAGGTCAATTGGGGCTAGTTGATGAATGTGTTTGTATATGATGAGAATGGCCTTGTATATTATTCTGAAGTGGATGGGTAGCCAGTGGAGGCCCATTAGGATAGGGGTTATATGGTCTCTTCTCCTGGTATTAGTGAGTATACGGGCACAGGCATTTTGAACCATTTGCAGTGGTTTGGTGTGTAGAGAGGGGAGACCAAGCAAGATGGTGTTACAATAGTCCAGCTTTGCGAAGATGATTGATTGTAGGATTGTTCTAAAGTCATGAGTATGGAACAGAGGTCTTATTCTTTTCAGTACTTGGAGTTTATAAAAGCAGTCTTTGGTGGTTTTGTTGATGGTGGCTTTCAGGTTCAGGTGATTGTCAATTTGAACTCCTAGGTCTCTCACTTGTGTAGTTTTTGGTATGGCTGGATGAGTGGGGGTGCAGGAGCTGTTCTCTGGTGTGATGAGTAGTAATTCCGTTTTGGATGAATTTAGTACCAGGTTGAGGCTTGTGAGAAGTTGTTTGATATTTTGGAGGCATGTCACCTGTAGTACCTTAGTGTTTGGTGCATTCCCCGATCCTCTTCAAAATTTAATTCTGTGACCTTATCCAATCCTTCAACATTGAATGTCACCTTTTTGTTGATAACATCAAATTCTGCATCAAGATAGGAATGGGCCAAACCTCTTCTATCATCGTTCTTATTCACAGTCTTACAGCAGTAGCCCAAATGCTCAACAACCCATAAACTCCAATTCAGATCTTCTAAATAAGAACTCCTCTTGCTAAGCCAACAAGGGCACCCCTTGCCCTTCCTGTTATGAATGCCCAAACTTTCAATACAAAGTTTGGGAATCCAACTCGACAAAACCTTACAATGGAAACTAAAATCTCAAAGGTGGTAAGGACTTCCTTTTATGCATCTGCAGCAGATTTGCCAATTTTGCAACTATTTTGATGAACACAACCTTACCATCATGATTCACGCATTAATAAATAGCTGCATTGACCACTGTAATTATTTATTCCACAATACAACCTCAGATGCTATGTTTTTCAGGGTTTTTTTTTCTCCAAGACATGTTACAGCCATGTTGCTTTTTTGTTTTGGCATTTTTTGTTTTGTGTTGCATAAGGTTTTATTATACTTTACTTTGCATGTTGACTGTAATCCACTGAGATTGTTGGACTGACCACGGAAGCCCAATCTTAAATCAACTGAATTGACTCCCATTTGAAGACAAACTGCAACTCAAGACTCTTTGGTTTGTTTTCATGTGTGTAAACGACATGGCCCTGAGTATCTTTCCCAGTTTCTGCTCTTCTGCACCCCTTCTTTCCTCTTACTGGCTGATTTCAGACAGATTAACTTGCACCAGATTGTGCACATGCAAGTGCTATGCCCTAACATTATGGAACGAGATACTGCTATCCTTATGCCTTGAGGAAGAGAGTCCAAGCTTGGCTAGACAGCCAGGTTTTCCCAGAATTCTACTTCAAAAACTGCAACAGTTGTGACAGTATCAGAGACACCCTTCTATCAGAAGACTGGTTATATCTTACATGCCCTCCTAAATATATACCTCCCTCTCATGTTTTCTTATGCTGATTATAAACTGAGCCACAAATGTAACATGAAT
The DNA here is from genome assembly GCF_901001135.1 of Rhinatrema bivittatum. Lineage (NCBI taxonomy): Eukaryota > Metazoa > Chordata > Amphibia > Gymnophiona > Rhinatrematidae > Rhinatrema > Rhinatrema bivittatum. The sequence continues at coordinate 569,245,731 of NC_042617.1, forward strand.
TTAATTTAAAATTGTAATGGATTCTGTCTTGAAACCAGCTTGGTAAAGGTGGCGATGGTATTGCTAAAAATGCATATATACTATAAGCTGTTTATTCATATACACTGTATGCACCTTGAATGGTTTTTTTTTCTAATGTCATATATATTTTACACACAATAGGGAAATTCCCACTAAGAACCAAGGTTCTGTTGTATTACAACCTTCAGGGATCCATGAAGCACTATGTCAGTCACGTGTGTTTTTGTAAGGAAATATTGAACAATTGTTGTGTATCTTAGCAGTGCATTCAGTTAATGCCTCTGATTTATTCCTAGATCATCCTGGGTTCTATTACAGCTCTGAACTAGAGAGAAATATACTTTCAGATTCTAAAGAACGTGGTACAGCGCACAGAGTCAGAAGGAAGTCAGGTAAGGTCATTTGGCCTTTTTTTGTTTTTGTTATGGGATTTCAACCATTTTTTCTGCTCCTGCCTCCTAATCAATTGCCCTCTGATAGACATACCTTGAAAGGACTGGAATAGAAGTCCCCTCCGAGGCTGAAAAACAGAGCTTTTCAAAAATTCTCCACAGTGCTGTGGGGATTTAGGATACAGACAAATATGAAATGATAGAAAGATTTCTCATCAGTTGGGCAATAAAAGCTGTCTTCCATATAGGACCACCTCAGCCACTCTTTGCCACTATCTCATTAACATCCCCTTAGTGGGGAGGATATCCATCTTGCCTCATAACCATCCCCCTTAGGAGAAGGATGTCCATCTTGCCTAAAATCCCAGAACCGCTGATCCCAGGAAACTTTTTAAATGATCACATCTTACCTTTATTTAATCCAAGTCCCTTAACAGAAACATGCACACAATATATGAGGCTGCCAGCATGGACGTGTCATGACAGGAATCCACAGCCATGGAAAAAGACTTCATGCTCCTAGATCCCGCACCCAAGGCAATCATGTTTTGGGATCTCTATAAAGGCAAGGGATAACGTATCTGAGAGACTACATATATCCCTCCAAACTCCCTTGGTGGTTGAGATCCGAGATGGGGACCTTCTACGCACCTGCCTCTGCTCCCAAAGACTGCAGACTGACCTGCATCCGTAAACATGCCTTCTTCCCAACTCCCTGACCTTTTCTTCCAGTAGAAGCTAGGTTAGCCACTAAATTTCTGCCACACGGTTAAAACCTGGCTTTTTCACCAAGCCTCACACTCTCCTAAGCTTCAGTGCTTCCCTCAGACCTCTTCTTATTTATGACACCACTCTGTCGCTCTCCATGTGTAATACGGTCTTATTTGATGTGTGCTGCACTGTCTTTTTGTTTGATTTATACTGAGTTGTATGATATGCACAACACTGTCTCTTAGTATACTACTATATGTACTGCACTATGTTATATATATATATATACCTCATTGTCTCCATAACTTATTACTCAAGCTCCCCTTGCTTTAGTTTCCTTTAATTACAGATTATGTAATTTATTCTGTAACCCTGTTTGCCTCTCAGATCTACTCTGTAATCATGTATTTTGTTCTGAGTACTCCAAAAGGGGAGCACGTAACGAGTCCTTTAAATAACTAAATAAATTAAATACATGATTTGTCCTGCCAGCAGATATTGCCTGCCAGTTCTCAAGATGCCCTGGTAAAACAGGATACATGTTTTTCTAACAGGGTACATACCAAATAGATTAGGAAAGAAAACCAATAAAACCAGGCTTGCTTATTGTAAACTGTGTTTTCCATAGGAGGAGGAATTAGCTATGACATATGAATGATGTCATTAGACCGCACCGAATAGACTCCTGTCTCTTACCAATTAGAGCTTTTGCTCAGCTGAGCATTGCAGGAATTCCCGCTTGAGGGTTGCCTAGTGAGCCCCCTCAATCAATTCTACTCGTTCTAGCTAAGCAGTCGACTCTCCAGGTAGGCGGCCGAGTTATTAGCATGGCTAATTGATCCCACTAATGCTGTCTGTGGAAAACACAGTTTACAGTGAGCAAACATGCTTTTTCTGTGGATATGTAGGGCTGAATTTGCCATATGAACATAAGATTTATCATACTGGGACCCCAAAAGAATAGAGGACCAATGGGTCTCGTCGGATGGGGAAACAGAGGAAGTGGAATTGATGACTGATGTGGCAGTTTGCCAGATCTTCTTCCTTTCTCATAGTTTCAAAATGTGGTGGTTGTTTTTTTTTTTTCTCTCTTTTTTTGAGCGCTGAAGTGCTATCGAGGGACTGCCAAGGCAGGGAGATAGAAAGGGAAGTGAAAAGTCTCCTCGGAGATATGTTTTTTTATTTTTTGGAAGCACTAAAAAGTACTATTTGGGGGCCGCTGAAGCAGCAAGGTAACTTTAAATATCAAGAATTTTTTCAGAAGAAATGAGAGCAATAGAGGTACACATCTGTGCTGGTGTTTAGATGAAAAAAGACTGAGAACGCTCACTAGGCAATGCCCAAGCGGGAATTTCTGTTGGCATTATATGCTGTTAAACCCGTGATATTGCCATATCACGGCTTAGTAAATCCACCTGTAGCAGGACCCTTGGTTGGCTGCACCCAGGGAGCTACAATGCCGGGGTCCATCTGACAGGGGATGAGAGCTGATGATCTGGGTCCTTGGTGTGTCTGTAACCCTGGTCATTCACTAGCATCAGTTCCTGGGCAGGGAAATTGGAGGAGACAAAAGGAAAACCCACTGATCCTCTCACACTCAGTCCTGGTGTACAAGGCAAAGGAAAATAAAATCACAAATTTTACTTCGGTTTAAAAATCAAAATCCATGCAAAAACTGAAAAAATAAGAAACGGCAATTGGAATATCAGTGTGAGTAAAACCGTAATCTTCTTGTCCATACTTACCTGTCTTTGGTGTTCTTTTCTCCCCCGCATCAGCATCCATCTGCAATATTCCCTGCTCTTCAAGCATAGGATAGTCCCTTTGTAATTCCAGCATCCAAACAATTGGGAGAAGGTGGTAAAACCCCTTGTTAAAAAAAAAAAAAAAACCCACCAAAAACCTAGCCTTCAGGATCAGACAGCTTCAACAACTCCTACTAGAAGGTCCCAAAATTTCAACTCTCTTCACCCTTGCTGTTGATTTTTTAGCAAAGGCAAAAAAGGAAAAACAGAACCCAGCCCTTTCAGACTTGACGTTCTTCCAAGCATCTAAAAGTAGCAAAATCCTCAAATCTCCAAAATCTATTCCTTGGTCACCTTTACTATGAAGCAAAGAGAAAAACCACTCTCCTCCTGGGGGATGGCAAAGACCCAAGTCACATGTTAAATAGTGAGTTCACATTAATTGTGTTGAGAACTTTAGATTGTATGGCATTTGTTTTCCAAATTTCTTGAACAGATTTATCTGTGTTTGCCATCCTTAGTTTTATATATAAAATGGAGTTAATATCTGAGTTTTTGCACTTTCTGTAGTTAAATTTTCTTTTTTTTTTATTCTATATTGTTTTCCATTTAATATTTCTCTTGTTGACCCAACTGATGCTGAAAACAAACAAACCAAACAAAACAAAAAGTGTGAGTCTTCACCAAACGAACTCAGACTTGTCCATGCAGTAGGTGTTAGCAGGGAGATAGCACAGGACAGTGAGAGAGTGATCTTTTGATTCAGTGGCTTTCAAGGAGCTTTTTCCTCACCCAATATTCACCTAACAACGGTTTGGCCATCAGTTCTCTGCATGTGCAAGTATTTTTGTGTGCATGTAATTTTGGAGACCAAACTATTGATTTCAGCACCATGGGGTGGACAGTGCCATTCATGACAATGCTGACGTGTTCTGGTAACCTGGTTAGGCCTCCAGTGGCGTTCCCATCTCCTCTACAGTGTTACTTAAGCTTGGTATACCTTTTCTTCATCTTTGTTCAGTTTATTGTGAAGCCTTCGGATTAGTTTTTAATGATAAAAGATTTCAATTCCATGTGTGCTTAACCATTTTCTATCTTAAAAATCTGAAAATTAGGAGTCCCTGTTGCTGTTGCATAGTTTGCAAAGCATATTCTTGCTTCATTTCTTCTAATGAGCCAAAGAAATGTAGGGTTAGAGTATAGGTGAGGTACTAAAACTTCTCATTCTATTTCAGAGCCCTCAACCAGACTGCACAAAGTAACGAAACAAAGTGGTAAGTCACTGCTCAAGTCCTTACAACCTGTCATTGCAATAGGTTTGCTTTTGACCTGCTTGTACTGAACATTATCTTCTCACTCTTTTCAGAAATGAATCCAGATATACAAAAGGTAAGACCCAGAGAACTCATCCATAGTTCAAATTTAGATAAATGTATAGAATAAAGAGGGGAAGAGCTGTGCAAAACAAACATTTTTTTGAAAATGTGTTGGGATAAAAATCAAATATTTACAAAACTTTTAAGACAGTCGGTTACTTATATACAAAAATATTTGTCGGCTTCTTTAGAGAAGTAGAATTTTTTTGGGAGGACAGTATATAATGAGGATAACTTTCAGACTATATGAAGCAGCATATATCGGTGTATATGACCGTGCATAGTGTTAAAGATAGTATTTTATAACTCGTTTGTATCACATACATATACATTATAAAATATGTATATTTTTCCCCATAGCATACATGCAGATCTGTGCTTACCCACAAATACATGCAATGCTGGGGGAAGCCGAGTTATTCAGAAGCGTATCTTTGAAGGATACTAAAGGAACAGGGAAAATAGGGCATCCCAGTAGAGAGGTTTCAATAAATGCCAAAGGGAACCAGGAACCTTTAAGTAAAGTGAAGGAAGATTACAAGTTATCCCTGTCAATTGTTGAGCACGTTGTTAATGCAAACAAGAAACTTACTTTGAAATGTCTATATACAAATGCTAGAAGTCTAAAAAATAAGATCTGATCTATTAGTTAAAATTTGTAACCTATCATTAAAATCATCCATTGTACCTGAAGACTGGAGGATAGCAAATGTAACCCCAAAAAAGGCTCCAGGGGCAATCCGGGTAACTATAGATCAGTGAGCCTGACTTCAGTGCCTGGAAAATAGTGGAAACTATTCTCAAGATCAAAATCGTAGAGCATATATAAAGACATGGTTTAATGGAACACAGTCAACATGGATTTATCCAAGGGAAGTCTTGCCTCACAAATCTGCTTCATTTTTTTGAAGGGGTTAATAAACTTGTGGATAAAAGTGAACCGGTAGATGCAGTGTATTTGGATTTTCAGAAGGCGTTTGACAAAGTCCCTCATGAGAGGCTTCTACAAAAACTAAAAAGTCATGGGATAGGAGGCGATGTCCTTTCATGGATTACAAACTGGTTAAAAGACAGGAAACAGAGAGTAGGATTAAGTGGTCAATTTTCTCAGTGGAAAAGGGTAAACAATGGAGTACCTCAGGGATCTGTACTTGGACCGGTGCTTTTCAATATATATATAAATGATCTGGAAAGGAATACGACGAGTGAGGTTATCAAATTTGCGGATGATACAAAATTATTCAGAGTAGTTAAATCACAAGCAGATTGTGATACATTACAGGAGGACCTTGCAAGACTGGAAAATTGGGCATCCAAATGGCAGATGAAATTTAATGTGGATAAGTGCAAGGTGTTGCATATAGGGAAAAATAACCCTTGCTGTAGTTTCATGATGTTAGGTTCCATATTAGGAGCTACCACCCAGGAAAAAGATCTAGGCATCATCGTGAATAATACTTAGAAATCGTCGGCTCAGTGTGCTGCAGCAGTCAAAAAAGCAAGCAGAATGTTAGGAATTATTAGGAAGGGTTAATAAAATGGAAAATGTCATAATGCCTCTATATCGCTCCATGGTGAGACTGCATCTTGAATACTGTGTGCCATTATGGTCGCCACATCTCAAAAAAGATATAGTTGCGATGGAGAAGGTACAGAGAAGGGCAACCAAAATGATAAAGGGCATGGAACAGCTCCCCTATGAGGAAAGGCTGAAGAGGTTAGGGCTATTCAGCTTGGAGAAGAGACGACTGAGGGGGGATATGATAGAGGTCTTTAAGATCATGAGAGGTCTTGAATGAGTAGATGTGAATCGGTTATTTACACTTTCGAATAAGAGAAGGACTTGGGGGCATTCCATGAAGTTAGCAAATAGCACATTTAAGACTAATCGGAGAAAATTATTTTTCACTCAACACACAATAAAGCTCTGGAATTTGTTGCCAGAGGATGTAGTTAGTGTAGCTGGGTTCAAAAAAGGTTTGGATAAGTTCTTGGAGGAGAAGTCCATTAACTGCTATTAATCATGGTTACTTAGGGAATAGCCACTGCTATTAATTGCATCAGTAGCATGGGATCTTTTTAGTGTTTGGGTAATTGCCAGGTTCTTGTGGCCTGGTTTGGCCTCTGTTGGAAACAGGATGCTGGGCTTGATGGACCCTTGGTCGGACCCAGCATGGCAACATCTTATGTTCTTAAGATGTGAGAGTTAGAATGTATAGCACTGGATGAAGAGGTAGATAGACTTGGCGTCTGAGACCTAGTGGAAGGAGGATAACCAGTGGGACACTGTGATATCAGAGTACAAATTATGTCAAAATGATAGGATGGATAAAATTGGTGGAGGGGTGGCACTATATGTTAAAGAGAGTATTGAGTCACACAGAACATAAAAACATAAGATATTGCCATGCTGGGTCAGACCGAGGGTCCATCAAGCCCAGCATCCTGTTTCCAACAGAGGCCAAACCAGGCCTCTGTTGGAAACAGGCAATCCAAACGAACACCAATATATTAAAAATTAGCAAAATCCAAAGTTGGGGTGTCAGTAAGAAGGGAGATTACCCATTCGACTCAATCATTTACCCCCGGTCCACAAGGGTGTTGTAAAACAAGGATAGTATCAGTAAATTTTAAGCATTATTTTGTATTGCAAGTAAAATGCCTAAAGGCAAAAACAAACAATTTAAATAAGTTGTATTTATAAATGACCTGGAAATGGGAACAACAAGTGAGGTGATTAAATTTGCCGATGAGACAATTTTTCAAGTTGTGAAATCACAAGAGGATTGTGAGAAATTGCAAGAGGACTTTGCAAAGCTGGGAGACTGGGCATGCAAATGACAAATGAAATGTAATGTAGACAAGTGCAAAGTGATGCATTTAGGGAAGAGTAACCCAAATTACAGCCACACACTGAAAGGTTCCACATTAGGAGTCAGCACTCAGGAAAAGGATCTAGGTGTCATTGTTGAGAAATACATTGAAATCTTCTGCTCAGTGTGCAGCAGCAGCAGCCAAGAAAGGAAATAGAATGCTAGGGATTGTTAGGAAAGGACTGGAGAATAAAACAGAGAATATCAGAATTAAGGATGTGCAATCGTTTTTCCCAAATTAGGCAATGTCAACGAAATTGCCTAATTCGGAATGGTTCGGGAGAACTGAAAAATGATTGAATTTTTCTGAAATTTCAGAAAAAATTCATTTTTTAGTTAGTGCATGCTAACTCCTGATAGTGCACACTAACTCGAAAATAGGGGCCCCCCCCCCAAAAGAAAACCCGAACCGCGGGAAAAACGAAATTCCCACGGGGGGGGGGGGGGGGGGGCGCCCGAAACGAAGCCCAACATGAAATTTTTACCCGAAGCACATCTCTAATCATAATGCCTCTGTATTGCTCCATGGTGCAACCTCATCTTGAGCATTGTGTGCAGTTCTGGTCACCACATCTCAAAACAGATATAGCAGAATTAGAAAAGGAACAGAGAAGTGCAACAAAGATGATAAAAGAGGATAGAACAATTCCCCTATGAAGAAAGGTTAAAGAGGTTAGGACTCTTCAGCTTGGAGAAGAGACGGCTGAGGGGGGATATGACAGAGGTCTATAAAATGAGTGGAATGGAACAAGTAAATGTTAATCAGTTGTTTACTCTTTCGAAAAATACAAAGACCAGGGGACACACAATGAAGTTTCTTGTAATACATTTAAAACTAATAAGAGAAATTTTTTTTTTTTTACTCACCACATAATTAAGCTCTGGAATTCATTGTCAGAAGATGTGGTGAAAGAAGCTATTTGTATAACTGCATTTAAAAAAGGTTTGGAAAAGTTCCTGGAGGAAAAGTCCATTAACAATGATTAATGTAGAGTTGCAGAAATCCAAGGCTTATTCTTGGGATAAGCAGCTTGGAAATCTATCTGTCCCTTGGGATCCTGCCAGGTACCTGTGACCTGGTTTGCTCATTGTTTGAAACAGGATACTGGGCTTGAAGAACCCTTGGTCTGACCAAGTATGGCAAGCCTTAAGTTCCTATGGACCACATATATGAATGCATGGCATGCATATAATTGTTCTACCTATTTTTAAAATATAGGCGTGTATAGCTTGTGCATGAAAATAAAGTAGGACTTGCTCGCATAAATCAGTATATTTTAAAACATCTGCACATATTACTCTACCAGTTCATCCAGTCCTTCTCCAGGTCATCAGGACCCTTCTGGTACTACAGCCTGATCCTCCCCTAGGTCATACAGATCTCCCATCTAATCACATTTAATATCACTTATGCCAGATAATTATCAGGTGTAAAAATGCACAAGTAGGTAGAAAAAATGCACACGTCTTTTAAAATAGCAACCTATGAGGTGAATTTTAAGACCCTTGCTTGCGTACATTTGCCAGCACGCGCACATGGACATGGTGATTTTATAACATATGCACGTATATGTGCACTGTTAAAATCGGCTATACACGCGTACATGTGCCCATGACTTTATATTGACGCGTGCGTGTGTGTGTGCAAATACCACCTTGATCGTGTAAGTGGGAGGGATTTTAGTAGATACGCGCACCGATGCAATTACCTATTTCTCCAGTTCATTCCCAGCGTGCCCCAGTAAAGGAGAGGATTTCCTAAACCTTCTAGCCAACTTGCCTCCCTTTTATTCTGTTGGCCCTGACCCATAAAAACCTCGCTGACTAGCCTAGTTTTTATTTAATACACACATGCCGACCATAGCAGAAGTAAAGTTACATGGTAGACGCCCCTGTGTGCGCTTGTGCGCATAAATACTTGGCGCGCAGACTTCACGTTACAGCCTTGCCCCGTGCATGTCCCGCCCCAGGCCGGTTTTGAACTTTTTGATGTATGCGCGTACGAGGAGATATGTGCATATCCGTGGGTTTTTTTTTAAATCTGCGCGTTGCGTGCCGGGCCAAGAGCTGAATGTATCTTCTGGCTTTGGCGTGCATAGTGCTTTTAAAATCCACTAGTGTGTGCATGAATGTTGGCCCCGCCATGTAATGTCACCATGTATATTCATCTGAAAGTGAAAATATGTGCATATTTTTTACTTTTATAAAATACACGATCACGCAAGTACTTACGCTCATATATGTGGGGTTTTTTTATGCATGTAAAGTTTTGAAAATTCACCCCAATGTGTGTGTGACGTTTAAAAGATTGATTGCAGTATATGATTATGGACTAAATACAGCATGCTTATTCCGTAAGCTTGGATTGTCATGGAATACATGTAAATAAACATCTTTATACGTAATTGATTGTCTTAAAAGATTTGTGTAATATTTGATTTGTTCCTATGTAATTTCCAAAAATGTTGGTTTCTATTTTGTTTTTGATCCTATGGTATTTACTTGTTTACCTGTTCCAAACTCCCCCTTTCCTGTGCAACAACTTCTAAATGGTTCCTTTGATGATACAATAAGTACAGCTCTCTGTGTGTAACATCCTTGGTTAAGGGGGCAGAAACTTTTAAACAGGAGGTGAGGTGTGACCTCATGGTTGGAGAAATGCGCTGAGATCTAGGGAAATCAGAGTTCAAATCCCACTTCTCTCACTGACGCGTTCGTGACCTATTGCTCGGGTGCCTTCATGGATTGTAAGTTGGTTGAACCTGAATACTTATCATCACTGTACAGTACTTTGTATGTCCTGTAGCACAAAAACATTATTTTTATAATAAAATGCCCCCTTTGTTTTGCAAGAAACACCCCATTTCATCTGCTGCTCTGAGTAAATATTGACAACACGTCCCCTTCTCTGTTTTCTCTGGAACAGCGGATCAGCATGGAAGGAGCTCTTCTCTCACAGGCTGCCAAGCTAGCATCTGGTGAAGCCCTCCTCAGTTCAGAAATCCGTAAAGGGGTGTTGGATCACAGGAAAATGGCAAACCAGTCTCAGGAGTCGTTGGAACCAGCCTACAGCAGTGATCTGGATGAAAGTCTTCGGATCGGGACACTAGAACAGACTGATGCCGATGATGAGGAAGAGTCTGAACAGGTTAATTTGTTTCTCTCAAACTTGACTTTTTTTTTTTCTTTTTTCAAAAAGAGCTTGCCTTTCCATGTTTCGTCTGAGATCAAATGTGTAAGGTATGAGCCATGAGCTGGAGACGTTCCCTTCTCCCCTTTGGGTTAGACCGAGAAGCTGTGCAGTAAGAGAGGCTAACATCCCGCCTTCACTGGAGTCACCATTGCAATATGGCCCAAAGCAGGTGGATTAAACCTGCTGCTGCTGCTAAGATAATAAGAATGTAGCCCCTTTATTGGGAGTGGTCATTCCTTTAGGGCACACATCTGGGACTGCTTCCTCTAGCATTCCTCCCAGGTCCTGAGCTCTCTATCCCAGCGGTGGATTTTTTTTTTATGGAGAGGAGAATCTCGTCCGTGGTCCAGACAGTGGCGTGTGATCCTGTATGTGTGATGGTACTTGTGACAACTTCTGGAGGGAGCTGCTGAAAAAAAAACCAGGCAGGACCAGGCACTAGTGTTAAGTAATTATTTAAAGGTAAATAAAAGTCCATTTTGAAATGAGTGTGCAGTTAAAGGTATTTCCTTGTACAGTTAGGGTCCTTCATGCTGGGTAGGTGTCCATTTCTTCAACAAACTGGTAGAGCTTCCAATGGTCATGGGAACTGTGCACTAAAAGTTCTCCCAGTGGCTTGCCCAAGATTCCTATGTCAGGGGATCCTCTTCTGTCATAGCAAAAATCCCATCTGAGGCTCCAGCATCTTCCCGATCACCCAGTCCTGTATCCTGGTCCCTTGGGTGGAGGTTCAGATGGGGGTCTCCTTGATCTTACTTGGTCCTATTAGATGTCCTGTAAAGGATAACTCCTCTGGTTGAAAAGTCTCCAGTGCAGAAGCCTGCAAATCCAGCCTGGCTTCCAGTGAGGAAGGGTGGCTCAAAAAAGCCTTCTCACAAAAGAGAAAATACTTTCCTGTTCAGAAGTCTTCCCAGACGGGTGTCCTGCTGTCACAGGTGCTTGCCACACTCCTGAGAGAAATGTGCTCGCTGGTCTCCAGCCCCACTCCTATGAGTCCAGCCAGCGAAGTGACCTTTCCCAAAGGGGCAGAGTTCAAACACTTAGGATTCTTCTAGCCTTCAATCGTCTCACACAGCCAAGCCTGTCACAGGTGCTTGCCACATTCAGGGCGTTAATGGGCTCACTGGTCTTCAGTCCTGGAGCAGGAATCCCATAGCGGTTCCAGCACAAAGCGCTCCTTACTGTAACTAAACTCTTAGAGACCCTCTGTCAGAAAATAATGTATGCAATCAGTAAGTAAAACATCAAGCGTATTGATGTCATCCTGTCTGTTCTTGATAGTGTACTCATCTAAGCTGTTATTCAAAGGAAGACGACCACATTATTGGTAATTCTTCACGGTTGAGGATGATGGTCTTCTATGAATGTCCTATCTCTTGGGTCTCAAGATAATCAGCTGGGATTGACAGAGTGTTGCAACTGGATCACATATTTCCGAGAAGCGGCAGTAACCCCAGGTGGTGGCTTTGGTCCTTATCACGTCATTCCTGTGTTCCCATTTTTCCACCACCTATTGTCATCATAGGGTTTTGAAGTGCTGAGATCCTTGTGATAGACTCTTCCTCCATCAAAATAGCAGCCTGCACTCAGGAGGGAAGGCATCGGCGTGACATCATTCTGGTGTGTCCTCAAGCAGAGGGCTTCGTTTCAAGAGGACATCAGACAAAAGAGGACGTCTAGAGGCCTAGCACCTGGTCTCTGGGCCTTGGTGTCTGGACTCCGGCATCAGGCCTGGGTGTAGGCCAAGGCCTTTGCAATAGAACCAGGCCTCAGGACAAGCCCTGGCACCAGGCCTATGCCTGGGGCTGGCCATGTCAGAAGGACCCCTCATGGTTCCTGGCTCTGGCAGTTGTCGGCGGATGGCCTGAGGGGTTTTTCCTGTTCTCTTTTGAAAACAAAATTTAATTAAAACCAACAAAATCTTGTTGGTTTTTCTTTTGTTTCACTTTGAAAACATTATAAAACAAAATAGGAAATGTTGTTTCATTTCCTATTTCATTTCAAACGAATGCACCTGCCTGCTGAATTGCCAGAGCTGGAGATGTCTTATTGAAAGCTTCTTGAAGAAGGATCTTGGAACCAGATACTTTTCCCCATAAACACACAAAGATCTGATCCATAGTTTTCTAAGTACTGCATTGTCCTTGACTGATGAATTCTTTAGCTGTTGTAGCTACCTCTTTTGGGGGTTTTTTTCCTGTTTACCTCTTTTTGTCATTTTCCCTTATGAAAGTTAAATGCTAGAGCAATAGATTTACTTAATGTACTCTCTCCAGTCATTAACTCTAATTTGATCGCATTATACTGCTCCTAAGCAGTTTCATAACCGTTACCTCTCGCAACAGATCTTGCGTTCCACAAAGAATTAAGTCTAAAATGACTTGGTTCCAAAATCAACAGCTCCATGAAGCAGTCATTTATTTCATTTAGAAACTTTACCTCTGTAGCATGTCCTGATGTGACATTTACCCAGTCAATAGTAGGGTAATTGAAATATCCTCATTTTACTGTGTTGCCAAACTTAACTTCCTTAATTTCCATTAGCATTTCATCATCTGTCTATTCATTTTGGCCAGGTGGACAGTTAGTAGTATACTGCTAGCTTTCCCCCATCACACATGAAATTTCCACCCAAAAATATGCTACTGTGTGTAGGGACAGTAACTTTAAAACCAGCGCATGCGTGCCCGTATACGTGCATATGTGGGCACAGGCACGCATGCGCTAGAATTTTATGCCGTCTGCTCAAGTTGCGTGTGCATTATATAAAATATGCCTAGTGTGCATATGTGTGCAGTTACATGAGGAAACATTATTTGCATAATTTCCTTAAGGACTTTGTTGGCTTCTACACACACAAGCGAGCACATTTTAAGAGTGCACTGGGCCGGTGCACAGACGCCGCATATAAATTGTCACCGCGCTCAGAGCCGGTGGAGGAGGCGATGGCCATGCATGCTTATCGCGTGGTGATGTGACATCGGGTGTCAAGCCGCGGTTCTAGGTCCCCCCTCGGTGACATCATCATGTGCCGGCGCTGTGATGCTGGGGAGCGCGAGGGAGGCAAAGAGAGGAAGGAAGAGCCAATCGGGGCCGGTACGGGGAGGGACAGGGCGATTTGGGGAGGCACCTGGCTGTCCCCACGGGTGGGTGGGCGGGCTACGGGGCAGATCCTGCTGAGTGGGGAAGCTGGACTGCGGGATGTTGATCCTAATCTGCCTCTTTTGCTCCTGCGCCCTGCACCTGCAAATTGCTGCCTCAATCTCCCCCTCCCTCCTAGCCACTTCAGTTAGTAGCTTAGCCAGCATTGTGTATTATGAAGTCGTTTCTGATATTCTGTACTTGCATTGTTGCAGCTTTGGGGCAGGGATATCCGAGCCGGGAGATGGGAGTTTGTTTCCTGTCGGTGTTACCGAAACGCTGTACCTAGTCTGTTGTCAGGGCTGGATGGCCTTGAGTTGATGGCAGACTGGATGTCCCATCCAAGGGGGGCAGTTGCCTTTCTTGTGTGTGGTGGGCTGACCAGACTGCCCATAAGAAATGAGCCCCTCTCGCCAGGACAGGGCTTTGCTTGGCAGCGGCGTGCCCCCGAGTCCAGAGATGATGCGCTGGGTAGTACTCGGTTTGCTTAGGACTTCATTGTAACCTTGTTTGTATAATAAAGCTGCGGCCTGTTTTCACCAAGTCCTCGTTTCAGTTGCTGTGTAAGGTGTCCCAGGTGCACATGGTCGCGACCCCCATGCCATCGCGATGAACTGGTAAAGGAACCAGTAAAAATTCCCAGTTTTACCAATTAGTCCACCAACTTGCCCAATCCTTCTCTAGGACATCCAGACCCCTCTGGTTCTTCACCCTGCATTCCCCCCAGTTTACCCAGATTCCTCACCCAGTCATGGAAAAGAGCAGAAGTAAAGACGCACAGGTAACAGCCCTACAAGCGTGCTGCGTGGGCAGGTTATAAAATCGGGATTTATGCAAGTAAATGTTGGTCCCACCCCATTCCGCCCCTTTTTTTATGCCATCAAAGATATTTGTGCGTCACTGTTTACGTGCGAGGTTTATAAAATAGCCCTGGTGTGCGTGAGCACTGTTTGTGTGCACGTCTGTGACTTTTTGCTCGTGCATCGCTTTTAAAATTCACCTTAAAATCTCCTGCAGGATCTTTATCCTGTTGAACTCTATGCCTGACACCCCTTCCATCCCCCCCCCATCAAGTTGATCAAGTCTATCTCGTTGCAGTATAATTTATACCCTGGTATAGCACTGTCTATCTTAGCACTGGTTATCTTCCTTCTTCCAGGTCTCTGAGATGGCAATTGTCTACCTTTTCATTCAATGCTATACATTCTGATTCTCCCATCTTATTTTTTAGACTTCTAGCATTAGCATACAGATATTTCAAGGTAACTTTTTTTTTTATTAGTATAAACAACTTTCTTAGCAGTTGACAGGGATCATTTGGAATCTCTTAAGTTAATCTGTTCTTTACTTATAGGCAAATGGGCCATGTATGTATTGCCTAACTCACCTATTGATTTAGGATCCTTTGAAGATCTCCCTCAGATCCATGTGCTGTTGAGTGACTCTTGGCTTTACCCCACGTTGTAGTTTAAAAGTTGCTCTTTCTCTTTTTTAAATGTTAGCACCGTCAGCCTGGTTCGGCTCTTGTTAAGATGGTGCCCATCCTTTCGGAATAGGCTCCCCTTCCCCAAAATGTAACCCAGTTTCTAAAACCAAACCCTAAAGCTCTCTTCTTTATATAATGACTGGATCAGAAAAGAGAGCCAATCCATAGATTCCCCTTACCGATTCCAGTGGCATTTTCCTTTTTTTTTTTTCCTGCTGCATTGAGCTTGTCAGGGCCTCAGGATTCACGGTCAAGTGTGCTGGTAAGAAGCTTTAACCCACCTGAACTTGGAAAAGTTTTTTAATTGCTAAATTGCCTAAAAAATAACAGGATTGCTTCTGGGTACTTCCGGTCATTGATTGGGAAATAAAGTTGGGGGTTTTGTCTTATGTTTTGGGGGGGAGGGGAGTGCGGATGTGGATTTTATAAAATCTAGTGTGTACCCCTTAGACAAGGGTGGGCATAGAAAACAAGTATCTAGGATTACTTTTTTGTTATTTAAGCAGCAGTGGCCCAAGGCTGGCATCAAATCCTGACTTTGGCCTTCTCCTACCCCCTTTGCCTGCCTGATTTTAAATCTCAGGTTTGCCTTATTTGTATTTTTTATTGATGTTTTTATTTATTGTGTATATGTATTGATATAAATATATAGGCATATCTTTATTATAGAGATTTTATTATGTATTTGCTTGCTTATTTTAAATAACACCCTTTCTCCAGATCCAGTGCCCAGCAGATACTGGCACCCTTCTTGCACCTCACAAGCCAGCAAGTTGTTGCCGCAGTGGCACGACCATTTTCCTCCCTTGAGCATCTGTGTCCTCTCTGCAGCATGACAGGAGGCTCGAACTCTTTATCATCCCGTGCTACAACGTGCAGCACTATGTCTGTGCCACAAGGCCGTCCCATTGCTTGCTCTTTCAAAAGAACACCAGGGAGTGGGGAGAATTTTTAAAAACTTGAGTTCTAACGTACTCTTAGACACCCAACAGAGAAGTGCCCAGTAACTAGACATTGGATTCTGATGTGCAAGGTAACGGTTTAGGTTGAATTACACACACACACACACACACACAGCCCCGCCCCCCCCCCCCCCCAAAAAAAATGAATGTAAAGCTATTTTCATGCTAATTCACAAGCAGTGTTTTGTTCACAAGTACTTCTCTGAAACTGCATTAACTTGGTGCTATATTTTGAGGAGAGCTCAGCATATAAGAAATTATGTAGAGATATTTAATTAGTTTTATTACTTGATGTTGAAAAATCGGTGATCGCAGTTTCCAAGGTTCTTCTTGCTAAGTATCATATAATGGAAACACAATTCTATTTGAGGAAGGCAGTATACAGGTATAGCATAATATGTACATTGTTTAAATATATCATGATTCTTTAGGACCCCCCTTATGCTACATTAGCATTTGTACATATGTTTGCATATTTATATTCTTTTAGACACTAAGGGTTCATGTTACGCCTTGGCAGCGATTGTTCGGTTGTATTATATTCTATGTTATTAGACGCTATGTTTTTATGTTTCAGTGTAACGCCTCTGCTGCGATTGTTCTGTTGTATTGTAAACCGACATGATTTGTATATCATACAAGAATGTCGGTATATAAGAATCCAAAATAAATAAATAAATACATTATTTAATTTGCAGAGGTTCCTAGCGTGAGAGATTTTAGCTGTTTCAGAGGCAGTATAATTTTTGTGATTATTATATCATTTTGGTCTTTCACTAGCTACTAAATGTTTCCCCCACTGCTTTAGAAATGTTTACATAATGGTATTTCAAGGTCTTCCAGGCTATTGTTTTGGGACGTAGTCTTGTGAATACATTAGCAAATGAAAGCCATGCAGCTATTACAGTGCACGTCAGTCAAAGTAATGAATCCTCTTTTGGATGGTTTATATTTTGCTTAAATCTTACCAATGTTGTGGTCTTGTGGTTGTTCTTTTTGAATATTGATTGGAGTTTAATACCTCTGTTAGGCTTCTGTGCCCTAAACTGTTCTAAATGGTAATTAACCCATTGTTTGTTTTTATTTTATCATAGGGTATGAAGCTGAATTCTCTGCATAAGATAAAAGGTGGTAGGAAAAGACTCAATAGCCAAGCTGCTGAGAATGTGGAAAAGCGCAGAAGTATTAATCTTGGCACCTGTCAGACTCAGGTATGGAAAGAAGAATTGGTTAGTATAGCAAATGGCAAAGCAACAGTTTCTAAGCTATAGGTTCCACTGAATTGCCCCATTGGTCATGAAAGATGTTACCTCTTTTTTTATTTTTTTATTATAGACCAGGACATAGCATAATCACATAGCACTACGGGAAGCTAATAGCTGGTAAATACAGTGGGGTAGATTTTAAAAGGGTTACGCGCATAAGTTATGCGTGTAACCCTTTAAAACCCACCCCCTGCGCGCACCGAGCCTATTTTGCATAGGCTAGGCAGCGCGCGTAAGTCCCGGGGCTTTGCTAGGGGGCGTGTCAGGAGGCGGCGTGACACGGTAGGAGCAATGGATGACCGGCGCCATCTTGTGCTCCTACCATGTGACAGGGACTGACCAATGGCACCTGTAGCTCCTGTGACATAGTAAGGGCAAAGGCTATCGCCGCCATTTTGATTACTGGCAGCCGACGGCGAGATCGCTCCTGGACTCCCTCTGGACCACCAGGGACTTTTGGCAAGTCTCCTGTCCCCCACAAGACTTGCCAAAAGTCCCTGGTGGTCCAGCGGGGGTCCGGGAGCGATCTCCTGAAATCGGGCCTTAGCTGCCAGTAATCAAAATGGCGCCGATAGCCTTTGCCCTTACTATGTCACAGGGGCTACCGGTGCCATTGGTCAGCCCCTATCACATGGTAGGAGCACAAGATGGCGCCGATGGCCATGTGACAGGGGCTGACCAATGGCACCGGTAACCCCTGTGACATAGTAGGTCAAAGGCTATCGACGCCATTTTGATGCGAGGTAGGCCGGACAGCCCGACGGCACGGAGGGAGCAAATGCTCACGGGACCCTGCTGGACCACCAGGGATGTTAGTAAGTCTTGGGGAGGGATCGGATGTGGGGGGGTTTGTATTATAGTAAATTTTAATGCTTGGGGTGGTTTTTTTATTTAAAAAAATAAAATGTGTCCCTCTCCCCCGTACAAACCCGAAGAACGCAATTTCCCTGAAGTTTGGGGAAAATTCGTTTTGGGGTTCAGGGCCCCCGATGAATTATGCACATCTCTACTTCTAGTCCCATAATATAACATAAAACAATTTTCCAGTACAGTGTATGCAGGTACCTTGTGTTTGAAAATTCTTGATTGTATAGACTTAAAGGTATGCATGAATTCTTGACACTGTATTGAAAACTAATTTTTAATATGAGGTTGACGGTGTGCACCCAACATAAATGCACTACAGGTTTATTTACAAGTCATTTATTTATAAAATTATATACTGATTTTGTCCCAATGCTGATATATAATTAACAGTAAAATGCAAATGTGGACTGGGCGATTCATTGATTCTTACATATACATTATGTATATTTACAGTTCATATGTCCATGAATGCCTGTGATTTCTCAGGCACTTGTGTCAAAGCAGCATAAATATTTTTTGTATTTATCTAAGTGTGAAATATCAGTTCTGAGACATGTTTTGGCATGATGCCTGTTTCAAGGAAAACTTTTTTTTCCATGAAGATCACTTACAATTTGATATTTGCTATGCATAGTCCTTGTTGGATGGATTTTTGTCATTTAGGGGTGGATTTATCAAAATGCGGTAAGTACTGCATGCGATAGCAAAAGGGGCATGTTTTATGCTAATATAGCATTTATCGCAATTTGCGCTAATTACCTGTGCGAAGAGCTAAGTTAGCACAAATTGCGATACCATTACAGATTCTGCAATAACTGCCAGACCTGTTGTATTTCCGTCATTCAACCACCAGGGGACCATTGTTAATGGTCCTAGACACACAGGAGAGAGAGAGAGACAGAGACAGACACTGGCCACAATATCATGGCCCATAGGTAGGTATTGGTATCCCTATGGTAGGCCCACCTAGTAACTCGAGGTGGGGTTTAGGTAAGAGTGTAAGGGGTTAGGGGCCACTTTGACATGCTACATGACACCTACGAACAGAACAGTGGTCTCTTGTGAAGATTTGCTGGCCTTCGGAGTGAGGAAACTCACTCCAAGATGAGATTTGGGCATTGTTCTCTCAACCTAGCTTGATGTTACCCAGGTAGAGAGTCCATCAAGCTAGGTTGAGAGAACCTCAACCTATGGGCCATGATATTGTGGCCAGTCTCTCTCTCTCTCACTCTCTCTCTCGCTCTCCCCAAGGCTCTGGACCCATCAATTCACCTGAAATAGGACTTATGGGAGACATCGCAAATGGCGAGGAAACCTTACCTCACGATCACGGCAGCTATCACACAGCCTAACGCAATTGAAAGAGGTGTTGTTAAAATCGGCGTTATGGCTGTGCGATAGCTCTTCGCAAACAGGCTAACCCAGCCCACTCTCCGCCCCTAACTCCTCCTATTTTCTGAATTTGCATCGCACCATACGATATGGTGCGATCGCATGCGTTAAACACGTTTTCGCATGCGTTAATGGCTTATCGCATGCGTTAAGGGCTTTTCGCGCATGCGATAAGGCGTTTTCGCATGCGTTAAGGGCTTATCGCATTTTGATAAATGACCCCCTTAGATATTGAGAGGACATCAGACTTAGTGTAAATTGAGCAAACAATGCTGTCATGCTCATGGTTGCTGTTTCGAAACTAGAGCAGACTTCATTCAATCTGAACTCCTAAGAGAGTTCACAAATCACCAATAGAGAACTGACTGGTAGGAAGAGCTAAAGGCAGTGTACATTGATTCAAACCATTTGCCATCCTCTCAATGCAAATGGAAACTATAATTCATCTAACAAGGACTGAGAGCAACTTACACATCTGCTTGTAAATGATCTCCATGCAAAAATATTACCTTTAAATGGGATAATGCTGAAATGTGTCTAAGAATTGATATTCACACAAGGATAGCTACAGTAACCCATTATTGTATTACTAAGGATTAGAAGATTAACCAGTGTAATTGCTAGAGGGAAAACCTGGGTTAAGAAATGGTTAATCTTGCCAAGCATTTCTGGAAATTGAGAGGATGGCGTGTGAGCGTTGAGGTCTTTGAAGAGAAGGTTATCCCAACTGATTACAAACTTTGTTCATTGCATTCTCAACATGTATGTTCACCAGCCTTGTGCCACACTGACAAAATTCTGTGCTAGCACTGGGGTATGCTTGAATTTCTGATGAGATTAAACTGTGTGAAACGAGCGAGCTATTAGAGTGTGGCAGCTAACATTTAATGCAAAAAAATACAGAAGTCCATATTCAAGACAGAGCCAGCTTGGGAAGTTAGCCAGAAAAACATATCTGCTTGATTTTACTGGGATATTCAGTGGTGCAGCCGCAGCTGATTTATGCAGCTGACTTACAGGGTCATTCATCAAAATGCATTAACGCCATGACACATGCGATCGTTATGGGAGCGCTTGGCACAAATGCAAATTTGTCAAAGGGGCGGGATTGGGGAGGAATTTGGGCGGGATTAATGAAAATGAGGGGCCAGCTAGTAACTTGAGGTGAGGTTTTGGTGGTGGTGTTAGGGGCCAGTTAGTAACTCGAGGTGAGGTGGTGGTGTAGGGTTTTGGGGCCAATTTTATATACAGTGAGACATACGAACAGCACAGTAGACTTCAGCGAAAATTTGACATCATTTGGCGTGAGTAAAGTCACACAAAGATGAGATTTCTACAATATTCTCTCGTCCTAGCTTGATGGACTCTACCAGGGTTCTATTCTAAAAACAAAATATATATATATCATAACCACATCCCCTTTTTATCACAGGCATTATCCATGCGAAATTATAGCATTTTGATGAATCTAGGGGTTAGTCAGATAAGTAGGCATGTAGATATTTATAGTTATCTGGCTAAGTTAGCTGCATAAGTAGCTCCTGCCCATTATGCCCCCATCCCACCCACCACTTAGCCAGATAACTACTTAGCCATATAAGTCGTTATCCACCTATGTGACGTCTGCTGAATGTGGCTGGATATTCAGACACCACCACTTAGCCAAATAAGTTAGAACTTATCTGGCTAAGAGACACTGAATATCAGTCCCACGGAATTTTGTTTGAAATGAAGTACGGGATGAGCAATGGGGTGGAACTAGGGTACTAAAAACCACCATACAGATGAAAATCTGGAAGTGATTATATGCAATGACATTTCTTGGTCAGGAAGTGTCTCAGAGCAGTGGGGAAAGCCACTGAAATGCTTCGCCAGTCCGGCTGCTTCGGGGGGAAAACAATTTTAACAACAAAAGTCTGAAATAAACAAGAACATATCAAGACCAGAAATCAGCAATGTGGGAAACCAAAGCAGATGTAGACCAAGCAATAACATTGTATATAGCAACGTACCTGTATCAGTATCGTCATAGATTTATGTGTACGTTTTTCATCAGGAGCGCGCTCAAGCAGACTAAAGGTAGGTATTTAAATGCTATGCTTTTGGCGCGAAACACACACACCAATGGCTGAACCAGCTACATTAACCAATCAACGTTGCCGAAGGCATGACGTCAGTATACTTGTCAGAGAAAGTGACTCCACTCGAGCTCAGCATTGAGCCCATACGGGGAGACTGTATTCAAAAGGAAAATCCATTTTTGCTCGCGCCTCAGAAGCATGGGGGGAAATACCCTCCTCTTGCGGGGGGAGTGACGATGTTAATAACAAAGAAATATAGGTCTGCTATGATATGTGACATTTCTGTCTCCCCGTATGGGCTCAATGCTGAGCTCAAGTGGAGTCACTTTCTCTGACAAGTATACTGACGTCATGCCTTCAGCAACGTTGATTGGTTAATATAGCTGGTTCAGCCATTGGTGCGTGTGTTTCACGCCAAAAGCATAGCATTTAAATCCCTACCTATAGTCTGCTTGAGCGCGCTCCTGATATAAAATGTACACATAAATCTATGACTATACTGATACAGATACGTTGCTATATACGATGTTATTGCTTGGTCTACATCTGCTTTGGTTTCCCACATTGTTGATTTCTGGTCTTGATATGTACTTTTTTATTTCAGACTTTTGTTGTTAAAATTGTTTCCCCCCCCCCCGAAGCAGCCGGACTGGCGAAACACAGGTCCGTGTTGGGGGTTTCGCTGCACAAGTTTGTGCGTAATTAAGAGGAGTAGCCGCAATAAAAATAAAGAACATTTCTTTTTGAACTTTTGACCAGAAAAGACTCATTCTTGCACTTCTAGTGTGTGTACTGTATGTGTAGAGTGCAACTGGTGCTCCAGTGTGATATTGAACACTTTTGTGCAAACCATTGCTGAGACTTTATCAGGAATGTTCATTTCTGGACGCCATATCTCTATATGCATGCAGACTTAAGTAGAGGCAATTCAGAAGGGGACTAACAAAATGATGCAGTCTATTATGATAAGGCATATGTGGTGAGATTGAAAGATCTGTAGGAGATGACAAACAATGTGAGATATGATGAAAACATTTAGATACCTCAATACTATAAACCATTCACGAGCAACCGGTGTTTTTTTCCGTTGAAATAAAGTTGTATAACAAGGGTTCATTATGCATCAGAAGATACATAATGAAGCATTTTCTCTCAGAAGAGTAATAGATGAATTGAATAGTTTCCCCAATGAAAGTTGCAGGGGTAAAATCAGTATCAGAATTCAAGGGATCATGGAGTAAGTCCAAATAATCTTAGAAGTGGGAAGGGGAGTATACAGCCAGTGATCAGGTAATATGTGATGCAGTGCAGTAGGAAAAGACAATAAGTAGATTAAATGGGCACAGCCTTCAATACCTGCCATATTCTGTTTCTAGTCTAAATATGACACTTCTGAAGTATCATGCTTGTATGGGTTTAATAGTAGAAACTTTATAATATAATAGTGGAGTTTTGCTTATTAAAGTTTGTGGCCTCCCAGCTTTTAAGTCAAACTTTACAGATTGAGATTATACTTTTTGACCAATTATAGAGTGGAAGCTGGGGAAAAATAGGATAGGAAATTTGAACCATAAACTTTTCCATTAAATATTGCTGTGTTAATTATTTTCAGAACTCCAAAGTGCCTTCAGATGAAGAATCTTCCCAGCTAAATGCAGAACATCCATTTTCTTGCTCGGTTAGTCAACAAGCCAGACAGTTCAACATATCCCAGGGCAATTCAGTAATTATGAATATTCTGGGAGGCACCAGGGCTGTGAGAAACATCTGGACGGATCACCAAATCAGGCAAGCGCTCTTTCCCAGCAGGCAATCTCAGGAGCAGGAAGACGATGATGACTACCAGATGTTTATGCCATCAGTGTCTGCCACCAATTTGGATTCCACCAGATTGCAGGAAGAGCATGGTTCTTCCAGTCGACCCTGCAGCTGGCATGTTGGTTTAATGCACCAAAAGGAGGTTTTCAGCCCTTGCCGTAGAATTGTTAGAAGAGCAAGTAGTGTGGGAGAAAGTAATACTAGTGCAAATGGTTGGAGAAATAAAGTTAGCAACAACAGCCAACTGGTTTCTCAAAGAGATATAAGTAGTTCAAGGACCAAAGCAAATGCCTATGCAGTGTCTCCAGAAGAGCTAACAATTGATGATCTAGAGCATGTGTATGATAACATCAGTTATGAAGATTTAAAATTAATGGGACTTTCTCAAAGGGAAGAGACTGACTATATTACTAATCAAGCAGCAAGAAACCCTGATTATCAGAGCAGTGACAAAATCAGTTTTGGTGCAGGGCCCAAAGAAAAATATGAACTCCAAGGCAGAGCCTCCATGTTTGCAAATGGGGAAGAAATACAGTTTGGGAGGGACACATCCTCTTCTAGTTCCCATGACCTCCAAATAGTTGAAGAGAACATCTATGATACTATAAGGCATTCAGAGCAAACACTGCTCAATTTCAAACTCAGTCCTCTTGATTCTGCTAAAAGGAGCAGTTTTTTGGGCCTTAAAACAGATTTCTCATGTTGTGATAATATTAAGCGTTTTATTTCTGAAGAAAGCCTTCAGTTTAGTGAAGATGAAACTCTGGACCATCGCCTTCCTTTGGATGCTGACTACTTAAGCTTGGTGGATAGTTCATCAAATTCGGATTCACTCTCGCACAAGTCTGTAGCTGATAAATTATCGGAAGAAGTGGATGAAATCTGGAATGACCTGGAGAACTACATAAAAAGGAATGAGGAGAAGAAAAGCGACCGCCTTCTTGCAGCCTTTCCTGTGAACAAAGATGATGTCCAAGAGAGGCAGCATGCTGTAAGCACTCCTGAACTTAACAAAGATGTAGAATATACCCTATCTACTCTTTCACTGCCAGAAAAGCCAGCTTTGCCCCATATGGTGAAAAACACAGCAACCAGATTAAGTGGTGCTACTCTAAGACTTGAAGAGGATAATACCTGTAAACCAAATTCATTTATGAGCCTTAACCGGCCATCCTTTGTGCACGAGACAAGATTTGCAGAGGGCACTTATGAATCATCTAAGAGCATTCTTTCTAGTGCAGACCCAGAAAGCGCTGACCAAGGTTTGGACCTTGTTGATAAAACAAAAAACAGGGTGTTTATGATGGCAAGGCAATACAGTCAAAAGATTAAAAAAGCCAATCAGCTTCTGAAGATGAAAAGTCCCGAGCATGAGCAGTCATCTTGCAAGCAGCAGAAACTGAAGCCTAAAGACCTTGCAGCAATCCTAGAGGAGAAGAAACAAGGGGGTCCTGCTATTGGTATGTTCAACACCTTTCCCTCCTCACACAGTTGTATTCAATAATAGAACTTGGGTCTTAGCTGTATTTCTCCCATGTTTCACCAAATGCTGTCACTGTTCTGCATTAATGTTTATTATTTTTATGCCCACTGTTGTAAGTTAAATCATTGTGTCTTCTATCAGGGTTATTCTATCTCCTGTCATGTTATGCACCTTTTCATTTGCGATCATGTCCTTCAAACTAATCTTTACAATTATTCTATGAGACCACATTTCAAACGCATGTGGGTTTTTTGGGGTTTGGTTTTTTTTTTTGTGATGTCTTTACTATGTTTCACTTCTGTGTTCTGCCACTGAGAAGAATTAGTTTAACATAATCAATTAGGCCAAAATAAATATTTTGAGATTCATGATTAATCTTAATTAACATTAACTCAGGTCTATAATCAGAAACATTGATTTTCTAAGACTGTATCTCCTCTAATGGTAATGATTTCTTAAGTAAAACAGTTTCTAATACCACTGATGTGCCTTGGATGCCAAATTAGTGGAGGAGAAAATACTCAGTCAAAGGGGTTTGGCTGTGCCTTCTGCAGTCACTCCCCTTCCACCTCTCAAAAAAACAAAACAAACAATTATCTTAACATTTCTGGGCATATTTTTCAAATTTCATTATCTTGGGTACAGTTTTTCCTTATTTCCTTATTCATCTTCATTGACGAAGCTTGGTAAACTCTGTTCATACCAATTTAATTCCTTGTTTGTGTCTCTGTTCACCAGTTTACTGGATGCTTATTTCCACTGCAGAACTTTAACAAGTTTATGAAACTCCATCAAACTTTGATAGAGTAACAGGTCTTGTTGATAAGCAGAGAGCAGTGGATGTGATGATCTTGATTTCAGTAAGGAATTTGATTTCCAGTAGGGAGGGAGTTATAAAACAAGAGGTTGTTTGGGAGGCTCAAAGATGCTAGCCTCTGGAGTAACATTAGAAAACATTATGTCCTGGAAATAGTAGTGGATGCATGTAATAGCCTTCTAGGGATGGGGGAGGAGGCAAAAGACAGCAACCATCCATATTTGTTGAAAAGTGAAGGGAAAGACAGAAATCAAATGGGGTTTATAGTGGTATACCAAAAAATAAATAAGCAGACTGGATGGGCGTTACTAACTTTATCTTCTACCAGATTATGTTTCCATGTATTTATTAAAATATATTAAGCCACCTATCAACTTTCTAGGTGGTTTCCAGCAGTACATCCATAATCACATATAACAGCACAAAACAAAGCAATAAAATCAATCAAAACAAATAAAACAGACAATAAAACAATACCCTGCATCTCTTAAAAAACAAAAACACTATCAGCTCTCAGCCAAAACTTTAAGATCACAGATTGTAAAAGCCTGTTGGAAAAAGAAAGCACAATTTCTGCTTTCAAACATCCTGGCAAAAGTATTTCACAATGTTGGTCACTGTATGTGTAAAAAAAAAAAAAAAAAAAAAAAAAAGCACTCGACTCATCTAAATGGATTACTTTAAATGCTGGTATACTCAATAGCATTTTAAAAGCAGATATCAATGTTCTCCTAGGACAAGCAGGATGGTAGTCCTCACATGTGGGTGACATCATCTGATGGAGCCCGGCATGGAAAACATTTATCAAAGTTTCTAGAAACTTTGGTCAGCAGACTGAGCATGCTCAGCCTGCTGCTGTCCACGGATCCATGCGAGGTCCCCCTTCATTCTCTTTTTTTCCGCAGTGCAGTTGCCTCATGGTTCGTAGACTCCATTCTTCTTTGTTTTTCACCTCAATATTCTCGAGTTGCCTTCCAATCCGCGTCTGGTCCCCCTTCGTGGTCGGTGCCCTCCCAGTACGGTAGGTCTTTTTTTGGCCATTTTTTTTTTTTATCTTGCGGGCAATTCCCGACTCTCCACCTCCTGGTACCCGTCTGTCATCGACCGCACACAGAGTCTTTTTTCAGGGTGTCGACCGGCTTTTGTCAGTGCCCCCAGTGCCCGCGGATTATGTCCATCATGGCCCCGCATGAGGTTTGCAATCTCTGCCTGAGTGCCTCGCAAAATGTCCATGGGTACAGTCTTTGCAATCAGATGACACCCAAAGGGCGTCGAGCATGCCTCAACAAAATGGAGAAGCTTTTTAGGACCCTGAAATCCTCCACTCCTGCATCGGTTTCTTCGATGCCCAAGGATCAATATTGGCACCCCTGCTAGAGCGGCTGGACGTTCTTCTGGGCACCCTACCGACGCAGCCGGTGCCTGAGGGGCCATCAATGCCCCATCAGCCACCGATGCCCTCCACCGGAGCCATCCTGATCCTCAGATCCTCCAAGGAGGATGAGGCCACCGGGAAGGGTGTCCTCGCCCACAATTCCCTGAGCCGCTGCCAGGTCCCTCCGGCTTGTCGTGGCTGATGACCCCCCTCGATGCCGGGGGATCCATCGGTGCCGCCGGTACCCCTGTGACATCAACCCTTGTAGCCCAGGGTTGATGTCCCTCACAGCCCTTGCGCTCAGCGCCCTGGCCCAAGTGAGGAAGAGGGTCCTTATGACCCTTGGGTTGATGACTCCACAGACTCATCCTCTGAGTACTCTGATTACCCCCCTCTTGGAGCCTTCGCACCCGGAGGAGCAGCGCCGTTCACTGCCTGAGGACCTGTCGTTTGTGGGGTTTGTCAGGGCTATGGCTGAGGCTATTCCCTTTCAGCTCGTCATGGAGGAGGATGCAATTCACAAGATGATGGAGGTCCTCCAGTTCATTGACACTCCTAAGGAGATCATGGCAATTCTGATCCACGATATTTTTAAGAAACTTCTTCTCCGTAGGAGGGCACACACCATTTCCATTTCCCCAGTCAACAGAAAGGCCAATGCCACCTATTTGGTGCAACAGGCTCTGGGGTTCAAGAAGAGGCAGCTCCCCCCACCAGTCTATGTTAGTGGAGTCCGCCTTAAAAAGGCCTGTCGTTCCTGCATCCAAGCCTCTGCTCCTCCAAAACTTGAGCATCAGGAACTCGATGCCATAGGGAGAAAAATCTTCCAGAGAACCATGCTGGTCGCCCACATTGCGGCTTATCAACTTTACATGACTCAATACAACCACAATCTCTGGAAATGAGTCCAGGATTTTGTGGAGGGTCTCCACCAGCAGCAGCAGGAAGCACTTGCAGCCATTGCCTCGTTGGGGTTGGAAGGAGGGAAACACTAGGTGCATTCCACCTACGATGTTTTTGAGACTGCAACCCGCTTAGCCGCCATGGGTATCTGTGCCAGAAGGATGGCTTGGCTCAGGGCCTCGAACCTCTGACCGGAAGTCCAGGATAGGCTCACCGATCTCCCCTGTACAGGTGAGAATCTGTTCGGGGACAAGGTCCAGTTTGAAATAGTACTGCTGAAGGACCATCAAATACCCTCCAGCAGCTATCCACTAGTCCCTCAGAAGAGCCAGCCAGGCAGAGAAAGTATTACCTGCAGAGGAAGTATTACCTTCCTGCCGCTCGAACCAGCTTCAGGGCCCCCTGACCCCAACCAGCACCTCAGCAAGCCCTGGCTATGGGTTTTTGACTGGCGGCAAGGGTGTTTGTCAGCTGGAAGCCCCCCCCCCCCCCCGGCACTTGATCCCCCAGTCAGCGGCAGGCTCCTCAGCTTTGTCCGACGCTGGGAAGGGATCATCTAGGAGCGCTGGGTCCTCTCCATCGTTCGCCAGGGGGTACAGTCTATGCTTCAGCCAGCTCCCAGAGACCTCTCCCTCATGTTCATCATGGGATTCATCCACCCATTTGGTTGCTCTTCAAGATGAGCTCTCTGCCCTACTCGCAGCAGGAGCAGTGGAACCGGTCTCATGCAAACAGCAGGGCCAAGGGTTCTATTCGAGATATTTCCTCATCCCGAAAAGGAATGACAGCTTGCGCCCCATCTTCAACCTCAGGACACTGAGCAAATTTTTCATAAGAGAAAAATTCAAGATGGTCTCTCTGGGCACGCTGATCCCCCCTCCTCCGAAGAGGAGACTGGCTTTTTTCCCTCGACCTGAAGGAGGCATACACACACATTGAGATTGTCCCCAACCACAGGAAGTACTTCTGCTTTCTGGTGGGGAATGCACATTTTTAAATACAGAGTGCTGCCCTTTGGGCTGGCATCAGACCCCCATGTCTTCACCAAATGCTTGGCGGTGGTGGCTGCCTACCTCAGGCTTCACTTGATCCATGTGTTCCCATACCTGGATGACTGGCTGGAGTGACTCCCGCTCTGGAGCCGTGCAAGCTCTGGCCCTGATGGTTCAGACCCTACAGATGGCGGGATTCGTTATCAATTTCCTCAAGTCACACCTCCGTCCATCCCTACTGCAAGTCTTCATAGGTGTCAGGTTGGACACAGCACAAGTGAAAGGTGATTGCCCTCGCCTCGCTGGCTACGCCATCAGCAGAAGGGTGCAAGCCTATCTCCTGCTCCATCTACTGGGCCACATGGTGGCCTCCATCCACGTGATTCCCTTAGTTCGCCTCGGCATGAGGAGCTATCAGTGGGCCTTACGGTCCCAGTGGCGGCAGGCATCTCAGGATCTGGAGGCTCTGATCATGGTCATGGAACCTCTGAAGCTATCTCTGGCCTGGTGGGAAGCCCTCCCCAATTTAGAACGTGGCCTTCCTTTCAAGCCCATACTGCCCCAAATGACCCTCACCACCAATGCTTCTCTTCAGGAGTGGGGAGCCCACACAAATGGCCTACACACCCAAGGCCTTTGGACTGCTGCAGAAGCACATTGTTAGATAAACTTTCTAGAGCTTCAGGCGATATGGTATGCCTTGTGGGCATTCTGGGGTCAGTTGTCATCCAAAGCGGTTCTGATCCGGACGGACAATCAGGTTGCGATGTGGTACATCAACAAGCAGGGGGAAACAGGCTTGTTCCTCCTCTGCCAAGAGGAGGAACAAGCCTGGAGAACTGGGTCCTCTCCCAAGGGATGTATCTACGGGCAACTTATCTGCCAGGTCACCTCAATGTGCTCGCGGACCGTCTCAGCTGGTCCTTCCATCCGCACGAGTGGTCCCTCGATGGTAGTGGCCAGCCTCTTCTGCTGCTGGGATACACCGGATGTGGATCTGTGTGTGTCCCCTCTCAACCATAAGGTGAACAGATTCTGCTCCCTAATGTTGGGGAACGGCCGTCCGGCCTGCGATGCCTTCTCCCTTCACTGGGGACAGGGCCTCCTGTATGCGTACCTGCCTCTCCGACTGCTTTTGAAGCTTCAGGAGGACGGTGGGGCCATGATTCTTGTGGTGCCCCTGCTCCTCCAGGACCTATCAGTGCATGCGTCCATCCTGTTGGGGACGGCGCCTGATTTCATATCGCAAAACCAGGGCATTCTGTGCCACCCAAACCTCCGGGCACTAGCCATCATGGCTTGGATGTTGAGCGTATGATCCTCCAGCTATTACAGCTTTCCTGGTCCTGATCGAATCACAGAATCCTTCAACTAGGAAATCCTACATCTCAAAAAGTGGAAACACTTTTCCATCTGGTGCGGAGGGCATGGGTTGGACCCCTTCTCATGCCCTCTCCCCTGACTGCTGGACTACATGTGGCATCTGTCTGAGTCTGGGCTCTAGACCAGTTCCATCAGAGTACACCTCAGTGCTGTCAGTGCATGCCACCGAGGTTTGCTGGTATGCCCATTTTGGTCCAGCCCCTCATTGGCCTTTCATGTGGGGTCTCCTCCAACTGAAGCCCCCTCTTCAGCCTCCAGCAGCATCCTGAGACCTCAACGTTGTCTTGGCGAGACTGATATGATCTCCCTTTGAGCCTCTGTAGTCCTGCGGTCTGGTTCCTCACCTGGAAAGTCCATATTCCTGGTGATGATGACTTCCACTCACAGGGTCAGCGAGCTTTAGGCCCTGGTTACGTACACACCATACACGAAGTTCTTCCACGACCGTGTGGTCCTGCGTACGCATTCTAAGTTCTTGCCCAAGGTGGTGACTGATTTCCACATCAGTCAGTCAATCGTTCTACCCACCTTCTTTCCGAGGCCACATTCCCAGCCAGGGGAACATGCTCTCCTTACCCTGACTGTAAATGGGTGCTAGCCTTTTACCTAGACCATACAGCGCGTCCACCCAACTCTTCGTATCATTTGACCCCAACCAGCTGGGTGCAGCGGTGGGTAAATAAACCCTATCGGACTGGCTGGTGGATTGCATTGCCTTCTGCTATGTGTTGGCAGGCCTCCAGATGGCTGGCAGAGTGAAGGCTCACTCTGTGTGGGCTGTGGCAGCATCGGTGGCCCCTATGCATACGGTCCCCATCACTGAAATTTGCTGGGCTGCGACCTGGAGTTTTCTCCACACGTTCGCAGCTCGCTACTGCCTTGATAGGGATAGCCGTCAGGACAGTGCCTTTGGCCAGTCCATCCTGTGCAACCTGTTCCAGACTTGAACCCAACTCTCTTCACTCGTGCTCCTTGTGGGACCAGACCACCCCTTGTTTTTCCCCAAGATGCCACAGTTGTGTTGTGCCCATTGGCACCTTGTTCGGCTGTTGTTGGTCTCTCTGGTTGAAAGTGGCAGTCTGGAGCTCTGTACTCACCCACATGTGTCAGGACTACCATCCTGCTTGTCCTAGGAGAAAGTGCAGTTGTTTACCTGTAACAGGTGTTCTCCTAGGACAGCAGGATGTTAGTCCTCAGGAATCCCGCCTTCCTCCCTACGATGTTGGGTTCACATTCGATTTATTTTATTTTTTCGCTCGTTTCTTTTGCTATGTTACGAGACTAATGGGGGATCTCGCGTGGATATTAGCAGGCTGGGCATGCTCAGTCTACTAGCCAAAGTTTCTAGAAACTTTGACAAAAGTTTTCCATGCCGGGCTCCATTGGATGATGTCACCCACATGTGAGGACTATCATCCTGCTGTCCTAGGAGAACACCTGTTACAGGTAAACAACTGTGCTATCTTGAAGGATGACACAGTTTTAAAGCTGCGTTAAAACCAGCATAACTACTATGTATTCTTTCTCACATAATATAAACAAAGGCTGTGGTTCAGACCATATTACTGTTAGGCAGATGACATTTTGGGGAAGAGGTGAGTGATAAATAGCATGAAATCAAACAAGAACAAAAGCAAGGTACTACACTTGGAAAGGAAAAATCCAGGTGTCTTAAGAATAAAATGGGGAAATGACCTACTAGGGTAATGACCCTAGTATATCTTCCACTGTATTCTACCATGGTAAGGCCATTGTTATAGCACTGTGTTCAGTTCTGGGCCTCATACTTTAAGAATGTTATAAAAAAAATTGTAGAAAGCCCAGAAGAAAGCAACAAAAATTGTTAAAGTCCTAGATAATTATGATGTATGAGGATAGGCTGAAGGAGATGAGTTTATTTAGCTTGAAAAGTAGAAGACCGAATATGACATGATAGCATTGTTTAAATACACAAATGATAAGTTGCAATGACAGCAATCAGTTTTTTGCCTTCCTTCACTGAGGAAAGGACAGAAAGTAACTGATATAGGATACAGTAAGGGCAGTATAACACAAGAACAAGTTATCTAGGGAGTTACTGGAATCTTTGACATTGTTGCTTTATAAAAGCAGGTTAGATGAACATTTGTATGGAATGATAAGAATTTAAGTACCATGCTGGGTCACATCAATGATCCATTGAGTCAAGCCTCCTGTCTCTGACCGTGATCAGTATAGTTATTTGGAAGTAGCTGGTAGATGTCGATGGTAATATAGAAGGGGGAGATACAATTGAATCCAGTATGGACTCTTGAGATCCTGTCATGATGCCTTGTTTTGCTGTGATTCCAGGCAAGACTCAGCCTTCAATCATATGCTCAAGGTGGAGAAATAGAGGAAACATTTTCAGGTTTAAAGGGTATCTCTAATAAACTCAGGGCCTCATTTACTGAGCATGTTTTACCATATACACACAGCATGAGAGAAAAACCTTAGTAAATCAGGCCCTCAGTTTTTGGAGTTTGAGTATTCGTATTTAATTTTCTGGACTATTCAAAATGTCATTAATTATATTACAATATAGTGGCTCTTTGTCCTTGATGTGCTGAAAGTATATTCTGCTTGTAGAAATTTATTTATTTAGCAGGTTTTCTATGCCGTCATTCAGTTATACCATCACAACGGTTTGCATAATTAAGAAAATAAATACATAGTTATAGTAAAATATAGGATAATTAAGATACTAAACTTGTAAATACGATATTATGTAAAATAATGAAAATAAAGATCATAATAAAACGTAAAATAGAAATAAAAAGCAACATAAAACCAGATAAAAGAAATAATGGTTTACAGACAGGTCTCAGACAGCTCAATTATAAGCTCTGCTAAACAGCCAGGTTTTCAAGTTTCGTTTAAAAGCCTTAAAATCAGTTTTGTTTGGAATAGAAATCAAGAGCTGCCCTATTTTTTTTATTTATTTATTTATTTTACTTGGGAGATGAGGGAATTTAGCTTTAATAATAAAACACAAAAAAATGAATACATTTAAAAAAGAATGACACATCTAGAATCCATTCTGGATTCAGGTTCCATTTGGGCCTGCCACAACTGACAGCAAAGTGGGAGCTGAGTCAATGTCCCAAAAGAAAATATACAAAGTTTTAAAACTGTTGAAAATACTTGTTGGTTGACTGTAGAATACATTCAGTAAGCTGCAATTTATTC
Source organism: Rhinatrema bivittatum (assembly GCF_901001135.1). Classification (NCBI taxonomy): domain Eukaryota; kingdom Metazoa; phylum Chordata; class Amphibia; order Gymnophiona; family Rhinatrematidae; genus Rhinatrema; species Rhinatrema bivittatum. The sequence continues at coordinate 569,279,214 of NC_042617.1, forward strand.
TGTTGACTGCAAAACAAGGATCTTATTTTAGTTATGAAGTCAAAAGGTTCCATGGTAACCTCCATCAATTTTCACCTTGCACTATTCCCTTCCCCCCCTCCCTTTTAACCCATCATTATATCACTGGAAATGGCAGGTAGCACCAAGGTAGTCAGTTTAGCCTTAAAGGTTAAGAAATAGTAGTAGAGATCACATTTGAGAACAGCTGAAGTAGGATGCATGCTGGCATTTTACCATTGTTATAGTATCCTGACAAGTTCACTATTTTTGTTTACCAGGTGCCAGAATTGCTGAATATTCTCAACTCTATGATCAGATTGTATTTAGAGAAGCTCCAACAACAATGCAGAAAGATACTAGAGCAAAGGATTTCCCTGCCTTGCGACCTACACCACCTCTATCATCTACGTCTTCCCACTCTCGGACTGGTGGTGATGATTTGCAGACAGAAGATTGGCTTTTGCACTCTACATACAGCAATGGAGACTTAGCTGATTTTTTCCCCTGGCCTGATGTTCAAGATCTTAAATTGAAGTATGGCTCTTCCGAGACCAGTGCAAAAAGCACTTCCAGACAGTTGGCCACAGCTTGCTCTGTACCATCCTTGAAGATTTCTGCTCAGCCTCAAGTGCCAGCGCAAAGGTGGAGTGCAATTGTTAGTCAACCTAACAAGGAAAATCTAAACAAGGATATGTATAACTCATTAGGAAGGACGACTTGTATCAAACCGCATGTATATAACGGATCACAGACCTCTTCAATTATGATCAACAAGTCCGTGGAATCTATGAATTACCCAAGTGAACTGGACAAAAAACCACTGCATTCCAGTAGAAATTTAAGGCATGACAAGCACCCAAATGTTTGTAGTGTTGATGACATTTCATTAAATGACACTAGGCATCACATCCTTGAAGACCGTTCAGACATAATATTGCAGGACACTCAAAAAATTTTGGTAGTAAATAAAAACTCGCCGTTAAATGCACAGATAGCGACACAGAACTATTTTTCAAATTTTAAAGACACTGGAGCTGATGATGATGATGATGATAATGACTATGTTGAAATCAGGTCAGAAGATGAGGACAATGGTTTAGTGACAATTCACAACCAAACAGAGAAGTCTGATCCAAAGCTCAGCACCAATCCCAGTCCTGATTCCTCCCAGAATCTTTTCAGTGCAAATGTGTTTCATTCTTTCAGTACACCCTGTACTCCAACTAAGACCTCGGACAGCAAACTTGCCGCTGCGTCTCATCTGACCTCGTACAGCGAGTCAGAAAAACTGAATGACTACCTTTGGCGGATTCCACCTCATAGTCAGCAGAATATTGTCCAATCCTTAAGGGAAAAGTTTCAGTGTCTTAGCTCAAGTAGTTTTGCTTGAGGATCTTAAATGGTATAATTACTGCTGAAGTGTAGATTATGTCATACTATTCTGGTATCATGTACTGTTGTGTTTTATTAGGTAGTGCTCAGAATTCAGGCGCAGTATTGCAGCAATATCTTAATCGTAAATGTGTGTAATATACTTTTGTTTACAATATGTTTGAAGAGCCGAATGGGTTGTGTACAGCATGATCAAATCTAACGTGGTTCAGACTCACTTCTCCATCACTCCCCTTTAATGTTACTACATTTTTTGGTTGTTTGCAGACTCTGTTTCCAGTCAAGATTTTGCACTTAATTCAAATTCACGCAGCTATCCAAACCTTCCTGAGCAACTCAAATGTCTCTGCGTGTGATAGACAATGGATCTTCATTGTTTAGGAACATAAGATGAAATTATTTCCATCTATAACTATTCCTTAGCATTGTGGAGAGCAGTGGATAAATTTACTGGTCTGTTTCTGCCATAAGAAAGCCAGGATGTGTAAATGGACCTGCAGGCTGGTCCTCCAGCGACATTCAGTTTAGATCTGCTTGGTTTGGTTTAAATGCTTGTTTATGTACATTTGGTTGCTGCACAGAATATTCATCTTGAGTGGTATTCTCACCACAGCTTGTGCCATTGAACACCATGACAATCATTGTCCAGTGATATCAGCTAATGATTAGGTGACAACTGCTCCAGAAAACCCCCCCCACATTCTGAGCTTTGGATTCTATTTTCTGTCCAGTTATATTTTACCGGTAAACTAATCTAGTAGAATTGGGAAGCCCAAGCTATATATAGGTTACCCGAATATCTCGTTCTTACAAAATGATTACTGCTTTTGCATACCATATGATTTACAGTTGTTCAGTTGTGTAATTTGAGTGACTAGTCCTAGCAAGACACATAGAGAATTTTTATTGTAAAAAAAAAAAAAAACATGCCCCTCTCTTTTCTTGTCCCTAAAAAATCATTTAAAGCTAGTATTTCGGATTTATCACAAGAGCTTGCCTGTGTTGAAGTACCATATTGTTCAGTTCTGCACTGCATGGTGACAAGCAGCACCTCCAGCATAACCAACCTGTGACTTTACTATGCTCAAGTGCTCCTTTAAGGTAAATGTTAAAAAGGCCAAACCTACACAGTATTGTTTTGCTAGACCTTGCTATTAAAAAAAAAAAAAAAGCCAAAAGCAGCCATATAAAACTGCAAGATTTGCACAAGAAGTTGCATTTATGTGGTGCTGTTGATGAACAGGCAAACTGGCAACATATTGGATTTTTAAAAGTGTAAAAAATCTGTGTCCTTTGGTGTGCTGTGTATTTTTCTTGGTTGCCTTCATTTTAATTAATGTTTGCTACTCCTTGCAGACATTGAACAATGGTTGCAAGCCTTTAAGAGCCATGGACCAAATGGTTTGAAGGAAGTTAGGTCTTGATCACATAAAACCTATCTAAACTTCTCTTGCATCCCATCCCTGAATCCCCAGTCTCACACCCCTGTAAAATAATGCAAAGCGGGCTTGATTATTAGACGATGTCAGTGTCTGCTCTACTTGATCACATAGTCTGTTTAGTTACAATTATCAGTCAACATTGTGCACAAAACCTAGATTGTTATGCAACCCAGCTAGAAAAAAGTCTATTAATAACATTTCTTCCATATTACCTCTTATCCCCCCTCTTCTTTCTCTTAATTGTGGAAAATGTCTTACATTATCATTTTATTTAAAAAAAATTTTATTTAAAAATGTTTATATTCTGCCTATATCGACCAATGCGTGCTAGGTCCAAATTTTCACATCTGAAAGTCTAGGAAGGCAGAATATTAATCACCATCTTAAGGACAAGGAAAAGAGGTTTCTAATGTGTGATGACAGGAGGGGATTGGGTTTACAGTTACTTACTATTAAGAGTACCCAGGACAGGTCATACTGTAGGGTACAAAACGCATAAAGAAAACTTGACTGTCTTTGTCTAGCAATTAAGAAAGTCCTAAAATGTTGAAACACACATTTTCTAATTTAAAATAATTAAGACCTTAACCCCTTTCCCTTGCCTTTCTTTTCTGTTTTAAACATACATGGAAAAGACCCTCTGTGTTTAATATAATTATCTGCCTTTGTAATATGGTTCAAAATGATCATGGAATATGAATCTACTAGATTTACACTGACTCCCCTAGGGTCCTGTTCTTTGATGGAAGTAAATAAGAGAATGAGGGGAGGATGCCCAAAACTGAACCAACATAACTTTAGCAACATCTTCCCACCGTTTTCCAGTGGCCCTGATCATATGCTGAATACCAGTCGGCCATGACTTCACCACCATGATACACTCTTTTGCTTCGCTGATCCAATAAAGACAGCTTACCTTATTTCTGGTTTCAGAATGCATTCAGTCTCCTTGACTGTGGCTTGTGCGTGGTCCCTGATGGATATTTTCCATGCGATTGACTTTCAGCACCCATTGTCAATGCTATTAAATCTTGTCTTTGCGGAACAGTTGTGTGATCTTCAGTGGAGTCCAAGTTATTGCAGTCTAAAAAGCAAAACCTATAGACACATTCATATCATCCACGTGAAGCTGCACTTTTGAAAGTTGACAGATGAAGAACAAAATGAGACTTAAATTTAGTTTTGGTTTTTTTTTAACATGCTTTACTGTAAAATTGTTCAAAGGAGGCCATCTGAAGAATCTGATTCCTTAAATGACAGCTATAATTGCAGTCCCTCCCATCGATATGAAGACCTACTAGAGAGGTGGTTTGTTATCAAACGCTTCTTTGTTTTTGATAGAATGATGACTGAAGTGCTCTGACACAGAGCTCCCTCCTCAGTTTTTCTTTTTGGCATTAGTGAATGCAGTTAGCAAAATACATTGTACAAAAGATTTCTGAAATATTCTAAGCATGACTTGGGAATATATCTGTTGAGATTTTGATTTGGAGGAGGAAGTATAATTTAAAACAAAAAAACCCCACTGCTTTTGCACACAATGGCCAGTTCTAATAGTGTGTAATGTAAAGTAACTTGCATTCGGTAATACATAGCTAACAGAATAATGTACATATTTACAATATAGCAATGTAACAGTTTATTTTTTAAAAAACTTGTAAAGTAATGTAAATTATAGTAGATATTAACATTCCTATAGTGCCTGTGAAGTAGGCTTGTATAAATTGTAATAGAAGAAAATGTTCAGACTTTAGGAATTAAATAATGGGTTCAATTGTATAATTTTAGAAAGATTTTTGATCATGTGTGTATCTTTAAAGGGACCATATTGAACCACATTTTGTATACACTTTGAATATCTTAAATTATTTTGGATTGTTATCCGAATAAGTACAGTAATAGCTGATATTGACATCATACTATTTCTGACCACTGATGCTGTCTCTGATTTGTAGCATCTCATTTTCCTTGAATGAAATAAAGAAAGGCTTAAAGTTTGTAGCTCCACATGTGCCTCTGCAGGCAGTTTCAAAGATCTTTTAACACCAAAAAAAAGGGTATCAGTATGAGAATATATGTAATCTTAAATGTGCACATGAACTGTCCCACTGTGAATTATCTTGACCTTCCTCCCATCTACATATTCTAACATGTATAGGCAGTACATTGCAGGGAAAAGAGCAAAAGGAATCATATTGCTCCATATTTACAAAATATTTTTCTGTAGACTTCTTTGGACCATAATCTCGTCATTTTCATTTAACTAGATTGAGTTTGGCAAACATTACATAATGAGTGTAAAAAAAAATATATCTATATATGTATATTAAAATCTAGTGGTTTATTTCACTCAGTGATGGGGACTTTCCAAGTTATAATAAAAAAAAAAAATGTGCTATTTAAAGCAATCAAAATGTGAAAATATGAATTAGCAACAGCTCTAAAGACAAACGTGAATGGAATAAGGGAAACAGCAGTTCCATACTGAATGAATCATGATTGTAGGTGAAAAATATGCATTAACAAACTAAAACAAACTTTTTGCTATTCAACAGATTTAAATTGTTTCAGCAGTACAACTACTCTCTCGGAAAGCAAACACATTTGCAAGGGAAAACCTGTGCATATCACATGGTATTGCCAGCTGCAACCTCTAGTCCATGTACAGTATGGGGCGTGAGCTTCTGTATGAGGGGGAAAAGTACCTGCACTATGCTGCTGAGCAAAAATGGGTTAAAATGAAGTTATTTGTTCAGAGCTTAATTGTATCTTCATTTCAGCATTAATTGTAACATCTTGTCCTGTGGATAAAAGATGGATTTTTAAGTTGCACTTTTCTTTTGTAATTACATGTTGGTTTTTTTAAAAACTGTGTATAAAAATGTATGTACTGTAGGAGCCTCCAGCTGTTTTGTTTTTGTTACATTTTCGCTCTGCTTTTTAAGCTGAGGTTAAAGCATGTCAACTTAAAGAAAATATGTAAGTTTCTGCTATTTAGGTAAAAATAAATGACATACATGTTTGAAATAATGTCTATATAAAATGTCATGCATTTTATTTATTTACTTGTAACCTCTTTAGTTTGACACAGCAAATGAAAGTAGCAGCATAGGAGATTTTAAGGCATAGTAATCCAAGCCCTGATTCTTATCACACTAGACTACTGTAATTCATTATATCTCAGCCTACTCCTCTCTATAATACAACCATTACAACTTGTGCAAAACGCCACAGCTCGAATGCTATGCAATGCATCACGCAGAGACCATATTACACCTATACTACAGCAACTGCATTGGCTTCCAATACCGTACCGTATGACATATTAAATTCTGTCCATTATCCACAACTTATTGTATAATTCTGACTCAATCTGGCTGTGCTCGTTACTGAGAATACACAAACCTACCAGACAGCTCCGCTCCTTGGATAAATGTACCCTGGAAATCCCTTCGATAAGATCTGCCAGCTTAGCACTAACTAGAAAACGAGCCTTTTCAGTTGCAGGGACCAATATTATGGAACTCAACAGCAAACCATAATGAATTTTAAAAACATACTGAAAACCTACCTTTTCACCTGTGTCTACAACCTACAATAACGAATTTTCTATTCGAACTTTATATTACTAGCACAATTTAGCATTTTATTGGAAATGTAATGTATTTTAAATGAAGTAAGTTATGATATTGTGTATGTTCTATTTGTAAACGGCCTAGATGGATAGACTCCTACCCCAGGGTGCGGTATATAAAAAACTTTTAAATAAATAAACATATGCTCACCTTAAATATATACTATATACAGACTTGGGAACTTTTGATTTCCAGTTACCATGAGAATTGTGCATGGATGTGCAGTCTTTCTCTTATACACACAACACTAACACAGGCACATGTCCATTTTCATAAACACATATGCTCATTCTCCCCCCCCCCCCCCCCCTTCTCTTTCTCACACACATGCTCACTCAATCCTTTCCCTTCTCACTCTTTCATACATATGCACCCATTCTCTCTTCCCACCCCGAATCCACCAGGAGAAGCAGTTGTCTCCTCCTCCTCTAGATCCTTGGGGGGGGCAGCAGCAGCAGCAGCTTCCTCCGTTGGGCCCTGTAGCCATCCAGCAGCCTCTTCCTTTGAGCCCACGTGACCAACAGGAAACCACCTCCTGCTTTCAGCCATGTGTCAAATTGCTCTCAAGGCTGCCTCTTTCGTGATGTGGCCAGATACTATTCCTTTCAGCCATACGACTGACTTGTCTCCGTCTCTTTTCCACCCACATGACTATATCGAGGCTGCGTAGGCCACTTCTGCAGCCCACCTGCAGTTTTTCCGTGTTGGCCTGGAGACCAGGCAATTCCTTTAGAATTTCAGAGTCTCCAGGCCAAATCTGAAGCATTCCCAGGTATACTCTATATATTGCATAGAGACTTATCACTTTTCAAAATAAAGTAGCGTAAACAGACAAACCCATCCTATCCATATAAACTTTTATGGTACCTGTCCAGCTCTGGCATGTTTCACTCTGTTTTGAGATTATACATCATAGGGTCAAGTTGCCATATTTTAAAGCAAAGGATAGAGGTCTTAGATTAGTTTGATTCAACATCAAACACCCTATTAACTTCATCTGGGCTGTTAGAGGCCTGCAGTTGAATAAATCACCTTTGGAACCTCATGTATGTGACAATATGCTCCTTAAATATTACTGTGTATTAAGAATTTTGCCACTAGTTGAGCAAAGCATCTAGTTTGAGAGCTGAGCTGAATCCATCCCACCTATCAGTCCACCAAATGTCCAAATCAGGCAAAAAAAGTATATACAGCGATGGAATTGTTTTAGTGGGGAAATCTATGTAATTTTTTATTTGTAAGTCTGAACATTTTTTGTGCGGTAGCAATGATATGGTTTTTATGCCCAACCTTTCTAACCATGGAAGATGTTGAAGGGAGATCCAAGAGTAAAGACAGCTTGCTAGCAATAGCCTAATATCTCTCAGGATATAACCAAGAAGTTGACATTGCTACTCAACCATGATTTCAATACCTGTAACTTAGCAACCTAATAATAAATTTGTAAGTTTAGAAAAATGTCACAAATGTGAGCTCTTGGCCTGTGGCGTAATTGGTGCAGCCTAGCATGAGTAACTATTAGGCCCATGCCAACAGCTGATGACTTGCTCTTGCTAGAGCCCCATTCCCCTGTAGTTTGAGCCTTTAGGTTCCAGGGGCTGGCAGGGCTTAGGCAAGAGTCCTGCAAGAAGCAGTCAGATGAAGTTGAGACACAGGCAGGGATCCGGGCTGGCAGCCAGCAATGGTATCAGTGTCTGGGCCAAGGTCAGAGAGGCAGCAAGCAGTCTATCCGGGTCCAGGCCAAGGTTGGGGCAGGCAGCGAGCAATTAGGATCTAGGTCCGTTGGGGTTAGGGCAGATGGCAATCCAGAAGAGTAGTCAGCATCCATGGCAGAGGTCAAAACCAGGAATCGGGCCAAGACAAGACACTGAAGACCAAGACAAGGGAGGGACCAGCAGGATGAGGCAAGGTATGGCATGGGGAGGCAAGGCAGGACCAGGAAGCTAAGCAAGACAAGAGAACCAGGCAAGGTGGATAAGGTAAAGCAATATGCACGATAAGGCTGCAGGAGGACCCCCTGCTGAGGTGGGGTTTAAACACCCCAGCCATGTGACGACATCATTAGAAGCCGGTGGTCTGTTTCCCACCTTGGGATCTGAAGGTGGTGAAGCAATGCACGAAGGCGATAGCTAAAGCCAGAAGAATGCTGGGCTGCACAAAGAGAGGAATAAACCGGTAAGAAAAAGAGGTGATAATGCCCTTGTATATGTTTGTGGTAAGGCCTCACCTGCAATAGTGCCTTCAGTACTGATGCCAGTATCTCAAAAACAATAAAGAGAGGATGGCTGTGGTCCAGAGAAAAATGATCAAAATCATGCAGGGTCAGCATTGGAAGATTTATGAGGAGAGACTGAATATATACACCCTGAAAGAGAGGAGGTGCAGGGGAGATATGATACAGCCCATCAGCTAATTGAAAGGTTTTAATGGTGCATAATTGTCTAACCTTTCCCGTTGGAAAGAAATCAATGAAACTCCACTGAGGCTGAGCAATGTCAGGAAATTTCTTCACGGAGAGAATGGTGAATGCCTAGATTGCCCTTCCAGAGGAGGTGGTGAAGACAAAAACAGTGAAGGAATTCAAAGGGGCATGAGATAAACACTGTGGATCCCTAAAAGCTAGAGGATGGAAATGAAGAAAAGATTGCATGGGGGTAACTTGCTGGTGTGGCAGTTGCTACCCTTAACAAATAAGCCTTGATACTGTTAATGCAGCGCTGTCAATGCTCTTTGTTTCAACAGCAATGAGAAAAGGGGAATTGGATTCGGACAGCAACCAAGAAGGGTCCCAGCTTTTATGGTTTGGGGAACAAATAAACATGGGGTAACTTGCTGATAAGGCTTTTACTACCCTTACTCACTAGGGATGTGCTGTTGTTCAGGACGAATCAGGCACTTTCAACGAAACCTGAATTAATTTTTCCTGGTTTCGGGTTAGTGCGCGGTAACCTGAAATTCGGGTCCCCCCCCCCGAATATCAAAGGCCCGAACCGCAGGAAATATATTTGCTGTGGTGGGCTGAAAACGATGCACATCCCTATATTACTAACCGGTGCATTTTTAAAGGGCTGTGTATAAAAATCAGGAGTTGCATATGTGGTTGGGCCCTGCGTGCATTTTCAAAAGGGACTGGCCACGCGCTTAAGACCTGATACTGCACAAGGATTGGGCAGGGGACGTGAGGGGGGACGGGGGAGGCTGGCTGGGACAGCAGCCATTAGTCGCTGTTCCTGGGTCGTGTGTGCCGGCAGGCATGTGTAACTTGCTTCTGCGCCGGAGGAGCAGTAAGTAATAAAATAAAAGATGTAGAGAAAGGTAGGTTAGGTTTAGAGGGTGGAGAGGAGAGAGGGAGGAAGTGTAGATAGGGGGCTAGGGACCTGGGGCAGGTCCGATTGCGTTGCTGTGCGTATTTTACAAAACTTTGGCCCCCGACCTGTGCACGCGGATTTTAAAATCCGGCGCGCACATGGACTGCTGCTCTCTGCTTTGAAAATCTATCCCTAAGCCTGATACTGTTGATGCAACTCCAACACTGTTCTCTGCTTCCACAGCAAGGGCTAAGGGAAAATGAATTCAAACAGCATCAGAGGGCCCTTACTGTAACAATTTGGGAAATTGATAAGCATGGGGGTAACCTGCACCGCAGACATTGGCATAAGCATAAACTTCCTCGTCCTTTTTTGCCGTCATTTCTATGTTAAAGAATTACACTTTAGATACAACCAAAGAAAGCTAAATTATGGTACTCTCAAAATCTCACTCTTTGGGATTGGCCACTTGTGCCATTAATAGTACTCAATGCAGAGTCTGAAACGTGCCCCTGTCTGCGGAATGCACCCCCCCCCCCCCCCCCCCCCCCCCCGAGAGCCGGGACTGTCAGGGGTCTTCCTGGCACCTGCCTTGTGAGCTATACCTCAGGAATAGAGAGAGATAAGCAATAGACAAAAAAAAAAAAACCAAAACAACTTTCTTGCGAGCTCAGCCGCAAGCGACAGCTCCCTCCTAAAAGTCAAAGAGAAAGGGCCAGATCCGGCAACCTGGCTGGGAATTAGAGGCGCGCGCTTCCTCGGCAGGGGGAGCCTCGCGCTTCCTCGGCAGGGGGAGCCTCGCGCTTCCTCGGCAGGGGGAGCCTCGCGCCCACAGTGACACATGCGCTGGGGGAGGGGTGGATGCGGGCGAGTAAGCAGCCCGGCCGTGCCTTTTCGCTTTCCTCATCCGCGCGACCGCCTCAGCAGTATCGGCTCTCTCTCCCCCCCTTCCCTTCTCCCGCTCGTTGTCTCGCGCGCCACCCCCCACCCCCCTGCAGCGGGATGCGGTGGCTGGGGCTGGGTCGGCGCCTCTCTGGCCCCCTGCCCGTGCACGGCAGGAGAGCAAGGCGGCCGGCGGTCGGCGGCGCCCCGTGGAGGACGAGCAGCAGCAGCAGCAGCAGCGTCCGAGATGGAGGCGCCGGGGGTGGGAATGGGGTCCTCCCTGCCCCCCGGTTGCCCCTCCCCAGGCAGCTCGTGCCGCTGAGGGTGCAGGAGCAAGGAGCGCCGGTCAGGTAAGAGCCGCTGACGGGAAGTCCGCCTTCTCGCAGCTGCTCGCTCTGTCTCGTTTCTTTTTTTTTTTTTAACCGCAGCGTTTCTATTTCTACTTTCTAGAAACAGTCAGCAGCCGCACGTGGTTCCCCTTTCCCGGGCGTTTGAATGAGCCGGTTTGCGACGAGTGGGTAGATCAAGGGTAAAGGAGTTGGCAGGCATGGCCGGGGCCTGGGGCGTGCTCGGTCCGTGCCGGCTGCTTTTGTAACCGGGGGGGGGGGGGGGTGTGTGTGATGAAAGTTGTCCGTCATTTGGCTCCGGCAGCCGCATAAACTGCTTAGAGGGGCGAGCTTCCTGATGCTGCTGTTTTTGACTTTAAGTCTAAGGAAGTGACTGGCAAGTATGAGCGTGCGGTTTCTTCAGCCCCCTCTGACAAGGGATCTGTTCTTCAGCCATTCGTCACTTAAAAAACGTCAGGGCACGGCTCCCGTGATTGAAGCAGAGTAGAACTCGCCCATCCTGGCCGGGAAGTCATGCCTTCTGCTGTTATTTGCCGCGCTGATTGTTGTAACCGAGATTATTTCACGAGCAATGAGGGCGAAACCGAATGACTGTATGCAAAACACGTTAAATAAAATAAATAAATATGAGACAGTCCCTGCTCCTCAGGGTTTACTGTCTACTGTAGTAGGATAAATATACAGGACCTGCTCATAAAAGCAACTAGGATCCAACAGTCTTTTGCAGAGCCACAGACTAATTTTTAAACCATTGAACATCAAATCTCTAAGACGCTCGGTAAATAATGATATTGATGAAGTTTAATGGATGGACTTGTATCATGCGGCATACAAAGGAATAGATGTTAAACACCAGCATGCAGCCAGCCTGTGATAACAGATTGGACTGAAAAGAAAAAGCTTGCAAATCTAGTTTTCTGTTGTAAGAGGGTCATTTTGAAAATATTTTCCACAGGTAAACAACTTTTTACCTGTGGAAAAAAAGACCCACTGAAAACTGGTCGCCAAAACCAGGAGATACGCCAGTGTGTTGGACCGGCGCACGTGGTGGGGATTTTAAAAACCATCCGTGTAAGCGCGTATCTCTTGCTACACACACAAATGAAAAATTCCAAAAAAGAGGCAAGGAGTGGGCAAGGTCTGAGCGGGGCATAGGTGTTCCTAGATTTCAAATTTGCGTGTAAATATTTACGTGCACAGGCGTGCGCCAGGGTTACCCGCCACATAACTTTACTTCTGCTATGGAGGATGTGTAAGTAATAAAATAAAGATTAATAGATCAGTGGGGTTTTGAGCGTTAGGGCTAATGGGGGAGAAGGGAGGCTGTTAAACTAGGGGGCTTTAGAAGTCCTCTCTCTTACCAGTTTCCCAGTTCATTCCAGTAATGGCGGCGCTGCGTGTCTTTTAAAATCCATCCACTTACGTGGTATAAGCGGCATTTGCGTGCATAGATGCATATTCACTTAAAATTGCACATGTGCGCGTGTTCAGGCTATTTTATAATATACACACGTATGTTATAAAACGGCCGCGTCCCTGGGTGCGGCTGATCAACGCGTTCACATGTGCGCCTGCGTGCCTGTTTAAAAGTTAATGTCTGAGGGTAGACATTTGCGCACTGTTCATAGCTCACGTACTTATACGTATCCACCAGCAAAAGTAGGAGTAGACTGGGTAGAAGATCAGGGAAGGAGCATACAGCCGTGCTTTTATTGTGACACAGACGCTAAATATATTTGCAATTGCTTTAAAGAGTTGCAAAATGTATTAGTCCTGGGGGAATTTGAATAGAATTCTCCCCCTGCGCAGAATTGCCAAATTCTGTGCAGAAAATGGCAGAGGAGACGCCGGCATGCCGCGAATGGAGCGCACGAAGATGAAGGCCCCCGAGTGCTGCAGGATGTGCTCCGCTCGCGGCGACGATGAAGGCCCCGGCGCGCCGTTATCGGCAAAGATGAAGGTCCCCATGTGCCGCAGGACGCGCTCCATTTGCAGCGACGATGAAGGGCTCGGCGTGGCATTAGCGGGAAAGATGAAGGTCCCCGTGTGCCGCAGGACGCGCTCCGTTTGCAGCGACGATGAAGGCCCCGGTGCGCCGTTCGCGGCAAAGATGAAGGCCCCAATGTGCTGCGAACGGAGTGTGCTTCGCTCGTGATGAAGATGAAGGCCCCGGTGAGAGTGAATGTGAGGGGGTGTGTGAGAGGGGAGGGAAGGGTGAGAGAGCAGGGAGAGGGGTGTGTGGGGGGGGGGAGGAGGGGGTGTGGGGAGGAGAGGGGTGGGAGGGGAGGGCCTGTGAGGGGAGAAGAGGGGTAGAAGGGGAGGGGAATGTCGGGGAGGGAAGGGTGAGAGAGCAGGGGGGTGCGAGAGGGGAGGGGGTGAGCAGGCGGGTGTGAGAGAGAGAACATGGGAGGTGAGAGAGCGGGGGGGGGATGCTTGAGTGTGGGTGTCAGAGAGAGGGAGCCTATATGAGGAGATTGTGAAGGAGTGTGTGTGTGTGTGAGATTGGGAGCTTGTGTATATGAAAAAGGGATCGTGTGTATGTGAGGGTGCTAGCATGTGTGAAGGGATTGTGTATGTGTGAGAGAGAGAGCCTGTGTGAAGGGGTGCATAAGAGAGAGACATAGGTAGCCTGTGTGAGAGAGAAAGGGAGCTTGTGTGTGTGTGTATGCAAGAGAGAGGGAGCTTGTGTGTGTGCGAGAGAGTGAGGGGAGCCTGTATGAGTGGGTGTGTGTATGTGTACTAGAGAGAGGGAGCATGTCTGTGAGAGAGGGAGGGACAGCGGGAGCCTGTGTGAGGGGCAGTACTGAGAACGGGGTCAAACTTTGGGACTGGCTATAGGGTGGAAGGGGTTGAGCCTAGTGGTGGAGGGGAGAGAGAGTGGCAGGTGGAGGAGTTGGGGCCTGAGAGGGCAAAGTGGCCAGGGGGGTAGGGAGAGCGAGTGGAAGGGACACTTTTACAGTGAATTTCTAGGGAAATTCTGCTCAAAATATTTAAAATTCTGCATCTTTAAGTAATAACTTTTTTCTGTATTAATTTAAAATGTAATTACTTAAAGACTGTCATGTAAATTGTGTTATTTTGACCAATATAAAGTTTGCAGAATTTTTCAGAATTTTAAGTTTTTGTGCGCCGAATTTTAAATTTATTTTGCGCAGAATTCCCCCAGGAGTAATGTATGCAGCAAAATGAGAAGCTCCATTCAGTGGATGGCCACATTCTCAGAGGGGGGCCTGCAAGTTATCTGGCCAATCTCCCAATTGCCCCTAAAATGGCACAAGTTCTCTTGTTAAAAATCACACCAGAGTCGAAATGTTGAGTAGGTTGGGACTGGCACTAGTAAATCTTAAAATACCGAAATGAGGACTCGAGTCTTACCGTGAAATGGGCTGATAGAGCTATGGTTTAAATTATGGGGATTTTTGGTGCACTTATATCAACGTATGATGAGCCAAATATTAGAAATGCTGGACGCGGGTGCACTATTTTCAGTATAGATTGAGTGTATGAGATGTTTTATGTTTGGTCTTTGTTTGTTAGCGCGTCTCCAGCAGGGGACTATCTCAGACTCTCATCACCCAGGAAGGTGGCAGCCTTTCATTCCAGGCCCTCACAGCGTGGACGTTGAACATAATTCAGCCTTCTCCTCTTTGGTCCTTTCTGTGGACGTGGAGAATATGCTGATTTTGGCTAGAAAGCCCTAATCCCGCAGTTTTAAGTGGAATAGAGTCTGTTTAGCGTGGGGTGTGGTTCGAAAAGGGGAGGCGGGGCCTGATGTAGAACAACAAACAGGGCTGAGAATTTGGTAGAGAAAAACAAAACAGCCAGCACTCTGTTTTCTTCCTCCGCCTGTAAAACCGTAGGCTGAAGCTGGCAGAAAGCAGCATATATAATTTCTCGATCAGAAGTCTACAATAAGATACGGTAATTGTGTAGCCTAAACGCGGAATAAAAAAAAAAAGACATAACTGTATCTGTTATCTGTGCTAAAAGATTCACCAGTTCACAGAAGTTATTTTTACGCAATCAAGGCACATGCTTCTGTTGTTTTGCTGGATTCCCTGGAGCATTTCCCTTGAATATCCTGCACCCCCCCCCCCCCTGCATCATCAAAGAATTGTCAGGAACATAAATCTTCATCTTTGCAGTTTGGCATGGTCTCTTATTTTAAGGTTGCCGTTTCCTGCTATTGCATGCCAGTAACGTCCCTAATAGTCACTTGACATGCTTCCCACAAGCTGGCTCGATAGCGATACTTTCAGAGCTCGGGCCTCCTCGCCTCTTCTGCAGAGGAGTGATTTGTTTGGTTCAGGAAAGTCTTGTTTTTCACTTTCTACACAAAAGGCCAGACCCACTAAAGAGTCTTCCCCCCCCCCCCCCCCCCCCCCCGTGTTATGTCTATGAGAAAAATGGTTAGTACATCTGGCCCAAGATGAGTTAGACTGGTTTCCAGGTGACTCATCTTAGAATGTATGTTTAGGCCAGCTTGAAACTAGCAAATAAAGCCTTCCCAGAGTGTTTCCAGGCACGCTGCAGACTCGGCTGTTAATGTGCCAGCCTCGTCCTGTATCTTTATGCTGCTTATCTTTAGGGAAAAAAAAAAAAAAAGATTGCTGTGGTTCATCAAGGCTGCGTTTCATTTCCAGAAGACATTTTGGGTTTTGCGAAGTGCGTAATTGGAACATTTGAGGATTAATACGTATTTGTTTATTTCAGAAAAATCATCCAGCTTTGTAAAGATGTGCTGGGTTCACTGCAGAGAGATCACCCAACCTTTAAACCAGTTCTTGCCATTGTACAGGTAAGCAGCTGTACTTATCAGGAATACTTGAAAGCGACGATAAATGCACTTTCATGCAGAAATAAATCTGTGTGTTCTTATTTAGCCCTGGTATTGCTTCTATTTTTCCTGTATTTCACATGGCGAGCAATTTTTTCAAAGCCATTTATGTGGGGGGTAAATTGGCCTGTGTGTCTGAAATTGCCCCCTCCCCCAGCCTGGCTGAAAGAACAGGTGGGCTTCCATATCTTTTGTACTTTTACCTGGGTTAAAAAGAGACTGAACTGAGGTCAGGAGAGAGAGAAATGGCATGCTGACATGTTTGTCGAATTATATATATGTGCTATTTTACTTCCCCATTTGCACGCTTGCTCGTTTTGAAAAAATAAACTAAAGCAAAACAAGCACATTTAAAAAGTTGTGATGTGTGCACACTTTGCAGTGTTGCACCTTATGGAGAATTGCCCCTGTAATTGATTTATCATGGAAAACATTCCCCCTCCCCGCAGTCTTCTCATATCAGGCAGTTTCCTCCTGCTGATTTGGGTCTCCTGCTTAGTCCTGTTTTCATGAGCCTTCATTCATGACTACCTGAGGATTTATTTTCCCACCTGTTTTTTAAGGGTTTATGCGTTCATATCGGAAATGCTGTGTTTTATTTAGAGACCTTCATTTTCAGTCACCCCCCCCCCCCCCCCCCCCGGAAAGTTTAATGTCACAGCATGGAGATTGAGAGGAGAGTACCAGGTCACCTGAACCTCAAATTCAAGATGTCGTAGTATCCTCCATTATCAAGGCAAATGGATCAGATATTGGTGTAGTGAGCACGGAGTGGACCCATTCTCCTGCTCGCCAGAACAACTATTGGAGTTCCTCCATCTCCTTTATCGGGGGTGGGGGGGTGTGACCTGGCAACATCGTCCGTCAGAGTCCATGTCCGTGCCATCGCGGCATACCATCACCTTCATCATGCCATGCCGGTGTCCTGTCACCCCTTGCTCTCTAGGTTTATGAAGGGTATTCTGCGACTACGTCCGCCCATCCAGAAACCCCCGGTTCCATAGGACTTTAATCTAGCAGTCACCCGAAGTACCTCTCTTGGAAAGTTCTCTTCCTTGTTGCCCTCGCCTCTTCCAGGAGAGTTTAACAAACCTCAGGTGTTGGTGCACTATTCCCCATACCTGGAATTTTATCACGACAAAGTGACTCTGCGTACGCACCCTCCGTTCTTGTGCAAGGTTGTGTTGGCATTTCACCTCAATCAAACTATCGCCCTGCTGACCTTTTTCCCTAAGTTGGACTGGAATGACAGCGAGAGGCGGCTTCATACGTTGGACTGCAAGCGTGTCCTGGCTTACTACAAGCATAGAACACAGTCAGAATCCAGAGCTTCCCAGCTTTTTGTTTCCTTCAATCCAAATGCCCCGCGACTTCCGGTCTCTAAGGGAACACTTTCATCCTGGATTTCCCAATGCATTCAGTTCTGTTACAATAAGAGATCTCCTAAAGCCCACCAGGTCCGGGCCATGACAGCATCCGTAGCTGGATTTCCCAATTTGGCGATATTTTGAATTTTCTCTTTGACTGAAAACCAAAACACTTGGGGGTAGATTTTATAAAAGTACGCCGGATTTTAATAGATACGCGCGTATCCTTTAAAATCCGGGTTCGGCGCGCACAAGGCTGCCCAAAATCGGCAGCCTGCGCGCGCCGAGCCACGCAGCCTGCCTCCGTTCCCTCCGAGGCCGCTCCGAAATTGGAGCGGCCTCGGAGGGAACTTTTCTTCCACCCCCCAGCCCTATCTAAACCCCCCCCCCCCCATATCTTTGTTTTAAAAGTTACGCCTGCCAGAGGCGATTCCCCGGCCCGGGAGCTGTTTCTGAGGCCTCGGCCACGCCTTCGAAACGCCCCTGGGCCGGAACCACACCTGCGGCCCTGCCCCCGAATGACGCTCCATCGTGACACGCCCCGACATGCCCCCCCCCCCCCCCCAGGAAAGCCCCGGGACTTACGCGCATCCTGGGGCTTGCGCGCGCGCGCCGCCGAGCCTATTCAACATAGGCTCGGTGCGCTCAGGGGGAACTTGGGGCAGGTTTTTGGGGGGTACGCGCTTATCCCTTTGAAAGTCTGCCCCTTGGTGATCTATCATAGCGTGATTCTGAATAGCTTCAGGCACAATCTTTTCCCTGTACAATTTTAATTCACATTCAGGCTCCTCGGAGAAACCAGGTATTGCCTAAAAATGCTCGTATTGTTCTGGTAGGATATAAACTATGAGGATCAAATAATCTACAAGCCTTCAGATAATTAAGACCTGGTTGGCCAAATAACAAATATTTGTCAAGCTTTTCAGAAGCTTCATAGAATGCCTCTCTGAAGAGATCTAGACAGGCAAATCTTTTGACAGGACATACGTTTTCGGCCTCCTTAAATTCAAAGAACTCAGAAGTGCTTTCTGAAGGGAGTTCTAGATGTGAATTGAAATATATCTGCAGTTCTGCCAGAAGATCAAATGCTTTAACAGTGCAAGGTTTCCTACTCTCAAAGGCCAGATTTAAACTGAGAATTTGTTCACATTTTTTTTGCTAGAAAATTGATCTGTACACTTAAGAGTGGGAACGTAGTTGGGTCATTCAGCATTTTCTGAATTAGTGTGCATAGAAACTGGGGAGTTGCTGTTACACTCTTCACTGAAGAACTCATTGTAAAACTGAAAATTCTTAATGTGATACTGAGCAGCATGGAACCAGCTGTTCCAACAGGACTTGGAGGCATGGATGCTTTGGCAGCTGGAGATTTCTCTTGTAGTTTTTTGTTCAAGAAACGGAGGTACTTAGCTTTCCTACTACCAGAGTTATAGAACATGTTTTTGAAGCACCTTACAAATGTATCAACTAACTGAAAAGGCTTTCTGAATGATTCACCAACTAAGTTAACAATATGGGCCAAACAAGTGATATGCACAGAATTTGGAAACAGTGTAGAAAACATAGAATTAAGTGCTTTTTTCATATAACTAGCATTATCAGTATCGATTACCAAAATGCTGTTATAATCAATCTGATAATCATTTACCACTTTGACTAAAGCTTGGGCAACAGCTGAGTGATTAACAACATCTATAAACACTGTATCTGACAAAAAGGATTTTACATGCCCACTGACAAATGAAATTTATTTATAAATACTTGATATTGTATCTTTTCTAAATTAGTCTCAAGGCAGATTACAATCAAATTTATTATAAATTGCCATTACACTTGCATCATAGTATATTGTAGTGTAGTGACAAATACAAGGGGTGTGTTTAGGTATCAATACAGGTTCGAAGGGGTTTATAATTGGATATCCTGGATTAGTTGGGATACATTAATAATTCTGGGTCTACTAAGATGATTAAAGAGCCAGGATACCAAAACTTGGATTGAGATGAAGTGGTCTTGAGGTTGAGCCAGATTGAAAGTGATACAAGGGAGTGTCTATGTTTGTAAAAGAAGGGCCTGGGGAAAAGTCAGGCCAAATTACCAAGCCTTAACTTGTTTTCTGAACATAAGGTAGGATGTCTCAAGATGTAAGGGTAGTGGAATCTTGTTCCATAATTTTGGAGCATAGCAGTTGACTGCATGAAGTCTTGTGCAAGTTAATCTTGCTGAAGCCAGGGGAAGAGAGGATAAAACATCTGTTTGAGACGATCAGAGATCTCTACCTGGCCAACTGTCAAAATAGTTGAACAGTTGTCAAATTTGCTGCAGGTACTTAAAGGAGGTCATTACACCTTTGCGATGTGGGAGTTGGACTCTCCCCAGACTTCAGACTGAGCCCTTAGGATCTAAAGGAGTACCTGACAGAGGGGACAGAGATAATAGGGTGTGCATTTTTTTTTTGCTAAGCCAGAGGAGTTCTGATTTTGAGTGGTTGAGTTTGAGCTTGTGGTTGTTGAGCTATTGGGCTAATGATGTCAGACATTGATTGAGAATGTTAATGGATGAGGTTTAGTCTGAACATGTTTTGATGCTGAATTGGATGTTCTTAGAAAAAAGGTGGCATTCAATCTTAAACGACTTGATGAGGTCACAGATTAGGTGAATGTAAATGCTGAAAAGTATCAGGGAAAGCACAGAACCCTGGGCTACTCTACAGGTGAGGCCTTTGGCTGCAGATAATATGTTGGCCCATGAGATAAGCTGTGTCCTGTTATCCAGGAAGAATTCAAAACATTTGGCGAGCTACAGTGTCAAAGGCAGTGGAGAGATTAGAAGAGAGTTGGCACCTGTGTTGGCATTTAGGTAAATACTGCTAGTTATGGCTAATAGGACGGATTCTGTTCTGTGGCCTTTTCTGAACCTATATTGGTAGGGGTGGAGGATGTTGTCACCCATGTTATCAAAAGAATTATCTTATTTTTTTCTCACTGGACTTGATTATTCCATCTTAACAGTGACATAACACACACACTTTAGGAACCGATTGGATCCCATTCCCTACGAGGAGATTGATAAAGTGGTCTGAACATGGCTGCTTCTAGAGATTGTGCGGTTGCTGCTTAAAGAATTTCAAAAGTAGTGACTTAATGTTAAAAGTTTTCATGGATTCATGGGGGTAGTTATTGCTTGGTCTGTATACTTTTAAAACTTTGGAACATTCCACTGAGGTACAGATTTCTTGTAAAGGAATTGAGCTGAATTGTCAAAAGTCTCACACTGTGTTGTTACACTGTAGTTGATGCACTTTTTTTTTCTCTCCCAATAAAGGCAAGCGATGATGACCAGATGTTGGAAACATCTAAAAGCTTTGCAGAAGAGGTGAGTGTTGTGAACTGTTCTTTCATCTGTTAGTCTAGTGACTTTGGAATTGGCCATAAGTGATTTTGGTCAGTATCTGGAAAGGGCTCATTATCCTTTGAGACATCCACATTGTTTGTCTCTTATTTCAGAAGCTGCAGTTCTAGAAATCCAAGCCGGTGAAAGAGTAGCTTCTCTTGAAGTGACAAACTTTGGCCTCAAGAGAAGAGATGGAAATTGTAAAAGTAGACAGAAATATGGAAAGAGAGAGAGAGAGGCGTTAAGGGCAGAGGGATCAACCAAAACAAGTGAAGAAAAACAAAGAAATAGATAGAGGAACATAAAATGATGAGTGGAGTGGAAAGAGTAATCGTTGTTTACTCTTTCAAAAAGTACAAAGACTAGGGGACACACGATGACGTTACTAAGTTGTACATTTAAAACTAATAAGAGAGAATATTTTTTTACTTGCGGCATAATTAAGCTCTGGAATTCATTGCCAGAGGATATGGTGAAAGATGTTAGTGTAGCTGTGTTTAAAAAACATTTGGACAAATTTCTGGAGGAAAAGTCCATTAACCATTATTATGCTGGAGTTGCAGAAATCCACTTCTTATCCCTGGGCTAAGCAGCATGGAATCCACCCACACAGACTGAAAGATTCATGTTTTCCATATGCATAAGATTTTCCATACCGGATGAGAGCAAAGGTCCATCAAGCCCAGTATCCTGTTTCCAGCAATGGCCAATCAAGGTCACAAGTACCTAGCAGGATCCCAAAGGGGGGTGTATTTATGTGTGTGTGTATATATATAAAGTAAATGAATAAAGAGAGATTTTGTAGGGATTTATAATGGGGCTCGCAAAAAAAAAAAAAAATTATAGTTGTCATTTTTCCCTCTGTTTCCTGAAGCTTTGACTTTCTTACTTCCGTGTATCCCATTGCCTTCTTTGCGGTGATGTGACACTCGGTTAAATATCTCAGGCACTGATGTGAAGTCTGAGTGATGGGCACGAGCAGGTCCATAGCAAAGCAAGCGTTTCATTGCCCAAAAATAACTGTTCTCTTAATCTGTTGGCAGATTGGTCTGAATGTCCTTCATATATGCCTCTCGCGGGACAGCAGCGATGAAGAGGTAAAGACTTATTTTTCCTTTTGTTTCTGTGCATAATTTGTGGTTTGACTCAGGGCAACATTTAGAAGTGGAGTATAATAATCTGAGAGCTGCTGTAACAAAAACAGACTTGTTTCTTGGCAAAAAATTTTATATTTGTTTTTAATCAGAGCTCTTAACCTGCTTTGCAGTTTTGTATTTACAACAGATCCAGATAGCGCATACACTTTCCTGTGCTCCCCTCATCTGCCACCTCGTTGCAGGCTTTTTATTTGCTGAAAGTGTGAAGCAGTATTGCTCTATGCTGGGAAATATCCTAATCTCTTACACTAGTTTTGCTTTGCTGGTACAGTATTTGATATTCATTACAAGGAGCAATAAGTTCTAATTATTGCTGTGTCAAAAATCCTTAAACCACTGCTACTCTTGTATGGTGACAATGAACCATACAGGGTGTGCAAAATGAATAACTATAAAGCTACAAATGAAGGAAATTTCTGGTTTTGATCTGTGTTTATTTACATTTCATCAATCCAAGGGGTGTGTTACAAAATAGGTTGCAATGGTCCATAAAGGGAAACCGAGAACAAGCAATTAAACAAGAGAAATTCAATAATTCCAAGGTGCCGAAATATTTATTAAGATGTCCATCTCCCGACACGGAACCGTGTTTCGCTAGGCCTGCATCTGGAGGGACGAATTACATGTAGTATAATATCAATGGCGTTACGCTCTTGAAAGAAGTCTCCCATTCAATACAAATAAACAGGAAAGATATTTGGAGGATAATATTCTTGGAAGAGAAGTATAACCAATTACAATTAGTGGAACTACCGTTCTGTAATGAACTATTAAAGTTATCACACAAGGTGACAGTGAGAGAGATTCTGTCAAGATTACTACAGCTCCTGCACAAAGTGGAACCGTGCATAGAAAGATGCTTGCCATAGTGCCAAGAAGTGCAGAGTCATGCATATGGGGAGTGGAAATCCGAATGAACTGTATTCGATGGGGGGGAGAAAGGCTGATGTGCACGGAGCAGGAGAGAGACCTTGGGGTGATAGTGTCTAATGATCTGAAGTCAGCGAAACAATGTGACAAGGCGATAGCTAAAGCCAGAAGAATGCTGGGCTGCATAGAGAGAGGAATATCAAGTAAGAAAAGGGAAGTGATTATCCCCTTGTACAGGTCCTTGGTGAGGCCTCACTTGGAGTACTGTGTTCAGTTCTGGAGACCTTATCTCCAGAGAGACAGAGACAAGATGGAGGCGGTCCAGAGAAGGGCGACCAAAAAGGTGGATGGTCTTCATCGAATGACTTATGAGGAGAGATTAAAGAATCTAAATATGTACTCCCTGGAGGAAAGGAGGAGCAGAGGTGATATGATACAGACTTTCAGATACTTGAAAGGTTTTAATGATCCAAAGACAACGACAAACCTTTTCCATCGGAAAAAAATCAGCAAAACCAGGGGTCACGATTTGAAGCTCCAGGGGGGAAGACTCAGAACCAATGTCAGGAAGTATTTCTTCACGGAGAGCGTGGAGGATGCCTGGAATGCCCTTCCGGAGGAAGTGGTGAAGACCAAAACTGTGAAGGATTTCAAAGGGGCGTGGGATAAATACTGTGGATCCATAAAGTCTAGAGGATGTGACTGAAGAGAGGAGGCATGGGGGTGACTTGCGGGAATGACTGCTACTACCTGGAGATTAATATCCTTATTCAATAAACATACACACGGTTAATGCGACACCAACATTGCTCTATGCTTCAACGGTAAGAGGAAATGTGGAAAAAAGGATTTGCATCCACAAAAAAGCTTGCTTGTTACGGCGGTTACTACCCAGAATCAATTAAGCCTGATACTTCACTTGGAATACATATCCAGCGCAGCTCACTGCTTCAACGGCAGGGGGGATGAAGAAAAGAGGATTTATATTCAGACAACAACCAACAAGGACTGAATTGCACAGGCTGGGTAAACAAGCGTGGGAGTAGCTTGCTTATTACGGCGGTTACTACCCCTAAACAATTAGCTAGATACTTCACTTAGATAGCAGTGCTGGTGCTGCATCTAATATCAATGGCTGGGGTGGAAGGGAAATAGAACCAAAAAGTTACTTATAAGGGCCAAGAGTAACAGCTAAATATGAAAAACACAAGTGTGAAAGCTTGCTGGGCAGACTGGATGGGCTGTTTGGTCTTCTTCTGCCGTCATTTCTATGTTTCTATGGTTATACTTCTCTTCCAAGAATATTATCCTCCAAATATCTTTCCTGTTGATTTGTATTGAATGGGAGACTTCTTTCAAGAGTGTAACGCCATTGATATTATACTACATGTAATTCGTCCCTCCAGATGCAGCCCATAAAAACACGGTTCCGTTTCGGGGGACTGACATCTTAATAAATATTTCGGCACCTTGGAATTATTGAATTTCTCCTGTTTAATTGCTTGTTCTGGGTTTCCCTTTATGGACCATTGTAACCTATTTTGCAACACACCTGTTGGATTGATCGATTTATAGTATGTTTGCTCATCGTTCCACACTCTGTTGTGGGTTTATATGTACAGTTCATACCATATGTGCATTTCAGTATCTGTTTACAGTACTGCCAAGTTACCCTGTTTCTCAAGGGAAATTTGAGGTCAGTGTAGTTTTTGAGTTTGTACCTAGGGTATTATGAATTTTGTAGTACTGTTTTTGAATTGAGCCCTAAAGATGCTAGCTTGCATGAAAAAGACGGTAATCAAAGTCAGAAATGGCGTAAAATCCTCCTCCCAAAACTGGTGGTTTGGTGCATGGAATCCACTACCACTGCAGAAATGTTCTCAGTGGTTATGAGATTTTAGAGCTTTCATGTATAAAAGATTTGCAGTGATGCAGCAAACCCCATCATGGTTTTAATACTCAGGTATGCTAGTGATGCTGGTACCTCTCCCTCCCTGCCCCCAGGCAAGTATAGGCTCTTCCAGATTTCACCATTAAGGTGTTGGTGGTGCTGTCATGCCGTATGAGTCCTTTAGTAAAATGTCAGTGTTTGCACCAAGGTACTGTGCATGATGCTCCTCTGATCAGAAATCTTTGCCACGAAGCCCCGGATTGGAAGAAATTAATTGCTACTGAAGCTATTGCTGATATTCATTTATTTGTGTTGGAGATGACTAGTACAGCCTTTTTTTTATGTTTGGGAATATTAATTTTTAATTTGTAGTTTTGTGTTTTGTTTTTTTTTAATTTGAAAAGGACCGTTCATTTCAATGTGGGCTTCTCTTTTGAAAGGAGCTGTCCAGGTTATAGTGCTGAACAGCAGTGAAACATGTTTTCATAAATCCTGAAGCTTACTGATCTGATCGTTCTTAATGTTTATGGAGTCCAGATACATTCCAAGGTGCAGTAATGTTATTGAATGAGACAAAGCACACTAAAAAAAAACAACAAACAATATATTTTTATTTATTTATTTATTTATTTATTTAAAGTTTTTATATACCGGCATTCATGATAAAATCACATCATGCTGGTTTACATTAAAACAGAGGTGCATAGAAAGAAAAAACAAACTGGAACTGTGGTGCGGAAGAAAGCAGTTACAAAAAACAGGGATGCTTAAACTGGGAGAGGAAGGAAAAAGAAAAGGTTATAAACACTTCAGATGATTTTTCATGAAACTCTAAATTATTCTGGCTTTTAAAAAGGAGGCACTTTTTATTTATGTTCCTTGATTCTAAAACCTCTCTCTGTTTCCCTTGTTTTGTAATCTCTTTTTTGATATGTTTTCATAATCTTCCAAGGTCATTCTTGACTCCGTTAGAGATAGTGTTCCTGTTGTATCCTGGGAATTGTTGGTAATGTGCTCGGTTTATTGAAGTCATAGTGCACAAGGAGTTTTCAGTGTTGACGTTCAGACTGAAACCATTATAAGTGGAACTGTGTTTTGTTTTTTTGTTTTTTTTTCTCTTTTGCGTTCAATCCAAATTGGAATGTGTAGTTTTCTTAGCTTTCATGACTTGAAGTGAGGAGGGTTTGTTCTGACATTTTCAATATGGAAACATCCACCCAGAATCATTGGAGCCTACTTTCCAGGACGCGCATGTGCGTCATGCCTGCGTTCATGGATCTGAAAAATGACTCTGCTGTCAGAGTTTTCATGTTCTCCTGACATGTTCTGAAAAAGTTATTTAAGAAGCATCCACACTTCTGCATCCACAGTGCAATCTCATATCCTTCCCTCCCCCCGCCCCCTTTGGAAAGAGGGCTGAAAATAGTTTGTGACTTGCAGTCCCACAGTTCAGATCATGATCTGGAAACCTGTTTAAGCGTCCCTCCCTTCCACCAAGATCATGATCCTAAAATCAGACCCAGCTCTAATTATGAGATTAATATGATCAATTCTGGCTTTAACACTCATCCCGATACATTGGTCAGGACTAAAAGAACCAAAGTTAATTGTCATGGAAGTTAGTAAACTAGGACTGGACTAGCAGCCCTTGGTAAGATGGAGTTCAGTTGACATTTTCTCAAAGCTGCAGCATACATCCTCTACACATGCCCTCCCAACTGCTCAAAATGTACTGTGCGCAGACCTACGAGAGGGGGCCGACCTTACATTTGCTCTGCTCAACTTGTGCAACTGGTTTTGTGTGGGGAGCATTTCTGAAGAGAGACACTTTCCAAGGGAACAATGATTACTGTGCATATTTAAGCTGGGAAAGCAGAGAGAAAATCAGAATAAAAAAATCAGATATCCAAGATGAATTAGTAAAGAGAGAGCACTAAATTCAGGCAGACACACAATTTTGTTTTATTATACTGAATGCCACGTATACTTGAAAATTCTAAAGGTTTGTGTATTTGCAATTTTCAAGTTTAGTTGCATAATATTAGTATGTTTTATATACCAATATTGGGGCAGAACCTTCGGGATACCTTCCAGTTTCCCCCAAAAAGTATCTTTTTTTTTTCCCCCCTTTAAAACCTTTGGACTTAAGGAAAATCCTTTTCTCCCATATCAAAGAAAAAAGTAGCGAACGACCATGTTGGTGACCCAGTCCCCTTTTTTCAAAATTCCTTAATCCCTGACCCCGGGATAAGAATGCCTCCTGGTTCTGGATAATGCTGGATCCCTTACTGAATCCACTCTAAGCTTAGGATGGAAAACAGATGAAACTCTCCTTACCCTTCCAGGAATTCTGGAAGGAGTTCATGGCCCAGGGGTGTTTCTTACCAGCTCCCTTCAGCATTGACCTCAACGACTCCCTGTTAATGACTCGCTGAGTAACCTTTATCACCCTGGAGCACTGACTGCACCCTTTAGGGAATGGACCCTCCTGTTGGTCACCAAAACCATTAACTCCCCCTGAACCTGCCCCTGCTGGAAAGTTCCTTGTTTTTATAAAGCATTTTGTAGGGCCTAGTCAGCTCTACACTTGCATGCTCTCCTCCCACCTCTTTGAAGAAATAACGTCATGCTTGCTGAGTGTCGCCATGCCTCCAAAGAAGTTTGAGTTTTGGCTAAGATCCAAATGCAGTGTCGGAGTCTGAATTGAGAACTGCACCTTCTTGGCCTTTTGGCTGAGATTGAGAATCTGTAGTATATGAGAGGCCAGCCGACTCAATTGAGGTATGAATCTGCACCCTGACCAACTGGGAGATTGATCACTCCTGCGGCCACTGCTACCAGCTGAAGAGGAGATGGCCCAAGACACTTCTGTTCTCCTCCTCATCCTGTCAGCTGTGATTGATAGGCAGAAAAAAAGGGGGACTAGATGGTGAAGGGGTTAAAAGAAGAGAGAGATGTGGTGTGAACCTAAGGGGGGAGAGACTGAGAAGGCGAGTCTGTGTGTGTGTGTGTGTGTGGGGGGGGGAGGAACAGGGAGAAGAGGTTATTTGGAGGTGTTTGAGCTCTGGGGGAGGGAGAGAATGAGTTTTTGGGAGGTGAGCTTGGGGTGGGACAGGGAGAAAATGAGTAACATTTTTTGGGTATGAGTTAGGTTGGCGGTGAGAATTCATGAATTTGTAGATGGTGAACCTGTGCGAGGGGAGAAAGAGGTGAGCTTGTAGTGGGGGGTGGGGTGTGAGCCTAGGGGCTTAGAATTGAGCTATGGTGGGGGAAGGTGAATTTAAGGGAAGGAATTGAAAGTGAGGGGATAAGAAAAGGGGGTGAGACAGGATGAGAGTTTGGGGGCATTGAGATAGCAAGGGTGAATCTTGGGATGTGAGGGAGAAGGGATGAGTCTAGGGAAGGGGATGAGAGAGGATTGGCTGGAGAAGGTAAATTGAAAAGGTACTGGGATTTTGTTTAATTTAAACTTTTTTTTTTGCGCTCCTGTTAAATTTGTTTTGGCCATTGTCTGGGATCATGTGAATATTCACATGCTAAAATGGGGTCACACCAGCTGAATGTTGGGTAAGTCTTGAGTTAGACTGGCATGAATGTGGGACGTTGCACAGGAGTTGGCAGAAATCCTGTTTCCTTGCAGATGCTGGAGTCAGCAGATTCATGCTTAGCAGGGAGTGTATAGCTGCCTGCATATCTGTGAACTCTCACCTACATTTCAGATTGCTGTGGAATTTGAAGCAGAGGGAAGAGAGTTCCCATTCATGCTGTGGGTGGAGCATACTTTAAGGTACTGAAGCTTTGTTCTCTTTAAAGGGCAATTGCCTGCTGCTGTTGCCTTGTCCCAAGTGGTACAGTGATGAGAACAGCATTATGAAGCACCAGGCAGTGAGCAGCAGAGCAGATCTCTCTATTGGGTAACACACACTCTTTAACTAATCCAGTGAACAGACCCTACCAGAGAGCAACTACCTGCAAACAGCAGCAGTCAGAACCAAGAAATTGGAATGGATTCAGATGACAGACACCTGGTTGAGAAATACCTATTCCTAGGAAAGAAGGTGCTGAGAATCAAATGCACAAACCTAGAAAGAAAAAAGCAACTTGTGCTAGACCCTAGATTCAACAATCCCAAATACATCATCGTCCACACACGAACAAATCAATTAAACCAACCAGAAAAATGCTTCAAAGCAAGAAAAGACGGTGTCCTTACAAAAACCAGATTATCATTGGTTTATGGTTTATTATACTTGATGAATCGGTATATCTTGCAACTCTACCAGAAGAGACAGAAAGAACAGCATGGTTCCACATATCAACTCTTGACCCCCGAAAACCTACCCCTGCGCGCGCTGAGCCTATTTTGCATAGGCTCGGTGGCACGCGCAAGCCTCAGGATGCGCGTATGTCCCGGGGCTTTCCAAAATGGGTGGTCCGGGGGTGGGTCGGGGGCATGGCGGCGGTCTGGGGGCGGTCCCAAGTGCTCGGGCATGGCGCGCTGGCAGCTGGCAAGTTATGCCTGGGCTCTCATACGCTCCATTGCGTCTATTATCTTTATGCGCCGGTGTGCACCCAGCCGAAAGTATGCGCCTTGTAAAATGCGCGAAAGCTGTGCGCCTATCAATGTGCGCTTGTCACTGTGTGCCTATGAATGTGCGCCTATGAAATGTGCGCCTATTAATGCTATCAACGACACAGCTCGGAGCGGAACACAGCCAGCACGATGCGGCGAACAGAAAGTTTCAGTCTTCAGCAGATATGAAGAACAGCCCTTGGCGAGGTCAGAATCCTTTGAGGTTGGTTCAGATTTGATGTTATACTCCCCTGAAGAAAGATCAGCATCTGAAACACGAACCGTTTGTGTCGGGATTGGATTTCAATGCTTGAAGATTACCAACATTACAGGGAAGTCGGCCATGTACCCGACTTAAATTAAAGGGTAACTTTATTTATTTTTATTTTTATATACCGATCTTCCTGCATTAAATACAAATCAAACCGGTTTACAAGGAACAGAAAATTGCCTGAACGGCGATACATAGAACTAAGAACATACATAGTAAACATGGCAAACACAGTTAAAATTTAACTGATCAGAGAAAAAAATATTTACAATGCATAGTCATAAATGTCCTAGAGCATTCAAAGAGAAAAATGTGATTAGTGTCACGATCAGGTCCCTCCGCTCAGCATGCTGTGGGGCTTTGCTGGGCTTCAGGCCTCTGGCTTCGCTCCTATGACACGTCCTGTCCCCTTGCACAGCTCATGCACAGCGCTGCTATGGACTCCTCACAGCCTCTAGTCAGAGTGCCCGGCCCAGTCCTGGCACTCCCAAGCAGTACACAGAAAAAGGATCTTAATCAATAAGGAGTTTAATGTGGTGCTGTAGCTCAGTGGCTGCAGCCTTATACTAATGCGGGGTTGTCCTTACAAGCCCCAGGGTAAACAGCATTTAAAACACAATTCCCTTCCCACCTTTCTCATACATCCATACAGCAATACAGGATTTACCATCCCCCAACCTCCTGGTTATTCCACCTCCATAGAGGAACAGCTGGAGCTTTCCTCTCCCCAGCTTACCTCCTCCTGAGACTCTGAGGAGCCGGGCTTTTGTGGCCAGGTCCACCACGGGGGCACGCCCTCTTCCTCAGCCTCCATAGATTCTGCTGAGTCATAGGGATCAGTCCCAATTTCCTCCACCTGTTCCTGCTCAGGCTCCAGCCAGGGGTCAGGTGTTGGTTCGGGGAACCTGGGAAGTGTAGTCTTTGCTACCTTCCTCAGCGCCCTCCGGTGGCTAAGTTTGGTACCACTAGCTTCTGCTTGGCTGTGTCTCAGCTGTTTCTGCCCCGGGCCAGGTCGTACTGCATCACATTAGTTAAAATGCAGAGTCTGGAAATGCAAGGTTGAATAACCATGTTTTTAATTTTTTCTTAAAGGATATTGGGCAAGGATCTTGTCTAAGGTCCGGTGGGAGATTGTTCCATTGAGTGGGTCCTGAGGTAGAGAAGGCTCTGATCTTTAGTGATGTTTTTGCTTGAGGGACGAAGAGAGTGCCTTGATAAGCTCTTCTCATTGGCCTAGTGGGATAATGAAGGCGAACTTGGTGAGTTAAATCGATTGGGGCAAGATTGTGTACAGATTTGTGCATGTGCACTTTGTATCGGATTCTATATTTGATAGGGAGCCAGTGAAGGTTGTATAGAATGGGAGTGATATGGTCCCTTTTTTTAGAATTGGTTAGAATCCTGGCGGCTGAATTCTGTAACATTTGAAGTGGCTTAGTGGTGATAGCCGGGAGTCCAAGTAATAATGAGTTACAGTAATCGATTTTTGTGAGAATGATTGCTTGTAGAACCAGACGGAAATCATAAAAGTGCAGGAGAGGTTTAAGCTTCTTAAGGACCTGTAGTTTGAAGAAGCACTCCTTTGTTGTATTGTTGACAAACCTTTTGAAGTTCAACTGGTTGTCCAGGAGAGTGCCTAGATCTCTTACGTGAGAGGTCTTTTTGATGTTATCTAGTTTTGTTGAAGGGAAGTTAGGAAGAGATTGGTTGTCAACTTGAGGTTGATCATCTTGGTGACAAACTGTCTCTAGAAGATTACATCAGTTTTTTCTGCAAGGAGAGGTAAACACCAACATTACCACAGATGTTTTTGAATTGTTTGGGATTACAATTTCAATTCACAAAAAAATTAAAAAAATTTTTTTTTGTTCTTTTGGAGGTGGTGGTAGGTTGATGATTATAACCAATTATATATTGGTGCGGAGTCACCTACACTATATATGAAACTTCCACCCTCTCCATAAAAATATTTTTTCAGCTTTTTTTGAAAAGTTTTTCTGAAATTTAGTTCCACAGATTGTAGGTTAACTGAGTAATTTTTGAATTTACACAAAATAAGGTCTTTTAAATAATTTACCGTAAAACACAGTTTGGCAGCGATAGAGCAGCCTTCAGTTGCTCTTGATTTATTTTTGATTACATTGCATCGCTGTATATAGTGGTGATTTTTGAGATTTATCTAACTTTTTAGTTAGTCATCTAAATCTGGGATGATTAGAACCGGTGAGATTTTAAATCCTGTGTTTAGTCCGACTAAGTCCGGAACTTAGCTAGACAAACTCCTTTCAATATTGACTTCTCAGCTTATATGTCCTTAAAAACATAGAACCTTATGTGTGCTTACTGTATTAGCTATTTAATTTTGTTTAGATGAAAGTGTAAATGCAATCACAGATTACAGCACACCTATGTTAAATGTACCTACTTTTCTTGGAAACGAAGAAAGAGACTTGCATGTACCGGCAAAAAAAACATTGTTACATTCGGTTGTATTGGTGAACTTAAACCTATTTCTTACTTTCCCTCACCAGGGAAGATTTTCCTTGCTTGGCTCAGCATCTCTTGTGAATTCTTCTTTGCAGAGTCTCTGTAGCTTTTTACAAAGACGTCTATGCTGTGTGCTGCATGTGATCTTTCTGCATATAACCCATTTGTAAGCACAACACAAAAGCCTCTCTAGTCTTCAGAATTCAAAGGTTTTTCCAAAAATTACGTAGAGAAACAAGTCTCAGCAAGACACAGCCAAATATCCTCTAAGCTGATCCAGATCTCTGTAGATAGCTAGCATTTTTGTGCAAGAGAGGATAAAGCGCACGTGCTACAGGTTTCTGTTTCATTGACAGCAAAAGCGTGAGCTGCCAGATCCATGATCCAAGTCTAGGGTTGCCATCTGGCAAGCCAATCCAGGGTAAAAATAGAATTGGAATAATTTCTTCCTTATGACATGGAGTCAGGTGCCAATCCTGACAGATTTTACTTTTGTGGGTTGTTTTTTTTTTGTTAAGAGTGTAATTTTCCTGTCAGTTTTGTTACTGCATAGATTTCTACCTCAGTAAGTCGTTTTACTTTCTTCTGATTTTTTTTTTTTTCATTTACTTTTCAGATTACAGATGAAATCTTGAAACTTAATGAAGATCCCCAAGTTCGTGGCATTGCCCTTCATCTTTCATTACCCAGCAGCAAAATTCTGAATGCTGTGATACCTGAAAAGGATGTAGATGGGTAAGAAGAGAGCTTGGAACCATCAAATCAAATAATTCTGTTGAAGGTTAATCTTCTGCATTGCTTACACACAGGTCGATACAGCAAGGCCGCGTTAGAAAGAGTGCGGCAGTGCCGGGCGCACCCTCGTTCCCCGCACGCACAGTCCTGCTCACATACCGCTCGATACTCTATTTAAATTGCTTGCAAATGCAAGCCGCGTCCGCGCAACCCATTTTACTGTATAGGCGCTTAATACAGCGCCTTTACAGTATCCTGGGTGCGCTGGTACCTGTCATTTCATTTGAAATGACAGGTACCAGGAAGTGGATGGTTCCCCCCCCCCCCCTCCCGAAGCAAGGCGCAGGCGAAAATTAAAACAAAAGTATAAAAAACGTTAACTTACTGGTGGGAGCCGGCGGGCGCGCGTTCGAGGCAGGAGCGAGTTCATCGAGGCGGTAGCCGGCGGGCTGTCATCGAGGCGGGAGCCGGCGGGCGGGTGGGCGAGCCTTCATCCAGGCGCGGCGGGAACCGGCGGGCGCGCGTTTATCCAGGCGGCGGCGGTGGGAGCCGGCAGGCGCGCGTTCATCCGACGGGCTGTCATCGAGGTGGGAGCCGGCGGGCGGGCGTGCTGTCATCGAGGCGGGAGCCGGCGGGCGGGTGATTGTCAGCCCTCTCCCCTCCTCCTGAAGCAAAGCGCGAAAGCAGCCTTGCTCCGGGAGGAGGGGAGACAGGACTGGCAGTGTAAAGCGAAAAAAAAAGTAGCAAGAGCGAGGGGAGAGAGGACGGGCAATCCTACGCTCGGGATTGCCAGTCCCCCCTCCCCTCCTCCCGAGGCAGGCGCGAAAAGCAGCCTTGCTCCGGGAGGGGGGGAGGGGGGACTGGCAGTGTAAAG
Organism: Rhinatrema bivittatum; assembly: GCF_901001135.1. Classification (NCBI taxonomy): domain Eukaryota; kingdom Metazoa; phylum Chordata; class Amphibia; order Gymnophiona; family Rhinatrematidae; genus Rhinatrema; species Rhinatrema bivittatum. The sequence goes on from NC_042617.1 coordinate 569,312,675, forward strand.
CGACGAAGCGACTTACTTTTTGCAGCCCCCCCCTCCGGACATCGGCGAGGACGACCGCGGCTCCCCTCTCCTGCCTCCAGCCGCTCGCGAAGATGGACGCCTGCACGGGCAAAAGCGGCCCCTGTTCGTGCAATTGGGCCGCTCAAGGCGTGACGTCACGACGCTTCGTCGCTTTACACTGCCAGTCCCCCCTCCCCTCCTCCCGGAGCAAGGCTGCTTTTCGCGCCCTGCTTCGGGAGGAGGGGAGGGGGGACTGGCAATCCCGAGCGTAGGATTGCCAGTCCTCTCTCCCCTTGCTCTCTTGCTACTTTTTTTTTCGCTTTTTTTTTTTTTTTTTGCTTCGGGAGGAGGGGAGTGGACTGGGGCTGCCCCGGAGACCAGCATCCATGGACGCGGCCAGGGCAGGAGAGCGGGGGCTGGGGGAAAGTTTGCCGCCTACCCTTACCCCTGCCTCTAACGCAGGGGTAAGGGTAGGCGGTAAGTTAGCAGGTTAAACGCGCGGCAAAACGGCAGGGTTAAAATAGCGATAGTCGGGTGGCGCGTTACTGGATGGTAGGGAATAGCTAATTCGATTGTTTACATGCAATATACATGCCGCATGCGGACGGGGTTGCCCGGGGATTTTAGGACGCGGTAGGAGTAGGTTAAAGGGGATAGTGTATCGCAGGAAGGGCTAACGCGGCCGGAAAGTGAGTAGAACGCGAGTTAGGAGCGGGGTAAACGCGGCCGCACTTTACTGGATCGATTGGATTGAGGGCAATTTTCAGAGGCATTTATCCAGGTAACATGGCCTGATTGAAAATTACCCTCAAATGCAGGAAAAAAAAAATATATAGTTTAATACTTGCACAAGATCCTCCCCAAATTTCAATATAAAATCACATGAGGATACATACAACTTCTTTTTATTCTCTTTTTTTATTTCTTCATGCTACTTTACAAACACATGTTTAAAATCACCCCACAACTTGTTCCTGCAAGAACCTTCTAAAAATCAACACACAAGTGTTTAGAAAAATTCACCACTTCAACAAATGCCATTTCTCAAAAAGTTTTCTAGCAGTAAGACTATGCCCATCACACCCCAATAATTTCCCAAATGTCCATGTTTTTCAGCTATATAATAGAATTTCAAAAGATAGTCACTCCCACCCGTTCTCACAAATGTTTGTGCTCAGATCTTCACAAGCTGACAACCACCCCAACATGGAGGGCCTTGATGTTTCACCAGCCAACTGGCTTCATCAGGGGGAGTTTAAACATTTTTGACATCTTGAAAACATAAACATATTATACATCATAAGTTATCTTGTACCTACACCTCATAATCCCCACTTATTATGATCAGAACAATTCAGCCTACTTACATCAAATATCACTTTCTTAAGGGTAGGTGTTACTCACCGTCACAATCTCAAATTTCTGAATTCTCTCCTTTTCATATCCACATTCTAACACGTAGTTCCCTGCCTCAACAAAATTACAAATCATATCAGATCAACTCCTCAAAACATTCTATATCAGTCCATATTCAAAAGAGCTTACCAATTTCCTATTTCTCAAAACCAACACCTTCACACGATCGTGGGTACTCACTCAACGTTGAGTACCCGTATGAGATTAGGTGGGGTTATATTCTACGGCGCAGCCGCGGCATGCCTCCCGCTGAATAATTGAAGCAGCCTGAAATAGCACCACGATCATGTGAAGGCGTTGGTTTTGAGAAATAGGAACTGGTAAGCTCTGTGCGACGGGTTTTTCTTTCTGTTTTGAATTTTTTTGAAAAAATTTTGTAAGAAATTAATTTTGTAATTAAAATTGTAATTGGAGTGTGTAAAAGCTTTCTCTTTGTGTTATGTACAGGCTGTAAGGTAACCACATGTTTAAAGGCACACACACACACAAACAGACTACAGAAACCCATGCACTCAAATTCTTTACTCATCATATAATGTTTCAACAGATTACTTGTGCTGAATGCCATACTACTGCTTTTTTTTTTTTTACTTTCACTTGTCATTTTTCCTTCTCCAGTGGCGTGACTATATCTGTTATTCTCTGTCTGATATACTGTGTGATCAGATATGTATATATTTTATGTTTGAATTCTTACTGCTGAATTGTCCCTCATTACTAAGGCTACTCCTTATTTTAGACTCACATTTTTATCATCCTTATATTTGTTGCTTTCACATATCCTGTTTCCTTAGAAAATTGTAAAATATAAAGTTGAGGCTATAAAATATATACGCTTTCGTAGGTTGAGTATTGATATATATCAGCGTCCTGCATCACAGACCTGATCCTTTTATTAAGGAAGTTACATAATGTTGATGCTGCTTTTCGTTTGAATGGTGTTGACCCAGTCTGTCCATGAAGCCACAAGGTTATCTGTTTTTCAGGATATCCAAAAACTGCAAAATGTCCTTCTTATGATTTCACTTTAAAACATTGCGTGCAAATAACATAAATATTGCTATATGGATGCTCTGGTTTATAGTCTTCAGGTTCTGGGGCTGACACTTGGTTCAAGCAGAGTAATAACATCAATTGAACAGTTCAGGTTTGTGTTGATGTTTTTATGTTATTTTCTCTTCCTTTCAGAGTAACTGATGTAAATTTAGGAAAGTTGGTTCGTGGGGATGCCTGTGAGAGCTTTATTTCGCCTGCTGCCCAGGCTGTGGTTGAACTCCTTGGTAAAATAGGTATGTATGAAAATCTGTATTTTAATTAACATCCTGCTGTCCTGTGAGAACACCTGTTACAGGTAAGCAACTCTGCTTTCTCAATCCTTGATATATTATGATCATCTGTTAAGTGCGGAAGTCCATCTTACTCTGTGGTGAGAGATAAAACTAAGAATGTCATCGAAGAAAAAGGTGGTGGACTTTAGACAGTTTTCCTATACAAAACTTGATGAAAGTGCTGGCAGGGAGCAGAGCAACCGGGAAGCTCCCGAGGCCAAGCTACCGGAAGTAGGCCTTGGTGGCGCAGATGATCACAAAGACCTTGAAATTCCTACCACGGCTGAATTCAGTAGTTGGTTTTGTGATCTTAGAAAAGATATTAAAGAGAATAAAGTGGAGTTGCTGGGCAGGATGTCTGAAATAAGAGATTTGGATGGGCTCAGGCGGCGAGTTGACCTCAATAACAAAGCCGATGCTCACGCGGAGACCATTCAGCAAATAAAGTCGCTGTGTGATGCAATGGTGGTGGAAAATATTGTCATGAAAGAGAAATTGGCTGATATGGAAAATAGAGCAAGGAGAAATAATCTGTGGTTTAAAGCAATTACTGAAGGAGACAACTACAGAGATTGCGAAGTTATAATTCAGCTTTTTTGTAAATTCCTACTGTCTAAGGCTGGGGAAGTGTTGCGTCTGTTGGTGCTAGATGGCTTCGCCCCTTTTGCCTCACCTTGTTCATGGCTCCTCGCGCTTCCCTTGGGAAAATGGCTGCCGCCATGTCTACAAGTCGACCCCTCCGGCGTCCCTGGAACAGCTATGGTGCTGCCTCCCTCTATGCTCCTCTCAAGTGCCTACTAGCATGCACGCGCGCACGCCACCCACGTCTTTATTTCAGCATGGCGCGAACCTCGGGGGCATTCCCCTCTACTGACGTCACGCCATCCGGGTATATAGCATGTACTTTGTTGCTAGCTCGTCGAGTTAGCAAAGGATTGTTTTCGGCCGGTCTAAGCTACTCTGCCGCTTCCGTGCTGCTGCTGGAAGCTCTCTCTCTGCCCTTCGGGGTATTGCAAACCTGGGTACCCGCTCCTCGGGGGCCCTCTGCTTTATTTCAGGTGCCTTACAGGGATCAGGTACTCGCTCCTCGAGGGCCTGCTCTCTCTGCCTCGGTGCCGCTACCAACTTCTTCAACCTAGTGGAATCGCATACCAACAGCAACCATCTACTGAGTAATCTAACTCTGTCTATCTCATCCACAGTACTGCCTTGCTGGGAAATCCACACCGGAATCCCCCTTTACCAACAGGGTGAGAAGGGTCCCCTCTGCCGAGGGTCCTGAGACTGCTACATCCAGACTACCTCACTACTGCCACCTCTGGTGGCACACTATAAGCTGTTTAATAAAAGAACTAAACTCTGTGTTTGTGCGTCTGCGTTTAGCCCAGTACTGCGGCGCCTCACGGGGCTCCTCCCCGTGGGCGTGGTCATCTGCCTCAGTACACAGGAATCCACCCAAACACCGCTTAACCATAACAGGAATACTTGCCTGAGAGTAAAGTGATAAAAATGGACAGAGCTCATCGATCCCTTGACAGAGGAGTGCCTAATAAACTATGGGATATAATTATGTGCTTTCACAATTTTCAAACCAAGTTAAACATTTTTAATGCTGCTCAAATAGACCTGACTTGGGATTGGTGAGGACAGAAAGTGACTGTTTTTTCAGATCTGTCAATGGCAATATTACTGAATAGGCAAGAATTGAGAGGTTGCAGTTTTCCTGAGGAAGAAAAATCATAAATATAGATGGCTGCATCCATTTGGCATGATGTTAACTTTAGAGGGGGATATCAACATGGCATAAATTGCTGGAAGATGCACAGGCGCTGGGAGAAAAGGGCTTTAGAGCCAATCTTAACCTGCAGACGGCAGCTAGAGCCTCTGTGATGAAAGGAGAAGCACCAAGATGGCAAACAGTGGGGACTGGAAGTAGCCAACTTCGAAAGCAACAGAGTGGAACTGTTTCGTCGGGTGAAGCAGCTTGAAGCATGGCTTTTGGCAGATGGTTCGGACATATCGTCTGGAGATCATTTCAGCTTTTATTCTAAAGTCTGTCTTGTAGGTTGCATGCACAAGGCTAACCACCATATTGATGACATTGTTTGAAACTCTGTGTGAATGGTGTCTGAGTCCTAACAATTTTTGATAACCGATGTGCAGAGGGTTAAGTTTTAACCATGATGATATTTTAAGTGGTGGTGTTTGTTGATATGGATTCAGGGAGGGGGAGTTTTCCGAAGACCCGCTGAGGTGGATTCCTCCCGTTGGAGTAGTTGTCTGCCTAAACTGATGGGAAGATTGGTTAAGGGAAGGGAGGGTGGGAGTGGGTGGGTAACAGATTTATGGGAAGAGCTGCAAGTTTGGGTAATTTGAGTGGGTCTGCAGAACCAGAACAGGTACCTAAACTATATTGGTATAGGAAGGAACTGCTGTTGAGAGGTGGGATCTGTCCCAGCCTGAGAGGAGGGGTGACACAGGTTTCGAAGGATATGCTGACTGTTGTCTTATGAATTACTCATCCCTATTTATACATCATGGCTAATGTTCAGATTGTCTCTTTAAATGTAAAAGGGTTGAATTCCTTCCATAAAAGAGAACTTCTGTATAGAGATATGGAAGTGCTCAGGGCTTTCATTGTGTTTATACAGGAAACTCATCTAAAGGCCCATTATTTATTTATTTATTTAACTCTTTTCTATACCGACCTTCATGGTAAAAACCATATCAAATCGGTTTACACAGAACGGGGGGTAAACTTTAACAATAAACAATCATTTAACAAAAGGAGCAAAGTTACAATCAACAAGGTGGATAAACTTGGAAGCTTAAGTAGCCGGAAAATAGGGTCAGAGGAGGCAGTTAACTAAGAATATAATAAGATTAGGAATTAGGAGATTGTACTTATTAAGTACTTAGAAGAGGTTCCTAGTTCCATGGCTTGTGAAGTATGGCTAAGGGCCATTAGAATGTTTCAGAGGCATACGGGAAGGCTTGACGGAAAAGCCAAGTCTTGAGTTTTTTCCTAAATGTTAGATGGCAGGGCTCCAGTCTGAGATCTGTGGGGATGTTGTTCCAGATGGTTGGGCCTGCTGTTGAGAAAGCCCGGTCTTTCATCATAGTAAGACGTGTGGCTTTGGTTGGGGGGCATTGGATATTGGATGATTATGAAAGGTTGATGGGCTCAGTCCAATATACCTATTGTTATTTTGCTGCTGGCTCTAAGGGAAACAAATATACAGGAGTTGGGATTCTTTTGTCAAAATATCTTGTTTTTGAAACTATGCCTAAGAGATCCCTTGGGAAGATATATTCTGCTTCAGATAATGGTAGGAGGAGACATGTATACACTTCTCAATATTTATGCTCCTAAAAAAGATCAGGGGAATTTTTACACTCACCTCCAAGCTATGATGGTGGGAAAGATAGAGGGTCACCTTATCTTTGGTGGGCATTTTAATCTGGTACAGGTACCCGCAATGGATAGCTGTCATTGGGGTATCATGACCTCAGCAGTGCACTGATTTAAAACACTTCATTGAGGCTTGAAATATAATAGATATATGGTGATCCAGATTCCCTAATTTGAGAAACTATACTTTTTATTATTCTTCACATGATTCCTACTCCAGATTTGATAACTACTTAATTGATAAAGAGTTAACTAATAGAGTGACGCAAGCAGAAAAGAGCCAATCACTTGATCCAATCATGAGCCTATTTGGTTAGAGAGAGTTCTTAAGAATTATGACTCGGGACACAGATTCTGGAAATTAATTGACACTTTATTGGATGATAGGCAATTCTGCAACAAATTCTCAGGCATGACACAGGAATATTTGGAAATTTACGATACTGGGGAGTCTTCTGTGAAGGAATGGGACTGTTTGAAAGCGTATTTACGGGATCATATTATTTTGAGAGCTTCATTCCTGAAAAATGAGAGAGAAGGTCAGAATACGGCAATAAGGGAAAACAAGAGATCTTGAAAGACAGCATTAAATTTCAGGGTCAAAGAATATACTACAGAAATTGTTGTTGGCGAGGGAGACATTATAGTCCTTAGAAACGCAAAAAATTGCCTATCACCTGGTGTTGGCTAAACAAACATTTTGAGGGAGGGAATAAAGCAGGGTGCCTTCTTGCTCGCCACTTGAAACAGATGTCTATCCATAACACCATTTAAAAAATTAAAACTATGTCTGGAGATATTCTAACTTCTAACAAAGACATTAAGGAGTATTTCCTGCACTTTTACTAAGAATTATATGGACCCAAACGTTCAATGTCTCATGAAGCAATTGGGAAATATTTGAACGATGTAGCGCTGCCACATTTGTCAGAAAAAGATAGAATTCTGGAGGTTATTGAGGTCATTAAGGAACCTAAGAATAGTAAATCCCCCAGATTGGATGGATTTACAGCCAGATTTTATAGATAATTTGTGGCAAATGTGGCAAGTCCCTTGACTAAAATGTATAACTTTTTTTTGAGGGGGGGATAGCTTACTTGTGAATCTAATATAGTAGGAATCGCTATCTTGGCCAAACCAGGGAAAGATCCCACAAACTGAATCTTATTGCCGGATTTCTCTAATAAATATAGACTTATTTTAGCTAAGGCTCTGGCAATCACCTAAATAAACTCGTGGTGGTGGTAATGGGGGGGAGTTGATACATTAGAATCAAGTGGGGTTTATTCCTGGCAGATAGACAGCAGACAGTGTTCGGGAAATAGTGGATATCCTGTAGTGGGCACAACAAGAAAAAATATCCTTGCTGCTCTTAACTATCGATGCGGAGAAGACTTTCGATATGGTGCAGTAGCCCTTCCTGTTTAATACAATGTAAAAGATGGGTTTTGGAGAACATTTTTTGAATTGGATTGTAAGACAGTTTAAGAGCTCAGCGACCTGTCTGCTACAGGACACTTTCAGTTGCCCTCCCACCTTACTTCACGATTGCAAGCTCAGGAAAAAGATTTAGCATTTAGAAGATAACAATAATACATTTTTCTAATATCCTGGCTTCTAAGCACCAGTTTACCCTAAAGAAAGTTCTGTACCTTGGGTGAGTTCACACATGCCATAAACCTTAGTCTGCTTAATATATTAATACTTATGGCTAACTTACTTACCCCTGGTCCTAACTTCAGGCGATTTTCCCTGTTTACCTCTGAAGCAGGCTCCGACTGGAGAATGTGGGCAGGTGAGGAGACGACTCTGGGATGGGTTCTGGCCGAGCCACTGGCTGTCTTGGGGCTTGCTTCTGGGTCCCTTCCCGTACTGGCAGAATTGTCAGGTTGCTCTTGGCTCCCCGTCGCCTCAGACTGCTCACCACCATGTCTCGTCAGATTGTCTCCTCTCTCCAGACTCCTGGCCACACCTAGTCTTCTCCCTCCTTGATAGCAGGTAGTGCTGGTCTGCTTCGGACTCCCCTTTTCCTCTTCCTTTCCGGGTCACTCTTCTGGTTTCGCCTTCAGGATTGCTCTCAGGGTTCACTCCTTCAGGGTCTCACTCCCCTTTCAGGGGCTCACTGTGAGGTCCTTCTTCCTCCTTATTTGCCCCCCTGTCTTATACTTTCCAGCTGATAAATGTGCATAAAATCTTGCATAATCACATGGTAGGTGGAGAGTCTTTGCCGCATTGCAGGTCTTTTTCCCCCTCCCTATTTCTTTGGGGGAGGTCCTGCCATGTTACAGGTCCTTTTTCCCCCTCCCCATTTCTTTCGGGAGAGAACTGTCATGTCTGTATGCCAAACTGTTATGCCAGAGTGTTTTTCTCTATCTCAGACTGCCCCCCTCTCTTCCAAGGGTGGGGGTCTTTCTGACCTCTGGACTTGGTTGCCCGGTCCCTGACTCTGGCTTATGAGCTTAAGTTGTTGCTTTGTCTCTCTTTTTTTTTTTTTGTTTAAACAGGCATTTACAAACAGACAGATCTAGTTAATGTAACATTCAGTATAAAGTTCTCATCAGGGCAAGGTTTCTTCTTTTTCTACTGAGATAGTGCTTTTGGGGCCTGTCAGTATTTGACTGCATATTTCTTGGTTATTATATTTCATATTTGCTGCTTTCAGTGGTAAAACATGGGATATCTCCTACAGGATTAAATTATATATGACTTCCTCTGCATGTATTAAGGTTAATGGTGGCTATACTAATAGATTCTCCATTTGGCGGGGAACTAGATAGTGCTGTCCACTTTCTCCCCTTTTATTTGCATTATTCTTGGAACCGTTTGCCTCTAAAATAAGAATAACATTCAGGGTTTTAAGATAGGAAAAGGTGAATATAAGTTATCACTTTTCACTGATGATATCCTCTTCAAATCACCAATTTTGTGGGCACTATGGAATTGGTAGTGCATGAGATATGAGAGCTTAGTAGTGTTTCTGGATTCAAAATTAATTGGGACAAGTCTGAAATATTTAATATTTCCGCACTGCAAGCTAAAGAGGATCTGCTGAAATCCAGATATTTGTTTACGTGGGCTCCTCAGAAGATTAAATATTTAGGGATATATCTGGGGAAACAATTGAAAGATCTTTATTCTTTTAACTATCCACCATTGATGAGGAAAATAATGTAAGATTTAGCAAAATTTCTCATTTTCCTGGTTGGGCTGGATTGCGATCATTAAAGTGAATATACTACCAAGAATGGGTTACTTGTTTCAAACGTTACCGATTGGGGTGCCAGATCATATGCTTAAGATATGGCGGAAGAGAATTTTTGACTACATTTGGAGGGAGAGACCTCCAAGAGTGTGGCGTAGTACTATGTATTCTATCAAATTGAAAGGGGGTCTTAGTGTTCTCAATCTTGCTTGGTATTTTGTGGTATCCCAATTTAAAGCTATTGTTGATTGGCATAAGATGCAGGATGAGAAGCAGTGGACATTAATGGAGTAGCACTGTGTGGGGGAAATGCCCTTAGGAACTAGGGTCTGGCAATGAGACATAGTTGGCGGGAGTTTGGATTAATGGCACCTAGTACTTTTAACACCCTGGAGGTTTGGAAGAGATGGCAGAACAAGTTTTCTGGGAAGAGAGAGAGAGTATATTTTCTCCACAGATCTGTTTCGCAATAAAACCTTCTCTCTGTAACTCCCTTTGGGGTCTTTTAAGGCCTGCAAGGCTTGTGGAATTACACAACTGGAAAAGGTATGGCATTTGGGGGCATAAGCTTCTGTGTAAGGAATATTTATCCTATCTACAGCTTAGCCATTTTTTTGAGATCCATTAAAGCCAACTCTGATTTAGGTGTGGGGAAATCTTTTATAGAGTATCTTTGTCAGAATGCATTGAGAGTTAAAGGGGTTATCTCCAAACTATATGGGGTTTTAAATTAGCATACGAGTAAGCCTATGCAGGAGGTGGCATGGGAAATGGACCTGACTGGGGAGCTGTATATTTACATGCAAGTAAGGCTTCTGTTTCTGTGATACTAATGGAAAAGAGCTATAAAGTTATATTCCATTGGTACCTCACCCTGGTGAAACTTCATAAGTGTTATCCTGAAGTTAAGGATGAATGTTGGTGGGGGTATATGCAGAAGGGGACATTTTATCATATTTGGTGGTCATGTGTCAAATTAACTGAATATTGGAAAGAAACTGCTGTATTATGTACAAATATAGTATTAGTGAGCCCTAAAATGTTTTTATTGTGTTTCCCTGATGATCGTTAACGATAATTATACCCAACGTTTACTGAATCAAATATTTCTAGCAGCAAGGTTTGCACTGACTCATTGCTGGCAGCAGCTAAATGTCCCTGCCATTTCTACTGTAGTGCAAAGGTTAAACCATGTTTATCTGATGAATGAATTGATCGCAATTAAAAGTCAAAAGTGTAGTAAATTTGAACAGATCTGGGGAAGGTTTGAAGTATGGAGAAATAAACTTGAGGAAGGCATACAATGGCAATAAGACCTTAGAAGAGTGCTAGTCGTGTGTACCACTTTCTGGTTCCATATTTCCTTTGAGCTATTATTAGTCCTTGATCCTATGTCTGGTAATGGTACTCTCTCTTGAGTACTGAAAATGGTTTGTGAATTTATTATGCTTGCATTTATCCCAAGTGTACAATTCATGAAAATTAGGCTACACAGGGTGGAAGGGGAGAGGAAAGGGAAAAAAGGTAAAGAAAATGGGGATATCTGTTTGTTATCTTGTATATTAGTAATCATTAATATAATACACAAGGGTTGGATTTAATCTGTGTTATATATGTTAAAGTTATTCGGATGTGACTTCAAGTTGTAATGCTTATGGTTGTTTGATACAATAAAAATTGTTAAATATAGAAAAAACAAATGGCCAATGGAATCTATCGAAGGCTTTCTCGGTGTCCACCATTAATAGCACAGCCAGAATATTCCTCTGTTGCGCTTTCCAAATTAACTCCAGTACCTTCCTGATATTGTCAGAAGCCAATCTCCCTAGAACAAATCCCAATTGGTCAAATAAGCTAAGGAGCCACTGCACCTAGTCTTAACACTAATACCTTAGCTAAGATTTTTAGATCTATATTAATCAATGAGTTAAGTCTATAGGACCCACAAAGTGTGGGATCTCTATCCCACTTTGCCAAAATAGTTATTCTTGTCAAATTTGCACTAGAAGAAATGATACCCCCACTTCGCAGAGAATTAAACATTTTAACCAGTGGCTGTGTGAGAACGTGTTGAAAAGTTTTGTAGAACTTAGTGGTAAAGCCATCCAGTCCCAGCGATTTACCCACTTTTAAATCTTTAATTATCTGGGTCACTTCAAATTCCGACATTTCTTTATTGAGTCTCTCTCTCTAAGTTCCTCAGATAAGATCAGGAGATTAATATCCTCTAGATACTTTTCAATATCTTGCTTACCTATAGATATGTCAGAATCATAGAGCTCTTAATAGAACTGTATAAATCTTTTACTAATATCCCCTGTATTAGACAGAAATTTACCTGTACCATCATGGTTTTGAGTGGCCCTCTCTTTGTCTCTTTGCCAACACTCACCCTGCCTTATTGCTAAACTCAAAGTCCTTCTGCTTAATTAAATCCAATTGAAAAGCTATCTTAGCTCTAACTCGCATAACTCCTTTTGTGCTTCCTTTAGGGTCCACAGCCTATGGGTCTCTGGGGACCGCTTATGACTCAGTTCTAGTTCAGCAATCTTTTGCATAAGTAGTAATCTTTTCCTCTGCCTTTCCTTTTTGAGAAATGTGACACGTGAGATTAGTTTCCCCCTAATAACCGCTTTCAGACACTCCCAAACTGTCCCAAATGAAACCTCTTCCGTACTATTGAGATACAAGTAATTGTATATGTCTTCTATAAAAGATTCATTGAATATCTTGTCATCTAGAAGCCTATTGTTTAAGCATCAATACCTTTTACCCCATCCCTGCATTTTGTTTTCAAAGATACCCACCCTGGGGTATGATCTGACCAGTTGATACTACTCAGATCAGCTTCTCCTACAAGGACCACCAAAGCTTTATCTTTTAAAAAATAATCTAATCGTGAGTACGACTTGTGGGTCTGAGAATAAAATGTAAAGTTCCGAGCTGTCTACCAATCCACAGTCCGTGATCATGGTTCTGGCGTTTTGAGAGTGGGTTTGGCGGTGTCCCGCCTAATTGAGTGGTAGCTTTGGTACGTCCCATGAGTCTGGGCTGGTTTGGCTGGATGAAGAAGAAGGTGAAACTTAATCTTACCTGATAATTTCCTTTCCTTTATGTCCAGCCAGACCAGGACCCTCCCTATTTGCCAGAGTGTTTCTCCTCTATCTTTTTGAGCATTCTTAGTTTAGGATCCTTAATGGAAGAGTTGGCCTCAGTTACACTATAGTTGTAATCAGGTAAGGATAATTAACTCCGTTTCCTTGTTTGTTTAGAGTGTTTTGTTCTTATATGCTTGTTCCCTGGAAGTCCAATGGTTTTAGGGCAGTGGAGTTTTGTTTTGCCCCTCATTTAACGTCTTACAAAGAATATTGGCAGTCTGAGTAGAGAAGGGACTTTATAAGAGGTGATGTCAGTGAGCCTTTTGTTCTTTATCCATCTACTGGCTGGGGGTATAACCCATGCATTTCAACTGTTTTGACTGGTTTCAAGGAAAGGAAATTACCAGGTAAGATTAGATTTTACCATGTTTAGAAAATATGCTTGAAATGACAGGGTTGACTTTATAGTTAGGGTATTATTGCACAAAGAACTATAATGCTGTATTTATTTATTATTTTGTAAAATCTTACTCGTCCTGTGCTTTTGCTGTTGGCAGAGACAACACTGGATGGAAAGAAAGTTTTAATTGTTGGTGCTTCTGGGATGCTGGAAGCGGCTTTGCAGTGCCTGTTGCAGAGGAATGGTGCCTTGGCAGTGAGCTGCCAGTGGGAAACACAGAATCTTCAGGACAAGGTATACATTTTTATAAGCGCTTAGTATAATAATTAATTTATATTCCATTCTTTGTGACTGGCCGACCACTTCAATGCAGATTACATTCAGGTAGAGTAGGTATTTCCCTGTCTCCAGGGGGGCTTACAAAACAGGTCCTCATTTATTAAGACTTTTCTCCCATTCTTTGTCTGTGGGGAATAAAGCTTAGTAAATCAGGCCCTGAGTTTGTACCTGAGGCAATGGCGGATGAAGTGACTTACCCAAGGTCATGAGGAGCGGCACCTTGCTTCCCTGGTTCTGAGCCCATTGCTCTAACCACTAGGCTACTCCTCTGCTCAAGTAGTTTCTGTATGATTTTGGAGTTGTTTTAACATTTTATCCAACAGGATAGGCGTTCGCATAGATTTTAAGCACTTCCAGATTTCTTCATGCACATTTCTGATTTGTCCTGAGAAGAAACTGCACACAATGAGAAACACGGAGGTACCATTTTTGGATTTTCGTTTTGAATTCTTCATATTCTATTTATTTATTTATTTATTTATAGATTCTTATATACCGTGGTACATATAGTTATACATCACCTTGGTTTACAGTGAAACAATAAATTAGCAACAGGCTTTACATATAACAGGTTAAACAGAAGAACATTTAACAGCTACAGGCTTTACAAAAATAACGGGTTTCAAGGGTAATATGCTAACTTCATTAACTATGATAACCAAAATATATTAATTTTCAAATGTTACGCAGGAGTAATTGACTGTCAAAGCTATATAAGCTATATAGCTATCATAAGCTATATACGCTTATTTTTCCCCCTTCCTCCCAGTAAACTTTGAAAAAAAAATGACAGAGAAGGGGATATTATAGAGGTTTATAAAAATATGAGTTGGGTGGAACAAATAGGTAGGGGAGCGTCCTACCCTTTCAAATAATTCTAAAACACGGGAGAGTCCATGAAATTAACAACCAGCAAATTTAAAACAAATCATAGAAAGTATTTTTTGCTCAGCGCAGAATCAAGCTGTGGAATCTGTTGCTAGAGAATGCGGTCAAGACAACTAAAAAGAGATTTGGACAAGTTCCTAGAGGTAAAGTCAATAAACAGTTATCAGCCATCACTTATCCCTAAGGATGATCAATAAGAAATAATCTATTTTTCGGCATCTACTGGATACTTTTGACTCAAACTGGCCAGTGTCAAAGACAGGGTTCCAGGATCAATGAGCTTTGATATGACCCAGCATGGCTCTTTTGTCCTTAAAAGGCTGTTTTATATCTGGTTAATGAGATACACATTCATTTCACCGTTCCTGTTTAGAACGAGAGAGTCCTCTCTTGGAAGGTGTCAGATGGGAGGGCCAGATTATGTGACAGGCTGCCTCTGGTTATATGTACTCTTAGGGCCGGATTTTAAAACACCAACGTGCGCCAGGACACGAGAAAGGGGGAGGGGCTAGAGGCCCCCAGCACAGCGGCCATTTGCCGCTGTGTTGAAGGATCACGTGCCGGCGTGCGCAACCTACGCCTGCCCCGAGGCAGGCGCAAAAGGTAGGACAAACATTTTGGGGGTGTTAGGATAGGGCTAGGGGGCGGGAAGGTTAGGGGAGGGGTAGGAAGGTTAGATTAGGGGTTTGGAAGGTCCCCTTCCAGTCCGAAGGTCCCCTTCCAGTCCGAAATTGGAGCGGACTGGGAGGGAACTGGTCAAGGCAGCGGGACGTCGGCCCGCGCAGGATGCACAAACGTGCACGCCGACCCCTGATTTTATAACATGTGCAAGCCTGCGCGCACATGTTATAAAATCGGGCAGCCATGTGTGCGCGAGGGGTAGCGCGTGCACGTCTTAAAATCTACCCTATAGTGTTTCAGTTGTTGTAAATCCTTGGACAAAAAGAAATATCATATATCATACCTGACAAGGTCAGACATGGGTTTTTTCTCCCTACCAGTAGATGGAGTCAAAGAGCAACTAGATTGCTGACATCACCCCTTATAGGGTCTTGCGCAGCCTGCAGCTCTATAGAATTTCTCTGTCTTCAGTAGATTGTAGCTGTGTAAGCCCATGCAGCTGTGGAAAGAGAGAAATTGCTCCTTTGGAGACAGGTTGCATTCTCTCCCCCCCAGTTTTGAGCGGGTCCGAGCAGGGGGTTGTCAGCCCCTTTTAGGCATCGATTCTGTTCGCTGTGCAAAAAAGCTTGCTCAAAGGAAAAAGAGGTTCAGGTAGCAGCGATTTCCTGCTACAGAGGGTTGGTTAAAATCCTTTAAAATCTCAGCTGAATATTTTGTGTTTTTTTTTTTTTTACTTTGGGCCTGTGTGGCTCCGTTTGAACCTGTGAGGGGAACTTTGATCGAGGATCTCATGCTCAAAACTGCCTTTCTTAGGTGTGAGTTGTTCAGCAAGGTGCGTATATGAATTGTAGGCTGTGTCGTGAGGAGAACCATTCTGACCTTTTCAAACACAGGAGTGTTGATTTCTGCAGTGCCACTCTTTTTGTCCAAGGTGGTGTCGTCATTTCATGTGGGTCCGGTAATTTCTCTGCTGACTTTCAAGAAGTCAGGCACTGTGGAGGATGGTAAGGAACATCACCTCCTAGATGTATGCAGAATTCTATTGCGATATCTAAAGGTCTTGAACAATTTCAGAAGATCAGATCATTTGTTCATTCTTCTCAGTGGCCAGAAAAGAGGCGAAGCTGTGTCAAAGTGGATTAAATGCTGCAGTAGGATTGGCCTGTATCTCTAGGGAACTTGTGTATCCTAAGGAGCTCAGATTTAACCAGGGCATAAGTGACTTCTTGCGTGGAATATCATGATTCTGCCAGAGGAAATATGCAGAGCAGTGACTGGGTCCCTCCTTTGTTTTGTTAAGTATTTTACTGCTTGGACATTCAGGCCAGAGACTGATGATTTTGTTGTGAGGTCCTTGAGAGCAGGTATAGCAGGATCCCATCAAGTGCGAGAGTTGCAATGGTACATCCCAAGTGTCTAGACTGGTCTGGTTGGACAAAAAGGAAGGAAAAATTTGATCTTGACTGCTGATTTTCTTTCTTTGAGCACAGACAAAGAACCCTTCCAATTTATCTTTCTGCCTGCTCATCTGAGAGAAACTTTCAAAACAAAATGGTTGTACATTTAGGGGTGAATTTTCAAACTCGCATGTGGACGTACATGTGCGCGCGCTACCCGGCATGCACACATGTACGCCCAATTTTATAACACGCACGCGCATGTTATAAAATCGGGGGTCGGCGCACGCAAGGGGGTGCACACTAGTGCACCTTGTGCGCGCCGACGCCTGCAGGCTTCCCCGTTCCCTCCCCTCTAACCTAACCTACCCACCCCGTCCCCTAACTTTTCCCCCCTAGCCCTACTCTAACCCCCCCCCCCCAAAATCTTTTAATACCTTTTGCGCCTGCCTGGAGGCAGGTGCAGGTTGCGTGCACAGGCACGCAACCTGCACCTGCCTCCAGGCAGGCATGCGACCTGCCTCCAGGGCCGGCATGCGACCCTCTGACACAGCGGCAAATGGCCGCTGTGCCAGAGGCCTCTGGCCCTGCCCCCACCCCTTTAGTAAATCTCGGGGGCTTTACACGTGTCGTCGGGCCTTTATAAAATAGGCCTGGCGCACGTAAGCCACTCTATGCGCGTAAATCCACTGATATACATGCGTAGAGCTTTTAAAATCCGACCCTTAGTGTTTTCCTGTTTGGGGGTTGATTTTATTTTTATTCCTTCAGTGACAGCCAGTGCCCATTAACTACCTCCTTGCTTGTTTGGGAGAGAGAAAATGTTTATTTGCTTTGATATAGAAATACTGAAGAACTAGAGGCTGCATGAGACCCTATAAGGGGTGATGTCAACATTCTAGTTGTTCTGTCTATCTGCTGGTAGGGAGGCAAAACTGTGTGTCTCTGCTGGTCTGGTAAGACTAGAGAAGAAAATTAGCAGGTAAAACCACATTTTCCCTTTTCTGTTTAAATTCCCCATTGTGGGTAAAAAGAGACTTTTTGTTCATCACCTTACCTATATCATTTTGATTTTATATAGTAACATTAAAAATTACTGCAGAAAAAAATTCAAGTGGCCCGTCCAATCTTCCCAGTACATTGCCTAAGGTAGTAACTGCCGCTCAATGCACATTACCCCATGCCTTCTATTAAGAATAGTAAATGCTGCACCAGGCAAGTTACTCCAGTTAACATAGGTTACCTCTTTTCTTCATTTCCATCCTTTATCCACTAGGGATCCTCTGTGTTTCTCCCACGCCCGTTTGAATTCCATTACCATTTTTGTCTTAAATAGCTCTTCTGGGAGGGCATTGTATGCATTCACAACCTTTTCCGTGAAGAAATATTTCCTGACCTTCCTGAGTCTGCCCTCTTGGGGCTTCATGTTATGTTCGCTAGTTGTACAGCTTTCTTTCCATTGGAAAAGCTTTGATTCTTGTGCATCCTCTGACCCCCCCACTTTCCTCCATGGTTATTATATTTAGGTCCTTCACTCTCATCTCATAAGTCTCCCAGTGCAGACCCCATACCATTTTGGTTGCCTTTCTCTGGCCCGCTTCCATCTTGTCTTTATCCTTTTTGAGTTACTGTCTCCAGAACTGAACACAGTACTCCAGGTAAATTAATTATTCCTATTTTATCATACTCAAGAATAGTCATGTTTAAATAGATTACATGGCACATCTGATGTTGTAGAAATGTCTCTCACTTTGGGAAGGTTAAGTTTTACATGCTGCAATCATTACAAGTGATACAGGATTGTTACGTAATACAATGATATTTTGCTTCTGCTTCAATTGCATTTATGTCCTCTACATTAATTGGCAGGATTTTGAAGAGACAAGTGAATCGTTAATAATTTGGGTATGATTATTATAACTTATGAGGCTTCCATAGATGATGATATGAAAACAGAGAAGGCAGCAGGCTTTCATGACTAGTACCAGTGAATGCTTTTTTAGGTTTGGTCTTCCTTCAGGGTCCATTTGGTTTAGCTTCCTTCACCATCCCCTTTGGCAGTTCCATACTTGTTATCCAGTCAAAAATAGCAGAAACCTAATTGTTACCACACACATTTTTGTTTCACTATAAAAAATTTTATGTTTGCTCTGTAGGTCAACACTTAAAATCTAAGCACACCAAAATAGGCTGGATCTTGATGTGTTCAAGGAGTTACCTACTATAGCATACACGTGTGGATGAAACATACATGATTGAGTGGTGAACTCTTTTTTGCCTCCCGTTTTACCCTAAGTACTTACTCCGACTCCCAGACAGGATGTTTGGTGTTCTCACTTTATTTTTCGATGCTGAAAGTCTCATGAGGATCTGGCCTAGATAAGTTTTGAGACCTTATTGGGTTGATTATAATATTTTAATTGCATATAAGAAAAAATTATAAAAAGAAGAGATGCATTTTTTAGATGTTTTGAGACAATATGACCTATGATATATATAAGGCTGAAAAGTTATCTGTCTAAATGGTTAACTGATGATATTAAATACCATATGCAGCTAGAATTTAGCTGCATAAGCCGAGGGTGTTCCATGGGCGGTTGGGAGGCATTTTGGGTAGTAGTTGAGTTACTTATGCAGCTAACTCTGGTCGTGCTGTAGGGCTGTCCTAAAGTTAGCTGGATATGCTTATTTGGACTTAGCTCAATAGCTATATCTGGCTAACTTAACTAGCCGCTCTGCGGCTGAATATCGGCCCCAATATCCCTATTATGACATTATTATATAATGTTCTGCTGCAGGAGTATCCCAAAATTGATTTGATTATGGAAGGGAGAGAACCCTACATTGATTTAAATTTGAGGATTGGCAGTCAGTTTGGGAAAAATGCACTCCAAATTCCATATGTTCTTATCTGGCTATGGTAATCTCTTATACTGCTAAAATTATATATGTGATGAATAAAGCAAAAAACAAAGCCTTAAAACTTACTTCGTAAAACTAACTTCTGTAGTGCACTTCATAAATACCCAGTTGTGATCAGGAAGTGTTATCTGTCTCCCAGAGAGGAGAAGGAAGTAGGAGGAGACTGATAGTCCAGTGGCCATAATATTCTCATGTCCCTGTTAAATGTCCCTGAAAATGCTATAACATAAGAATTGCCATACTGGGTCAGACCAAGGGTCCATCAAGCCCAGTATCCTGTTTCCAATCCAAGCCACAAGTACCCAAACATTAAATGCATCTTAAGCTACTATTGCTTATTTCTTAATAGCAGTTTATGGATTTTTCCTCTAGGAAATTATCCAACCTTTTTTTAAACCCAGCTACACTAATTGCTGTAACCACATCCTCTGGCAATGAATTCCAGAGCTTAACTATGCGCTGAGTGAAAAAGATTTTTCTTCGATTCATTTTAAATGAGCTACTTGCTAGCTTCATGGCGTGCCCCCTAGTCCTTCTATTATCTGAGAGAGTAAATAACCAATTTACATTAACTTTTTCAAGTCCTTTCATGATTTTGAAGACCTCTATCATATCCCCCCCTAAGTCGTCTCTTCTCCAAACTGAACAGCCCTAAATTCCTTAGCCTTACCTGAGGGCAGCCATTCCATGCCACTTATCATTTTGGTCGTCCTTCTTTGCTCTTTCTCCAGTGTAACTACCGTATTTTTCGCTCCATGACGCACTTTCTTCCCCCCAAAAGTGGGGGGAAAATGTCTGTGCATCTTATAGAGCGAATATAAAAAAAAACCTAAAAAAGTAACTACAACCCCCCACCATCCTGACCCCCCCCCCCCCAAGACCTGCCAAACGTCCCTGGTAGTCCAGCGGGGGTCCGGGAGCGATCTCCTGCTCTTGGGCCGTCGGCTGCCAGTAATCAAAATGGTGCCGACGGCCCTTTGCCCTTACTATGTCACAGGGGCAGTCGACGTCCCAATTGCAGGAGATCGCTCCTGGACCTCCGCTGAACCACCAGGGACTTTTGGCAGGTCTTGGTGGGGGGGGGGTCAGGAGGGGGGGGGGTTGTAGTTAATTAAATTTAAAGGGTTGGGATGGTTTTGTTTTTTTTGGGACAAAAACATTTTTATGCACTCCCCTAATTTGCTCCATAAGACGCACAGATGCCTGGGAACAGAGCTGGTTTAGCACACTTTTTTTTTTTTTTTATTTTCCCCCTCTGAATCCTAGGTGCGTCTTATGGAGCGAAAAATACGGTATATCTTTTTTGAGATGTGATGACTATAATGGCACACAGATTTCAAGATGTGGTCTCACCATGGAGCGATACAGAGGCATTATGACATCCATCGTTTTATTTGGCATTCTCTTGTTAATAATTCCTAACATTCTGTTTGCTTTTTTGATTGCCACAGCAAACTGAGACGACTATTTCATTGTGTTATCCACTATGACGCCTACATCTATTTCCTGGGTTATAACTCCTAAGATAGAACCTAAGATTGTGTAACTATAGCAAGGGTTATTTTTCCCTATATGCATCACTTTGCACTTATTTATTTATTTATTTAACAGTTTTATATACCGAAATTCTTGTAAGAGGTTACAAATCAATTTGGATGTAACTTGTCCACGTTAAACTTCATCTGCCATTTGGAAGCCCAGTCTTACAGTCTCGCAAGGTCCTCCTGCAATTTATCACAATCCACTTGAGATTTAACTACTGTGCATAATTTTGTGTCATCCGCAAATTTGATCACCTCACTCATCATAATCCTTTCCAGATCATTTATAAATATATTAAAAAGCACTGGTTTAAGTACGGATCCCTGAGGCACTCCACTGTTTGCCTTTTTCCACTGTGGAAACAGACCACTTAATCCTAATCTCTGTTTCCTGACTTTTAACCAGTATGCAGTCCACAAAAGGACATCGTCTCCTATCCTGTGACTTTTAGTTTTCTTAGAAGCCTCTCATGCGGGACTTTGTTGAACGCCTTTTGAAAATCCAAATACACGACATCTATCGGTTCACGTTTGTCCATACGTTTATTCACGCCTTCAAAAATATATAGGAGATTTGTGAGGCAAGACTTCCTTGGGTAAATCCATGCTGGCTGTGTCACATTAAACCATGTCTATCTAAATGTTTTGTGATTCTATTCTTTATAACACGAATTTTCCCGGCACTGAAGTCAGGCTCACCGGTCTATAGTTTCCTGGATCACACCTGGACCCTTTTTTAAATATTGGGGGTTATATTGGCCATCTTCCAATCTTCAGGTACAACAGATGATTTTATTGATAGGTTACAAATTAATTGAAATAGGTCTAAAATTTCATTTTTTAGTTCTTTCAGAGCCCTGGGGCGAATGCCATCTGATTCATTTGATTTACTACTCATTTCATTCTGATCTACCACATCTTCCAGGTTCAATGTGATTTGGTCCAGTTCATCTGAATCATCACCCTTGAAATCCATTTCCAGAATGGGTATCTTCCCAACATTCTTTTCAGTAAACACTGAAGCAAAGAAATTGTTTAATCTTTCCGCAAGCCCTCAATCATCTAATGGTCCAACCAACACCCTCGTAGGCTTTCTGCTTCGGATATATTTAAAAAAGCTTTTATTGTGAGTTTTTGCCTGTACGGCCAATTTCTTTTCAAATTCTCTCTTAGCCTGTCTTATCAGTGTCTTACATTTAACTTGCCAATGTTTATGCTTAATCCTATTTTCTTCTGATGGCTCCTTCTTCCAATTTTTTGATGAAGATCTTTTGGCTAAAATAGCCTTTTTCACTTCACTTTATAGCTATGCTGGCAATCATTTGACCTGCCTGCCACCTTTCTTAATGTGAGAAATACATTATGGTCTTTGCTTCTAGGATGGTATTTTTTTTAACAATGTCCACGCCTGTTGCACATTTTGTACCTTTGTAGTTGCTCCTTTCAAATCTTTTTTTGTTTTAACTATTTTTCATATTTTATCAAAGTTTCCCTTTTAAAAGTTTAGTGCTACAGCTGTGGATTTGCTTACTTAACCTTAATTAACCTTCTGTATATAATTAACCTTCTCTATCTCTCTCTATTTCTTACAATCTCAGTTCATTAGCCCTTGTTAATTGTAACTGCCTCTCTTCATCACGTTATTTTTGTTTTTGGTTGTATTATTCGCACCCCTGTTTTCTGTAAACCGACATGATGTGAACGAGTTCATGAATGCCGGTATAAAAAAAACCTTAAATAAATAAATAAATACTGTCCCCCTTCCAATCATTAATTCAAATTTGATCATATTATGATCACTATTGCCAAGCAGCCCCACCACCATTAACTCTCTCACCAAATCCTTTGCTCCACTGAGAATTAGATCTAAAATTGCTCCCTCTCTCATCTGTTCCTGAACCAATTGCTCCATAAAAATGTCATTTATTCCATCCAGGAACTTTATCTCTCTAGCATGTCCTGATGTTGCATTTACCCAGTCAATATTGTGGTAATTGAAATCTCCCATTATTACCGCACTACCAGTTTGGTTAGCTTCCCTAATCTTCTCTTAGAATTTAACTGACCATCTGGCCATCTTCCCCGACACACAAGGGATTTCTACCCATAAAGATTCAATTGTGCATTTAGTCTCATGCAGGATCTTTATCCTGTTGGACTCTATGCCATCCCGGACATAAAGCGCCACACTGCCTCCCGGGTGCTCCTCACTGTCATTGCGATATAATTTGTACCCCGGTATAGCACTGTCCCATTGGTTGTCCTCCTTCCACCATGTCTCTGAGATGCCAATTAAGTCTATGTCATCATTCACCGCTATACATTCTAATTCTCCCACCTTACTTGTTAGATTTCTAGCATTAGCACAGAATCATTTCACAGTGTGTTTTTTGTTTGTATTAACATTCCACTTTTCAGTTGACAGGGATAAATTGGAATATTTTAGCTCAGGTGAGTTTTTAATTACAGGCACTTGGACTACTTTTCTTATTATTGGAACCTCTCTGTTGGGATGCTTTAATTTTAAAGCTTCAAGGACACCGTTGTTTTTATTACAATGGCAAATCATCCAATTACTTTTTTTTAAAAGCCAAAAAAGGTATCTGTGAAAGATAAAGGTAGTCTGCTGGCTGTTTATTCCTTTATTGCATAATGATTTTTTTTTTTTAATGTTTAAAAAAGAATTTGTGTTCAAGAACTTGGCTTTCTCATAGATCACCATAAGGTGGCAGCAAATTCTTAACATTAACATTGGCTGATGTTTTGTATTTTTAAGCATCTTTATGTTTTGGGTTTAATATCTGCTTAGGCAGGACGCAGCGAGGCTGTACGCTCAGGTTCAGGAATGGCAGTGTTTTGAAAGAATACCTCTGTTGGGCCCATTGGCAATCTAATGTTTTTGCAGCTGCTGCTGTTATTGTTAGCTCTAGCCCCGGGAAATAATAGTAATCTTTCCTTCGTTTGTGTATATAAGCGGCAGGCCATAGTGTTCAAAGCACAAATAGATCCTTAAACTATGAAAACATGAAGTGCAGCTTTAATTTCAAATTGACCCCGTTATGAATTTGCAGTTGGAAATAAAATGTCCCCAACTATAGGAGCTCCTCTATTGTCTTTCTCTGACTAGGCTTCAGCACTGAATGATGAGTTTATAATTTTCCTGTAAATTTCTTTTTAAATGTGCTTACCTTTTGGTTGGTTGTGATGTCACCTAGTGACCCCTTAGTAAAGGGTTAAAAAAAAAATATATATATATATATATCAAAAAAATTCCCAAAAGGAAAAAAAATATTAATGATGAATGTTTACATTAAAATAATGCTTTATTCTTGAATTATAAATATTAAAATAAATGAGCAGTACCTAATATAATCATGTTTAATATGTTTGTATAGGTACATGTTGCTCAGTATTTTTTTTTCCTTTTGGGAATTTTTTAATATTATTTCATTGAGCACTTGATATCTTATAAACGTTGCCCAATTTCTAGATTTTTCTAATATAATATATTTTTTTAACTTTCCTGTTTCTGTTCATACGCTATCCTGTGAAGGATTTCAAAGGGGCGTGGGATAAATACTGTGGATCCATAAAGTCTAGAGGATGTGAATGAAGAGAAGAGGCATGGGGGTGGCTTGAGGGAATGATGGCTACTACCTGGAGATGAATATCCTTATTCAATAATGCGACTCCAACATTGCTCTATGCTTCAACGGCAAGAGGAAATGTGGGAAAAAAGGATTTGCAACCACATAAAAGCAGGGGAGTAGCTTGCTTGTTACGGCAGTTACTACCCCAAACCAAAAATACCGGATACTTCACTTTCAATGCAAATCCAGCATAGCTCTCTGCTTCAACGGCAGGGGAGGAAGTTTGACACTTCACACAACTTCAGGAATGAGAGCCCTCTCAGCGTCTGGTCCAAAACACTGGAATTCTCTCCCTCCAGACCTACGGCTAGAACACTGCCCGGTTACTTTTAAGAAAAGACTCAAAACCTGGTTGTTCAATCAGGCCTTTTCCCATTCAGATAATCCTCTGAATTAAATTCCTCCCCGTTCCTCAGCAGTATTTACACTTTTCCTATTCATTCATATCTCCTTAGTCAAAAATTTCATGTTCAGATTTGCTCCTCTACTTAGCTCCTGTTGCCTTCACTACGGTTCACATACCTAATCCTCACTCCACTAGCCGTTTATTATATTTGTACAGTGACACCCTTATGCCCCTCTGTTCCAAGATTTCAGTTTGGTGCTATACCTTAGCGTCAACCCCTAGTTTTCTGTTGCTTAGTCCAAGACCTAAGCCTCTGCGATCACATATGTATTATATTTACGCTCTTTGAGACATTGTTTTCTGTACAAATGTTAAATGTTATTCTGCTTGTTTTTGGTTAATAAGATATTTTATTTTAGTTCTTTGTAATTGTTTCACATTTGAAGCTCTGTCAATGTTCAATGTAATTGCTTTCATTTACTGAAGCACTGTTTCTGTTCAATGTAAACCGAACTGATTTGTAAACCCTTACAAGAATTTCGGTATATAAAACTGTTAAATAAATAAATATCCAGCATAGCTCTCTGCTTCAACGGCAGGGGAGGAAATTTTGACAATTTACGCATATCCAGCATAGCCCTCTGCTTCAATGGCAGGGGAAGAAATTTTGACAATTCACGCATATCCAGCATAGCCCTCTGCTTCAACGGCAGGGGAGGAAATTTTGACAATTTACGCATATCCAGCATAGCCCTCTGCTTCAATGGCAGGGGAAGAAATTTTGACAATTCACGCATATCCAGCATAGCCCTCTGCTTCAACGGCAGGGGAGGAAATTTTGACAATTCACGCATATCCAGCATAGCTCTCTGCTTCAACGGCAGGGGAGGAAGTTTGACACTTCACGCATATCCAGCATGGCCCTCTGCTTCAACGGCGGGGGAACAGGACTGATACTTCACTTTCAATGCATAGCCAGCATGGCTCTCTACTTCAACGGCAGGGGGAATGAAGCAAGGTGGATCTATATTCAGGCAACAATCAACAAGGACTGAATTACACAGTCTGAATAAACAGATAAGCATGGGTGCAGCTTGCTTATTGCGGTGGTTAATACCCCTAACTAAATTAAGCTATTTCACTTAGATGCAGTTCCAACACTGCTCTCTACATTAATGGCGGGAGTGGAAGGGAAATAGAATAAAAAAAGGTTACTAAGAGCCAACAGAAACAGATAAGTATGTGAGAGAAAAAAAAGTGCGAAAGCTTGCTGGGCAGACTGGATGGGCCGTTTGGTCTTCTTTTGCCGTCATTTCTATGTTTCTATGTAACTACATAATGGAATTGGTTTCTATGTAACTACATAATGGAATTGGTAGTCAACCTTCTGAAAGCACGGGAGAAATGTGAAAGGGGACAGATTTCACTCACCTTTCCCAAGGATGCAAAAGATCTTTGCTCAAGTTCTGCTCCCTCTTGGAAACAGGATGCTAGAGACACTTGATCTTCTTAAGTCCTGATCTGAGAAGAACTAGTCAGATGTTCAAAATCTGTGTTACTAAGCATGTTATCAGGATGAGATCAGTGCTTTCAAGATGATCAAATGATTGATAGATACCAAGAAGAGGTAAAGAAAGCAGAGAGGAAAGTCCATTCAGTGTGCGATTGTGTGTCTGTCTCACAAAGATCTCTCAGCATGCACTGATGGAACAAGTAAAGCTGGCATTGATAAACTCCCGGGAACAGGATGGGATGGCATTTCCATTTGTGCATATGTATGCGTCTATAGTTCAAACCCTTTGGTTTCACTTTTATAGTGCACGGTGGTCCTTTTCAGTAGAGTATTAAGGATGGAGGGAATGTCTGGCAGTCAAATTTATAAATGTTGGGGTCAGAAAGATAGGATAAGTAGAATTAGGTCCCTTTCCCTCTCTGTGCCCTCCCCTACTCCTTTCTAGGTCTCTCTGTCCCTTCATTTGTTTCTTTTCCTTTTCCGAAGTCGTCATCCAATTGCTATGTTTTAGGTTTTCCCAAAAAGAAAAATAAACAAAATAGGACCCCCCCCTCCCCCGCCAAATCCAAAACCCCAGTCTTTCACTGCAGTGGCAGCACCATAGTAATGCATACAGCTTCATTCTCTGTATGACATAAAATAGAAGACAGCGGCTGAAATACAGTATTCCTTCGTAAAGGTGAATTTTAAAAGCCTGATGCACGCCAAAACTGGGAGATATGCGAATATATCGGGCTGATATGCACTGAGTGGATTTTTAAAAACCGCCCGAGTATGCACAAATCTCCCGCTGTGTGCTCAAATGAAAAGTTCCAAAAATGGGGTGGATCGTGGGCGTTCTTGAATTTGAACTTCAAATTAGCATGTAAATACTGACACGCACAAGCGCGCACCGGGTTCCCTTGCCGCGTGACTTTACTTCTTCTATGGAGGATGTGTAAGTAATAAAATAAAGATAAATAGATCGAAGAAGTTTTAAGGGTCGGGGCTAACAGGGGAGAAGGGAGGCTTTGGAAGTCCTTTCCCTTACGTGGGTGAACTGGGAACAAACTGGTGAAATGGGTAGACGCAGCATTTGTACGCATAGGTGTGCCTCCACTTAAAATTGTATGCACATAGGCGCACGTTCAGGCTGTGTTATAACATGCGCGTATGTTATAAAATGTCCGTGTCCTTGGGCGCGAGTCGACGAATGCGCGCACATGTGTGCCTGCGTGCCTGTTTAAACGTTACCGTCATAGTTTCTCCCCTGCCATAGGAAAGATCATTTTCACTTTTTATAACCCCGCCCCGCCTTTATGTGTTTAAATACTACTGTCAGCTCATCCCTTTCGTCTCCTCTTAATTTTATTTGAGTTATATTTCGCCTTTCAGCCATTTCATAGTGGGTTACATTCAGGTACTGTAGGCATTTCCCTGTCCCCAGGGGGGCTCACAGTCTAAGTTGTACCTGAGGCAATGGAGGGTGATGTGGCTTGTCCAAGGTCACAAGGAGCGGCAGTGGGATTTGTAAGCTGGCTTCCCAGATTCGTAGCCTGCCGCTCTAACCACTAGACTACTCCATCACTTCTATGCTAATTAAATGCATCTTCTTCAACCTTTCCTCGTAGATAGGGTCCTTCATTTTCAGGTCAAATTGATTTTCACGGATAAATTCCCAGGTTTTTGTTAAGGTGGGCATAGTTTAAACTTATTTTCACCCTGCCTTAATAAACAGATGCAGGTCTGCGATGGCTTTCTAGCACCTTTTCTCCCAGAAGACTTACAAAGGGGCATGAACAGGAACTGGGCCCAGATTGTACGTGCAGCAAAAAAAAAGCGTCGGGGTAGCATGCGCGTGCCCACACTGCAAGAGGAAGGAGGTTTCCAGCGGAGGGGAGACCGGAGATGCACTGGAGGGAGACCAGTGCTGCCGCTGCCACTGGGAAGAGAAGCCAGAGTTAACCGCTGGCTGCAGCAGAGGGAATCCCAGAGATGTCAATGGGGAAGGACGTTAAAGCTGTTGCTGCTGAGCAGGGAGGCACAAGGAAAACGTGCTCTTCTGGGAGGAAGGGAGAAGGGGGCACCAGGAGGGTTGATGAAAAAAGGGAAGATGGGAGGAGAAATGCTGGGGAGGAGGGGAAAGAAGAAAGGAGATGCTAGAAGAGGGGAATCTTTAAGAGGAGATGTTAGGAGAGAGAGCGGAAGAGAAAAGATGCTGAAGGAAGGAGGAAAGGAAGAGGGAGATGCTGGGAGAAGAGGTGATTAAAATTTTCATCCAGCTCTGCCAATGATTTTGAAGGTTATGTGGACCTCTTCACAAAAAAAAAAATTGGGAAACCCTGCTCTAGGATCCTAGTCAGCATTATATAATTTATTTTATTTTATTTTTTTTTGCTATCCTGGACTGTCCACAAAATTATACTCAGATAATTACCTGGAAAAATGACAAGTCAAGTTTTTGCAGTGTTCTTCTGTTTTTGTTATTGTAGTAAGCACTGATAACATTCCCTGAAACAAAATAAAATAAAAACTGAAAATAAAGGTCCCTACTCACAGATCATATTGTTTTGGTCTCCTCTGCAGTTTTCTGCTGATCATCACGTTTTTCTTAGTGTGGGGCCTACATGTGAACACCAGAGACCTTTACCATTTTAGAGTAGGGTTGAAGAAATACTTACCTTGCACGTGACAATCTTACCAATACATCCCAATATGCTATTAGCCTTTGGTATATCAGTACCATATTTTTCAGTTTTATTCAGTTTGTGGTCTGTTATAGCCGCATTATTTTCTGCAATACTCCTGCTGCTTCAGCCGGACGTTCCCCATTTTGCATTTATGCGTTTGACGTTTACCCCGGGGGGGCGTTTGTCTCTGTTGAATTTTGACATATTTATTAATGATCATTTTTGAATTCTATTTATTTTTATTTATTTAAAACCTTTTTATACCGACATTCATATGCATATCACATCAGTTTACAGGCAAACAAGGGGAGTAAAACCTTAAAATGAGAAAGGGAAAATTAAAGTTACATGTAACAGGGATGTCCAAGGAACAAGAAGGGGAATAGCGAGAGAATAAAAGGGTCAGGGTGTGACCTAGGACAGGCGTTAAGGAGAGAATGAACAATAACTACATTACAAAAACTTATAGGTTTGGGGGAAGGGGGGAGCTATGAACTCAGGGGAGGAACAGAGGGTTTATGTATAGGCCTGTTTGAACAGCCAGGTTTTTAGTTTTTTTGAAAGTCGTTGCGGAATTCTAATTCCGCCTTGCAAGGTTCTTATGGCTCCTCCCGAGTTATTAATTAAAACAGTGATCAGTTTTGGTCCCAGGAGTGATGCGACCTGCACTTTATAAGCCATGTAGAGAGAGTGGCCGAAGGAGCTAAGTATAGACTCTCTAGAACAGTGGTCCCCAACCCTGTCCTGGGGGCCCACCAGCCAGTTGGGTTTTCAGGATACCCACAATGAATATGCATGAGAGAAAATTTGCATGTTATGGAGGCAGTGCATGCAAATTTTCTCTCATGCATATTCATTGTGGATAGCCTGAAAACCCGACTGGCTGGTGGGCCCCCAGGACAGGGTTGGGGACCACTGCTCCAGAAGGAAAAAGAGGAGAGGTAGGATGCAAACATTCAGATAACCAGCAGGCTTCCATAAAGTGCCAAAAAGTAGTATTTCCATAGAATGGGAAGTTCATGGACAAGGGATCATCGTAAGACGCTGAAGCTCAGAAGGAATGTGAGAAAATATCTGTATATTGAGAAGGGTGGTTGACGGCTAGAACAGACTTCCAGCAAGAGCGCTAAGAGTCAGACTAGTGACACAATAATCCAGGCATGGCTCGTGACAGACACAAAGGGGTCTTAGTGGCAGGGGAAGGGAAGCCCACGGTAAAATTTGTAATGGGTACAGTTGGCAGGCAGAAATGGGCAGGTTGGGCGGATTGAGTGGTTCTTACCTGCCAACATCCGTGGGGGGGGGGGTTTGTTTTGTTATTGTTTCTGTACCTGTGAGAAAGCATTATAGATTTATTGAAATTGAGGCACGTCATCTCTGCCGGTGTCCCCCAAAATACATTGGGTTAAATAAATATTTTTAGTTTTTACAGAATATTTTCATATGACGGGGCGGGGGAGTGGTTAGAAGGAGGAATCGTACGGTGTTTCAAACTATTTCATCAAGCAGGGATATGAGCTTCAAACCAGGATTCTATCGTGGAGAAAGCAGGGTAACGTTTGGTTTTTTTCCTTCTTTTCATTTTAAAGCAATGGGAGCAAATATGGACTGGTAGTTAAAGCGTATCGTATGTACTTTTATCATATTTACTAGTGATGATGTTGGCTTTTTCTGTGACTTGCCATGGGTTATTGCGCTTTCTCATGCTTTTTTTTTTCCAGGACTATATAAAATGTATGTTGCCTGTATGGAAAGGGATATAAGGTGGGGCAGTTGCAGGAAGGGTCTGGTGGTAGAGAAATAGAGGAGTTGGTGGGATGTGTGGAGACTAATTGAATAAGTGTAACTGCAAGCGTGATGTGGAGCTGAGAGATCTTGAAGGTGGAATCGGCACTGTTTGGTATATAAAGGAGTTTTAAGGTCTTTAGGCTTTTGCAAATGACTTTGTGTTGGAATTTTGGTTACACTCAGAAACTGATCAATGAATTAAAGGAAAGATTTTGAATGAAAAGAAATAAATAGATAAAAATGACAAGATAGTAAAGGTAATGCCTCCCTGATTTAAAGCAACAACTTGCAAATCCTTCAGAACGGAAGAGGTTGGTGTGCTTCAGTGCAGCTCGGGGTGATCAGTAAGCATTGTCTGTTCAGTGCGATTCAGAGAGACATTGTACTAGCAAATTCAAAAAGTTCAAATAAATTTTAAGATTTAAAGAAGGATTTGTGGTGCATTAAATTACCTTGGATTTCCATATAAGATGCTTTGATACCGGAATTAAATGGAATTTATGGTTAAATTTTGGTAAGCACTATGCTAATTTGGACCTATAACGGCATGTGAAAGTCCCAATGCCATGTTGGCCATGCTCATGAACCTATGCTTTTAAACATATTTACGTTGGGCACTTTGCAAGGGACTCCATTTTGCATGTGGGCACAATGAGGGTAATTTTCAAAAGCCATTACCTGGGTAGATAGCCTATTTATCCGGATAAATAGGCTATGTGAAAATATGTATGTGGATTAGAGAATGCACAAGAATCAACAACGTTATCTACTTTTACCTATGGGAAGCATGGTTGAACACAGATTCAGAGACGGGATTAGGTTGGGGGAAGCTAACAGCATGCATAGTTTTGTATTTTCAAGCTGTGAGTGTTTTGCAGGGGAAAAAGTATAAGGCGTAAATCTCTGCAGGCATTTTTTTTTTCCTAGGCAGTTTTTAAAGGAAAAGTAGGCGTGTGCTGTTACTTTGAGAGCTGGTGCAAAGTCTGCAAGTGAAAAGTATCCCTGGCTTTTTCAACTATCCCTATAGGTTTGAAAAATGATCATCAGTGCCACTGTTGGGGGGGCTAAAAATGTTCTGTGTTGTATGTTTACAGTGCTGCGCGTATCAAGTAGTGCAGTAGAACCGATAACTAATAGTAGTAACATTCAGAAATCGCATCTCTCAGTCAAATGTAAAGACGGTGACTTTTAAACAGGTGTGAGGGCGCAAATATGCGCGGGCGTTTGCTGGCTCGTGGCCAGGGACTCGACCGTTTTATAACATACCCGCGCATGGTATAAAATAGGCTGACCGTGCGCAATTTTAAGTGGGCGTACGCCAATGAGGCCGATTTTTAAGACCAGCGCGTCCGCATCCATGTGCATGCAGTTCCCGGTGCGCGCACATGGCCGGCTGATTTTATAACATCACGCATGTTACAAAATATGATATCCATACGCGCCTGATTTTATAATCGGCGTGCCCATGTGTGGGCGGGTGTCG
The DNA here is from genome assembly GCF_901001135.1 of Rhinatrema bivittatum. Lineage (NCBI taxonomy): Eukaryota > Metazoa > Chordata > Amphibia > Gymnophiona > Rhinatrematidae > Rhinatrema > Rhinatrema bivittatum. The sequence continues at coordinate 569,344,688 of NC_042617.1, forward strand.
TCTAATGCGCGCAAGGGGGGGGGGGGGGTCGGGATTAAAAAAAAAAAAAATACGTGCTGTGACGCAGGTAGGCCTTTACCATTTCCCTACCCCTCTACCTAACCTTCCTACCTTTTCCCCTGGCCATCCCGACCCCTAACCCCTATTTAGCTACTCTCTGGTTTTTTTTGTTTTTTAACTTACCTGCTTCTTCAGAGCAGAAGTACATTACGTGCGTCAGCCGGTTGCCGGCGAGCACTTCCCCAGGAATATCTTCCATTTTCCCCTTGTTAACCCCGACCCTTAAAACCCCGCTGACATGTCTAGATTTTATTACTTACACGCCATCCGTAGCGGAAGTAAATTTACACAGCGGGGAGACCCTGGCACCTGCTTGTGCACGTAACTACTTATACGCTGGTTTCATTGTGAAATGGAGGAATGCCCGTGCCCTCCCAGACCATGCCCCCGTACCCTGACCCCCTTTTTTCGAACTTTTTATTTGTGCACCTAAGTGGGAGATAACGTTCCTGCTCGGGCGGCTTTTAAAATCCGCTCGGTGTGCGCAGGCCCGACATATTCGCATATCTCCCAGTTTTGGCAGCCGGGCTTCTAAAATTCACCTGAAAATGTCTTGCTGCTGAAACCAATACTGTTCTTATAAACAACGATACTTTCTCACTGCGAATGTTAAAACTATTTCAAACATTTTCCCCGAGTAGCACTTAAAAGACATTTTGAAGTATAAGATGCACATTAGGATAACTTCATTCTCCCCCTTAGATAGAACATTCTTTATTATCACTGGGGTAAAATGTATGCAGTAAAGTATTACTGCTATGCACATTGTTTACATTTGGCCTTCTGGAGACCTAATTTACGATACAGTTTTAAATAGTGCTTTCTTTGAGTTATGATGTTCTTTTCAAGCCAGTATTCAGTTCCAGTCAGCCACAAGTGACTGAAAGGGAAGAAGAACTGACATAGGTTTCTGAAATAAACTGCTTTTAAATCATTAAAGCTGATATGGTACGACTGGAAAAATTCCTTCACAGGGAAAACAGAGCATATATTTGCAGAAACCCGTGTCACATTCAGATAATCTTCAAGCAGCAGTCCTAGCAAAAATGCGTTGTACATATTTCAGCTGGCAGTTGAGCAGAATAAGGAGGTGCATTGTGTTCTCTGTCATTCCTGAAGCTATTATTGTGCTTAACGTTTTTGAAAGCACCTCCTGCTTATTATAAAATTCATTTAGGTTGGGGGCATTGCTGTTCTCGGGCCAGATTTAAGAAATTTTTTGGGTTCAATGCAACACTAGATTTGGAAGCCCTCTACCATACACATGTTTTGTGGCAAAAAAAATGTATAATTATATATAGCCCACACCTGGCTGCAAAAAATGCTGCATATTCTTTGTTCTGAAAAAGTAACAGTAAAAGTCAAGTTGTAGGTGATACCCTTTTTATTGGACTAGTGTTAAATATTTGTGACTGGCTCCTGATAGCTTTGCTGCCTCCATCAAGTCATTGCAAAATGAGCTAAACATGAAGTTGTCTGACTGCATAAGGATGAATCTTAAAAGCCATCTTACACTCATAATTTAGGGGATGTGCGCATAAGTCAGGCTTGTGCGCGTGCCAAGCAGATTTTTAAAAGCCGGCGAGATATGTGGGTATCTCCTGCAGCGCACCCATCTGGAAAGTTTTCAAAAAGGGGTAGGGCATGGTCCGGGACGGGGCATGAATCTGAGAGGCGTGCGCAAAATATTTACGCAGTCAGGCGAGTGCCGAGGCCCCCACGCTACGTAACTTTACTTCTGCTAAGGATGACGTGCAAGTTAAAAAAAAAAAAGAAAGATAAATAGGTAGATCTGCAGGGTTACAAGTTCAGGGCTAACTGAGGAGAGTCCAGGCTTGAAGGCTATTAGTGTGAAGGTTTAGAGGACCTATCGGTTAACTGGGTGAACTGGAGAAGAACTAATAAAACTGGAAACGTGGTTGGCACATGTCCTTTTTTAAAATCCCTCGATTTGCACAGTAGAAGCAGCATTTGCACACACTTGAGCACGCCCATGTGCGCACAGCCAGGCTATTTTATTCTCTGGAAGATCAATTCAGACCTGGAAATGTTGGTCTGATAGGGTGGGTTTGATTAATTTGTTCTGCTAGGTGATAAGCATGCCATTTTCAGTTTTGTGGTTATCAGAATGTCAGACCCGGATCTCAAACTGGAGTTGGAATATTGCTGCAGTAATAATATTAATCTCGCTATAAATAGAAAGAGTTTGGTTGTTGGGCCAAACAATTTTAATGTTGAAGTTTGATAAATGATTGCCCTAGGTTTTAAAAGTTCCAATAGCAAGTTAAATATTTCTGAGAGATTTTTTTTCCCTCAGGCAGATTTTTTTATATATGGCCGTATTGGGCTATATCTTTTTCACATTTGTTTTAAAAAAAATACTTTTAATATATGTTTGTGATTGTAACATAGTAACAGTGAATGATGGGCAGAAAAAGACCAAAGTGTCCCATCCAGTCTGCCCAGCAGTGACCCATTCATTCTGGGTGGATGTGCATGCAAATTTCCACATGGAATCCAACATCCACTCCCCTTTCCCTCATGTCCCTCACCCAGCATCTCAAGTTGTACCACTGCCTTTTTTTGGTTTGTGATTTCTGCTCAATGCAGGTTATCCTTGTGTCTTCTTGGAAACAATGCAGCGCTTTTTTCTACTGTTTTGGGCTGACTGCTGCCTTGTTCAGTTTACTCTAGTGCTTCATTAATATTCTTTTGTAAGTAAGGATCCTCTGTTTGTCCCATTCTTTTTTTAAATTCCATTACCTTTTTTTTTTTTTTTTTTCCTCTGCTGCCTCCTCTGGGAAGGGTATGCCAGGCATCCACTCCCATCTCTGTATAAAAATAATTCCTTCTGCCTTCTCTGCACTGTACTGTGACCTTATGGTATAACTGGAGGGGAGAGGATAACCTGGAAAAAAGGATGTTTCTACCCGGTACAGTTTCGCTTTTGGAAGGAGTTCCCAGCGGGATGTGCCTCCCGGACTTTCCAGGACTGGGCAGGGAAAGGTTTATGCAGGGTTTTTTCATGTGTGGGTGGCGGGTTCCATGAAAACATTCCCAACACTACAAAGGGAATTTGGTCTGCCACAGGCAGACTTCTTGGCATACGTCCAACTGAGTCATTTCTTACATAGCTCTGATGTTGTGAGGGATATCGGGCGGGGTGCATCTCTAATGGAAGGTTTTTTGTGTTATGTCTAAGAAACCGCCCAAATTAATGTCTAAAATTTATAAATTACTGGAGGATGATGGGGATTATAATGCTGCTCATTTTCGAGCCTGGGCGAGGGACATTGGGGGAGAATTGGGAACCTGATGGGTGGGATACCTGTTTTATGGGGTTGGGGAGGCATTCGATGTCAGCTGCAATGATTAAAAATGAATATAAAATGCTGTTCAGGTGGTACCTTTGTCCCCTGACCTTGGCAAAATGGTAACACCCGGCTTTCGAACATTTGTTGATGTGGTGCAGCTGAAGGTTCGTTTTTTCACATTTATTTATTTATTTATTTAGAGTTTTTCTATACCGCCATTCGTGATTAAGAATCACATCATGCCGGTTTACATATAACAAGGGGGTGTGAACACAGAAACGGAACATTAACAAGTGCAAAGAGTTCATAAAGTTACATTACAACAAGGTTAATTTAACTGGGGAGAGAATTAGAGTAAGATAACCGAGCAGTTAGGATTAACTATTTACATTATATTGTGAAGTCTCTTATAAGATGTTGCTGTCATTCAATTAGGATCTGGGAAGGCTTGCTTTGTCTTCTCTCACATTTGGTGGACCTGCCCGGCTATACAGGCTTTCTGGCTTCATATTCAGGGGATGGCCAAGGAAATATTAGGGGAGGAACCCCCTCTACGCCCTGAACTCTGGCTTTTAGGTTTGTGGAAAGAAGAAGAGGGATTATGTAATGGGCAGCTACTTCGTTATCTAGCTATTGCTGCTAGGTTGGGAGTGGCACAATGGTGGAAAAGAAAGGACCTGCCCCCGGTATCTTTGGTGGTTACAAAACTCCTGGGTATTAGGACCATGGAGAAAATAACTGCTTATCGAAGGGACACATTAGCAAAGTATGGGAAAATATGGGAACCTTTTGACATATGGTATCAGGCACCTGGGAGACGGAAGGATCCTGGTGATGGGAGAGGCTTAGTGGGGTAAATAATCAATCCAACACGTGAGGCTTAATAATGGTTTTATTTATTTCAACTCGTTTATTCCTCAGCTGTTTTGTGTCTAAGCGATTTATTGCTGTATTACTATGTTGTTTTTACTGAGTTATACCAACTGTTGTATTGAATGTTTTGGTAGCAGGAATGGGGGGGGGATGGGGTATGAAAAATTTGGATAAAGGGAATGTCTCAGTTGAGACGGAGCTGTCAGAGATCATTGTTGGCATGTTTGTTTTATTATGTCCAAATAAAAATTAAATTACAAAAAAAAAATAATTCCTGATGTTCCTGAGCCTGCCTCTTGGAGATTCATATCATGACCAGTAGATTTACATGCTTTTTCCTTTTGCAAAAGATTTGCTTGTGTTGTATTTTTTAATATCTTTAAGGTATTTAAATATATCATATCCCCCTATCTCTCCTTTCCTCTAATTTATACACATTTAGGCCCTTTGTCTTCTCTCACATGGCATTTGATGCACACACTGAACCATTTTGGATGTTTTGGGGTTTTTTTGTGGAGCGCTTGTAGCCTCTCTCTCTCTCCTTTCTGAAGCCTTGAGACATGAACATAGTACTCTAAAGGCCGAATTTTAAAAGACTCGTGCATGAAAAACCAGGGTTTACACGCGCATTTTAAAACAGGCCTGGCCATGCGTGTAAACTCCGGTATTTGCACAAGTCCCGGGCCTCTCCAGAGGAGCAATAAGTAATAAAACAGAAAAAAAAAAAATTAGTAGATAGGAGGAGTTTAGGGGGTTGGGGAGGAGAGGGGAAGAGGGAGGAAGTTTAGGGGGGGGGAAGGGTAGGTAAGTTCCCTCCCAGTCTGCTCCTTAATTGGAGCAGACTGGGAGGGAACTGGGGGAGCCCCGGTTGCGTCTCTGCGCGTATTAATGGAAAATCACGCACAGATTTTAAAATCCAATGCGCATGTGCAAGCAGGCCATCAGATTTTATAACATGCGCACGCATGTCATAAAATCAGCGCGACCATGTGCGCGCACCAGGAACCATGCGCACATGGACAGCCACGCACTCCTTTTAAAATCCACCCCTAAGTGAGGACTCACCAATGACTTGTGCAGAAGGATTCACTTTCTTTTTCTTCTGATTATGCATCATCCTATGCACCTCATTATCTGCCAGGTTCTGGCCAGTGCCTTATTACACTTTTGCTTTATTGAGATCATCGGACACTATCACCGTAAGGTCCTTCTCCTGGTCAGTGCCCATTAGTGTTTCACTCATCATTGTATACATTGTTTTCCATTGTCATCTGTTGTCTATCACTTAAACAGTTCGTAATTCAGTGTACCACCTTTGGAGCCCACCCCAAGCTGTTCAGTTTAACAACGAGCCTCCTATGCATGACAACATGGAAAGCTTTGGTGAAATCCACATCCAGCTCACAACCTTGATCTAATTTTCTAGCCACCCAATTGAAAAAAATCCATCAGATTCCAGTTGACTTGATCTGCATTTGGTAAAACCATGTGGCCTCATATCCTGCAACCTACTGGATAGTTGACTATCCTTCAGTAAAGCCTCCATTAATTTACCCATCACTGAAGTAAGGCTAACTGGCTTTTCATTTTCTTTTTTTTTTTTTTTTGCAATTGGAAATTTTTATTGGATGTTCATAAAGAAACAGTACAATAAAAGGTCAAGCAAATGATCACCATAGTTTTCATAAACCCCACCAATACCACTCACTTACCAGAACAGCATGTACTTAGAAGTATCATAAATCCCACTGCATGTAACAGCGAAGTATAAGAAATTGTAACCCAGAACAACATTCTGAAGAGGCACCTAGAGTGCATGCAGTGATGATTATAAACCAAAAAGAGAAAAAATGTCATAATATTTAGAAAGCAAAAATGTCATAACATTTAGAAAGCAAAAATATAACATTTAGAAAGCAACACTCAAGTAAATGAACATTAAGTGGCACACGCACCTTGAGATCTACGCCAGTTATCCAAAGGGGTCCAAATTTTCCTGAAAAATGTTAGGTGTTTATGGCGCAAGGCAGTAAGATACTCCAATCTATGATGCTTGTATAAACAAGTAATTGCATTTTGAAAAGAGGGGTATCAGAATGTTTCCAAAGTAAAGCCACCTTGCACCTGGCAGCAACGAAGATCTGTTGACACAAGGCCTTCAACCTGTTTCCCAAGAAGAATAAAACAAGCATCGTATACATTCCCCACCCGTAAGATAGATGAAATCCAGAAGGGGACAATAACTCTACAGTGCTACCAGATATGTATGTAAGGGCCCACTTCCCCACATTGTCGCTAACACAATTCAGTCATTGAGTGATATATATGACGGAGTTTAGCTGGAGTTAGGTGCCAGCGAAACAACAGCTTGTAACAATTTTCTTGAAAACAAGCCGAGATGGAGAAAATAGAATCCCAGTCTGCCTCATTCAAGGAGACTCCCAAATCGGCTTCCCAAGCCCTCATATAGTAAAATTTATTAGGGACGGACCCATTGAGCAAACAATACACTTTAGAAACTAAGCCCTTCAGGGTATCAACCTGGCTACAATAGTTTTCAAATAATGACTTTCCCTGATGTAGAGCATTCTTATTCTGCAGCAGCAAGAAAAAATGCCGTAATTGAGCATATTCTAAATAGTCATCCTCCCCTTGTTATTCTTGCTAGATATATCATTGGGAGATAAAAAGGTGCCACTGCAGAAAAGGTGCTCTATACGCAATATGCCAACCGATTTCCATGTTTCAAAGGCTTTAGCATGCAAACCAGTTTGGAAGGACGTGTTATGAAAAAAAGATGAGACATTAAAAATAGAAGCTGTTACCGATGTGAAACGAGGTTGCCATGGGAGAGCAGATACAGATATCATACCAATCAAACAGGCCGAAACAGTACAGTGCACTCCGGAGCGCACTGTTAACATGCCCTTGGACGCGCGTTTTCCCTTACCCCTTATTCAGTAAGGGTCGGAAAACGCGCATCCAACCCGCGGCACCTAATAGCGCCCTCAACATGCAAATGCATGTTGAGGGCCCTATTAGGTATGCCCGCGCGATACAGAAAGTAAAATGTGCAGCCAAGCCGCACATTTTACTTTAAGAAATTAGCGCCTACCCAAAGGTAGGCGCTAGTTTCTACTGGCACCGGGAAAGTGCACAGAAAAGCAGTAAAAACTGCTTTTCTGTGCACCCTCCGACTTAATATCATGGCGATATTAAGTCGGAGGTCCCGAAGGGTAAAAAAAGTAAAAGAAAAAAAAAATTTAAATGGGCCGGCGGCTGTCGGGCCGAAAACCGGATGTTCAATTTTGACGGCGTCCGGTTTCCGAGCCCGTGGCTGTCAGCAGGCTCGAGAACCGACGCCTGCAAAATTGAGCGTCGGCTGTCAAACCCGCTGACAGCCGCCGCCTCCTTTTGCCCATTTCTACCGCACCACCTAATTTAAATACAGAATCGCGCGCACAGGCGAGTGGCCTGTGCGTGCGCCGAGAGAGCAGGCGTTCGTCCGCTCTCCCGCGGACTTTACTGAATCGGCCCGTATGTTTGCTCAAGTAAAATCCACTGCTTTAAAACCTTAGATCTGTGGAAATCAAGAAGGGCATGAAGTTGAGAGGCAGCAAAGTACCATGTTAAATTAGGCAGCCCCAAGACTCTTTGCTTTTTAGGCTGGGGGGATGCTTTTTCCAAACAAAATAAAAAAATCATTTTCTGCCAAGATCGCAGAATCACAGCAGAAAGATATATGGGTAGAGTTAAAAACAAATAAAGAAATCTTGGGCGAATGTTCATTTTAATTATAGCTATGTGACCCAGCCAAGAAAAATGTACTCTTTCCCAGTTGCTTCAGTCCTTATCTATAGTCTTCACTATCCCCAGTATAAACCCCCAAATATTTTAAAGAACTCTTAGCCCATCCGAAAGGGAAAGCTTGACTAATTGCATTGATAGTGGACTTACCAAACTGGTGTTTAAGATTTCAGATTTTTCAAGTTAACTTTAAAGCTCGAAACTGCACTAAAGCAGGTAAGTTCAGCTGAGACCACTTTCAATGATAAATAGGAGTCAGTCAGAGTGAAAAGGATGTCATCAGCAAATAGGGATAATTTAAATCGCAATTCACCCACGTCAACTTCCCTAATATCAGTGGAAAGGCGAATCCTGGTAGTGAATGGTTCCAAAAAATGTGTGAACAGCAAGGGAGAGAGAGAGCAACCCTGTCTTGTCCCACGACCAATGGGAAAACTATCCCCATAACCCTGGCAGATGGTGAATCATTAAGAGTCTTAAGCCACCGGAGAAAGAAAGGTCCAAACCGCATCTTCTCCAACATCTTAAACAAAAAGGACCAGTGCAACATGTCGAAGGCCTTCTCCATGTCTACAGATAGTAAAATAATAGGAATGCTTTCTTTTCGTATCCACCATAACAGATCTACAATTTTACGAACATTATCAGCAGCAGACCGATTAGGAATAAATCCTACCTGATCATGGTGCACTAGATTAGGTAGAATCCGGTTTAAGTGTTCGGTCTATACTCTAGCCAGAATTTTTTGATCTAAATTAATAAGTGCAATCGGTCGATAGCATCCGCAAAGAACAGGGTCTCAACCAGGTTTTGCTGTGACCGAAATCCCAGCTACATTAGAATGGGCTGCCATGGAACCCCCAGTCCTAAAGAAATTAAACTTGTCAGTTAAAGGAGCAACTAAAATATGAGAAAGGAGTTTATAATAACCACTAGAAAGTCTATCAAGCCCGGGGATTTGCCTCCCTTCAAAGATTTAATAACTAGCAATACCTCCGTTGTGCTTATAGGATCATCTAAAAAGCATTGTTGCTCAGAAGACAGACAGGGAAGAGAGATGGTGGATAAATACTGGTCTATATCAGCATCAGCTATGTTACCATCTGTAGTGTAGAGATTAGCATAAAACTGTGTTAAAGCAATGTCGAATGTCAGCAGACCGTGTGGTCAGACCCCCTTGCACATTTTTGATTTTTGCAATAGAGTTCTGCTTATGAAGCATTTTCAGGTGCTGTGCTAAATATCGACCTGCCTTATTCCCTCCCTTGAAATGTTATTGTCTAGTCAAATCAAGATTGTGGACCACCAATGCATCACCCAGAGATCATAGGTCTGACCGAGCTTCCAACAATTTCTTGAATATAGATTTGGATTGGGACTGCATATGAGCTCTCGAAAGTCGTGAAATAAACATGGATAAATGCACTCGTTTGAGTTTCTTAACTTTTTTACAATAAGAGGCGCGAGAAATTAGAAGACCTTGTGCCACCACCTTAGAACATTCCCAGATTACCGCTGGTGAGGTGGAGTGAGAGGTCTGTAAATGAAAATATTCCTTTACACGCTCACTCAGCAATTGAAAGAACTCTTCATCATTTAGTAGATTTTCATTAAGGCGCCCATAGCGCTGACCACAATCCAGATCTTGTAGGGCAATATCCACCCAAATGGGAGCATGGTCAGACCACATAATATTCCCAATACCTACTCCCACCACCCTATTTTGCAGGAATTTATCAAAAAGAAAATCTATGCATGAAAATGTAGCATGAGATGAAGAGAAAAAAGTGTAAACATGAGAAGTAGGATACCTCTGTTTCCAGATGTCAATTAAACCCCACTGAGACAACAGGGAAGAGAGCATTTTCCTTGCACCAGAGAATGTTGAAGTAGAGGGCTGGGAATTATCTAGCCTAGAGTTCCTAGTGAGATTCAAATTTCCTCCCAAAAGAAGAATCCCTTCCTCATAGGACAGCAAAACATTATCCAACATTGACAGAAACAATTGCTGGTCAAAGTTGGGAGAATATACATTAACTAAAGTAAAAATCTCATCTCCCACCCTAAGCTTTAAGAGGAGAAACCTTCCATGAGAGTCAGGAAGCTGGGAGTATAACTTCGTGTGTGAAAGATTTGGAGAGCAGAACAACCACCCCAGCATATTTAGCCCCGGCATGGCTAGCAAACAGAAATTGATAAGGGTACTCCCTATGAAATAAAAGCCTCTCGTAACTTTTCTTCAAATGAGTCTCCTGGGCAAACACATAAGAGACTCTTAGTTGTTAGCTCTGGAATAAAAGCTGGCATTTCCTGAAACTGTTAAGACCTTTAGCATTAATAGAAAAAATGCGAGTTGACATGGTAAAGAAAAATAAACCAGAGTAATGAGATTCCTAGCCTTACTGTCAAGTGACCCCTGCATACAACCCCCATCAGAAATGCACGTATAGAACAGTGTGTAGAGAAAATGCAATACCTCCCCACCCATAACCCCCCCTCAATATTCGATCCGCTTGACCCTCATAGCAGATCCACCCAGTCATGAGGATCAAAGAGACTAATCTGAGTGGGATGAAAGTCAATCCCACTGACTGCTCTGATGCAGCAATATTAAGAATTCACAGAAGAAATCCATCATGCAAACAAATAAAGGGAACAATAGTAAAAGAGAAAACCATTACTTAAGAAACTGCAATTCCATATAGCTCACTAAAGCTAAATATCATAGAAAGCAAAAAAAAAAAAAAAAAAAGTAGCCAATATTATGTCCAGGCAATAGAGTCCAGGACGAGGCAGTGAACTACAAACAGTTGACCTTCCCAGTGCGCAGCCTTGATCTGATAAAGCTGAGTGCAAATCTTCTGATTGCTGATGCAGCCGCCGACCACCTTTCGCTGCACACTGCCACCGAAGTTGATGATCCATATTAGGTGCTGTATTCGAAATGTTGGAAGAATCAAAAGTGATGGAAAGGCCAGCTTGTTTGAAAGGATTCGTGGCCTCCAGGACAGATTTCACTCGGTAAGTGGTCCCTTGAACCATGAATTGCAGCCCAAAAGGAAATGTCCATAGATACCTGACTTGTTGGGATCACATTGCTCGGGTCACTTTTTCTCAATTCATAGCGCTTTCGAAGTGTAATGGGGGCCAGATCTTGATATATAGTATTAGGATGACCTTCCCAAATCCATTCAGTTTGCCTTTGTGCCGTCTCAAAGATAAGAGTTTTCTGTTGATAGCTATGCAAGCAAAGGCAAAATCTCTAGCGTTGTTGTCAGCTTTTGTGCCCAGTGCTCTATTTGCCCGTTCGATTGTCTCACGGGTATCTGATTGGTCAGTGGTAGTTTCCTCAGCTGCATTAGCAGTTAGGTACAAATCTTTGCAGACACTGCAACTGCATCCTTGTAAGTGTCTGTTTCAGGCACACCTTGAATTCTGAGATTACATCAACTGGAGTGATTTTTGAGATCCTTCAGTTTCTCAGCAAGGATAATGTATTCTGCCTGCATAAGCTTTTGCTGCGCCACTAAATTATTAATGGCTTCAGTGTGGCCTTCCACGCAAGCATCTAGATCATCAAGTCGGGCACCCAAGGCAACTAAGTCCTCCTGTACTTCCAATATAGAATTCAAGAGATCTTTTTTATGTTGCTTCAAGTCAGCTCTTAATTCCATAAACCAACCCCATAATTCCTCCCGAGTCAGCAGATCAACAGGGTTGGGGCTCAGTGTAGAGGCTTGCTCAATATTTTCTAGCACTATGTCTCCTATGTCAACTGTGGCCTGTTCATTGTCTTCACTAGAAAGGTCGGCTGCATCCTTGCTAAATGAGAACTGCTTCAAATCTAATGTTTTGCATTTGGCCATCATTATGGAGCAATAGATAGCTATGAGGCAGCCAAACGTAGGGAGAAATCACAAAAAGAGCGAAATTAATAGGTGGATTTAACGATCAGAGGCGAGCAACTTTCAGTTCAGACATCCATCTTGTTTGGCCTCAGAACAGCAGCCCCTGGCTTGTCATTTTCAACACTCCTCTCTCTTATTGCTTTTGTAAATAGAGACCTCAACTGCCATTTTCTAATTCTGTGGAAACACTCTTTTCAAGGTTCGGAGGCCTGGGGTGATTTGGCCTATCGGGACTTCAGGCATGCCCCGGTGAGCCAGTAGGCCCAATCACATGGTTAGTGTTGGTCGTAAGGGCCCCAGGCCTATGGAGTCACTGTGTCCAAAAGCAGCCCATATCAGACTGAGCCGCTGGCCACTGCAGGAGACCAGGCCAGTGGGGCTGAGGATTGAAGCCACTGGCCACCGCCAGAGACCAGGTTGGCATGGCCAAAGATCGAAACTGCTGGCTGTCGCCAGAGACCAGGCTGGGAGGGCCGAAAACTGGAGCTGCTCAGATGGGGGCCGGTGCATGTGTGTGTGTATATGTATTTGAGATCGGGAGGTTGCTTGTGTGTGTGTGTGTGTATTTGAGATTGGGAGAGTGCTTCTGTGTGTGTGTATATGAGACAGGGAGTGTGCTTATGTGTGGTATATATGTGAGACAGGTTGCTTGTTTGTGTGTGTGTGGTGTGTATATGAGATGAGAGGGTGCTTTGGTGATGTGTATGTGAGAGGGGGACAGTGCTTATGTGTGTGTAGTGTGTATGTGAGAGGGGGAGGATGCTTTTGTGTGTAGTGTGTATGTAAGGGGGAGGGTGCTTGTATGTGAGCAAGGGAGGGCGCTTCTGTCTGTGAGAGAGAGAGAGAGATGGAGCATGTTTGTGGCTGTGAGAGAGGGGGGGGGTATGTGTGAGAAAAGGAGATGGTTTCGGTCAGGGTGTATATGGGTGGGAGGAAAGGAGGGAGGAGAAAGTTTGTGCATCCAATGTCTTGCTAATGTATGACAATCTTAGGATGATTGGAAATCTAACATTCCCAGGTATGGAGAACACAAGATTTTTTTTATCCTTATTTGTAATTATTGGATGTTATTTGATGTTTTTCAAACACCAAAGACATATTTCAAAACAGTAAATTAAAAAAAAAAATTAATGATTGCATCTTCTATTTGTCAGCCATTGTAAAATATTTATTCAGTATGGTTTTACTATCACGAAGTTTCTGAGTGGCAACTCTGGTAGTCTAAAAGAGTATTGTTGTCAGATTTTTTTTAAAATAGAAAATTCAAAGGAATTTTCTCTTAAAGTTACCATAGTATCTAAAAATTGTAAATTAGTGGCACTGAATGCAAAAGTAAATTTCAGATTTGAATCCAGTGTATTCAACCAGTCAAAAAAAATGACAATTTTCATGATTATTCTACCAAAGCAAAAAAATATTGATATACACCAGTACTTAATAGAAAACTGAAAAGGGCAATTAACTTGACACTTTTTTCAAAGACACCCATATACAAGTTTGCCACATCAAGTGCCATGGTGGCACCCATGGCTGCCCCTTTAATCTGCTTATAATATATTCCATCAAAAAATGAAAAAAATTTCAAACCATGCAAAGGTGGCCAGTTGATAGATAAATGAGGTAGGAACTCATAGACAAAAATCTCTCTGTTGTAATGTATTCTCATTCAGAGCCAAAGCTGCATCTTGCAGGATGTTGGTGAATAATGAAAGCACATCTATCATAAATAACTTGAGGCCCTCAAATGATCCTTGATATTGTTGCAAAGAATCAATAAAATCTGAAAAATATGTAATATACAAAGGTAACTGTGGAATATATAACTGTAAAAATTTGTCAATTAAAACAGACAGTGGCTCCAGGAAGGAATCTCGCACTGAAATAATTGGTTCTCCCAGTGGGTTTATTAGAGTTTTGTGGATTTTAGGTATAACATATAAAACCAGTCTTTGGATGATAATTTTTTAAACAATTATATTCCTTTGGCATTATCCAAGAAATTTTAACAGCAGGTGCTAAAATCTCATCGATTTTGATTTTCAATGAAGCAATAGGATCTCCTAAAAGTAGCCTGTAGAAATCATTGTTTGCCAGTTGGCAGAGAACCTGTTGTTTATATGATTCTCTATTTAATATAACTACTGCTCCTCCTTTGTCCATTGTCTTGATGACTTTTGTGTTAGCTTGTTGTAATCTCTTAAAGCCTTACGTTCTTCTATAGACAAATTATGCTGGCCACGTGTGTGAATTTGACTTCTCATGTAAATCTATCAAAACTAATTTGTGAAAAGTATGTATAGTAGCATCAACTAGACAAGGTGGTACCCATTTGGATGCTGGGACCACAAGTTAATCATCACTTGCTGAAAGTATGGAAAAAAATGACTTAAGACGAAGACTACGTATACATTTATGCAAACACAATTTGACTTGAAAAAGATCTAAAAAAGTTGTAGGCACAAAAGAAAGTCCGTTTTGTAAAACTCGTTGTTGAAATGGAGACAATACCTTGTCTGATAAGTTAATCACCGCCAAGGTTGATATTGTTGTGAGCGGGTATATGGATGATCCTGTCAAGGATCAACCTGCTCTTCTGTTTGAAATTCTGAACATTGGTAATATGGGGGAGATTTGCAGCATGTACGATGGCTTGGGTAAGAGCCAGTAGTTTGCGAGACAGTGTCCACGTTAAGTTAGTGATGTCTCTTGCCTGGGAGACCATCTCTTTGGAGACAAACTCAGAGAAATGGTGGCTTAAATTAAGTAGTAGTATGTAGCCATTGAATCCCTCTCAGTGGGTTCAGAGCAGTAGTCTGCATCACAGTGGCTGTAGTACACATTTAAAAGACCTTGCTTCCAGAGACCCCCCCTTCCAATAATTTCAGAGGTACTGGATTCCAACTTTGCTTCTGCAGCAGAAGCAACTTCTAACTCAAGTCGACAGCGCTGACACAGTCAACCACAAGCAATACAAAGGTCCAGTCCAAACCTGGACCAAGTTTCTGACCAGCTTCTAAACCCAACATCATCTTCTCTGGTTGTGGGGGCTAGGGGAATTCAGCTCTACATAGAGGAATGTCACAAGATTACCAAAGACTGCTGGGTTCTCAAATTTATGGAGTCTAGATAACGCTTATTTTCTTCCTTGTTGCTCAGCCTTCAATCCAGATCTGTCTCACTCAGTGCAACTCCGCCCTGAAGGTGGAGTCTATCTTCAATCAGTACTCCATCAACATCGCAAGGGGTTCCTACTTTCTTATCCCCAAAAAAACTGCAGGACAGACCCATCTTAGATTTAAGAAGTCTGAACAAGAATCTGCTCCCAGGGAAATTCAGAATGAACTCCCTTCAAGCAGTTCTCCTCTTCATCCAGAAGTGAGAAATGTGTGTATCCTAAATTTGCAGGATGCTTATGCTCAAATTCCCATCTAATCCCTCCCACTGGCTGTATCTATACTTTTCAGTTACTCTCATTTCCAGTATCAAGTACTCCCTTTCAGATGATCAGCAGTACTAAGGGTCTTTGCCAAATTCCTAGCTGTAGTAGTAGCAGCAGCACACCTTTGTCAAGGCATCTAGGTCTTCTGAAATATGCCGCTGATTGTGGGGTGCTGCACAGTGGTCAGCATTCCGTACCTCAAGGTCCTGAATGCAGCATAGTTCCTGGTGTCCTGATCAACTGATGCAGTCTGCAGCTCTAAGGTGCTTCATCAACTCAGCAGTTTTATAAGCCCAGTAGGTGTATACTGTCATTATCATTGCTTTCCTATATAAAAAGCTCAGTCCTCTCAGCTGATGCTTGAGCAACGTTTGGTTCTGTGCATTCCTGTGCTTTTGCTGCCTTTCTCCTGTGTTTTGGCTTGATGCCCGACTCTGCCTTGTTTGCTTCTTGCACCTACTGTTGATTGTCTTTCACTTTGTATGAACTCTGCCTTCTCTGACCTGTTGTCTGCCTCTCCTCTGTGATTGAACACCTCCTGGCCTGACTTGTGACGTTGCATGATCTCTGCCTGCCTTGACCCTGCCTGTCTGACTTCGCTTCTGCCTCTTGATTCTTTTCTGATGCCTTGGTGCTGACCATCAGCTGCTGTGAGCCCCCCCCCGTACTCTGTGACATCTTCTCTTACCTAGACGACTGCCTAGTGACTGCAGCTTCTTGGGAAATGTTTTCTTCTGCCTGTTGAAGTCAATTCAACTTCTACAGTCATTAGGCTTCCCGTGAACCCAGTCTGATGGATGGAAAGCTCTCTCTTGCAGGGAATCTATCCATACACTTATGAATTTTATTTTCTGGGTGGGTATTAGAATTGATTATTTATTCATTTATTTATTTATTTATTTACTTATTCATGCAGTTTTTATATACTGTTACCCAGAACACATGGTTCTATCTTAACGCTTTACATAACACAAAATTATATATAAACAGTTAGAAGGTAGAAATAAATACAATAAAAAACTTCAATAAAAATAATAAGATAGTTCAAAATTACTTAAAAACTAAAATAGCATTAATAAAGTTAAGAAATAAAAAGGTAAAAAATTGTCCACGGAAAGCTGTAGGCTTATATACTGTCCCGGGTATTATCTCTGTATGCTTGTAAAAAGCACCACGTCTTGAGATCTTTCTTAAATTTCTTTAGGTTGTCCTGCATTCTTAGATTTAGTGGCAAACTGTTCCAAAGTTTCGGACCCGCAACTGAAATAGCCCTTTCTCTGACTTCACTCAAATGTGCCGATCTGACAGTAGGTACTGATAATAGGCCTTTATTAGATGATCTCAAGTCTCGTTGAGGTAAATGCAATTTAATAGTTGTATTCAGCCAGTCTGTTTTGTTTCCGTAAATGATCTTATGAATCATACAGAGAGTCTTGTGTTTAATTCTATGTTCCAATGGCAGCCAGTGCAACGATTTTAAAACTGGTGTAATGTGATCACTTTTCTTAGTATTTGTCAATATACTAGCTGCTGCATTCTGAATTACCTGGAGGGGTCGTATAGTGGATTTAGGAAGTCCCAACATTGTAGAGTTGCAATAATCAAGTCCTGAAAACACTAACATCTGTAAAACATACCTAAAATTATATGGAGAAAGCATTGGTTTTAAACGTTTTAAAAGCCTCAGTTTACTAAAACCCTCTTTAACTTTTTTGGATATGTGAGCTTTAAAATTTAGTTCGTAATCTATAATCAGACCAAGGTTTCTAGCAGTGTCAGATAGATTAAAACATGTTTGGTCATCCAGCATAATTATCTTTTTATCTTGGCTAAAGTTTTTCTATCTAAAATCATAAAAACAGATTTATCTATATTTAAAACCAGTTTCATTTGCACAAGAAGTTGACCAAATACTGCTGACCATTTTGAAGGTTGACTCAATATTACTTTCTATTCTCTGGGTGGGAATTAGAATTGCTTATTGCCTAAATCACTGCCTGCCAGCTCTACATGAGTCAGTACTTGCAGGACATCTGGTAGCTCTACATGAGTCAATACTTGCAGGACATCTGGTAGCAGGTGCAAGAGGTGGCTGAGCAACAGCCTCAACAGCAGCAAGACAACCTCATGTCGCTGGTGCACAAGGGACGAATGCGGGAAAGACAAGGTTTGTGTGACCTACGATGTTTTTGAGATGCATCAAGAATCTCTGCAGTGGGAATTGGCACCTGCAGAATATCATGGCTGTGGGCCTTGGATCTCTGACCAGAGGTACAGGAATGACTCTGTGACATGCCATGTATGGGAGAAAATCTCTTCAGAGATAGGGTGAGAATGCTGTGGCCCAACTTCAGGACCACCATGGAACCCTCCCAACAGCTCTCCGCCAGTACTCCACTATCCTCATCCAGGAGGCCAGCGCACAAGGAAGACTTTCTTTTGCCAAAGGAAGTACTATCCTCTGCCTCCTCTCGCCCGCCAACAACATCAGAGCTCCCGTGACCGTCCCAGGCAGCAGAGAGCTCCCAAGCCCCAGCTGGCTCCTCATTCAAACCTGGCAATGAGGTTTTGACTGGGCTGCAGGGATGGATCCTCTGGTTGGGGGCAGGAGCAGCTCTTTGCAAACCAGTGGCCCAGTGTAACCTTGAACCAGTAGGTTCTGTCCATCATCTGTCAGGGGTACCAATTAAATCTATTGGGTGTCCCGCCAAAATTGCCCTCCGTGCCCATTTTGGGGGCCAGTAGAGCAACAGGAAGTACTTTCAACGGAGCTCTCAGCCCATATCACCAGGGCAAAGAGGGCAGGGATTCTACTCCTTGTACTTCCTGATTCCAAAGAGAACATAAGGACTCCATCCCATCCTAGACCTGAGGACCTTGAACATGTTTCTAAAAAAAAGAAAAATTCAAGATGACTTCCCTGGGCACCTTGATCCCCGTTTTGTAAACACGGGACTGGCTTTGCTCCCTTGACCTAAAGGATGCATAGACCCTTGTCGAGATCTCCTGTGGTCTCAGAAAGTATCTTTGATTCATGGTGGGAAGACAGCACTACCAGTACTGGGTATTGCCATTCAGGCTTGTGTCCGCCCCACTGGTCTTCACAAAATACCTGGACTTGGTGGAGGCACACCTCTGCAGATGGGGAGTGCATGTTTTTCTGTATCTGGACGATTGACTGGTCAAGAGCTTGTCTCAGGCAGGGGCCACCAGGTCCGTGCGCTTGACCATTCAGGTGCTGGAGTCACTAGGGTTTGTTCTCAACTACCCAAAGTCCCATCTTAGCCCGTCTCCTCAATTGGACTTCATAGGAGCCTTGCTAGACATGGCTCATGCCAAGGCTTTTCTGCCTTGTCAGAGGGCTGTTGCCTTTGCGACCATTGCCACAGAGGTTCAACAGAGCGAGCAGATGTCAGCTTGGCATATGTTGAGACTGTTGGGCTATAAGCCCACAACCATCCATCTCACTCCCTTGGCATGCTTGCACATGCGCAGAGCCCAATAGACCCTGAGGTCACAGTGGGCCGAGCCACTCAGAGCCTCCAGGATTACTTCCAAGTCACCCCATCTCTCAGGGACTCATTTTCCTGGTGGACGGTACTTTCCAGTCTGGAACAGGGGATCTCCTTTTGGAGTCTCCCTACACAGATTCTGCTAACCTTGATCCCCCTTTTGCAACCTTGGGGTTGGGAGCTCCTATAGATGGGCTCGGCATCCAGGGTCTGTGGTCCGCTCAGGCGCATTCTTGTCAAATCAACTTCCTGGAGCTCAAGTATATGCTATGGGCTTTCAGAGATCAGCTATTCAACAAAGTTGGCCTGATCCAGACCAACAATAAAGTAGTCATATGGTATGTCAACAAGCAGGGAGGCACAGGTCTGTACCTCCTGTGTCAGGAATTGCTCCAGATTTATTTATTTTATGTATTTTTACCTTTTATATACCGAGGTTCCTGTATGGGATACAAATCACCCCGGTTTACAAAAACTGCAACTTCGCACAAAGGCAGTACATAAAACAAGTGAATACAAGAACTGGTACAACTGGTACATAAAACAAGTGAATACAAGAACTGGTTAAAGGAACTTAAACTGAATATTCTATAATATGAAACGGTCCAGGAGACCGCATCATTGAAATTAATGGGAGAGTTTGTACAATTGAAAATAAAACGGGTAACGTATGCGGGTAAAAGGTTAAATAGGTTGAGTTATAGGATGAGAGAATACACTGGGTGAGTGTACATTGGGACCTGGATAAGACTGTTATTAAACCAAGGCCGGGGTTAAGTGGAAGTACATTGGGAACTGGACAAGACAGTAAACCAAGGCCAAGGTTAAGTGTCAGATCTGGTCGTGGGCCCTGTCCCATGGAATGGTGCTTAGGGCCATGTATCTGGTTGGGTTAGAGAATGTGGTAGCGGACAGGCAGAGTCGAGCCTTCAGAACTCCCATGGTCTCTGGACCAGGGGGTAGCGAATCCTATATTCCGCCTCTGGGGAACCCATCTGTTTGCATCCCCTTGCAATAGGAAGGTATATCATTCAGCTCCCTGTACAGGTCAGATGGCAAACCAGCCTCGGATGCCCTTGCCCATCATTGGGGCAAGGGAGTTCTGTATGCATACCCTGTGATTCCCTTAGTGGTAAAGACTCTCTAAAGCTTCGTGAGTACAGAGGGACTATGATCCTTATAGCACCTCATTGGCCGAAACAGGTCTACAGGAGTTGTCCATCCAGAAACCAATCAGTCCGGGGAATTCCCCAGATCTCATCATGCAAAATCACTGTAGGCAGCAGCATCCCAATCTCCAGGTCCTGTTGCAGCTGTTTGATTTTTCAGAGGAAGGGTCTAGGGTCCTGGTGACTTCTAGAAAGCCTTCCATTAGAAAGTCCTATGGAGTGAAGTGGAGTAGATTTTCCATGTGGCGTGAGTAGAAGGCCCTTGATCCGTTCTCCTGCTCCACACAAAAAATGCTTGATTACCTTCTACATCTATCAGAGGCTGGCTTAAAAACTAACTCTGTTAGTTCATCTTAGTGCGATTGGCGAATACCACCATGGTGTAGATGGTGCACCCATCTTTGTACAGCCTATAGTTTTTTTACGTTTCATGAAGGGCCTGCTTCAATTGAAGCCTCCCCTAAGGCCTCCCACTGTGTTTTCGGACCTCACTGTGGTATTAGCTCAGCTGATGAAAGCTCCTTTTGTGCCGCTGCGCACCTGTGGCCTGAACTTCCTGACCTGGAAGATCATATTTTTGATGGTGGTCTCTTCAGCGCGCAGGGTCAGCAAGTTCCAGGCCTTAATGATTTATCCATCTTGTACTAAGTTATATCATGACAGGGTGGTCTTGTGTACACACCCTAAGTTCCTGCCTAAGGTGGTGACGGATTTCCATCTTAACCAGGCAATCATCCTGCCAATATTCTTTCCCAGGCCCCATTTGTACCAAGGCAAACGAGCACTGCACAGTTTGGACTGAAAACGAGCCTTCTATCTGGAGCAGACAGAAGCCCTTAGAGAGTTCACTCAATTTTTTGTTTCTTTTAATAAGAATAGGTTGAACATTCCCTTTGCTAAATAGACACTATCCAGTTGGCTAGCAGATGGGCATCTGTTATGCCCAGGCGGGACTGCATCTTGAGGGTGATGTCAAGGCTTGTTCTGTCAGAGTCATGACAGCATCAGTGGTCCACTTGCGAGCAGTTCACGAGGAGGAGATCTGCAAGGCTGTGACGTGGAGTTCTCTCCACACTTTCACATCATAATACTGTCTGAATAGGGATGGCTGAAGTGACGGTAGTTTCGGCCAGTCTATTCTTTAGAACCTGTTTGAGCTGTAGAGCCCAACTCTCCCAAGCTAGCGCCCGTTATTTGGGTTCAGGCTATCTCTCCCCTGCATAGACGCATGGTGCAAGGCTTGCTTGGTGTGCCTAGTCAAAATTCTAGAAACTTTGACATAAGTTTTTTGTTTCGGGCTCCATCTGATGTCGTCACCCATGTGTGAGAACTAACATCCTGCTGTCCTCGGGAACACCCACTACAGGTAAGCAACTCTGCTACATGCGGACAATGAAGGGTGTTATTCCTGTTCATTAGTTTGAAGGACTGGTAAGTTACATAACCAGCCCCTAAGATTTGTTGATGTGAACTTTCTGGCTGAGCTCAGTATTTCCCGGTTGGTTGTAAGCATGAGTGGTTGACTTTTGCCCACAGTTTGGCATTGCTAGTGATACTGACAGGCTGATGTTGGGCAGGTCTATATGTCAGTGACGACAACGAGTCAGCTTTATTCTCTCTCATCTGCTGGTAGGAGTGCATAACCCACTGGTGTGGATTGGCCTTCCTTCCTTAGAGGAAAGAAAATTATCAGGTAGGTAGTAATTTCTCTTTGTGGTTCTGTACCATTCTTTGCATCTGTTTCTTACTTTCTGCTAGTACATGTGGCACATTTTCTGTTTTTCAAATAGTGGTGCTCTTTAAATCCCAGTTTTTAACTAGGCCTTTCTAGCTCTTTTAAAGGTAACCCCATTGTTGAGGGCCAATGTACTAAGATACTCTCAGCAGAGCACACAGTTTAACCTGCAGCTGCGTGCATATTTTTTGTGCACAAACTTTACTGTCAGTGCAGCAAGGAGTATTGCGCAGAAAAATTGTGCATATACAGGTTGTTGCCTTTTCATGTTAATGTGGCATTAGCTATTACTACTGCCCCCCCCCCACACACACACACACCCCCAATGCAGAGAAGTGCACTGGCTTAACTCATGCTTTGTTAACACTGGAAATTTTTCTTTTGGTCAGCCATGGAGAAATGTTTCTAGTGCTAGAGTTATTGTGGGGCTAATCAGGAGTTCTGATGCTGGGGACCTGTGCTCCATATTTATGCACATAAAAGATGATTAGTGTGCATAAATCTTCTTCCTCTCCCTCTCTCCATTACAGATTTTTAAATGCCCCCAGGGCTTTCCTTCTCTTTCTCCTTCCAAATAGTTTCAGCCTCTCCACCCCCAAAACATTGCAAGCTGCAGATTCCTCCCAAAAAAGAGCAGTGACTTCGGGGATCCCCTTTCAAAAAAAGGACAAACTCTCTTTTTGGATAGGAGAGGGGATGAGAGGAAATCCTCCTTTTTTGGAGAGAAGCTGCCTGCAACCTTTGGCTGGAAGTAAAAGGGACAGCAGCCCTGCAGGGGCTTGAGTCATGTGTTCTCTCACTGCCTCCCCTGCAGTCTGTCTCCTGTGGCTCTGCTCTTCTCTCTCCTACCTCATAATTTATGCACACAAAAAGAGCACAAATCATATTTTGTACACATAATTCATAAGCCTGAGAGACTCCTTTTTTCCTGCCTGAGTTAAAATATGTGCTCAGCCTATGCAAACATTTTAACTCTGATTTCTGTGCACATTTTTTGGGTTGGTGTGTGTTTTTAACTCCCGATGCATTAACTTAACATTTGCTTGTTGCATATGGAATTACATTTTTTTTTTAGCTTGTGCATTAACTAAAGTTTTTTTGTATGCATGTGTTAAACTGTGTGCTTAATTTCAGCACAGTTTACACACACAGCTTATTTCATTGGCCCCTTGCTCAGTAAAATGGGGTCCAAAATGGTTTGTTAGTTGAGGCTTATTTACAGTGTAGCAGCATGGAGGCATGAATGTTACCTGGACCTAGGGTTATGTATGTTCTTTTATCTGAGCTCCTACTAAACATATACCATCAGTTAACTCACTGATTAGGGTCAGACTAGGCCTGTTTGCTTCACAAAACAGCAAGTGATTTAAATTCTTCCCGAGGGCATTTACCCTTCATTCTGGCTTCCAAATATCCTTTCTGGAGCTCAGCCAGCTTCCTCTTTCTGGCCCTCTCTGAGTAGGCCCAGTAGGGGCCACTCAAAGTTCTGGAAACTTTGACAGAAGTTTTCCGTGATTGGGCTCCATCCTGCGATGTCACCCATACGCGAGGACTAACATCCTGCTGTCCTGTGAGAACACCTGTTACAGGTAAGCAACATTTGCTTTCTTCCAGTCTTCAATTTCGGTGTGCCATGCTGACGTTCATTCCCGCTCCCATTGGGGTTGGGGAATTGGAAAGCCTGGCGGATTGAGCATCCCCCGGTGGGCTAGTCTCCCGCACTTAGGCTTTTTTCTTGCATGCCGTGTGTTAGGCTGTGGCAGCTATTTTCACATGCTCTTGTGCGTGCCCTCTTGCCTCTATAAGCCATCGGTGCGCAGTGTGACGGCTTTGCGCATGCATTGTGCACTCGGTTTTTGGGCGTACTTTTTCGCACACAAACTTTTTTATGTGCTTGGTGCATAGGTTGTGCATGCACCTAGCCGTGCTTTCTTCTAGGTGCTTATTTTTTGAGCACATTTAATTTTTGAGCGCAAGACATTCTGACGCACATTTACTGCAGTGATGGTGGTGGTAAGCAAGAAGCCTAAGTGTTTTCCTATTTGTGTTGCCTGTCATATTAGGGCTTCACAGCCTGACTGGGTTTCTAACTTGTGTCAGTGCTGCTCAGATGCTCAGGGAAAGTTGTCTTCCTTGAATTTAGCTAAGCCTGACTTTTCCCATTCTGATGATGGGTTGGTCATGGCCTTGACTTGGGGGAACGCCAGATCTTGGTTCTCCCTTGACTGGCTCCTCCTGGCAAGGGCAGTTCAGTGGGACCAGCTCCAGTTCTTTCTGGGCTTGGTCTGGACCCGGCTGCTTTTTTTTTTTCTAGGGTGGAATTTTTTTCAAGGCATACAAGCCTTTCTTCAGGCGCAGTTCTCCGCTTCCCCCTGATCCTCAGCCAGTGGCTCTTCCCTCTTCTAGTCCTATGCTTAAGCGCTGGAGCTTGCCCCGGCTCCCTGTGGATGTTCTCGACAGGAATCTGAATGGCACTAATGATGAGATTGATCTGGATTCCCTGGAAGATGGGGAAATTCCTCCAGGGCTGGAACTGTATCAAACCCATGTTGCAGTTCTTTCATAGAGATGAACTGCCGGACCTGATTTCCCAGACCTTGAAACAGCTGGGTGTTCCTGGTTCGGATGCTATGTCAGAGCAGAGGATGTTTCCCATTTTGGTTTCCTTACGTAAAGCCTTTTCTTTTTTTCCGGTGATGGATGCCATCCAGGAATTGATTGATCTGGAATGGGATGCCCCAGAGACAAATTTTAAAGGGGGTTGGACATTGGAAGGCCTGTACTCTCTGGATCCAGCTGTGAGAGAACGTTTGCGTTTTCCCAAAATGGATGCTCTAGTATGTGCCGTGTCTAAACGGATGACTATCCCCGTAGAGGGAGGAGTGGCCTTGAATGATGTACATGATAGAAGGACTGAGGCTATTCTTAAGAAAGTCTTTGAGGCAGTGGTGATTAATTTACAGATTGCCTCCTGTTGTGCCCTAGTGGCGAGAACTTGTCTGCTTCACTCTCAGGTGGTTGATGAGTCTGGAGGGAATTCCAAAGCGGTTATGGAGCCTGCTGCCATCTTTTTTAGCAGGCTGTGATTTGGTCCGGACCTTGGCCAGAGGAGTGTCTTCGGTGATAGTGACCAGGCGTCAACTCTGGTTGCGAAATTGGTCAGCTGAGACAGCTTCCAAAGCCAGTCTTACCAATATGCCCTTTAAAAGCTTGCTCTTGTTTGGGAGCGAGTTGGAGAAACTGGCCAGTAAGTGGGGGCAAGTCTCCGGTGCCTCGGTTGCCAGAGAATAAGAAACAGTTACCCCTTTGGTATGAGGAGTCGTTTCTGGGATTCCAGGCATTTTCGTCCCTACAGAGGGATGATTTTTCAGTGGATCTCTTTTGGTGGGTCTCCGTCCTTTTGTCCCCGGCAGCCCAAGAGAGGAGCAGGCTTGGGTGATGGACCTTTCTGAGCTTCCCAATGAAGGTTTGCCAACACACCTTCCAGAACAGGAAATAGGGAGATGTCTCTCCTCTCTCTTTTATTGGAGGTGGGACGGTGCGAAGGGTATGCACTGGAATTTCGCAGTATTCCTCGGGACATGTTCATGGTGTCCCCTTGCCACTCCCCGTGGAAGAAGCTGGCAGTGGAGTTCATGCTTGAAAGGCTCCTCAGTCTGAGGGCTATGGTTTCGGTGCCCACGTCTCAAAGTATGGGGCGATATTCCATTTATTTTGTTGTTCCCAAGAAGGAAGACTTCTTTCATCCTATCTTGGATCTCAAGAGGATCAACCCATCACTTGAAGGTGACTCATTTTCGAATGAAAACCTTACGCTCTGTAATAATGGCGGTGCAGTCAGGGGAATTTCTGACCTCCTTGGATCTGTTGGATGCTTACTTTCATATTCCCTTCCAATTATGTGGATTATCTGCTTTGCGGTGTTGGGGGCACCATTTTCAGTTTTGGGCTTTGCCTTTGGGCTTGCCACTGCTCCCAGAACATTTTCCAAGATTATGGTGGTGGAAGAGTGGCCTCGCAAAGAGACTGAATCCTGGTGCACCCGTATTTGGAAGACTGGCTGATTTGAGCCAAGTCTCAGGAAGAAAGCTGCCTAGTGACACACAAGGTGATATCCTTATTGCAGGAGCTCAGTTGGGTGGTGAACCTGACCAAAGCAATCGTAACCATCCCAGTTCGTTGGAATATGTGGGGTTCAGTTTGAACACGGGACAGTTCAGAGTTTTCCTATTGGAAGTTCGGATCCAGAGATTGATGTCTCAAGTGTTCAGTTTATGAATACCATATGCCCGACAGTGTGATCCTACCTACAGGTACTCGGTTTGATGGAAGCTACCCTAGAAGTAGTGCCTGGGCAAGGGTGCATATGCGTCCTCTTCAGCGCTCTTTGCTATCTTGTTGGAATCTGTAAGTCTCAGGATATATGGTTCGCTCCACTTGCCAATGGAAATCTGCTCCTGCCTCCAGTGGTGGTGGCAGGAGGATCCTCTGAGAAAGGGAGTTTCCTTTTCCTCTCTGGCCTGGTTGGTACTCACAATAGATGCGAGTCTCCATTGTTGGGGGCTCACCATCTAGAGTTAACAGCCCAGGGGTGCTGGAATACCGAATAGTCCTACTAGAACATCAGTCACCTGGAGGCCCGGATGGTATGGCTGGCATGCTTGCAGTTCAGTCACAGACTGCAGAATCAAGCGGTTCATGTGATGTCTGACAATGTGACGATGGCCTATTTCAATCGCCAGTGAGGAACCAAGAGCCAGCAGGTGTCGCAGGAAATATATCAGCTAATGGGAATGAGTGGAAGGTCATCTGCAGATGATCTCGGCCGCTCACCTAAGCAGGAATAGACAATATAAGAAAGGACTTTCTCAGCAGGGAGAGTTTGGACCCAGGAGGGTGGGTGGTTGTCAGACGAGGCGTTTCATCTGATTGTGGATCACTTGGGCCTTCTGATCCTAGACCTGCTGGCGACTTCTCGAGATGCAAAGGTTCCTTGCTTCTACGGTTGCAGGAGTAGATCCTTTGTCCCTGGGAATAGATGCTGTCGTAGAGGTCTGGCCGGAAGACAGATGCTTTATGGCTTTCCTCCATGGCTCTTGCTGGGCAGGATAATTCGCAAGATTGAAGGCCACAGGGGGCTAGTACTCCTGTGGTGCCTGACTGGCACAGGCGTCTGTGTTATGTGGATTTGTGACGACTCCTGGTGGAGGCTCCCCTTCGTCTTCCTCTGCACATGGATCTGCTTCATCAGGGACCGGTTTTTCACAAGGATCCAACTCGATTCTGTCCTACGGCTTGGCCCTTGGCGGGCTCGCCTGTTAAAGCATGGTTATTCCTCTGCGGTGATTGCCATTTTACTCCGCGCTCACAAGCTCTCCACTTCCTTGGCTTATGTGCGGGTTCGGAGAGTTTTTGAGGCCTGGTGTGAGGAGCAGGGTGTTCTTCCTTATTCAGTTAAGATCCCTCTCATTCTGGATTTTTTGCAGGATGAATTGAATAAAGGCTTGGCCCTTAACTCCTTGAAGGTGAAGTTTCAGCTGTTGCTGTTTCAGAGGCCTGGTGAATGGTGTTTCCTTGTCGTCTCAACATGATGTGGCCCATTTATTGAAGGGAGTGAAGCACCGTAGGCCTCCCTTGAGGTTACCAGTTCCAATTGTGGAGTCTTAATTTGGTGCTGGACGTTTTGGCGGGCCTTGCGTTCCAACCACTGCGTAGCCTTTCCTTACGGTTATTGATTTGAAGACTGTGTTCTTAGTGGCTATATATTCTGTGCGTCGGATTTCTGAGCTGCAGGCATTGTCTTGCAAGGAGCCGTTCCTTCGGGTGACTCCGGGGGCATCACAACTGCATACTGTTCCATCCTTCTTGCCCAAAGTAGTCTCAGACTTTCATTTGAATCAGTCCATCTCCTTGCCAGGTCAAGGATGCGGAGGAGTTGTCGCCTTTTATGCTCCTTGGATGTTAAGTGTCTTGTCATGTGGTATCTGAGGTTTCTGATTCTTTTCAAAAGAAGGTTTGTCTGTTTGTTCTCCATGGTGGAAGTAAGCAGGGTGCTCTGGCTTCACAGGTTACCATAGCTCGTTGGATTAGGAGGAGGTCATGGCCTAATATGTGGATGCTGGAAAGCTGTTGCCTACTCAGGTTAGGGCTCATTCCATTAGGGCTCAGGCAGTGTTATGGGCGGAGGTTAGTCTGTTGGTCTCCCGTCAATATCTGCCGAGCTGCGACGTAGTCCTCCTTACACACTTTTTCCAGGTTTTATCATCTGGATGTGCAGGGCTCGGGAGGATGCAGCCTTTGTACGTGTGGTGTTGACTGGACCGCGGACAGCCTCCCATCCTGTTGGGGAGTAGCTTTGGTATCCCACTGGTTCTGAATCCATCTGTCTGCATGCTAGGAAATGGAGAAATTACTTACCTGATAATTTTTGTTTTCCTTACTATAGACAAATGGACTCAGTGCTCTCGGCTACCACATGAGTGTGTCAATAGTCCTCATGTGGGAATCTGGGTTCCAAGGGATTGCTGGTAAATGTTCATCCAGTCCCTAGCTTGGGGTACCTAGAAATTTACGTGAGTTTAGTGGTTATGGTTGGTTGAGTACGGTTCTGGTTACCTGTTTTTAATCGTTTTTTGCTAGTCCATCCACAGTTGCTTTTGAAGAGAATACTGGCAAGCTGGGTTCACTGCAGGGTTATGTGTACTGTGATGTCAGCTTACTCTGTCTCTTGTCTGCTGGCAGGGGAGCATAAAACCACTGGTCCTGAAACCATCTTACACTAAGGAAAACAAAATTATCAGGTAAGCAATTTCTTAATTATAAATCTACAGTAGAGGCTGAGAAAAGGAGAACTTTTTAAAAATGAATTTCATATTAAGCAATATATTGGTGTCCTTTTGCCTGTTCCCTTGAATGAAATACAAAGAAAGATGGGCAGCTAGCTTCTCCAAGAATTATTGGTGATTGGGATAAAAATTCATTGTGAATTTAATTGCTTGTGCTAGTTTTTGGTTCTCTTTCAAAGATGCACATGTAATGACGTTTTTAAATAGGTTTCACATTTGAAGAAGAGATGTTTCACACCCACCGATATGCCATGCTGTGCAACACAGAAGTAAACCTTGCACAGCACAAGGAATGCAACATGATGATATGGCTAGCTGGCATCCTAAGTCAGGGGTTCTCAGTGAGGGCTACAAGCAAATATGGTTTTGAGGATATCCACAATGAATATTCAGTGATGTAGTCTGAGAACATGGCTAATGTGCATAGTTTTCTTTACCATGGAAACCAGACTTTTTGGTTGTTCTCAGGGTCTGGGACTCAGACCCCCTGACCTAAGTGGTGGAATCCTGAAGGCAGTCATTGAACTTGCAAGACGGGTTACTGTTCCTTAGTTTTCTGTACTTTTCTGCATTTATTCAAATTTTATTTTCACATTCTTCCCTAGTTTCCCCTTAACTTCACTCTTGCACTCAATTTCCTTTCTCCAGCTTCCCTCTTCAATTTCTGAACATAAGATATGCCATACTGGGTCAGACCAAGGGTCCATCAAGCCCAGTATCCTGTTTCCAACAGTGGCCAATCCAGGCCATAAGAACCTGGCAAGTACCCAAACATTAAATAGATCTCATGCTACTAATGCCGGCAACAAGCAGTGGCTATTCCCTTTTGATTAATAGCATTTTATGGATTTCTCCTTCAGGAACTTATCCAAACCTTTTTTAAACCCAACTACACTAGTTTCCTTAACCACATCCTCTGGCAACGAATTCCAGTGCTTAATTATGCATTGAGTGAAAAAGAATTGTCTTCAATTTGTTTTAAATGTGCTACTTGTCAACTTCATGGAGTGCTCCCTAGGCCTTGTATTATCTGAAAGAGTAAATAACCATTTCACATTTAGCCATTTATTTCATGTTTTTGTAGACCTCTATCATATCCCTCCCTCAGCTGTCTCTTCGCCAAGCTGAACAGCCCTTACCTCTTTAGCCTTTCCTCATAGGGGAGCCATTCCATCACCTTTATCGTTTTGGTCGCCTGTCTCTGTACTTTCTCCAGTGCAACTTTATCTTTTTTGAGATGCGGCAACCATAATTCTTCCCTAGCTCTAACCATTGAGCAATACAGAGGCATTATGACATCCTCTGTTTATTTGCTATTCCCTTCCTAATAATTCCTAACATTGTTTGCTTTTTTGACCACCACAGCACATTGAGCCTTCGATTTGTATGCAATATCAACTTTGACGCCCAGATCTTTTTCCTGGGAGGTGACTACTAAAATAGAATCTAACATCATGTAAATACAGCATGGGTTATTTTTCCTTATATGTATCACCTTGCACATGTCCACATTATATTTCATCTGCCATATGGAAGTCCAGTCTTCCAAGGTCCTTCTGCAGTTTATCACAATCTGCTTGTGATTTAACTACTTAAGAGTCAGCACCTGCAATACAATTTCCTTACCAAAATGAATAAAAGGAGCCTATTTAAAGGAGCACGTGGGAACGAGCAGCGATTCCTACAGGTGTAGAGACAAACTAGTCTGATTCCAACGCTGCTTAAAACAGTATATCTTTATTATAGCTTCACATATGTACAACATTAGACTGTCTTCCCTTAGAACAGTATATTCTCTTTACTTACAGTTCAGCTCTGCTCTCAGTATTCAGGTTAGCTCAGTGTTTGGATAGTGTTACGTTACAGGAGCTGTCTTCCTTCTGGAGACTTGGGCTAATTATCCCCACCTGGATCCCTGCTCTTTTTCCCTGGTCTCTGGTTACGCTCTCTGAGTTCCACCTGCCCCTCAGGATCCCACCCACAGAGCATACTCTCCTTAGGGATTTTAAGATGGGCTAGGTCTCTAGCTTGGTCCTGCAGAGGTAAATAGGGAAACACTATTTGCTGGATAAATCCAATATCATCTTGTTTCTTTTTTTTTTTAAGTGCTCTATTGCCTATTCTTTGCGTTTTATGAATTTGGTTTCTTATGTGTTTTTAAAAAGTATACTTTTTTAATATGACTATGCACTTTGTTTTTAAAAATTTTCCCTGAGTTTGCTCTTTATTTGTTAGTGTTGTCTTCCTTTCTCACATATATAATTGTGATGCCTGGATGGACTGACTTAATTTCCTTTGATTTTTAACTGTAATCATAGCTAAGTAGAGTGAACTTTCAGAAACTTTTAATGCTACTTACATTCCAGGCATGAAGTATAAATTAGCATAGAAAATGTTGTGTCCCGTGGCTGCAGACGGCCGCGGCCGCAACCCCCTACCTCACCCACGGTGGCGGGCCCATTGCAGCAGCGTCGAGGAAGCTGGGGAAGTCAGGCCCATCTTGCCCTTACACTGGCGCAGGCCTCCGTGGTGGCTGCCGGCAGGGGAAGCGCCCTGCTTTCCCCTCGCGGCGTCGGGCTGCCCTTCCTCTGCGGCCAGGATCTAAGATGGCCGCCATAGGTGCGAGGCCACGCCTCCTCACTGAATTTACAGGGGCCTCGTCCTTTAAATTGACTTCACCCGTGCCTGACGGGGCAGGCACAGGGAAGTATATATCGGAGGCTCTCCACAGTCATTCCTTGCCTTGGCAACGATTCCCGTTAGTCAGGTCTGCTTGCTTCGGTGAGTCTTCGTGTGTTTTGGATCCTTGCTTCTTGGTTCCTGTCTCGTCTTAGTGATTTCTGGTTCCTGACTTCGGATTGGCAAGCGGTGATTCCTGGTGTGTGACTTTGGACTGGCAAGCGGCGATCCCTTGGTGTGTGACCTCGGACTGGTAAGCGACGACGCTCTGGCACTTGACCTCGGACTTCTTCTGGACCACCGTCTCCAAGGGCCCACCTAAGTCCCAGTGGCCCGGTCCCTACGGGCTCCTCCCGGGGGAACCGCAGGCTTCCAGGGGTGAAGCTCCAGTTAGCCCTTGCACAGACCTCACGAGTCCTTGACCTCTCAAAGGTCCACCTAAGTCCCAGCGGCCCGGGTCCCTACAGGCTCCTCCCGGGGGGACCGTGGGCTTCCAGTGGCGAAGACTTCAGTTGCCTCCTCGACTTCGCGACTCCTCGTCTGCCTCCACATCCACCTCACTCTCCAGTGCCGAAGGTCAGCCGGTCACATCTTCTGTCCTGCCTCGCCACCCAACGGGAGAACCTACGGATCCACCTCCTAAGGTATACCATCCTCCCCTCGGCCCAAGGGTTCACAAGCCTGAGCATAACAGAAAAGGGAAGATGAATCTTAATTAACTTGTTCGTACTGCCATTTCAATTTTCTTTAAAACAATAAAAGAAACATTTTCTATTACTACTGATTCTTCGTACCAGTATGTAGATTCTTTTTGTAGTTGAAAAGCGAATGAATGTGTGTGTGTGTGGGGGGGGGGGGAATGGAAACTTAGAGGGACTTGATTCCCAAGAACTCTGATGAGGTCAACCAGTCTGCTTCCCCTTTCCCTCAACCACGCACACTGATATGCTCTGGCTATGTTAGAGTAGATCTGTTTCCAACCGAGATGTAGACATGAGCTTCAGTCAAAATCCTTTTGTAGATGTGCAGAGAAATTTGACCCACAGACTTTGTAACATGCTTAGATCTCAGAATTAACAACTTGGCTTATTAGATAACAAGACCCTTTCACGTTCATCTTAGTTCATTAGTGTTTTATTGTGGCAGGAAATAGCTTGCAACATATTACAAAATGTATTAGACATTGCTTTAAATTTGTGGTTTGAAACAATTCTGTGTCAAGAAGTCTTTAAAACACTTTGTCAGTTTAATCTCAGTTTGCCCTTTACAGACACACTGCTATTTGAATGCCCAGCGTAAGATAAATCTAGCCTAGTCTTATGCATATCCCGCAGGATTGCGCAGATGTCTGAAAAGTCTCTCCTTAAAGCAGTCCCGGCTGCTTGGGTCCAGGGGTTTGGTCTTGGGACTGTTAACACGTAGGTGGTCCAGCTGAACTCATGGCTTTGGCAAGAGATGGATTCACGATATTTGAGATGTCTCACAATAGTCTAGAGTTAGTGTGCCAAGAGAAGTTAGAGATGGTCTCCTGGGAGATTTTTTAAAAAATGGGTTACTTCCTACAGGTGAAAGATAAAATGCTGGAGAGTAACTTGAAGTATAGCACAGAAACTAGGGCCTTTCAGAAAGAAATGGCATCTTTACTATTGGCAACCTTTACTGTTGGACTATAATTAATCAGTCTGCCAGTTAACCATTCCATAAGTTTTTTGTTTTCATCCCACTTTTCTTTCCAACCTTCATTCAGAGTGAGAGCATGTTTGGCTTTCAGCTAAAGCAGTCTGGGAACGTCTGACCAAAGTTCTTCCCTTTTGTATCAGAATTTGTCAAAGCTGTGCCAAAAATTGAACAGCCATGGGTGCATTATTCCTTGTTTTCTGGAATGTTACCAGGAAATAATCTATTCAAGCAGAAAAGTGTCAGGAATTGTAGTCTTCCTTAAGCTGCTCACTAAAATTTGTAAGTCTCTTGGAACAAGAATTGTATGTTTCTATATTTTCATAAGACTGAAAAAATTAAAGACTAAGACCAAAAGAAAAACAACTACGTAGCCAGTAAAGAAGATATATTAAGAAATGTAGAGGTAATGGTGGTGGGGCCACTTGGCAGTAGTGATCATAACATGATCAAATTTAAACTAATTTATTTATTTTATTTATTTAACACTTTTATATACCGATATTCATGTAAGAAATTACATATCACTTCGGTTTACAATATAACAATAACTAGCATATACGAGTGCTTTTACACTGGAAGGGGGACAATAAGTATATCTACAGCTCTAACACTAAGTTTTCAAAAGGGAAACTTTGATAAAATGAGGAAAATAGTTACGAAAAAACTGAATGGTGCAGCTGCAAAGGTTAAAAGTGTTCAACGGGCATGGACATTGTTTAAAAATACAATCCTAGAAGCGAAGTCCAGATGTATTCCACTCTTTAAGGTGGAAAGAAGGCAAAATGATTACCGGCATGGTTAAAAGGTGAGGTGAAAGAGGCTATTTTATCCAAAAAAAATCCTTCAAAAGTTGGAAGAAGGATCCATCTGAAGAAAATGGGATAAACCATAAGCATTGAATTTGAAGTTGGTTGTAGAGGCAAAAACTCATAATAAAAACTTTAAAAAATATATCCGAAGCAAGAAACCTATGAGAAGGAGTCAGTTGGTCCGTTAGATGATGGAGGGGTTAAAGGGGCTCTTAGTGAAGATAACGCCATTGCAGAAAGACTAAATGAATTCTTTGCTTCCGTGTTTACTAATGAGGATGTTGGGGAGATACCGGTTCCAGAGATGGTTTACAAGGGTGATGAGTCAGAAGAACTGAACCAAATCACTGTGAACCTGGAAGATGTAGGCCAGATTGACAAACTAAAGAGTAGCAAATCACCTACACCGGATGGAATGCATCCTAGGGTACTGAAGGAACTAAAAAATGAAATTTCTGATCTATTAGTTCAAATTTGTAACCTATCATTAAAATCATCCATTGTACCTGAAGACTGGAGGGTGACAATATAACCTCAATATTTAAAAAGGGCTCCAGGGGAGATCTAGGAAACAATAGACCAATGAGCCTGTCTTCAGTGCCGGAAAAAATAATGGAAACTATTCTAAAGATCAAAATCGTAGAGCATATAGAAAGACATGGTTTAATGGAACACAGTCAACAAGGATTTACCCAAGGGAAGTCTTGCCTAACAAATCTTCATTTTTTTGAAGGGGTTAATAAACATGTGGATAAAGGTGAACCGGTAGATATAGTGTATTTGGATTTTCAGAAAGTGTTTGACAAAGTCCCTCATGAGAGGCTTCTAAGAAAACTAAAAAGTCATGGGATAGGAGGCGATGTCCTTTCATGGATTACAAACTGGGTAAAAGACAGGAAAAAAAGAGTAGGATTAAATGGTCAGTTTTTTCAGTGGAAAAGGGTAAACAGTGGAGTGCCTCAGGGATCTGAACTTGGACTGGTGCTTTTCAATATATTTATAAATGATCTGGAAAGGAATACGACGAGTGAGGTTATCAGATTTGTGGATGATACAAAATTATTCAGAGTAGTTAAATCACAAGCGGATTGTGATACATTACAGGAGGACTTTGCAAGACTGGAAGATTGGGCATCAAAATAGCAGATGAAATTTAATGTGGACAAGTGCAAGGTGTTTCATATAGGGAAAAATAACCGTTGCTGTAGTTACACGATGTTATGTTCCATATTAGGAGCTACAACCCAGGAAAAAGATCTAGGCATCATAGTGGATAATACTTTGAAATTGTTGGCTCAGTGTGCTGCAGCAGTCAAAAAAGCAAACAGAATGTTAGGAATTATTAGGAAGGGAATGGTTAATAAAACGGAAAATGTCATAATGCTTCTGTATCGCTCCATGGTGAGACTGCACCTTGAATACTGTGAACAATTCTGGTTGCCACATCTAAAAGAAGATATAGTTGCAATGGAGAAGGTACAGAGAACGGCGACCAAAATGATAAAGGGGATGGAACAGCTCCCGTATGAGGAAAGGCTGAAGAGGTTAGGGCTGTTCAGCTTGAAGAAGAGAAGGCTGAGGGGGGGGGATATGATAGAGGTCTTTAAGATCATGAGATGTCTTGAACGAGTAGATGTGAATTGGTTATTTATACTTTCAGATAATAGAAGGACTAGGGGGCATTCCATGAAGTTAGCAAGTAGCACATTTAAGACTAATCAGAGAAAATTCTTTTTCACTCAACGCACAATTAAGCTCTGGAATTTGTTGCCAGGGGATGTGGTTAGTGCTGTTAGTGTAGCTGGGTTCAAAAAAGGGTTGGATAGGTTCTTGGAGGAGAAATCCATTAACTGCTATAATCAGGTTGACTTAGGGAATAGCCACTGCTATTAATTGCATCAATAGCATGGGATCTTCTTAGTGTTTGGTACTTGCCAGGTTCTTGTGGCCTGGGTTGGCCACTGTTGGAAACAGGATGCTGGGCTTGATGGACCCTTGCTCTGACCCAGCATGGCAATTTCTTATGTTCTTATGTTGTGCTGCTGCTTCGACATTTCAGTTAAAGGAGAATTTCATGAGATGGGTGGAAATAGTAAAAATGTACCTGCAAATTTCATGTACTTAAATTCTTGCAGAAATTGTGTGTACACAGTTAAAATACGTTTTCTGTATATATAATGATATGAAAATTTTCACAGTGGTTATAAACTAGGAGTGTGATTGGGAAAAAATATTTTTGCTTTATTTTCATCTTTTCAGTTTGTAGTGTGTTCGGGTTTTGGTGAGCAATAATACCATTTAGCGGGTAATATTAACACCTTTATGCCACCTATTAGCAAGCCTTGGGGTACACTATAAATTGTACGCTGATGACATGCAATTTTTCTTTCCTTTGAAACCCACTTGGTTACTAATTGAACAGTTTGTATTGCCTTATCTTTCCTCTATTAGAAATTGGCTGCATTCCAATAAACATTCTCTTAATATTAACAAGTCAGAAATTATTATTCTCTCACATTTCCTTCTCCATCATACTCCGGATTCTTTCATTTTTGATAATTTCACAGTAAGATTTCCAAGAAAAGAGTGCATGGGGTAACTGGGGTAACTTGCTGGTGTGGCAGTTGCTACCCTTAATAAATAACAATGTCAAGTAGAGGTGTGCATACATTTTTTTTTGGCCCCGTTTCGGTTCGGGGGTGGGCCATTTCAGTCTACCCCCGTATCAGAATTCTTTTTTCATTGCCTATTTCGTTAAAATGACAAAACACCTCAACCCTTCAAATTTACAATGTCCCCACCCTTCTGACCAACCCCCAAGACTAACTGAAAGTCTCTGGTGGTCAAGCGGGGGGGGGGGGGGGGGCGCGGGAGATTGGCACCGGCTGTCCATTACTCTTACCATGTAACAGTGGCCAGCCAATGGCACTGGTAGCCCCGTCACATGGTAAGGGCAAAGGGCCGCCGGTGCCATTTTGATTACTGGCAGCTGACAGCCCAAGATCGGGAGATTGCTCCCGGGACCTCTGCTGGACCACCAGGGACATTGGGGGAGTTTTGAAGGAGTAAGGAGGGGGGGGGGGGTTGTATTTAATTAAATTTGAAGGGTTGGGGCAGGTTTGGGGTTTTTTTTTCCCCATCTGATGTGCGCTTCCCAAAAAAAACAAAAAAAACTATAGGAAAGCCACACGAAATTTCGTGGGTTTTCCTTTTGTTTTTTTTACTTCCTGAAATGCAACGAAATAGGAAATATCTTTATTTCCTATTTGTTGCATGTCTGAGCATCTCTAGTATCAAGGCTTAATGTAACTCCATTGCTCTTTGCTTCAACGGCAGTGGGGAAAAGGGGAATTGGATTCAGATGGCATCCAATGAGGGCCCCGACTCTTTCAGTTTGAGGAACAAGTAAACAGGGGGGTAACTTGCTGAGGTGGCTTTTATTACCCTTAATCATTAAGCCTGATGCTTTTGATGCAGCTCCATCATTGCTCTCTGCTTCCATGGCAGGGGTTAGGGAAAATTGGATTCGGACAGCATTTGAGTGCCCTGAATTTTACTGTCTTGGAAACTGATAAGTATGAGGATAACCTGCACAGTACAGCAGATACTGGCATAAGCTTGCTGGGCAGACTAGGTGGATCATTTGGTCCTTTTCTGCCATCATTTCTATGTTTCAATACTGTACGGAGTCTTGGTGTATTAATCGATCCTGCCATTTCACTGAACTCAAGTACAAAATCTGTAGTATGTTCCTCATTTGCAAAACGACACTTACTTTGTCACCTGAAGCTTTTATGTGGTCCCTAAGAATTTCCGTACAGTTGTTCAGTCTCTATTACTATCTGGCCATCACTACTGCAATTCCGTTTATATTGGTCTTTCAACATTTGCCTTAAGAACTTTCCAAATTGTCCAGAATGCTGCGGCTTGATTGTTAACTTGTACTCTTTATAGGGAACATATCACCCCAGCCCTCCAATTCCTACCTTGGCTCCCCATTTCATCACGTATACAGTATAAAGTGGAAGTCATGATCCATAACCTATTAAATAACTTATCTTCCCCACTGGATCTCCTGCACGTTAAAAATATATATTGATTCGAACCAAGGCCTCCTAAATATTCCTTTTTTGAAGGCTGCTCACCTTGATGAGACCAGAGAGCAGGCATTTTCAATTGCTGGTCCCTTTAAAATTCCCAAACATAGAAATGATGGCAGAAAAAGACCAAT
Source organism: Rhinatrema bivittatum (assembly GCF_901001135.1). NCBI lineage: Eukaryota > Metazoa > Chordata > Amphibia > Gymnophiona > Rhinatrematidae > Rhinatrema > Rhinatrema bivittatum. The sequence continues at coordinate 569,382,749 of NC_042617.1, forward strand.
CGGCACATCCAGTCTGCCCAGCAAGCTCCCAAACTTATTTTCCCATACTTATCTGTTTCACTGACCACCAAATTCAGGGCCCTTGTCGGTAATGTTTGATTCAAATTTCCTGCCATCCCCTGCCATTGATGCAGAGAGTAATGTTGGAGTTGCACCAAAGATGAGCATAAGGCTTAATGGTTAAGGGTAGTAACTGCCGTGTCAAGCAAGTTACCCCGATGCTTGTTTACCCAGACTGCACAGATCAGTGCCTTGTTGGATGTTGTCTGAATGTAAAAACTCTTTTCCATATTTCTCCCTGCCGTTGAAGCAGAGAACAACACTGTATATGCATTCAAAGTGAAATATCAGGCTTAATTAGTTTAGGGTAGTAACCGCCACAATAAGCAAACTACCCCCACGCTTATTTCTTTACCCAGACTGTGTAGTTCAGTCCTTGTTGGTTGTTGTCTGAATGCAAATCCTCTTTTCCCCATTTCCCCTTGCCATTGAAGCAGAGAGCAATGTTGGAGTTGCATTAACCGTGTGAAGGCTTATTGAGTAAGGGTAGTAATCACCAGGTAGTAGCCACCATTCCAGCAAGCCACCCCCATGGCTCGTCTCTTCATTCCCATCCTCTAGCTTTTATGGATCCACAGTGTTTATCACATGCCCCTTTGAAATCCTTTACAGTTTTAATCTTCACCACTTCCTCCGGAAGGGCATTCCAGGCATCCACCACCCTCTCCATGAAGAAATACTCCCTGATATTGGCTCTGAGTCTTCCTCCCTGGAGTTTCAAATCGTGACCCCTAGTTCTACTTATTTTATTCCAATGGAAAAGGTTTGTTGTTGACCATGGATCATTAAAACCTTTCAAGTATCTGAAAGTCTGTATCATATCACCCCTGCTCCTCCTCTTCTCCAGGGTATTCATATTTAGGTTCTTCAATCTCTCCTCATAAGTCATTTTATGAAGACCATCCACCTTTTTTGGTCGCCCTTCTCTGGACCGCCTCCATCCTGTCTCTGTCCCTTTGGAGATACGGTCTCCAGAACTGAACACAGTACTCCACGTGAGGCCTCACCAAGGCCCTGTACAAAGGGATCATCACTTCCTTTCTCTTACTAGATATTCCTCTCTCTATGTAGCCCAGCATTCTTCTGGCTTTAGCTATCGCCTTGTCACATTGTTTCGTTGACTTCAGATCGTTAGACACTATCACCCCAAGGTCTCTTTCCTGCTCCGTGCACATCAGCCCTTCACCCCCCATCAATTAACAATTCTTTCGGATTTCTACATCCCATATGCATGACTCTGCACTTCTTGACATTGAATCTCAGCTGCCATATCTTCGACCACTCTTCCAGATTCCTTAAATCCCGTCTCATTTTTTCCACTCTGTTGCCGATCTTAGTATCATCCAAAAAAACACAAACCTTACCTTCTATCCCATCCACAATGTCGCTAACAAAGATATTGAACAGAACCGGCACTCCACTTAATACCGCTCTCTTTTCAGAGTATGTTCCATTTACCATCACACATTGTCTTCTGTCCGTCAATCAGTTTGCAATTCAGGCACTCACTCTTAAGCTTCTCATTTTATTCACAAGCCTCCTATGTGGGACCATATCAAAAGCTTTGCTGAAATCCAAGTAGATGACATCGAGCTCTCTTCCTCAATCCAATTCCTTAGTCACCCAATCAAAAAAGTCAATCAGATTTGTCTGACAGGACCTTCCCCTGGTGAATCCATGCTGTCTCTGGTCCTGCAATTTTTCTGCCTGTAGATAGTTCACTATTCTTTCTTTCAATAGCGACTCCATTACTTTTCCCACCACCGAAGTGAGGCTAACCAGCCTGTAGTTTCCAGCCTCCTCTCTGCTCCCACTCTTGTGAAGTGGGACCACCACCGCTCTTCTCCAATCACTCGGCACCACTCCCTTTTCTAGAGATCTATTGAAAAGGTCATGCAGCGGACTCGCCAGCTCTTCTCTGAGCTCCCTCAGTATCCTGGGATGAACCTCATCAGGCCCACGGTTTTGTCCACTTTCAGTTTTCCTAGCTCTTCCCATACATTCTCTTCTGTAAACAGAGTTTCATCTACTTCACTTCCCTCCAGTTTCTTGTTAACTAGCGACTGCCCTTCTCCAGGGTCCTCTTTAGTGAACACCGAACTGCCATTTCTTCGTCTCTCCACATAATGATCCTTTTCGTCTTTCAATTTACTAATCCAGTTTGGACTTTTCTCCTTTCTCTGATGTATCTGAAAAATGTTTTGCCACCTTGCTTTACCTCTTTGGCAATCCTTTCTTCCACTTGACTTTTTGCTTTCTTGATTACTTTCTTCGTCTCCCTCAGTTCCACCAGATATTCTTCCTTGTGATCCTCCCTTTGGGATCCTTTATATTTCTTACATAGAAACATAGAAATGACGGTAGAAGAAGACCAATAGGCCCATCCAGTCTGCCCAGCAAGCTTTCACACTTATTTTCTCATACTTATCTGTTACTCTGACCGCTGAGTTCAGGGCCCTTATTAGTAACTTTTTTGATTCTAATTTACTTCCACCCCCATCATTGATGCAGAGAGCAGTGTTGGAGCTGCATCAAAATGAAGTATAAGGCTAATGTTTGAGGGTATTAACCATCATATCGAGCAAGTTACTCTGATGTTTGTATACTCATACTGCTTAGATCAATGCCTTGTTAGATATTGTCTGGATGTACATCCTATTTTTTCATTCCCCCCTGCCGTTGAAGCAGTAAGCTGCACTGGATATGCATTCAAAGTGAAGTATCAGGCTTAATTTTTTTAGGGGTAGTAACCGCAGCAATAAGCAAGCTACTCCCACGCTTATTTGTTTACCCAGTCTGTGCTATTCAGTCCTTGTTGGTTGTTGTCTGAATGGAAATCCTCTTATCTTCATTCCCACCTGCCGTTGAAGCAGAGATCTAAGCTGGATATGCATTGAAAGTGAAGTATCAGGCTTAATTGGTTTGGGGTAGTAACCGCCACAACAAGCAAGCTACTCCTACGCTTATTTGTTTACCCAGACTGTGCTACCTTGTTGGTTGTTGCCTGAATGCAAATCCTCTTTTCCACATCTCCTCTTGCCGTTGAAGCATAGAGCAATGTTGGAGTCGCATTAACCGTGTGAACGTTTATTGAGTAAGGGTATTAATCATCAGGTAGTAGCCTCATTCCTGCAAGCCACCTCCATACCTCTTTTAATTCTCATCCTCCAGGCTCTATGGATCCACAGTGTTTGTCCCATGCTCCTTTGAAATCGTTCACAGTTTTGGTCTTCACCACTACCTCTGGAAGGGCGTTCCAGGCATCCACCACCCTCTCCATGAAGAAATACTTCCTGACATTGGTTCTGAGTCTTCCTCCCTGGAGTTTTAAATCGTGACCCCTAGTTCTGCTGATTTTTTCCAGCGGAAAAGGTTTGTTGTTGACTTTGGAGCATTAAAACCTTTCAAGTATCTGAACGTCTGTATCATATCACCCCTGCTCCTCCTTTCCTCCAGGGTATACATATTTAGATTCTTCAGTCTCTCCTCATAAGTCATTCAATGAAGACCATCCATCTCTTTGGTCGCCCTTCTCTGGACCGCCTCCAATACTGTCTCTGTCCCTTCAGAGATACGGTCTCCAGATCTGCGCACAGTACTCCAGGTGAGACCTTTACCAAGTACCTGTACAAGGGGATAATCACTTCCATTTTCTTATTCGATATTCCTCTCTCTATGCAGCCCAGCACTCTTCTGGCTTTAGCTATCGCCTTGTCACACTGTTTCGCCGACTTCAGATCGTTACACTATCACCCCAAGGTCTCTCTCCTGCTCCATGCACATCAGCCCTTCATCCCCCATTGAATACATTTCTTTCGGATTTCCACACCCCATATGTATGACTCTGCACTTCTTGGCATTGAATCTCATCTGCCACAACCTCGACCAGTCTTCCAGCTTCCTTAAATCCCGTCTCATTCTGTCCACTCCTTCCAGTGTGTCCACTCTGTTGCAGATCTTATTATCATCCGCAAATAGACAAACCTTACCTTCTATCCCTTCCGCGATGTCGCGCTCACAAAGTTATTGAAGAGGACCGGTCCCAACACCGACCCTTGCAACACTCTTAAACGCTGTTCTTTTAGCTTTTATTTTATCAGCCACCTCCTTTGAGAACCAGATAGATTTCATTTTTCTCTTGCTTTTCTTTCCTTTTCTAACATATAGATTAGTTGCCTTGGTAATTGCTCCTTTTAGTTTGGCCCACTGTTGTTCCACATCTCTCATTTTCTCCCAGCCTTCTAGTTCTTCCTCCAGGTAGTTCCCCATTTCAACAAAGTCTGTGTTTTTGAACTGCAAAACTCTGGTCTTGTGCGAGTTCTCCGTATCCTATTTGTGATATGAAATCATATCGTTTGATGATCACTGTTGCTGAGTTGAGCACCCACCCGGACATTAGAGATATTATCTCCGTTAGTGAGCACTAAATTGAGTATAGCTCCCTCCCTCGTGTGTTCCATTACCATTTGTTTGAACAGAGCCCCTTGCAGGGCATCCACTATCTCTCTACTACTGTTAGATTCTGCAGAAGGGATTCTCAAGTCTACATCTGGCAGATTAAAATCTCCAACAATCTCCAACAATCACCACTTTTCCCTTCTTTCCCATCTTTGGATGTCTTCAACCAGATCTCTGTCAAGTTCTTCCATTTGATTTGGAGGCCTGTAAAGCACTCCAATAAAAATGGATGCCCCATCATCTTTTTTTAGGACAGCCCATAATGCTTCTTCTTTGCCCCATCTTCCTTGCAGCTCAGATGCTTGGATATTGTTTTTGACATAAAGAGCCACTCCCCTTTTCTGTCCTCTCTGTCCTTCCTTAACAAGTTATAGCCTGGTATGTCTGTATCCCAATCATGATATTCCGTGAACCACGTCTCCGTGACAGCAACAATATCCAAGTCCGCATCCACCATTAGGGCTTGCAGATCTGGGATTTTATTGTCCAAATTATGAGCATTTGTGCTCATAGGGGTAGATTTTAAAAGAAGCGCGATCAGCCTACTTTTGCTTGCGCATCAGACTCAAGCAAAAGTACACTGGATTTTAGTAGATACGCGCGGAGCCGCGCGTATCCACTAAAAGGGGCGGATTTTCAGAGCCCTGCTCGCGTAAATCCGCCCAAAACCGGGCGGATTTACGCGAGCAGGGCCCTGCGCGCCGGGAAGCCTATTTTACATAGGCCTCCCGGCGCGCGCAGAGCCCCGGGACTCGCGTAAGTCCCGGGGTTCTCGGAGGGGGGCGTGTCGGGGGCGTGTCGGGGGCGGGCTCGGTCGTCGCGGCGTTCCGGGGGCGTGTCGGCAGCGTTTTGGGGGCGGGTACGGGGGCGTGGCCGCGCCCTCCGTACCCGCCCCCAGGTCGCGGCCCGGCGCGCAGCAGGCCCGCTGGCGCGCGGGGATTTACGTTTCCCTCCGGGAGGCGTAAATCCCCCGACAAAGGTAAGGGGGGGGTTTAGACAGGGCCGGGTGGGTGGGTTAGGTAGGGGAAGGGAGGGTAAGGTGAGGGGAGGGCAAAGGAAAGTTCCCTCCGAGGCCACTCCGATTTCGGAGCGGCCTCGGAGGGAACGGGGGGAGGCAGCGCGGCTCGGCGCGCGCAGGCTATACAAAATCGATAGCCTTGCGCGCGCCGATCCAGGATTTTAGTGGATACGCGCGGCTCCGCGCGTATCTACTAAAATCCAGCGTACTTTTGCTTGAGTCTGATGCGCAAGCAAAAGTAGGCTGATCGCGCTTCTTTTAAAATCTACCCCAAATCCTGGATCGGCGCGCGCAAGGCTATCGATTTTGTATAGCCTGCGCGCGCCGAGCCGCGCTGCCTCCCCCCGTTCCCTCGAAGGCCGCTCCGAAATCGGAGCGGCCTCGGAGGGAACTTTCCTTTGCCCTCCCCTCACCTTACCCTCCCTTCCCCTACCTAACCCACCCACCCGGCCCTGTCTACACCCCCCCCTTACCTTTGTCGGGGGATTTACGCCTCCCGGAGGGAGACGTAAATCCCCGCGCGCCAGCGGGCCTGCTGCGCGCCGGGCCGCGACCTGGGGGCGGGTACGGAGGGCGCGGCCACGCCCCCGGGCCGTAGCCACGCCCCCGTACCCGCCCCCAAAACGCTGCCGACACGCCCCCGGAACGCCGCGACGACCGGGCCCGCCCCCCGACATGCCCCCGACACGCCCCCCTCCGAGAACCCCGGGACTTACGCGAGTCCTGGGGCTCTGCGCGCGCCGGGAGGCCTATGTAAAATAGGCTTCCCGGCGCGCAGGGCCCTGCTCGCGTAAATCCGCCCGGTTTTGGGCGGATTTACGCGAGCAGGGCTCTGAAAATCCGCCCCATAGCTTTCTAACTTTTCTCGTTCAGGTTACTGCTTTTTTGGACTCCTTTTGACTTATTTAGCTGACTTTTGTTATCCACTTCACCCTTTTCCTTTGCATTTCTATTTGTGGGATGATATTCTAATTTCCTTCTGCCATCCCCGGCATCTAGTTTAAATGCCTTATGACATAAAAGTACATGATATTAAGGAGTCAGAAACCTTTAAGAAAGCCTTTAAGATACATCTATTTAAGCTGGCATATAGGCCCTGTTTGCTGTTTTTGTGCGTTTTCTTTTTGGTATTTTACATTTACCTTTGTCTTGTTTAAAATATTTTATGGATTTATTTCTTTATATCCATCTTGAACTATGGAAGGTCAGGTAACAAATATTTTAAAAAAGTAGTAGATCATGCTTCACTAAATAACCAAGTTATAATATTCTGCTATATGATTAACTGATAATCCAAATGAAGTATTGAAAAAGAACATTAAAAAACATTTTTTAATATGTTGTCTAAAACATAAGTAAACTGATTCTGTTTTAGCTTCTTTAGGTAATATGTTTTATAACTGCAGGGCCAAGCAAGTAAAGACACTTTTTCCCTGTCTTTTTTGAACAGAATGCCCAGAATGAGGCTGTGCAGAGTATGGCCTCAGGGACAGAGCATTATGTTCTGGCTGGGGAATACTATGAAAACAGATTACTCAAATAGATTGAATTGTTTCCTTTCAGTGACCTGAACACTAAGATCATAATTTTAAATTTCATCCAGAGTGCAACGGGAATGGATATAACTCTCTTAAAATAGGGATACTTCTCTCTCTTGCATTTTTTACCAACATGTACTGCTTCCATTTCATGCAAATCTATCTCATAAATAGTCATTGTGGATATCATGAAAACATGATTGGCTAGATGTACCCCCAGAACTGGGTTGAAAAGCACTGATCTAGATGATTTAGGACTAGCATCTATATGATTCATGTAAGGTCAGACTATGTTAAGTATGGGTATAATTGTCAAATTAGTGTGTTTGATAAATACATTATTTTTAATTGCTTGAATACGGGGTTTTATTTCTAGGGCAGCATCCATTATTACTCCAATATTCCATACATCTAATTTTTAAAAAAGCATATGTCCGTCAAGGATAGGGAGCATATCTGATTTCTTGGATTTTGAATTCTTTATCTAGTGCACCTCTGTCTTGTTGGGGTTCTATTTATTCAAACATATCCAATCACCAGTTTCTTCAGAACATTGGTTAATGACCCTTGTTGTGCTTCCATAACCATTACTCAGAGGGGGAGGAACTTGGATGATATCCATTTAAAAATGATGTCCCACAAAATCTTTCTTAATCGTTGCACATAATTATTGAATAGGAAATAAGGAAGACCTTTGTGAGATATATTCTACTGGATAGTCCTTTGAGGAGTTTTCTAAAAATCACACTGTGTCTAGCATGTGAGGAAATAATTACCTAACCCAAACGTAACCAATCTTTCATTTAAAATTGAATGAGCCGACAGACCACCCCCTGATTCCTTCCACTGCCCCGTGTTCTTGATTATGTTGAGTGTACAGCTATTAAGGCTATCTCTATACCAGAAATTTACCTAAAACTGTACTGGAAAGCATCTAGAAAATTTGCTTCCCATAAAAAGTCTTTGCATTTTGTCTTCCAGAACACATTCAATCACTTTTGCTAAAAATGTATGGGTTGAAACTGGTTTACAGTTCTTGGTCTATAATATCTAAGGCAGGGGTGGACAATTCCAGTCCTCGAGGGCCACTAACCAGTCAGGTTTTAAGGATATCTCTAATGAATATACATGAGATAGATTTGCATGTATATTGCCTCAGTTATATTTATTTATTTATTTAACATTTGTTATATGCAAACATCTCATGCAAATTCATTAAGGATATCCCAAAAACCCGACCGGTTAGTGGCCCTCAAGGTCTGGAATTAAAGGTGGCTGATTTAAAGATGGCCTCTTAACAGTTGCTTGAACTATGGCTTTTTTTTTTTTAAAGATGCAGGAAATTTTCCCGAATATAAGGAGATATTTGCCAATTCGGTGACCCAGTCTCCCATGGCTATTTTAATCAGCCAAGAGGTGTATGGATCTGGAGGATAGGTTTTAACTATGATAGGTTCTCATTATGTCTCCAGAATCATCTGATGAACGTCCAGCATAGATACATCACTACCTATATTCCAATGGATGGAGACCAATCGTTTGGGCTTTTTAAACTTTTGGTCTTCCCACATTGCCTTCATCTTAAATTAATTTCTCAGTTAATTATAGGGAAAAATCAGTTTATACTGATTATATTGTTCCCCCCGGTGAGAAGTTGTACATGTGCATGCGATGCAAAGAGCTCCTGGCTCTCAGAGAACGAGTCCGATCTCTGGAGGCTAAGAGTGGCAGACCTGGAGGAGCTGAGGCAGACAGAGAGGTATATAGATGAGACCTTCAGGGACATAGTAGCCACGTCCCAACTTCAAACTGGCAGCCCTGGTGCTGCCTTGGAGGAAGAAGGTCTCATGATTGGAGAGCATCAACCGGGTGCAGCAGGAAAGGATCCTGTAGCAAGGACCTGTTCTCCAGGTGATGCACTGTTCTTTCGCACTGAGGATATCTCCCCAAGGCCTACTGCCCAGGAGGGAAGGGTTAGGTCGGCCATCATAGTTGGTGATTTGACTATTAGGAATGTAGATAGCTGGGTGGCTGGTGGGCGTGAGGATCGCCTGGTAAAATGCTCCCTGTTCCACGTGCAGGTCACCAGAGGCAGGCAGAGCACCGGAGTCTCAATGCGTGGATGAGACGATGGTGCAAGGAAGAGGGATTCAGTTTGTTAGGAACTGGGGAACCTTTTGGGGAAGGGGGAGTCTCTTCCGAAGGGATGGGCTCCACCTTAACCAGGGTGGAACCAGACTGCTGGCGCTAACCTTTAAAAAGGAGATAGAACAGCTTTTAAACTAGAACAAAGGGGAAAGCCGACAGTTGCTCAGCAGCGCATGGTTCGGAGAGAGGTACGGTATCTTCAAAGGATACAAATGATGCATTAGAATTAAGGCATCCTGACAGTGAGGATCCAATAATAAGAAAAGTAGTCCAAGTGCCTGTAACTAAAAACTCACCTGAGCTAAAAAATTCTAACTTATCCCTATCAATTAAAAAGCAGTCATTGTTAAAAAATACCATTCTAGAAGCACAGTCCAGATGTATTCCACACATTAAGAAAGGTGGAAAGAAGGCAAAACGATTACCGGCATGGTTAAAAGGGGATGTGAAAGAGGCTATTTTAGCCAAAAGATCTTCATTCAAAAATTGGAAGAAGGATCCAACAGAAGAAAATAGGATAACGCATAAACGTTGACAAGTTAAATGTAAGACATTGATAAGACAGGCTAAGAGAGAATTTGAAAAGAAGTTGGTAGTATACTTGGATTTTCAGAAGGCGTTTGACAAAGTTCCTCATGAAAGGCTTCTAGGAAAAGTAAAAAGTCATGGGATAGGTGGCGATGTGCTTTCATGGATTGCAAACTGGCTAAAAGACAGGAAACAGAGAGTAAGATTAAATGGACAATTTTCTCAGTGGAAGAGAATGGGCAGTGGAGTGCCTCAGGGATCTGTTTTGGGACCCTTACTATTCAATATATTTATAAATGATCTGGAAAGAAATATGACGAGTGAGATAATCAAATTTGCAGATGATACAAAATTGTTCAGAGTAGTTAAATCACAACCAGATTGTGATAAATTGCAGGAAGACCTTGTGAGACTGGAAAATTGGGTATCAAAATGGCAGATGAAATTTAATGTGGATAAGTGCAAGGTGATGCATATAGAGAAAAATAACCCATGCTATAGTTACACAATGTTAGGTTCCATATTAGGTGCTACAACCCAAGAAAGAGATTTAGGCGTCATAGTGGATAACACATTGAAATCGTCGGTTCATTGTGCTGCGGCAGTCAAAAAAGCAAACAGAATGTTGGGAATTATTAGAAAGGGAATGGTGAATAAAACGGAAAATGTGATAATGCCTCTGTATCGCTCCATGGTGAGACCGCACCTTGAATACTGTGTACAATTCTGGTCGCCACATCTCAAAAAAGATATAATTGCGATGGAGAAGGTACAGAGAAGGACTACCAAAATGGTAAGGGGAATGGAACAGCTCCCCTATGAGGAAAGACTAAAGAGGTTAGGACTTTTCAGCTTGGAGAAGAGACGACTGAGGGGGGATATGATAGAGGTGTTTAAAATCATGAGAGGTCTAGAACGGGTAGATGTGAATCGGTTATTTACTCTTTCGGATAATAGAAAGACTAGGGGGCACTCCATGAAGTTAGCATGTGGCACATTTAAAACTAATCGGAGAAAGTTCTTTTTTACTCAACGCACAATTAAACTCTGGAATTTGTTGCCAGAGCATGTGGTTAGTGCAGTTAGTATAGCTGTGTTTAAAAAAGGATTGGAAAAGTTCTTGGAGGAGAAGTCCATTACCTGCTATTAATTAAGTTGACTTAGAAAATAGCCACTGGTATTACTAGCAACGGTAACATGGAATAGACTTAGTTTTGGGTACTTGCCACGTTCTTTTTGGCCTGGATTGGCCACTGTTGGAAACAGGATGCTGGGCTTGTTGGACCCTTGGTCTGACCCAGTATGGCATGTTCTTATGGTGAAATGTGATACCCAGGTTGAAAGTCACAGCATATGTTTGTGGAGATTTTGTGTCCCTGTGGTGAAAGTGTTTTTGTGTACTTTTTTTTATAAAAAAGCGCAAACAAAAGTACGCCAGATTTTATAAGATATGCGTGTAGCCGCGCGTATCTTATAAAATCCAGGGTCGGCACGCGCAAGGGGGTGCGCTTTTGTGCACCTTGTATGTGCCGAGCCCTGCGCGCGCTGCCCGCTCCCTCCGAGGCCACTCCGGGGTTTCCTGAAAATCTGACGGGTTGTTAGACCTCGAGAACTGGAATTGCCCCCTCTTGCTCTAGGGTGTACATATTTAGGTCCTCAAATATCATCCCGTGTGTCTTATGGTACAGACCCCACACTATTTTGGTTTCCTTTCTCTGGATCGCTTCCATTCTGTCTCTGCCCTTTTTTATATATGGCCTCCAAAATTTAACATAATGAACGATAAAGAGGCACCACCATCTCATTTTCCTACTGGTTATGCCTCTCTCTATGTATTCCTCTAGCCCTAGTCACCACCTTGTCACTTTCCTTCGCTGTATTCCAAAACTACTGTCTAGATATTGATACAGGCAGTTTAATTGCCTGAATATTATGCATGAGTCCATATTCTTCAATAATCACCACAAACTTTTATTTGTGTTTCCAGTTGCTTCAGGCTGATGTAGTAGTAATAGGCAGTGCAAAGCCAGAAGAGATTCCATTCAGCTGCATAGAGCCCAGTGCTACTGTGGTCCGTTGTTTTCATGTGCACTTATCAGGTAAGCTCAGAATCTTTTTTTTTTTATTCACGTACTTTTTCACAATTTATAATTAAGAAAAACATTTGTTGGAAGGGAGTTTGCAAGATTCTTTCTTTCGCTCTGTCTTTGTCACTCTCTAGCATGTTTAGCCAAACGAAATAAAATTTGAAATATTTCTGCATAGCTCAGAGGTCTGAAAGTAATGGGAGCCGAACTTGGTTCCTCCTCTTTTCTTTGTCATTTTAGAGGAAGTCTTTATTCAATGTGCAAACATGACTGCACATTAATAATCACCAATAATATTTTGGCAATAAAAAATTACAAAATGATAAATGGACTAGTTTATCATCTTTACCCTTTTCACTAAAGCACTACAGGGATTCTTAACTCATTTGTACAAATTATTTTTATTGTAGCTTTCAGAACCTCGGGGTAGGCAATTAATTTTCCAGTGTACTTTGAGCATGGCCAGTGTGAGTCCCTTTGTGTTTCCTTATTTTTAATTTTGGAGTGTGTTTTTAGCTTACTTTCTGAAGGACCAAATGTATATCTCCCATTAATTTTTTTGTATAATGTCTGATCTTGCCAGATTTTCAGGACACATTGGGGAGGGTGAGGACTCTAATGGGTGGGGTTTTTTTTTCCTGGATCCACACTTAAGCACAGACCGCAGGCGGGTGTAGTTGTGTGTTTGTGTTTGTTATTCTAGCCACACAAAATTTTCAGGATATGTCGAGACAGGAATGGGACATGATGATTCATCTATTTTGGTTTGTTTTTTTTGTATGTATGAATATGTGCAGACCGTGCACGTGCGCATCCCCAGAAAGCAGGCTTCATTTATTCTGGCTGGAGCTTCTTTTTTTTTTATCTGTAGTCATTTCTGCTAGGTTCTGGGGCTGCCATGCTTCTTTCCGTCCATGTCATCTGCATTATTCAAAAATCCCCTCTTGTACCCGAACGTTTTTCCAATAGAAACTCACTTTCTTTCATTCAGAATGAGGCACATTTACACAGTGAAATGACTGAGAAGTGAATACACACCTCTCTTTAACATAGATATCATGAATTGTGTTCAAGTAAGTTGCTCTTATCTGTGCCTTTCTCTACCACCAACTGCCAACCCCTGCACTTTCCATCTTGCTGTGCCATTTGTCTGCAATAGACTTAAAATGTTGGTTTATCATGTTCCATCTCTGGCCATATTCAAGTCCAGTGTAAAGGCTCACCACCTTGAAGCTGCTTTTTAATCCAAAGTACAGGAAGGCTCATCTGCATATTTCTTCTGGCAAGCCCCGCACACAATGCCTCTGAATTGTTATTTATTTATTAATTTTCTCAAAATACATTTCAAGAATCCACTTGATTGGAAATACAATGTGACAATATATAGAGAAAAATATTGAAAATACAATAAGCAATAAAATATAGCATGCCACATAATCTAAGTCCTCTAACTAGGGCAGTGATGGCCAACCTTTTGAGCTCAGTGTGTCAAAATTCATAAAAAAACCGAGCATAACTCGGGTGGTGTGTCACTTCTAGAAAAATCCATAATTGTGATATTTGTAGCTCTAATTAATAACAAAAAGTTATAATTTTAATATATGTACTGTATTTATTAATAAAGCAAAAACAAATAATTCTTTACCTTACCTGCTTAGTGACTTTTTTGTTGCTGAATTTCATCGGCTAAATCTTCAATTAAAACACTCTCTCCCCCTCCCCTCCCCACCCCCCCTCCTCCCCCACACACACACAAACTCTTACTCCCCTGGATTTTCTCATACACACTCATGCTCTCACACTCACTGGCTCCCTCACATAACACAAACACACACACCCAGGCAGGCTCCCATTCATTTTCACACCACTCCCTCCCCATCCCCAAGGCATGCACACATTCATTCTCACACACACACAGACCCCCAGGCAGGCACCCATGCATTCACACACATACACCCCCAGGCAGAGTCCCATTCATACACATGCACACACTAAATGCAGACCCCCCTCTCTTTTCCCAGCAACCTCGGAACCTCTCTCATTCCTCTGCTGCCACTGTCACTGCTGCCGCATGGCTATTGGGGATGTTGCTATTCTTGCACATTCCCAAAGATTACATGTGCCAATCACTAAAAATATTTTTTTTTTTTTTACCTTTGCTGTCTCATCTTAGTTTTCTAATTGGTTGGTCACAGGCTTTTTTTTTTCCACCTTCCCTTTCTTATTTGTTTTTGCTAATTCCTTTTATATTGTCTTTTTTTTCTGTTTCTTTTCTCTCCATCTTCTTCCCTCAAACACACAGTCAGGTTCTCATTCTCACATGCATTTCTCTCTCTCACACACACACAGGCTCTCACTGTCACATGCTCTCTCTCATACAATCATTCATACACACAGTCTCTCACTCCCACATGCTGTCTTGCTCAAGCACATGCTGTCTCTGCAAACATTCAGGTCCTCACACACAATCTCTCAACTCATCTCATACACGCGCACACACACACACACACACACACACACACCCTCTACAGACCCTCAGCCTCTCTCTCACCTCTGGGCCTCCTCTTCGCGGGTCGCCACAGGATGGGCTCTGCAGCGGCCCTGCTACCGGGCCTCTTCCTCTTCTCGGGCCGCTGCGACTTGGGATTCATGGCGGCCCATAAGCGCAAGCGATGCTCCTCTTCTGCACGCGCTGATGCTTCTCCTCCTTCCTGCCCACGCGGCTCCGGCAACGTTTACTTCCGGGGCCGCACAGGCAGGAAGGAGGAGGAGCATCAGTGCGTTCAAACACGATCTTTTTCTTTGGGTTGTGGTGACGTGAGCCTCACCAAGGCCCTGCCTGTCGCTGCGCTGCATGCGCCTCCCTGTGCCCGGGGGCATTGGGGGGGGGGGGGGGGGGTGGAGGGATACTAAAAAACTAATTTTAAAGGGTTGGCGCAGCCGATAAAAAAAAAAGGCTCGGCACAGTGGATAAAAAAAAAAAAATTCGATAGTCCTGAAACGCTACGCGTGTCAGCAAAAATGGCTCGGCGTGTCACCTCTGACACGCGTGTCATAGGTTAGCCATCACTGATGTAGGCATATAAATTAATGTAGGTGAGGGCATACAATAGTACATTCTAACAGGTGCCGCTAAAGGTTCGGTTACAATATATCATTAAAGACAATCAATTGTTTAGTGGGGTAGGTCATGACCAATTGTATCTGTGAGGTACTGTTCACGTGTAAAATTCACTATTCATAGTGTTATAATTATGTTTATAGTGATGTAGAGTTCGTGGACCACTCTACTGTACAATCCTAGATGCTGTGCGCCGGTGTTCTTCTGCCTGTTTCTAAATATTTCCTATTATCCCGTCTCTTTATAAAATGCTTGTTTGAAAAGCCATGTTTTTAAACTTTTCTTAAATGCTTTTTGCAATCTGATCTCTAGAGGCATTGTGTTCCAAAGTATGGGGCCTGCTAGTGATCAGGCCCTTTCTCTCACTTGGGTTAATCTTGCCGTTTTTACTGAAGGAATGGTTAAGAGTGCTTTATTTGCAGATCGAAGGTTTCTGTGTGGGACGTGTACTCTTATTGCTGTGTTTAGCCAGTCTGATTTCTCATCATGTATTAGTTTATGTATGGTACATAGGGTTTTGTATTTAATTCTGTGTTCGATAGGTAACCAATGTAGTTCCGCTAGGGTTTCAGTTATATGGTCCCTCCTTCTTTTTCCGGTTAGTGTTCTAGCTGCTGTGTTTTGAAGTATTTGGAGTGGTCTTAATGTTGTGTTTGGGAGTCCTAATAGAAGGGCATTACAGTAGTCCGTGCTGGAGAAAATTAGTGTCTGTAGAACTGTTCGGAAATTAGTTAGTGTTAGTAGAGGTTTTAGTTTTCTGAGTAACTCCCTTCCCCCATCAAGAGTGGGGAACTCCCTTCCCCACTCTTGATGGGTTATATACCCCATTGAAATGCATGCATGTGTACACACCACATCCAGTACCGAATGTGCACTGTATCACCTTGTGCATTTATTTTAAACTTGTAGGCAGGGGATTTTATTTTTTTTTAATCTAATTAATACCAAAAAGGAAATTTTCTTTAAGACTTGCTGTGAAACTTAGTTACTAGAGCACACACCTGAAGGAATGTTTGTCTCTTGTTGATTTCATAACTGAGGACCGCCACTCAGAATCTTGTTGAAGGCCAGGCTGTGCTTCTACAGTCCACCAAGCACTAGATGACCCATGCCGGGCCACTTCAAAAATAGGAAAACATACTCAAACACAACTTGTAAGTTGTCTGGAACAGGATTCTTATTACCCTGTAACTATCAGCAGAGCTGTTAACAGAGCAACATGCCTGGTTTTATCCTTGTATGAAACATTCATAGGGTTAATTGCATTTATAGTATTGTTTATATACCCAAATATTTTCCTGATGACTGTCAAAGCTGAAACAGAGCTTTACATTTCAACCCTTATGACTTTAACTAGTCTCTGATGAAACATTTTTAATAATCAAATGATAAAAACAAATTTTACTATAGTATAATGGATAGGATTCTCTCAACATGATTACTGTATAATTCCCTTGATATGAAGCTTGGGGGAAGGAGGGGTGCTGGGGAGGAGGGGTTAGATTCAGGAACAAAGTCACAAAATATTTTCTTATTGAAAGGATGCTAGGTAGATGCCTGGCATGCCCTCCTGGAGGTGATAAAGACAAGAATGGTAAGGGAATTAAAAAAAGGTGTGGGATAAACACCGAGGATTCCTACTGTGGTAACTTTTCTGCATGGGGTTAACCTGCATGGAGTGCTAGCTACAACCCCAAACATCTTGCTGGGCAGACGGTATGGGTTCATCTGCCATGTTACTATGTAAATCAATTAACATTTCTAAAATTATAGACAGGCATCCCCACTCATTGTTTTGCAAAGTCCACATTAATGCTGTCATTCCGGTTTTTATAAATTTAATTTTGTTTGCTTAAATATTGATATAGGTATAAATTATTATATATACATGTTTCTGTATTTTAATTCACTGTAATGCTGGGGCTGTGCTTTGACTGAGAGTTACTTCACATCTTGATAACGTCTGCTCAGTTGCTATTCTTTTTTAACCTACTGTATTATGTCAGAACTGCTGAATAACTTCATTTCTTCTTGCACTGTGTTCTATGAAAGCTGCTTTAGCCAAGGTAATAGAAATTAACACGTGGTAGCACTATTATTCTCTCAGCTACATGCTTCCTCGCTTATGGTGCCAATCGTCCACAAAATTGCTTATTCAATATCTTTAAATTTCCCTTTCACTTGTGTCCGAATGACCTTCTGATGAATAGTTCCCAGCAGAAACCCTTTTTTTCTTTTGCCAGTATCCACAATGTCAACCAACAAAAGCCCAAGTCAAAAGTCATTCTTTTCCTTGCACTTGGCCTGGCTTTCTGGGATTCTCTAAACTTCCTGGTTCCCTGCCCCATCTATTGTTTACTGGTATGGATTGAAATAACGGCATGCTAAGCCAGTTGGAAGGTCAGTTAATTGCTAACCTGCTTTTCCATCTTCCTCAAGCTTTCCCAACTGCCATACCCTGAGTTCCTTGCTGCTGATTCTGATCTAAGAATCTGTCCCCACCTTGTTGTATGAGGTGTGCATCGTCAGCCCTGTTATGGGCCATTTATGTCTTAGATGATATTTTTAAAATGACCTCACTATTGCAACAATACAATAAACATATGAAGGGTCTGTTTTGTTTCTAGAATTACTACTGCTACTACTATTTATTATATAGCACTGCAAGCAAGATGTACACAGTGCTGTCAGACACATAAGACTGTGATCCATGAAGCTTATATTCTAGTAAAGTGACAGACGAGACACATAAGAAGAATTTTACTTAATAGTGGTTAAATCAAGATGGTCATGAATAGGGAAAACAGGATTTAAGTTTTACTCTAATGTTGTTTCCAAAATCCGAGATTCGTATGTTGATTACATGGTTCACTTACATTTAAATTTGTAAAGAATTCTGCAGTAGCCCTCCTTTAAGAATTAGAAAACTGAGGTCCCTGTTTGCTAAAGCGCATTAAAACAGTGCTTGAGTGTACCTTTTAATGAATTTCATTTCCTATGAGATTTACTAAACTGTGGTATCTGAGTACTGTAGTTTAGGAAATCCGATGTTCCATGGCTGGTAACGTCACTGGCTCCCTAGGGTGTGAATTTTTTTTTTTTTTTAATTAAAGAGGTTAGCTTTGAGTGAAGATTCTCCTGCCCCCTCTCCCATAGAATCCAAATTTTTCCAGTTCTGCAACTGATTCAGAACCCCCTCTCATAGCCCCCAGTCCAGATATCTCCTGCCTTCCTCCCGATAACACACGATAGCTGGCTCTGCACCCAAAGAACAAAAAAATCCCTCCCCTGCAGCACCCTTCCCATGTCTCGTTTATTTATTTATTTAAAAATCTCTTGTATACCGCTTATACAGTAATAAGATCTAGGCAGTTTACAGATAAACATACACAATTTAAAAATAACACAAAACCACAAGATTAAAAATGCTTTACAACGTAAGATGTGGTATACAGAATAACAATACATTGCATAAACCAGAAGTTAAATGATATGTGTTGCTTTGGATATAGTAGGTAACCTGAAAGGTAAACTAATATGGGTGAAATTACATGTGACTCTCAAAATATTAGATTAACATCAAATAAACAAGAGAGTCTATCATGACTCACAAAATACAAAAAATATTATTTATTAACTCAAAAATATTCTACATAAAACAAATCACATTCACACCACATTCACATAATAAAATAGTCCATAAAAGCTGGACTAAAATCAAATCTTCTATGTACCTGTTACAAAAGCTGGTAAAGATTGTACATATACAAGCAATATACATCATTGATGACAAGTCTTATGTCCGACTAGAACAGCGAGTAACTTGTGGGTTACCTTTGATGAAATCTGCGTGTCTTAAGATTTGAAGAAGTCGTTAAAAGCGTGATTATGAGATAAGTGTCAGATTTGGCTTTTCCCTGATGAAGCCGTTGAGGTGAAACGAGGGCCCCTTGCAGGGAGTGTGACACAGAGTTTTGCATGAACACGGAAGGTTCACGTTGCAGAGAAATATATAAACAAGATCATTAACACAACTTTGATATACAAAAGTGCACATGGAGACATGAAAAGAGGCAAAAGACATTTGGTTTATGTGACAGAAGACATACAAGAGGGACATGAATTAGAGAGGACATGAACCAGAAAAGAATAAATGAATGGTTATGGTTTTTTAATAAATAGGGATATAAATGTTTATTGGGGACAAGTATGTATTTTGTTTTGCGATGTGCCTGAATAGGGATAATGTATGAAGGGTATATTCAAATATAAGCATATGTATGTTGTCATTTAGGATAGCATTACCTTTTATGGTGTGTATAAACATTAACATTTGTAATTGTCATCATTAATGTATATTGCTTGTATATGTTCAGTCTTTACCAGCTTTTGTAACAGGTACATAGAAAGATTGATTTTAGTCCGGCTTTTATGGACTATTTTATTGTGTGAATGTGATTTGTTTTATGTAGAACATTGTGGAGTTAATAAATATGTTTTGTATTTTGTGAGTTGTGATAGACTCTGTTTGTTTATTTGGGTATAGTAGACCATAGATACATTTTTAATCTCTTTCTAAATTCTTTGGGATTGGATGTAGTCTCAGTGCGACTGGAATGGAGTTCCAGACTAATGGTCCTGCTATCGAGAGAGCCCATTTTCTTGTTAGGTCAAGCTTGGCTATTTTTATTGTCGGGACCTGAAGGAGGTTTCTATCAGCTGACCGCAGTTGCCGTGGAGGTTGATATAGACGAAGGGACGTGCATAGCCAGATTGAGGTAGGATTCTGAATTAGGTTGAAGATTAAAGTCAGTATTTTGTAATGGATGCGTTGTCGTATAGGCATCCAATGAAGGTCACTAAGAACAGGGATGATATATTCCCTGACTTTGACATTTGAAAGAAAGCAGGCTGCAGCGTTTTGGATTAGTTGCAGTGGAAGTCCTATGTATAATGAATTACAATAATCCAAGCCTGAAAGTATAAGAGCTTGCAAAACAGTTCTAAAGTCAGCGTGGTGTAGTAGTGGTTTCAATCTTTTCAAGAGATTGAGTTTATAAAAGGATGTTTTAACAGCTTTGGCTCTGTTGATATACATGGACAAACTGGAGTCAGGCATGACTCCTAGACTGCTAGATTGGTAATTAATATCTCATGACTGTCGAATTTAAGTTATGGGGGAGGATAGTTGGAAGAATTCGGAACAGTCATTAAATGTAAAATTTCTGTTTTTGCAGCATTTAGTTTTAGACGATGATGTGCTAACCAGGTTGTAATGGTTTCTATATAGAGAGTAACTAAAGAAAATGTATGGGGCCAGGATATAATTTATGGTGTGAAGAATTGTATATCATCTGCGTATATTTTGACATCTATGCCTAATCCGGATAATATGTGACAAAGTGGAAGTAAATAAATATTAAATAGCATTGTGGACAACCAGAAGTGGTGTACTAGTCCGAGAAATATGAACCAAAGATTATTTGATGCGAATATTCAGAAATAAGAGGCAAACCATTGAAAGACTGTGTCTGGATATGCCTATAAATTTTAAGTTATTAAGGAGGATATCATGATTTAAAGTATCAAAGGCTGCTGATATATCAAGGAAAACAATGATATGGTCTATATTTGTGTCAAAACTTCAGATGATGGTATCAAATGATGACAGGAGTAGGGTTTCAGTGCTGTGTCCTTTAAGAAAGCCGTGTTGATTTGGGTGAAAAATGTTATTATTGTTAATGTATTCTGTCAGTTAATAAAGCACTATGGATTCTATGATTTTAGCTTATCTCAGCTGGCGCCATTTTAAATTATGATACTGGCAGGGCAGGAGCAATTGGGTATTGCTTCTGCCCAGGAAACACTCCAACTGCCCTTGGGTAAAGGGGGGAATACTTTAGCTGGGATAGGTGCAGGGCTTATGATGGGTTATCTGTGGGGGACAGGACGGAGGGGGCATCTGATTTTGTGGGGATGTTGAACTCTGTGAGGAGGGGTTGGATCTTCTGGGATGGTTGGACTATTTGAGGGGGAGGAAACTCTACTTGAAGTCTGAAGTTTAGATAACTTTCCGATTATTGTGGATTGTGAGATTGACTGCATTAATTTGTTGTGATGCAGCTCATTAATATTTTCCTCACATTGCCCCACATTTTTTACATTAATGGAAACACAAAATTGCACATTACTGTTAATTATTAACATACTTAATAAGTAGGCCCCAAAATTAACCAAATAGTCCTCTTTAGAGAGGTACTTTAGTGTTTTCCAGCCTGATCCTGAATCCTTATGCAACACATCTGATTTTAAGGAGATTTATGGTGACTCTGAAGAAAAGTATATTGAAACATCTTGAATCCAGCGGGTTATGGTATCCGAGACAGCATGGTTTTACCAGACAGAGGTAGAATCTGATCAGTTTGTTCAGTTAGATGACATAGAGTGCTGGATGTGGTGTATTTCAGGAAAGCTTTCAGTACTATCCTGCATAGGAAGGTCATAAATAAACTGAAAGGTTTGTGGTGAGTGTGCAGTATGTCCTTCCTGGAATTGGTGGAGGACACTATGGGGTAGATTTTCAGAGCCCTGCTCGCCTAAATCCGCCCAAAACCGGGCGGATTTAGGCGAGCAGGGCCCTGCGCGCCGGGAAGCCTATTCTACATAGGCCTCCCGGCGCGCGCAGACCCCGGGACTCGCGTACGTCCCGGGGTTCTCGGAGGGGGGCGTGTCGGGGGGCGGGCCCGGTCGTCGCGGCGTTCCGGGGGCGTGTCGGCAGCGTTTTGGGGGCGGGCACGGGGCGTGGCTACGGCCCGGGGGCGTGGCCGCGCCCTCCGTACCCGCCCCCAGGTCGCGGCCCGGCGCGCAGCAGGCCCGCTGGCGCGCGGGGATTTACGTCTCCCTCCGGGAGGCGTAAATCCCCCGACAAAGGTAAGGGGGGGGGTGTAGACAGGGCCGGGCGGGTGGGTTAGGTAGGGGAAGGGAGGGGAAGGTGAGGGGAGGGCAAAGGAAAGTTCCCTCCAAGGCCGCTCCGATTTCGGAGCGGCCTTGGAGGGAACGGGGGGGAGGCAGCGCGGCTCGGCGCGCGCAGGCTATACAAAATCGATAGCCTTGCGCGCGCCGATCCAGGATTTTAGTGGATACGCGCGGCTCCGCGCGTATCTACTAAAATCCAGCGTACTTTTGCTTGAGTCTGATGCGCAAGCAAAAGTAGGCTGATCGCGCTTCTTTTAAAATCTACCCCTATGTTAATGGACTTCAAAAAGGCATGGGTAAAGCACAGTGTATCCTTACATTCAATGAAGTAAAGAGATGAGGTAGAATAAATGAACAGCTGGTTCTGTCAGGCCGGATAAACTTATCTGGCTAACTAGCCGGTTATGTTTTTTAAGTCTTTACCAGCTTTTGTAACAGGTACATAGAAGGATTGATTTTAGTCCGGCTTTTATAGACTATTTTATTGTGTGAATGTGATTTGTTTTATGTAGAACATTGTTGAGTTGTTAAATACATATATTTTGTGAGTTGTGATAGACTCTGTTTGTTTATTTGGGTATAGTAGACCATAGATACATTTTTAATCTCTTTCTAAATTCTTTGGGATTGGATGTAGTCTCAATGCGACTGGAATGGAGTTCCAGACTAATGGTCCTGCTATCGAGAGAGCCCAGAAGATCCAACTTTAGGACAGGACAGTGGCACAACCAAAGTTAGCCACATAACTCCAATATTTAGAGTTAGCTGGTTAACTTATGCAACTAATTCTGCTCCTCTCAGAAACACCTAATGCCCCTGACTTAGCCGGTTAAATTTTAGATATAACTAGTTATCTGGCTAGAATTTAGCTGGATAAGTCTCTTAATATGTCGGTTTTGCCATTTAGATGGATAAATCTTCAACTTTAGCTGAGAAAGCAGTGTATACCTTATTCCTAAATAAATAAATGGCTTTTGAATATTGACCTTGAAGTCCTAGCAGAAACACGGGTGTTCATATAGCTGAGTGTGTCTAGCAGTTTAAGTGTTACTCATGTTGACGGGATTGTTGCACGGGTTGGTGATGGTGGGATGCTGTCCGGAAAAGTCACAGGAACCTCAGAGACCCGATGCTTGGGGAACAGCCACCATATTGTTGGTGGCTGTTAAGAATATTATGTGCTCTTGTGGATGGAAATGGGAGGGGAAGAATGCTGGATGTGAACTAAAAAGTAAAATGGAGGAAGACGACAAAATAACAGTCACATTCTGTTGTTGGCAGTTGAGATATAAACTTGGTAGTATGGACAGGAATAACTGGGCATAGTGGATGGACCAGTTGATCTTTTTCTCCCCCTTTACTACGCATGTCCCTCCCTTACGCCCACCCCTCTTAACTCAACAATCATATCCCTCCCTACCAGTCAGCCTGATTCTCCGTCTCCTAGCCAGACAGCCTGCCTGCCAACTAACCACAACCAACCTGCCTACCTGCCATCGCCAACCAGTCTGCCAGTTAGCTCTTCTTCCTCCTCCTTCTCCTCCTCACCCCGCCGCCTCTGGAACAACCTATTGCTTTTGTCACGTTGTTCTCGTGAGACTGTAAGACTTTGAGAAGGGTGGAGGAATTCGGGTATCGCATGGCTCACTCTGAGAGCTGCGCAGTGCTAGAAGCAGTCTGTTGTTCTGGTGGCAGCAAGTGATTACTGACTTTCTTCAGCCACTTCGTTCCTGTTCAGGGGTGCAGAAAACATACCAAATGAGAACCATAGATGGGGCTGGATTGTGGACCACAAGCTGTACATTATATAATCTCGCTCTCCTGCTTGGTATCTGCTTGGTAATTTCTGTCTAATTTTAAATGTGTTTTTCCATAGGACATTTTAGAATTCTTTTGGGTTTTTTTTGGCTCAGTAGTAAAGTGAGAACTGGGTGTTGCTGTTATGCAATGACAGGGACTCACTCCCAGGAGTTGTGAATGGCAGGACCCAGGGAATGGAAGACCTGACCCAGGACTTGAGCCCAATTTCGCCACATGGTAGCGCACACAGCATGGCCACTGGGCCAGCTCAGTATTATTGAATTCTATATTTGTTTTAATGATCATTTTTCCCTCCCATTGGTTCTTATGGTGTTGGGCTTTAGACCCATTTAAAATGAGGCGATATGCAACAGTTGGAGCTGACTCGTGAGTATCTCCTTCTTTAAAGAGGTGGGTTGTGCTGGCAGCATCCCGTCTGACCTGCTTCCTTAAAGCCTATCCTCTCCATAGATCCCTGTTCCATGTAACCTTTCTTCATTTTCTGTTAACAATGTTCGATGTAAGGCCGGCATGATGTACTTACGAATGTCGGCATATAAAAACGCTTAAATAAATAAATAAATAAAATAAATACAGAGCTTGTGGACCTGTTTGCCCCAATTCTATCTGTCAGGGCACTGATAGATAGAATTGGGGCATGATCCCGTGTGTCAGTGCTTAGCTACACCTCTGTATAATTTGCCTTTTTTTTTTGTGTGTGTGAAATTATTTCCATCTGCAATAGGGTTAAATTTTTTTTTTTTTCATTGACAGATTTTTCTTCTTCGTCCTCTTTGTAGGTAAACATAATCCTGGCTGTCCAGATTTACAGTACAGTGACAAGCTGGTTGGAGAGGAAGTAGGCCCTTTAGCAGCAGCTCTGCGGATGCAGGTTTGTCCGATCCAAAATCAGTTATTCACTAAGGTTTATTAAAAATCAAGCACTCAAAATGTATCTAACCAAAGTGTAAGAATCTCAACTGGACAGACTGGATGGGCCAATTTGGTCTTTATCTGCCTTCATTTACTATGTTACTATGCTAAAAAGACAACACAGATCCTTGTGTAGAAATATTGTGCTTTTTCTTTGCATTTTGTCCAGGGCAGGTTGCCTTGCGTCATACCATTCCATTCACATTGAGGAAATGTTGACATTGTGCTTTTGCTTCACTGGCCAGCCCTGCCAGTGGGCTTTCTGCTCTAGACTCTCTTCATGTCTAGGTAGAAAATGCAAGGAATGGATGGGTGGGGCAAGTGACTTAAATGAAAGTAAGGGAGGGGAGAGCTTCAGAAATCTCTACCCTCCTCTTCTTTTTTTTTTTTTAATCCTTGACTGTGTGTGCATGGATGTTAAGGAAATCCCCTCCCCCCCACCCCCCCAAAAAAAAGTGAAATTTGAATGCCAGCTTCAAAGCAGGGCCATCCTTGAGAAGGGAGTGAATAGGGGCGACTGCTGTTGACCCCGCATTGCCATGGTATCCCTATTCCCAACACTAATAATTTCCTTTGAGCTTGGTGGTGGTCCTTGTCAGCATTCCAGGGCTCCGCTGTGGTTGAATCACTATGGGTCCTGTACTCTCTTAAGGTCAGCCCTGCTTCACAGTCAGGCTATTGCAATAAGACACCTATTTTCCTAACGCATGCGAAGCCACATCCACCGTGCACTCGAGGCAGTATTTAAATGAGTGAAATCGGGACAGCTTAAAAAAGGCACGCTAAGGGAGAATTGTACATTTCTGGGACTCAAAGCAGTTTATTGCATCGGGCGTAATACGAGCGTCTTTTTTGATCGGGCTTCTGTTTGGTTATTTTGCTATGGTTCATAGAATTTGCTGATTTTAAGGTTGAAGCTTATTTATTATGTATTTATTATAAACTTTTCTATATCGATATTAGTGGCAACATCATATCGGTTTACAGTAGAACAGCAGGTGGAAATTACAATAAACAGGTATCAGGGGAGGGATTACCTAGTTTATTATATCAGGAGTTTATTATATCAGGAGCCTGTTGCTACAGACTTCTAAATTGTGCAATTGTGCAATCATAAGAAAAGTGCGCTTCTTTTTGATCAAATCAACGTACATATATTTTTCTCCCCTGGAAGCAATAAATTCAAGAGTCAGGATGATACTAAGGAGGAAGATACATTTAGTGCAATACAAAGGACCATATTTTTTTATGTTTATGAGCCCTTGACAGCAAGTTAACTTTACTCTACCTCCAAAGCTGGAGTTAAATTACCCATGTTAAAAAAAAAAAAAATGTGCGTTGGACGCCTAGCCTATTGACACACTTTCCTACATCAGAAAGTGATAGCTAATGTCTTCATCTACATGTAATTTAAATGCGATTGGCACTATCCAGTATGCTTTTGTTAGGGTGTGCGTTTCAGAAGCACTAATTGCCTTCTTGCATCGGACAATTATTGTGTGCCTGAAATGCACGCCCAGCCACGAATAAACCCATGCGCTAGGCTAGGTAAATCTTACTGCATCATCTTAAGTATATTTTGTGACTCTGTGACCTGGATGTCTTTGTTACAGGAGGTGTACCTGCTCTGATTGGGTGGAGCAATGAAGATAGGTGTCTGTGTGTATGTGGGGGGCTTAGTGAGGAAAGTGTGGAAAGATGTAGGTCGGAAGGCTTGCAGGTGGGTAGAGTGGATGTGTGTGTACATACTGGTGG
This sequence comes from Rhinatrema bivittatum, assembly GCF_901001135.1. Lineage (NCBI taxonomy): Eukaryota > Metazoa > Chordata > Amphibia > Gymnophiona > Rhinatrematidae > Rhinatrema > Rhinatrema bivittatum. The sequence continues at coordinate 569,409,170 of NC_042617.1, forward strand.
TGGTATAGGTGTTATGTGTTGTGCGGGGCGTGTATGCACTTTTTCCACATTGCACATTTTCCTCCTACTCCTCCTTCCCACCCGTGTGTGGGGATAGTGTTTGTGTTGTGGGATGGTGCAGATTTGAGTGGTGTCAGGAATGTCTGTGTTTTCTCTGAAGATAAGCAAGATAGTAGTCCTCACATGTGGGTGACCTCATCAGATGGAGCTTCAATGGAGAACTTTGACTAGGCTCACTGCACGTGCCCAGCATGCCCTATACCACGCGTCCGCGCAGTGTCCCTCTTCAATCTCTTCTTTTCCACGGAGCTGTAAGCCTCGCGCTGTGATTGAGCTCACTTTGGCTGATTTTAGCCTTTTGGAAAACCTTTTTACTTTTCGCGTATTTTGCATTTTTTTCCCTTTATTCCGTTGCAGAGTCCCTCTCTGTGCCTTTCCATAATATCTATAGCCAGGGTTTTCGGCATTTTGGGTAAGTTTCTTTTCACAGTTGATTTTCCCCCATGGTGGTGGTGCCTGCCAGCCATTGACACCCACCTTTATCGCTTTCGACTTTGTGGCCCTTTTGTTTTCCCCTGTCATGGCCACATCCAGTTTTCGCTAATGCCCCCAGTCCCCTATCACTGATCCTCGTGAGATATGCATTCTGTGCCTAGGGGCATCGCATGATGTACAGGGTTGCTGCTTATGTGCTCAGAAGACCCCGAAGGGACATTGGCTTCGACTCGAAAAGATGGATCAGCTCTTCGAGTCGGGGAAGTCCGAGTCATCAGCATCTATGGACCTTGGAGCCACACGGATGGACACCATGCCATAGACAGCGGGACCATCGGTTCTGTCGATGCCGCCAGCAGATAAGGGTGCTGAATACCAACCCTTGTCTATCTCCTCTGGGCCGAGGATGCCAGGTTCGTCATCTTCGACCTTGGCACTGGGGAAGGATCAAGCCGAGCATCAAGGGAAGCCTAAGAAGTATTGACATCGGTCTCCATCTATGCCTGGTACAGGGATCCACCAGTTTTTGCCATGAAGCCCCCGAAGCGACCCCACCCATCTGTCGGTGTCGGGGATCCATGACTGTCTTCACCGGTCCTGGTTCCAGGCGCCAATCCCTCTCGCGGGTCCGAAGAATATCTGGCCACCCCCTTCCTCCCACTCGTGTTGGCATCTGCAATGATTGAGGAGGAGCTGGTGCTGCCCATCATTCTACCATTGCTGGAGAAGTTCAGTGTGCTCATTGATGCATTACTGACCCAGCTGGCGCCAGTTCTCAGGATGGCACTGGTGCGTAATGGGATACAGAGGCCTCTCCCTACCGATACGGTGGTTGTTGCTGGCTTCTCCTCCGAGGAAGCTCCACCAAGGCTGGCAGATACGTTGAGGCTTGTAGCCCCCCATCCATTTCTACCGGTGGCTGCTGCTCTGGACGAAGGCTGAGCACATAGGGCCCCCATCCCCTGTAGCATGCAGTGAGAATGAGGATCTTTATCACCCCTGGGGGGATGATCCAATGGAATCCTCCGACGAGGACTCTGATGGTCTCCCATTAGACTCTTTTCCTCCAGATGAGTGAAGGAAATCCCCACCTGAAGACTTGACTTTTGCAGGGTTTGTGAGGGCGAAGGCCATCTCATTTTAGCTTTTGACAGAGGAGGATGCCAGGCACAAAATGCTTGAGATCCTCCAGTTCATGGAGCCTCCTAAGGAGATCATGGCAGCCCCGGTATAAGAGATCCTTAAGGAGTTGCTATTGAGGATATGAGAACACCCCCTCACAGTGCCTCCCATTAATAAGAAGGTGGACAGGGTCCTCCTCGTCCAGAAGGCTGCTGGATTTGGTAAGCATCAGCTGCCTTACCCATTCGGTGGTGGTTGAATCCACCCTCAAAGAGGGCCAAGCACTTTCGGACCCATTCCTCAGTGAACCTGGGGAAGGATCACAAAGCAATGGTAGGCTCTTGGGAGGAAGGTGTTCCAAAGCACCATGCTTATTGCCTACCAGCTCTACATGAGCCAGTACTCACAGGACATCTGGAAACAGGTGCAGGAGGTGGTTGAGTAGCTGCCTCAACAGCAGCAACATACCCTCATGTCGCTGGTATACAAGGGTCTGGAGTGTGGGAAACTTGAGGTCCGTGCGACCTATGATGTTTTCGAGACAGCATTCAGAGTCTCTGCAGCAGAAATCTGTGCCCGCAGAATGGCATGGCTGTGGGTGTGTGATCTCCAACCAGAGATACAGGAATGACACGCTGATGTGCCATCTATTGGAGAGAATCTCTTCGGAGATAGAGTGAGGGATGCTGTGGCCCAACTCCGGGACCACCATGAAACCTTCCAAAAACTCTCTGCCAGTACTCCGCAGGGAGCGTAATCCAGTTGCCCTTACCCGGGATGATGGACCCTCTGGTCGGGGGCAAGCTACGGTTCTTTGTGAATCAGTGGCCCAGTGTAACCTCAGACCAATGGGTTCTGTCCATCGTCCGTCAGGGGTACCCCACCCCCTTGACACATTTACACACGTGCAGAGCCCAATGGACCCTGAGGTCACAGTGCTGCTAAGCCGCTCAGAGCCTCCAGGATTGGATCCAAGTCACCCCATCTCTCAGGGACACTTTGTCCTGGTGGCAGGTACTTTCCAATCTGGAACAGGGAATTTCCTTTCAGAGTCTCCCCACTTGAATTGTGATAACCACAGATGCATCTACCCTGGGGTGGGGAGCTAATATCGATGGGCTTGACACCCAGGGCCTGTGGTCTGCTCAGGAACATTCTTGTCAAATCAACTTCCTGGAGCTCAGGGCAATCGGATACGCTATGGGTTTTCAGAGATTGACTGTCCAATAAAGTTGTTCTGATCCATACTGACAGCCAGGTAGCATTGTGGTTTGTCGACCAGCAGAGAGGCATGGGATCATACCTTCTGCATCTGGAAGCGGTCCAGTTCTGATCGTGGGCCTTGTTCCACAGGATGGTGCTTAGGGCCATGTACCTGGCTGGGACGGAAAATGTGGTAGCGGACAGGATGAGTAGAGCTTTCAGACCCTACAAGTGGTCTCTGGACTAGGGGATAGCGAATTGGATATTCTACCTCTGGGGAAGCTCAGACTTAGATCTGTTTGAGTCCCCCTGCAACAGGAAGGTGCCTTGGTTCTGCTTCCTGTACAGGTCAGACAGCAAACCAGCCTCGGATGCCCTTGCCCGTCATTGGGGCAAGCGTCTTCTGTATGCGTATCCTCCAATTCCCTTAGTGGTGAAGACTCTCTTCATGAGGACAGAGGGACAATGATCCTCATAGCCCCTCATTGGCCGAGACAAGTTTGGTTTCTATTCCTGTGGGAGTTGTCTATCTGGAACTGATCAGTCTGGGGACTACCCAGACCTCATCATGCAAGATCAGGGTAGGTTGCGGCATCCCATTGTCCAGGCCCTGTCGCTCACAGTCTGGATGTTGAGAGGTTGATTCTGAATATGTGTCTCGGGTCCTGGTGGCTTCTAGAAAGTCCTAAGGACTGAAATGGAGGAGGTTTTCTATGTGATGTGAGCAGAAGGCCCTAGATCCATTCTTCTGCCCCCCACAAAAACTGCTTGATTACCTTCTACACCTATCGGAGGCTGGCTTGAAAACCAACTCTGTTTGAGTTCATCTGAGTGCAATTGGCACATACCACCATGGTGTAAATGATACACCCATCTTTGTAAGGCCTATTGTTGAACATGTCATGTGGGGCCTGCTTCAGTTGAAGCCTTCCCTAAGAATAGGTGGGGCATTGCTGTTGCCAAACAGACAATATCCAGTTGGCTAGCAGATTGCATCTCCTTTTGTTATGCACAGGCGGGATTGCATCTTGGGGACCATGTCAAGGTTCACTCTGTGAGAGCTATGGCAGTGTCGGTGGCCCACTTGCAAACAGTTCACATGGAGGAGATCTGCAAGGCTGCGACATGGAGTTCTCTCCAAATTTTCGCATCCCATTACTTTCTGGATAGTAATGGCCGACGTGACAGTTTCGGCCAGTCTGTCCTTCAGAAGCTGTTAGAGGTGTAGAACCCAACTCTTCCAACCTAGTGCCCCATTGTTTGGGTTCAGGCTGTCTCCCCCTCTGCTACCAACATCACCAGTGTTGTTCTGCCTATTGGCATCTGGTTAGATGTCTGTTGGTACCCTTTTTGTGTTCGGGAGCCGGGTGGACACCTGGTAAAGGGCATGTTGGGGATGCTCAGTGTGCCTAGTCAAAGTTCTTGAAATTTTGACATAAGTTTTCTGCATCAGGGCTCCATCTGATGATGTCACCTGTGTGTGAGGACTAACATACTGTTATCCTCTGAGTACACCTGGTGCAGGTAAGCAACTCTTACTGTCAGGGAAGTGATGAGTTTGGAGGGAGGGGAATCCCCCATTTTCTCCTGCCTTCTTTCCCATCCCCTTCCTCCCCCCATAAGTGTGATGGGGAAAGTAGTATGTGTGTGTGTATGTGTGTCTTTCTCCATCACTCCATTGCACTCTTCACTTTGTCCCTTTCCTGGCCCTGGGAATGTGTTTGGGAGGATATATATATATATATATATGTGTGTGTGTGTGTATGTGTTTTATTTTTTTGTGAGGGGGGGTGCATGTGCAGTCTTCCCCCCTTGCACTTCACAATCACAGCTTCCCCCCATCGCCACACACACACAGGGAAGGGGAGATTGTTGAGAGTGCAAGGGAGAAAGTTCATGCTCCCCCTCCCCCCCACCAACACATACACTCTAATTTTTTACTCTCCACAACATACACACTCCACCCTTCCACGGGGGGGTGTGTGTGTGAGACAGATAAAGTCAAGGGGGAAAGAGTGCACACACACACACACGCACATACACACCCCACCACTCCAACTATTTTTTTTCTCTCGACACACCCCTTACCTCCCATGCAACTCACATCAACTCCATTGCATATTCCTCCTCAACCTCCATGTGTGTGTGTGTGGGGGAGGGGGAGGTGTGTGTGTATTATGGAGTTGGTGTGGGGGATGGGTTAGGGGTGTATGTTTGTCAAAGAGGAGAGAGTTGGAGGTGTGTGAGTGGGGTTTGCATGAGGGGGTGTCAAGGAGTGATTGGGAGGGTGTGTGCACTCTTTCCTCCTTATGCTCTTCACTTTCTCCCTTCTTTCCCTCCTGTGTATGTGTATGGGCGGAGGCGGGGTGAGGTGTAGAGTAGGGGTTGAGTTGAGTGTCAGGATTGGCCCCCATCTTCTCCTCCCCCCTATGGTTTCATCCCCTTCCCCTCTTCCTCTTCCTCTGACTCCTATGTATTTGTGTAGAGTTGGGTGCAGGGATGTGTGTGGGTGAGGGCTGGTGATGTGAGAGGGTTATGTGTGTTTAGGGAAGAAGTGGGAGTTAGTAGAATATGTGTGTGTATTAGTTTTCTTTTTTTTGGGGGGGGGGTTGAATGGGTAGGTGTAGGTGGTGTTGGAATGTGTGTGTGAAATGGGGGGGCACTATCCTTCCTTGTTCCCCATCCCCCACTTACTCTCTTCCCCTCTGCCATGTCTCTCCGTTGTTCTCCTCATTTTTCCTCCCTCTGTCCTTCCTCTGTTCTCCCTTCCTCCTCGTGCTCAGACCTAGTCTTCCTGCTGGTGGTGGAGCTTAGGAACCCCCACTAGCATTTCTGCTGCACCTTTTTTATTTTCTGCTGGTGGGGCCTGGGAAACCCCACCAGCCTTTCCACTGCTGGTGCCAACATGCCTCTTCTGACTGAGGCATGTTCCTCTGTTCCCGGTGAGCATCATCCTTTGCCCAGAGGCACCATAATGCTCACTGGAGCCCTTATTTTTTTTTTTTTATAATATAGAGAGACATTTCTTTCCAAGCATATTACTGAAATAGTCTTGGTGTTTTGTGGCTCAGAGAGCTGAGTGCAGCTCTTTGATAGCCTATATGCAACCAGCTCTTACCCTAGGATTTCTTGAGTATTACTTAAGCAATGTTCCCCATATCACTCAGCTCACATTGCAAGTATCTAAATAAATCAAACTCTGATCTTCAGCATGATGATAAGCGCTGGTCCAAGGAGCTAGCCCCATATTGGAGGTAATTTTGTACCCGCCCACATAAATTAGAGGGCAAATACGTTAATTTGCACCACTCGTTTGCTTTGAAAGTTATCCCATCAAATGTTTGTATTTATGGCTATTTGTCATTTGTTTAATGATGCAAAATGCTGATGTTTTTGTTGTGATCTGCCTAGTACAATAATTATTGAATGAGGTGGAATATAACCTTTTAAATAAATAAGATTACCCACTCACGCACTGCTATTACGTGCACAAACATTTTCAGGGAATTTTACACCCATGTGTTTTAAAATGCAAATGTACTTGCTTAAACGCAATCTCCTTTCCAAACTCTGTCCCCGGGCATGCCGACTCGCAGTCCGGGCAACCTTACTCACATGTGAAGTTGGCAGTTTTATAACAGGCCGTTTCCATGGGAAAATCACTGTTTTACCCATGGAAATGTCTTTGAAAACTACTCTCAAGATGTATTCTTTTCTGTGCATAACCTTCAGCAATCATCAATCATTGTTATAGAGTTGCATTAGACCTTGCAGTCTTGTCACACTTAGGGGCGGATTTTCATACTCCGCGAATAGGCCTACTTTTGTTTGCGCTCCAGGCGCAAACAAAAGTACGCTGGATTTTAGTAGATACGCGCGGAGCCGCGCGTATCTGCTAAAAACCTGGATCGGCGCGCGCAAGGCTATCGATTTTGTATAGCCGGCGCGCGCCGAGCCGCGCAGCCTACCCCCGTTCCCTCCGAGGCCGCTCCGAAATCGGAGCGGCCTCGGAGGGAACTTCCTTTTGCCCTCCCCTCACCTTCCCCTCCCTTCCCCTACCTAACCCACCCACCCGGCCCTGTCTAAGCCCCCACCTTACCTTTGTCGGGGGATTTACGCTTCCCAGAGGGAGGCGTAAATCCCCGCGCACCAGCGGGCCTCTTGCGCGCCGGGCCGCGACCTGGGGGTGGGTACGGAGGGCGCGGCCACGCCCCGGACCGCCCCGGGCCGTAGCCACGCCCCCGTACCCGCCCCCAAAACGCTGCCGACATGCCCCGAAAACGCCGCGACGACCGGGACCGCCCCCGACACGCCCCGACGCCCCCCCTCGGAGAACCCCGGGACTTACGCGAGTCCCGGGGCTCTGCGCGCGCCGGTAGGCCTATGTAAAATAGGCGCACCGGCGAGCAGGGCTCTTAAAATCCGCCCCTTATTGCATTAAATTGATTCACATAAGCAGTACAGAGGGCTTGTTGATCAGTTGGCCTTCTACTGACTGAAAACTAGGGTTCCAATACATTTTTACTGCTACCTGGGCACTGGACTTTTGCTGCATAAAATAGATATTTTCAGTGTAGGTGCATGAGAGGGTCAACTGCCCCCAACATTACCACACTGTTGTCATCAGGCGTAGGTAATTCTGTAGCTACGTTTATGTGCACATAGAAAAAACTAAATGCCCATGCTAAGAAACATATAAAAATTTGACATGCTGATTAACTTCACCCAAAATATATAAAAGTTAATTAATATATAAATTTTATACTGCAGTTTCAAACCATTCAACTTCTGCAATCTAAGGCATTTCAGATTTTGTTGCTTATTGCACACAGCCTTTAGGAAATAATCAAACTAAAGTATACTGTTTCACTTAGTTCAAATCAAAATCTGTAATTACATGCTGTTTATCAAGAGCTAATGGAATTTGAAATGAACATTTTCTTTTGTATTGCAAGAATTTGGTTGAAAGCAGTAGGCAGTGGATCCAGACACAACAGTACAAGAAGTGGAATGTTCGTTGTTTGAAGCTTCAGCCCCTCTCACCAGTTCCCAGGTATGAGCAGACTTGTATTATTTGATGATAATTGTGCAAAAATGATAAAAATTGACATCTGCAGTGAAAATAGGATTCTGTGTAATCTTCTAAATATAAAGAAAATGTATAAATGAATTTTGTGTGATACTTTGCCTTGAACATTTGTGTGAAGGGTTCATTTTTCTTATACTCTATGATGGTAACTTTCAAACCAATGCACAGGCACACACATGCACATGTTCGTCGGTCCGCACAAGGGATGCGGCTATTTTATGTGTGTGTGTGTTACAAAATAGCCTGGCCGTGTGTGCAAATGCCGCTTTCTTAGCATACGGACAGGTGGATCCAGAACCAGTGGGTTATGCACCTCTACCAGCAGATGGAGACTGAGCAAAGCTGACGTCATGGTATATATACCCCTGCACCGACATCAGCCTGCCAGTATTCTCTTCTCCAGCAGATGGTGGATGTATATCTCTCTACTGGGGATTGTTTAACAATTTTAAAGGAGAAAAGAAGGAAAAATATTTGCCCCGCTCTCCCATGATGATACCTTATGGCCCCTTCCTCAGTCGAGAATTCCTAAGGTGATATCCTTGGATCCCTCCGTCAAACGAGTGCCTTAGTCCAGTATCTGGTGGACATCTTAAAAAAAACCAAAAAAAACCGCTGACAGGCAAGCGGGTGCAGGAACCCGAGAGCGGTAGTGAATGTCCTTTCCCTCTCCCCCTGCAGCCGGAGACCTACCTTGTACTCAGCTGGACGGGCTGACCTTAGATAATTAAAAAAAAAAAAAAAAAAAGAATAGAAAAGAAAAGAAAAGGAAGAGAGAAGAAGGGGGTTAAGTAGGACTCTCCTCTCTGCTTGGCACGCTGATCCAACATTTGTTCCCACCTCCGGGGGAGCTTAGGGGACATGGGCAGGTTGGCAGGTTAAGCAGCCTTTTTCGCTAGGCCCTGCTCTCAGGCTTGAGTTCGCCACGTGGTAGGCTGCGCCGGCATTTTCATACGGTTATTCTTGCTCATTAGACTGATCTGTTCAGTTATGTCAGTTCGTGCTTGTGTGCTCAGCTGTGCATCCAGTTTGTGCGACCAGTTTGTGTGCCTAGTTGGGCGCATAGGGACATCTGAACTTGTTGGCGCACACTGTCTAGGTGTACTGGTGGGAGCTCAGTTTCATGCACTTATCGGGATACTGTGTTGAACATATCAATTTTGGGTGCCTATTTTTTTGCAGCGCTAACACAGCTGGGCACAGTGTTGTCAGACGCCTTTTAGAGCTTACTGACAGCCTGATGGCGCCAATAGCAAAGAAGCCTGTGCTGCTTTCCATATTGGACATCTCAGCCTGGCATTTTCTTTGACTTGTGTCAGCACTGTTTGGAGGCTCAGGGAGAATTGCCTCCGTCTGATTTTGCTAAGCCCGGTTCCTCCCAGCTTGATGCGGGAATGGGAAAAAAAGCTGTCAGAGGTGTCGCCTGATTTTGGGGCTCCCCTAATTTTCCTCAGTGGGGAAAAGTAGTTTAGTGGACTCTGGGCTAGTCTTAGTGGTTCAGGATCGCAGGCTACGGATTACCGCATGCCTTGTGCTGGGAATAAGCGTCTGAGTACGCCTAGACCTGCTGTGGGTCTTTCCAATAGGGACCCAGACGGCACAGATGATGGTGATCTTTACTCCTTGGAGGACGAGGAAATTCCTCTGGAATTGGAGTCATATAAAACTATGTTGCATTTTTTTCATAGAGAAGCGTTACCGCTTCCAATTTCCCAGACATTGAAGATGCTGGGAATACCGGGGGCTGAATCCATGTCCAAGCCAAAGAAAGATCCCATTTTTTATTTAATTGCATAAAGCCTCATGTTTCTTCCCTATTATGGAGGCCATTTAAGAATTGATTGATCTTGAATGGGGCGCACCGGAAGCTAATTTTAAAGGGGGACAAACCTTGGTCCCACCCTCTGTTAAAGGGCTGTATCCCCTGGATCCAGCTGTGAGAGAACAATTGCGTTTTCTGTAAATGGATGTGCTTGTGTGCGCCATTAACATGAGAATCAATTTCCCCGTAGAAGGGAGAACGGCCTTTAAGGATGCACAGGATAGGAGAATTGAGGCTATCCTTAGGCAGGCCTTTGAAGCGATGGCAATGAATTTGCGGATAGCTTCTTCTACCCTGGTGGCTCTCTCTTGTTTACTTCTCACTAAGGAGGTTACATAGAAACATAGAAATGACGGCAGAAGAAGACCAAACGGCCCATCCAGTTTGCCAAGCAAGCTTTGCACTTTCTTTTTTTTTCTCTCTCATACTTCTGATAGTCTTGGCTCTTAGTAACCTTTTCGTTCTATTTCACTTCCATCCCCACCATTTAACGCAGAGAGCAGTGTTGGAACTGTATCTAAGTGAATATCTAGCTTAATTAGTCAGGGGTAGTAACCGCCGCAATAAGCAAGTTACACCCATGCCTATCCGCTTACCCAGACTATGTAATTCAGTCCTTGTTGGTTGTTGTCTGTATATAGATCCACTTTTCCTCATTCCCCCTGCCATTGAAGCAGAGAGTTATGCTAGATATGCATTGAAAGTGAAGTATCAGTCTCTCTCCCCTGCCGTTGAAGCAGAGAGCTATGCTGGATATGTATTGAAAGTGAAGTATCAGGCTTATTTGGTTTGGGGTAGTAACCGCCATAACAAGCAAGCTATTCCCTGCTTTTTTGTTAATGCAAATTTTTTTTTCCACATTTCCTCTTGTCGTTGAAGCTTAGAGCAATGTTGGAGTCACATAACCGTGTGTATGTTTATTGAATGAGGGTATTATCTCCAGGCAGTAGCCGTCATTCCCGTGAGCCACCCACTCTTCATTCACGTCCTCTAGACTTTATGGATCCACAGTGTTTATCCCACGCCCCTTTGAAGTCCTCAAAGGGGCGTGGGATAAACACTGTGTCCTTCACAGTTCTGGTCTTCACCACTTCCACCGGAAGGGCATTCCAGGCATCCACTACCCTCTCCGTGAAGAAATACTTCCTGACATTGGTTCTGAGTCTTCCTCCCTGGAGTTTCAAATCGTGACCCCTGGTTCTGCTGATTTTTTTCCGACGGAAAAGGTGTCATTGTCTTTGGATCATTAAAACCTTTCAAGTATCTGAAAGTCTGTAGCATATCACCTCTGCTCCTCCTTTCCTCCAGGTTGTACATATTTAGATTCTTCAATCTCTCCTCATAAGTCGTTTGATGAAGACCATCCACCTTTCTGGTCGCCCTTCTCTGGACCGCCTCCATCTTTTCTCTGTCTCTTTGTAGATACGGTCTCCAGAACTGAACACAGTACTCCAGGTGAGGCCTCACCAAGGACCTGTACAAGGGGATAATCACTTCCCTTTTCCTACTCTATATTCCTCTCTCTATGCAGCCCAGCATTCTTCTGGCTTTAGCTGTCGCCTTGTAACATTGTTTCGCCGACTTCAGATCATTAGACACTATCACTCCAAGGTCTCTCTCCTGTTCCGTGCACATCAGCCTCCCCCCCCCCCTCCCATCGAATACAGTTCATTCGGATTTCCACTCCCCATATGCATGACTCCGCACTTCTTGGCATTGAATCTCAGCTGCCATATCTTCGATAAATGTGGTGTGACTTCCATGACAGTGATGAAACCAACAGCCACCTTTTTGGTTTCACCTTCACAGAAAGGGTGGTGGATGCCTGGAATGCCCTTCCCGAGGAAGTGGTGAAGTCTAAAACTGTGAAGGACTTCAAAGGGGCGTGGGATAAACACTGTGGATCCATCAAGTCTAGAGGGCGTGAATAAAGAGGAGGCAGCAAAACACTGCACGGAGCGGCAGTAGCCACAGAGGCATTCACGGAGCGGGATGCCAGTGGTTTGTGTTCCACCTTCACGGAGCGGAAGGATGGAGGGCTGCTATCTCCAAAAAAAAAAAAAAAGGGGTGGGTAAGAGTATGGGGCAGGGGTGTGGCCTGCTTGTTACAGCAGTTGCTACCCCTAATTGAGCTGGATGTTCACTTGGATGCAGATACAGCACTGCTGTCTACATTGGTGATGGGGTGGAGGGAAATTGTGGTGGGGTGGAGGGGAATTAGGGCTGGAGGGTACTGGAAGCCAATAGTAACAGGTGGGAGAGAGAAAAAGGGAAATAAAAAAATGGATAAAGTGCGTAGCTTGCTGGGCAGACTGGATGGGGCCGTTTGGTCTTCTTCTGCCGTCATTTCTATGTTTCTATGTTTTGGCAGATGCAGGCTGCGATTTGGTCTGCACTTCAGTGAGAGGGCTGGCTTTGGTAATGGCAACCAGGTGTCAGCTATGGCTTAGTTGGTTGGCCGATGAAATTTCGGTCTAACCTTATAAAATTGCCCTTTGAAGGTTCACTCTTGTTTGGGAGTGAGCTGAAAAAAAAAATATGGCCAATAAGTGGGTGAGTCCTACCTTTGGTTACCAGAAGATAAGAAACAGACTTCTCCGACATGAGAGGTTTTACTAGTGGTTTTGAACTTTTGACCCTACAGAGGGCTCAACCTCTGGGTTAGGTCTCAGTCCTTTTGGCCCAGGCAGCCCAGATGAGGCGCAGGCTCGGGCAGTGGACCCCCGAGCCTCCCAATGAAGGTGTGGTGACCCACTCCCGGGAGGAGATGTTAGGAGGTCGCCTCTTTCTTTTTTTATCAGAGGTGGTTGAGATCATGTCAGACCAGTGGGTTCTGGAGGTGATAAGAGATGGGTATATTCTGGAGCTTCACAGTGTTTTCCAGGATGTTTTCATAGTGTCTACCTGCAACTCCACAGAAGAGACAGGCAGAGGAGTGTATGTTGTCAAGGCTCCTCAGCCTATGGGCTGTAATTCCAGTGCTACGTCACAAGTAAGTGCAGGCCGATATTCCATTTATTTCATTGTGCCCAAGAAGGGGGGGCTCTTTGTGCTCCATCCTAGATCTCAAGGGGATCAACCATCATTTGTGGCTGACTCATTTTCGCAAAGAAGCCTTATGCCCAGTGATAATGGCAGTTCAGTTGGAAGAGTTTCTGACGTCTCTGGACTTGTAAGCCCATCTGGCTTGAGCATCAACACTTTCTATGTAACCAGTTTTTGGACGACATTATCAGTTTCTAGAGCTACCTTTTGGTTTGGCCACTGCACCCAGAACCTTTTCCAAGGTTATGGTGGTGCTGGTGGCAGAGTTGAGAAAGGATGGGTTTCTGGTTCACCTGTACTTAGATGATTGGCTGATTTGGGATAAGAGTCTAGAAGAGAGCCTTCTAGACTCTTATGCACGTCTAGAAGAGAGCCTTCTAGACGCGCTCAAGTTGATTTCCTTGTTGCTGGAGCTAGGTTGGGTGGGGACCCTGGCCGAGAGCAATCCTTGAGGATTGGATCATTACGCTCCCAGAGAGGTGAAGCCCAGGACAGGACTTTTCCGTTTAAAAGAGACAGTATATACGTTGTTGTGGAGACTATGTCTAGGAAGTAAGTAGGTTGAAGCGAAAAATGCATATAGCACTGGTTTAGAAAGCCCCTACATAACAGGGGGTCACCTGTAAAACGTGTAGGTGCTGGCAAGGGCACGGAGAGACGTACAGGCGTAATCTGTGGAGAGGAAATGGCCTTGTCAGGTGTTACAGTAGAATTCAGCCGAGGGTTTAGCTGATTAAAGGCGTTAGCAGAGTCTCCAATGTCCTTTGTTGTTCAGCAAGATGTTGGGCCAGGCCAGGAATGGCCTGAAGGGCTGAGACCTGAGCCGGGTCCATGGAGTTAGTGATCTGTTGAGGTTTTGTAGGAAATTGTGAACCCTGGGCCGAGATGAGAGATGTCTCCACCCACAGGGAGGAGCCCCTTGAGCCTCACCATCGGTGGGCTTGGTCTCAGCGACGTAGGACACAGCTGTGAGAGAGACTTTATTAGAGCGGAAGATAAGGCAAAGCCCGAGGAGTGGAAAATGTAAATAAACACATTTCTTGAGCAATAAGATATACCCAGGGTGGTACTGCAGATGAGAAGGTCTGGTAGCGGCCCGCAGTGCAGAGTACACCAGGAGGTCCCTGCAGGCTGGTGGAGATACTTCAGAAGTGCAGATCCGGTAGTGGCCCGCAGCGCGGGGTATGCCAAGGATGACTGTACTGTAGATGATGAGGTCTGAGGTACAGGAACCAAGCAGAGTATCTTGAGTAGGTGCAGCTATACCCTGCAGCTCAGGATATGTAGAAGCGATGATGGTGAATAACGGTAGTGGCCCGAGGCACGGGGTACACAGTGGAGACTTCAGCATTGTTAGTATCGTAGAAAGCTGAAGAAGGTACTCACACAAGGAAGTTCCAGGAGAGAGACCCGAGGAGCAGGTCAGGCAAAATCCTAGGCAGGAAGGCCCTCCGAGGAGTGGCTAGCCAGGATGCGGAAGGGCCCCCATTGAGTGGTTACCCAGAGCGTCCAAATGCCACGAGGCGGTACTGGAACAGGAGATCCAGGAATGGAGCGGATTTAATGAGAGAACTCCTTGCTAACTTGTCTCAGCTTAAGTACAGCAACAAGTTGACATCATCGGGAAGGGACGCCCCCGAGGTTCCCGCCATGACATATACAAAAGGGGAGGCCCTTGCGCACGCCTAGGTGATTCCGGAAGTAAGATGGCGGTCGGCAGCACCCACGCCGTCCCAGGGACGCTGGGGAGGTCGGCGTTGGTTGGTGGAGGCCGCCATTCTTCCCATGATTGACGGTGCAGGGAAAAAAGAGGTGAGCATGAGAGGTTGCAGCCGTCTGCGACCGGGCGCAACAAAGGATACCAGCCCGTCTCCTGCTGCGTCTGCTGGGCCACATGGCAGCCTCCGTCCATGTGCCTCCCTTAGCCCGCTTCTGCATGAGGAGCCCTCAATGGGCCTTGCAGTCCCAATGGCAGCATTCATCTCAGGATCTAAAGCTCCGATCATGGTCATGGACTCTCTCAGACTATCTCTAACCTGGTGGGAAGCATTCCCCAACCTAGAACGCGGCCCTTCTTTCCAGCTTGCGCTGCTCCAAGTGACCCTCACCAGCAAAGCTTTTGATATGGTTCCGCACAGGAGGCTGATGAAAAAAATGAGAAGCTTAAGAGAGAGTGCTAAGGTGGTGGCCTGGATTGCAAACTGGTTGATGGACAGAAGACAATATGTGATGGTAAATGGAACTTACTCTGAAGAGAGAGCGGTGTTAAGCAGAGTGCCGCAAGGATCGGTGTTGGGACAGGTCGTGTTCAATGTCTTTGTGAGTGACATTGCGGATGGGATAGAAGGTAAGGTTTGTCTTTTTGCGGATGATACCAAGAACTGCAACAGAGTGGAAATGCCGGAAGAAGTGGAGAGAATGAGACAGGATTTAAGGAAGCTGGAAGAGTGGTCAAAGATATAGCAGTTGAAATTCAATGACAAGAAGTGCAGAGTCATGCATATGAGGTGTGGAAATCCGAAAGAACTATATTTCCCTGTACGTACCTGGATCAGTCCAGACAGTGGGTTATATCCCCCGACCAGCAGATGGAGTCAGAACAGAGTTTGAGAGCGTCAGCATATAGAGTAGTGCACCCTCTGCTGGAGCTCAGTATTCTTCTGACTCCAGCAGATGTGAGTGGGGGGATCCACTAGCTCCCCCAGATTGACAGGGTTTCTTCATTTTTGGTTATTTCTTTCTTTTTCTCCACAGTATTTCCCTGTCTTATGTTTCTCTTCATTTTCGATCCTTAAAATTTAAAAAAAAAAAAGACTTTTCAATTTTTGAGGAGGCGTGTGTCTGTGGTTCTGCCTTCTCTATTCTGTACTCCTTTCCTCTTCCGTTGGGGTAAGTGGAAGTTTTTTGAGTTTCTTTCTCCACAGGTTTGCTTCTTTTTGGTGGTGCCCTGTGGATGCCGGTGGTTCCGGCCGCTCCACGCATCGTTTGTGGGTCCCGCGGTTCGCAAGCTCCGCCCGCGGGTGTGTGCTCAACTGAAAAGGGGGTTTTCCCCCGCAGTTCCTGGACCCCCTTTGGCGGGTTGTTAGGGCCATTCCAGGCCCCCCCGCGGCACTAGCTCGTTTTTGGCCCCCCCCCCCCCGAGGCTTTTTTCCCGGTGCTGACATGCCGCGGTCCTCGAGGTGTGAGGCCTGCGGTGAACCGGGGGATCAATTTCTGAGGGAGGGGCTTTGTGAGCGGTGCTTCCCCAACGGGGAAGGCACCCTGCAGTCCTCCGGTGCGATTTCGGACCTGCCTCCTCCTCAGCCCGGGCGGCGTGGGCCGGCCACGACGCCGCCTTTGGCGGGAACGGCGGCCATTTTAGGGGGACAGCGTGAGACGGACTCGCTCCCAGATGCAGACAGTATTGGTTGCACTGGCTCTCAACAGGCTTTGCCCCCGGCGGGGGGTTTGCCCGACCGAGGCTCCCAGGACGGTCCCCCCCCCAGGGATTCCAATCAGCTCCCTGTTTCTCTCACCTGATTTTATTCTGGCAATGCACATGGCTTATTTGCAGGGTATGGGAGCGCAGGCGCCGAATCCCCTGGGGGCCCCTCCCCCAAGGTTCCTAAACTTGCTGTTGGTCTCACCGCCTCGCCCGTTACGCCTGGATCCCTGCCAGGTCCCTCTCCCGTGCCACCCCGGCGTACCATGGGGGCGGCTTCGCCGGTGAGAGACGACTCCCCGGAACCCCCGGAGGCGCATCCGGATGGACATACGGAGGGGGACGACCCTCGAGCCCTACGGATTTTTCAAAAAGAAGATTTGGATGAACTCATCCACCATATTATTCAGGAGCTGGACCTCAACCCACCTCCAGATCCGCCGATCCCTGTGGCTCCTGCCGTCGCCACCTCTTCTCGCAAAGGGGATCCAGTACTTGCCGCCCTCCGTCCTAGGGCAAGGGCTTTCCCTATCCATGAGTCCTTCCTACAGCTTCTCACCAGGGAGGGGGACACTCCCGAGGCGTCCTTGAAAGTCACACGCGCCATGGAAAAGCTATACCCGCTCCCTGAGGATTTTTTGGATCTTATCAAGGTGCCCAAGGTGGATTCAGCGGTGTCGGCAGTGACCAAGAGGACGACCATCCCGGTCACGGGTGGAACAGCCCTGCGGGATACACAGGACCGTAAACTAGAAACCTTCCTCAAGAGGGTCTTCGAAGTCTCCACCCTAGGTATGCGGGCCGTGATGTGCAGTTCGCTCGCGCAAAGGGCCAGCTTACTCTGGGTACAGCAGCTTTTCACCTCTCAGGAGTTGCCCCCTGAAGAGGCCGCCCAGGCGGACCGTCTGGAATCTGCCATAGCATAAGGGGCGGACGCCTTGTATGATCTCTTTCGCGTAATGGCGCGGTCCATGGTTTCGGTTGTAGCAGCCCGACGGCTCTTGTGGCTTCGCAACTGGGCGGCGGATGCTTCCTCCAAGTCGAGCCTTAGCTCCCTCCCCTTTCGGGGGAAGTTTTTATTTGGAGAGGACCTGGATCAGATCATCAAGTCACTGGGGGAAAATTCGGTGCATCGGCTGCCGGAGGATAGACAGCGTTCCTTCAGGTCATTTTCTTCCAGTAGAACCAGGGCCAGGGCACAGCGACGTTATAGGTCTTACCGGCAGTCCGGTTCCCAGATACAGCCAACAAGATCCCAGCCTTGGTCTCGTTCCTTTCGTGGGCGGAGGCCCATGAGAGAGGGTCCAGGGCAGGGAAATCCGCCCACAAAGTCATCCCAATGATGCCAAAGGAGCCCACTTCTCACCTCCCCGGATCGGAGGCCGCCTCATGGACTTCTACGAGGAGTGGGCAGTTATCTCCACGGACCAGTGGGTGCTGGACACCATAAGAGACGGTTACGCCTTGGAGTTTGTCCGCCCCTCGAGGGACCGGTTCATCTTCTCCCCCTGCGGTTCGGATCTCAAGAGGATAGCGGTTCAACAAACACTAGACCGACTGCAGGAAATAGGGGCCATCGTTCCCGTCCCCTTCGAGGTGGGCTTGGGCCACTATTCCATTTACTTCATCGTTCCCAAAAAGGACGGTTCCTTTCGGCCCATCCTGGACTTGAAGGAGGTAAACAAGGCCCTCAGGGTCAGCCGGTTCCGCATGGAGACTCTTCGATCAGTGATTGCCGCAGTGCACAAGGGAGAATTCCTCGCTTCACTGGATCTCGGAAGCATACTTGCACATTCCCATCCTGCCGGCTCACCGGCGGTATCTTCGCTTCAAGATTCTCGGTCAACACTTTCAGTTCAAGGCGCTTCCCTTCGGTTTGGCGACCGCACCTCGGACCTTCACAAAGATCATGGTAGTGGTGGCGGCGGCCCTCCGCAAGGAGGGTATCCTAGTACATCCGTACCTAGACGACTGGCTGATTCGAGCGAAGTCCTTCTCACATGGTCAGACCTCAGTGGCCAGAGTAGTACAATTCCTACGCTCTCTGGGCTGGGTGGTGAACCTTCCAAAGAGTTCCCTTGTGCCCTCGCAACACCTGGATTTCTTAGGAGCGAGCTTCGATACCCGGCGGGGTATGGTGTTCCTGCGCCAGGACAAGGCGCAAGCCCTGAGGGAGCACGTGTCTCGGTTTTCGGCTTTGGAAGAACCAACCGCCTGGAATTATCTGCAGCTTCTAGGAGTAATGGCCTCCACCATCGACATGGTACCCTGGGCGTTTGCACACCTGCGTCCACTGCAAGCGTCCCTGCTATCCCATTGGAAACCAGTCTCCCAGGAGTATCAGGTGATCCTGCCGCTTCCACCATTAGCCAGGAAAAGCCTGGATTGGTGGCTTGTCTCCTCGCATCTGGCTCGGGGAGTCTCGCTCGAGGTTCCCAATTGGGTGGTGGTGGTGACCACCGATGCCAGCCTCGCGGGATGGGGCGCCATCTGCGAAAGAAGCGCCACGCAGGGGACTTGGACGCCAGAGGAGGCAAAGTGGCCGATCAATCGCCTGGAAACGAGAGCCGTGCGTTTCGCTCTTCAGCGTTTTCTTCCCCTGGTGCGACACAGAGAGGTGAGGATCCTCTCGGACAACGCCACCACCGTGGCCTACATCAATCGTCAAGGGGGGGACAAGAAGCAAGCATGTCTCCCTCGAGTCAACTCCCCTGATGGAGTGGGCGGAGAGCAATCTCGTCCGGATAGCGGCCTCTCACATCGCCGGGGTGGACAACGTTCAGGCGGACTTCCTGAGTCGTCAACAGCTAGACCCCGGCGAGTGGGCTCTCTCCGAGGCAATGCATCTCATCGTCCGTCGTTGGGGGACTCCACGTCTCGATCTCATGGCGACCTTTCTCAACGCCAAGGCTCCACGCTTCTTCAGCCGCAGAAGAGAGCGCGGCGCAGAGGGGGTGGATGCCCTCGCCCTTTCGTGGCCGTCGTATCAACTGCTCTATGTGTTTCCTCCTTGGCCTCTGGTCGGCAAGGTTCTCCGCAGGTTGGAACATCATCGAGGGACTGTAATTCTCGTAGCCCCGGAATGGCCCCGTCGGCCATGGTTCGCAGATCTACTTCAGATGACGGTGGACGGCCCACTTCGCCTGTCCCATCTTCCTCATCTTCTGCGTCAGGGGCCGGTATTTTTCGAGCAGGCAGAACTCTTCTGTCTTGCGGCCTGGCTTTTGAACGGCGCCGTCTCCGCCACAGAGGCTACCCGGAGACAGTGATCTCAACGATGCTTCGTTCCCGCAAGCCTTCGACCTCCGTCGCTTACGTTCGAGTTTGGAAGGTCTTCGAAGCCTGGTGCTCTGACCGCGGGGTCCAAACCATGGAGGCGACTGTCCCGCTGATCCTTCATTTCCTACAGGATGGTCTGGATAAGGGTCTCGCCTATAATTCGCTCTGGGTTCAGGTGACGGCCTTGAATGTCTTGGTACAGAAGGACTACTCTCTACCCCTTCAGCCAGATATCGCACGTTTTCTGAAGGGTGCCAAACACCTACGGCCACCAGTCAGGGATCCTTTCCCTTCTTGGAGCCTCAACTTGGTGCTGCGAACGCTATCGGGCCCTCCTTTTGAACCCCTGAGGGGGTCCTCCCTCAAGGACCTGACCCTCAAGACGGTTTTCCTGGTAGCCATCTCTTCTGCTCGCCGGATCTCAGAGCTCCAAGCCTTGTCCTGCCGGGACCCTTATCTGCGTTTCTCCGACTCCGGGGTTTCCCTTCGTATGGTGCCATCCTTCCTACCAAAGGTAGTCTCGGCCTTCCACATCAATTTGTTAATTTTTATACTCAGTTTTTAACACAGTTCCTATCAATTTCTCTCTCTCCTTACACTTCACTACATTTCTCCTTCCCGCAACTTCTGCGCTTGCTGTCACCTGGCCCCCATCCTCTCCTTTTTCCTTTCCTGCTCCACCTCCCCCCTCCCTGTTATTTGTAATTTTCCTCTTCCGCCTTTCCAATGTTGATTGTGAACCGGCATGATATGTCCTATGAATGTCGGTATATTTTAAAAGCATTTAAATAATAATAATAATAATAATCAAACGGTGGAGCTTCCAGCGTTCGCTCCAGAGGAACCCCGGTCTCTCCGGCTCCTGGACGTCAAGCGTGTGCTGCTCCGTTACCTGGAGGTTACCAATGACTTCCGGGTATCCGATCATTTGTTTGTCCTCTGGTCAGGACCGAGGAGAGGTTCTCAGGCATCCAAGACGACTATTGCGCGCTGGATAAAGGACGCCATCTCATCGGCTTACATTGCGGCGGGGTGGGTGCCGCCTCGCAGCGTGTCGGCTCATTCCACGCGATCCCAAGCGGCGTCCTGGGCGGAATCTCGCTCCATTTCCTCCCAGGAAATCTGCCGTAGAGCGACGTGGAAGTCGTTGCACACTTTTTCCAGACATTACAGACTACACCTGGCGCCTCAGTACACGGGTTCTTTTGGCGATCAAGTTCTCCGAGCAGGTCTCTCATTACCCCACCCGGTTTAGGGAAGCTTGGGTACATCCCACTGTCTGGACTGATCCAGGTACGTACAGGGAAAAGAAAATTATTCCTTACCTGCTAATTTTCGTTCCTATGGTACCATGGATCAGTCCAGACGCCCGCCACTAGGGGCTTCATTAGGTCCTGCTCGGATTCTTCCAGGTAACTTTCATTCTGTTTGTCTCTGATTATTGTTACTGTTCACAGCTCCTCACAAGTTGACTGTTGGTGGTCCCGTTGACCGTTTGTTTACTTATATCTTTCTCTGTTCCTTTTTGGGGACGGATCTGGATCCAAAATGTTGTGTTTTGCTTTTGGGCTTTCCTATGCGTAATACTGAGCTCCAGCGGAGGGTGCACTACTCTATATGCTGACGCTCTCAAACTCTGTTCTGACTCCATCTGCTGGTCGGGGGATATAACCCACTGTCTGGACTGATCCATGGTACTACAGGAATGAAAATTAGCAGGTAAGGAATAATTTTCTTTTGATGGGACTTGACGGGCTGATGTGCACAGAGCAGGAAAGAGACCTTGGGGGTGATAGTGTCTAACGATCTGAAGTCGGCGAAACAATGTGCCAAGGCGATAGCTAAAGCCAGAAGAATGCTGGGCTGCATAGAGAGAGGAATATCTAGTAAGAGAAAGGAAATGATGATCCCCTTGTACAGGGCCTTGATGAGGCCTCACCTGGAGTACTGTGTTTAGTTCTGGAGACCGTATCTCCAAAGGGACAGTGATAAGATGGAGGCGATCCAGTGAAGGGTGACCAAAAAGGTGGATGGTCTTCATAAAATGACTTATGAGGAGAGATTGAAGAGCCTAAATATGTATACCCTGGAAGAGAGGATGAGCAGGGGTGATATGTTAAGGACTTTCAGATACTTGAAAGGTTTTAATGATCCATGGTCAACAAGAAACATTTTCCATTGGAAAAAAATCAGAATCAGGGGTCACGATTTGAAACTCCAGGGAGGAAGACTCAGAACCAATGTCAGGAAGTATTTCTTCATGGAGAGGGTGGTAGATGCCTGGAATGCTCTTCCGGAGGAAGTAGTGAAGACTGTGAAGGATATCAAATGGGCATGGGATAAACACTGTGGATCCATAAAGGCTAGAGGATGGGAATGAAGAGAAGAGGCATGGGGGTGGCTTGCTGGAATGGTGGCTACTACCTGGTGATTAATACCCTTACTCAATAAGCCTTCACACGGTTAATGCAACTCCAGTATTGCTCTCTGCTTCAACAGCAAGGGGAAATGGGGAAAAGAGGATTTGCATTCAGACAACAACCAACAAGGACTGAACTGCACACTCTGGGTAAACAAATAAGTGTGGGGGTAGCTTGCTTATTGTGGTAGTTACTACCCTAAACCAATTAAGCCTGTACTTCACTTTGAATTCATATACAGTGTTGCTCTCTGCTTCAACGGCAGGGGGAAATGTGGAAAAGAGTTTTTACATTCAGACAATATCCAACAAGCATCGGGGTAACTTGCTTGATAAGTTGGTTACTACCTTTAACCATTAAGCCTTATGCTTCACCTTTGATGCAACTCCATTACTCTCTGAATCAACGGCAGGCGGTGGCAGGAAATTTGAATCAAACAGTTACCAACATGGGCCCTGAACTTGGCGGTTGGGAAACAAATAAGTATGGGAAAATAAGTGTGGGAGCTTGCTGGGCAGACTGGATGGGCCATTTGGTCTTTTTCTGCCGTCATTTCTATGATGCTTCTCAGGGGTGGGGATCCCACACGAACAGCCTATACACTCAAGGCCTTTTGATCGCCACCGAAGCACATTGTCAGATAAACTTTCTAGAACTTCGGGTGATACGGTACGCCTTGTGGGCATTCCGGGATCAGTTGTCATCCAAGGAAGGTCTGAACTGGATGGACAACCAGGTTGCGATGTATACATCAACAAGCAGGGCAGCATGGGCTTGTTCCTCCTCTGCCAAGAGGCAATACAGGTCTGGAACTGGGTCCTCTGCCAAGGGATGTATCTGTGGGCGACCTATCTGCCAGATCACCTCAATGTGCTCGCGGACCGTCTCAGCTGGTCCTTTCAGCCACACGAGTGGTCCCTCAACCCGGCGGTAGCGGCCGGCCTCTTCCGCCAATGGGATATGCCGGATGTGGACCTGTTCGCATCCCTTCTCAACCACAAGTTGAGCAGGTTCTGCCCCCTAATAGTGGGGAATGGCCATCTGGCCTGCGATACCTTCTCCTTTCACTGGGGGCAGGGCCTCCTGTATGCATACCCGCCTCTCCCACTCCTCTCAAAGATTCTGTTGAAGCTTAGGAGGATGGGGGGGGGGGGGACGACCATGATTCATGTGGAACCCTCCTGGCCTCTGCAGGTTTGATTCCCACTCCTCCAGGACCTGTCGGTGCATGTGCCCATCCCACTGGGAACGGCGCCCGACCTCATATCACAGAACCAGGGCACCCTCGCTACCCAAACCTCCGGCCACTGGCCCTCACAGCTTGGATATTGAGCATATAATCCTCCAGCTCTTGGGACCTGATCGAATCCAGGAAACCTTTGACCAGGAAATACTACATCTCAAAATGGAAATGCTTTTCCATCTGGTGCGGAGGACCCTTTCTCATGCCCTCTCCCCGGCTGCTGGACTACCTGTGGCACTTGTCTGAGTCTGAGCTCCAGACCAGTTGCGTTATGGTACACCTTAGCGCTGTCAGCGCATACCACCGAAGTGTTGCTGGCACGCCCGTTTTGGTCCAGCCCCTCGTTGGCTGTTTCATGCAGGGTCTCCTCCAACTGAAGCCCCCTCTTCGGCTTCTGAAAACCACTTGGGACTTCAGTGTTGTCCTGGTAAGAATGATTTGGCCTCCCTTTGATCCTCTGCAATCCTGTGACCTGAGTTCCTCACCTGGAAAGTCTTATTCCTGGTGGCGATCACTTCCACTCGCAGTGTTAGTGAGCTTCAGGCCCTGGCCATGTACGTGTGGTCCTGTGTACGAATCCTAAGTTCCTGCCCAAGGTGGTGACTGATTTCCACATCAACCAGTCAGTTGTTTTACCCACCTTTCCAAGGCCACATTCCCACCCAGGTGAATGAGCTCTCCCCACCCTGGACTGTAAATGGGTGCTAGCCTTCTACCTAGATTGCACGGCAAGCCACAGACCGTCCACCCAGCTCTTTGTGTCTTTTGACCCCCAACAGGCTGGGGGCAATGGTGGGCAAATGAACCCGATCGAACTGGCTTGCAGAGTGCATTGCCTTCTACTATGCACAAGCAGGCCTTTAGCTAGCTGGCATAGTGAAGGCTCACTCCTTGCGGGCCATGGCAGCGTCTGTGGCTAATTTGTGTGCAGCCCCCATTGCAGAGATTTGCCAGGCTGCAATCTGGAGTTCTCTCCACACGTTCACAGCTCACTACTGCCTTGACAGGGATAGTCGTCAGGACAGTGCTTTTGGTAGGTCCGTTCTGAGCAACCTGTTTCAGACCTGAACCCAGGTAAGCAACTGCACTTTATGGAAAGACTAAAGAAATTCTTTGCCTCAGTGTTTACTGAGAGAACATTGGGGAGATTATCGCTCTGAAGATGGTTTCCAAGGTGATGATTCAGATGATCAACCTAGAAGATATAGTAGGCCAGATTGACAAACCGAAGAGCAGTAAATCACCTGGACCGGAAGGTATACACCCCAGGGTTATGAAAGAACTAAAAAATTAAATTTCAGACCTATTAGTAAAAATTTGTAATCTGTTATTAAAATCGTCCTTTGTACCTGAAGACTTGAAGGGTGGCCAATGTAGGTCCGATATTTAAAAACGACTCCAGGGGAGATCCGAGAAACTATAGACTAGTGAGCCTGACTTCAGTGCCTGGAAAAATCGTAGAAACTGTTATAAAGAATAAAATCACAGAACATTTAGATAGACTGTTTAATGGGACACAGCCAACATGGATTTACCCAACGGAAGTCTTGACTCACAAAACTCCTACATTTTTATGACGGGGTGAATAAACATGTGGACAAAGGTGAACCAGTAGATGTGGTGTATTTGATTCTCAGAAGGCGTTCAACAAAGTTCCTCTTGAGAGGCTTCTAAGTAAGCTAAAATGTCATGAGATAGGAGGCAATATCCTTTTGTGGATTGCAAAGTTGTTAAAAGACAGGAAACAGAGAGTAGGGTTAAATGTTTTTTTTTCACAGTAGAAAAAGGTAAACTGTGGAGTGCCTTAGACATCTGTATTTATAAATGATCTGGAAAGGGGCACAATGAGTGAGGTGCTTAAATTTGCAGATGACACAAAATTATGCAGAATAGTTAAATCTCAAGCACACTGTGATAAATTGTAGAAGGAACTTGTGAGGCTGGAAGACTGGGCCTCCAAATGGCAGATGAAATTTAATGTGGACAAGTGGAAGGTGATACATATAAGGAAAAATAACTTTTGCTGTGTTACATAATGTCAGGAGTTACCAACCAGGAAAGGGATCTAGGTATCATAGTGGATAATACATTGAAATCTTCGGTTTAGTGTGCTGTGGCAGTGAAAAAAGCAAACAGAATGTTAGGAATTATTAGGAAGGGAATGGCAAATAAAATGGTGGATATCATAATGCCTCTGTATCGCTCCACGGTGAGACCGCACCTTGAATACCGTATGTAGTTCTGGTTGCTGCATCTCAAAAAAGATATATTTGCAGTGGAGAAAGTACAGAGAAGCGCAAGCAAAATGATAAAGGGGCTGGAACAACTCCCCGATCAGGAAAGGCTAAAGAGGTTAGGGCCGTTCAGCTTGGAGAAGAGACGGCTGAAGGGGGATTTGATAGAGGTCTATAAAATGACAAAAGGACTTGAACGGGTAAATGTTATCTATTTGGTGTTTGGATACTTGCCAGGTATTTGTAGTCTGGATTGGCCACTGTTGTAAACAGGATGTTCGGCTTGGTGGACCCTTGGTCTGACCCGGTATGGGAATTTATGTTCTTATGGTTATTTACTCTTTTGTATAATACAAGGACTAAGGGGTATTCCATGAAGTTAGCAAGTAGCTCATTTAAAACAAATCAGAGAAAATTCTTTTTTACTCAACGCATAATTAAGCTCTGGAATTAATTGCTCTAGGATGTAGTTCAAGCAGTTATTTATTTATTTAATGCTTTTATATGCCGTTTGTCTGTAATACATTCATAATGGTTTACAAAAAGATATGTCATGATTAACAAAAATATACATAAAAGAAAAGAACTAATAAAATAAAAAATAATTACATCAGCAAAATAAAATACTCTAATATAATAATACAATACAAGATAAAAGTATAAATATAATAAAACAAAATCGAAAACATCCAAGCAATTAAAATAATACTTGAAAGAACTAAAATTGGTCATCATTTTCAAGAGCATGTCATCGCTGGAAATTCAGATGTTGTATTCCTTTTTAAAGAGCCAAGTTTTTAATGATTTCTTGAAAACTTTAAAATCTTTTTGTGTCCTAAGTTCGCATGGTAATTAATTCCATAATATAGGTCAGCTATTGAAAAGACTTTCTCTTACTTCTGTTAAATGAGCCGATCGGATAGATGGTATCAATATGAATCCTTTATTAGCAGACCTTAAGTTTCTTTCTGGAGTGTGAAGATAAAGTGAGGCATTAAGCCATTCAGTGTTGTCATGATAAATGAATTTGTGAATTAAACATAAAACTTTGTATTCTTTTCTATAACTGATAGGTAATCAGTGCAGATTAATGAGGGTGGGATTTATTTGACCATATTTTTTACCACCGTATAGAACTCATGCAGTTGCGTTTTGCAAGATCTGTAATGGTCTGATGTAGGAAGATGGTAGACCAAATAGTAAAGAGTTACAATAGTTGAGCGTGGAGAATATTAATGATTGTAAAATGGTTCGAAAGTCGTTGAGTTCTAGTAATGGTTTAAGCCATCTTAGTTCATCGAGTTTAGAATATCCTTCCTTGATTTTGTGGTTTATATTGCCTTTCAGGTTAAATTCATTAGCTAGCATGATCCCTAAATCTCTAACTTGGACTGTGGCATCTATTTGCATAAAATTAGTCTGAAATCGGAAGTTTTTGTCTAAGGAAACTTTTCTGCTCAACAGGATTATTTCAGTTTTTTGATGGTTGAGTATTAGATTCATATGCGAAAGATGCTGTCTAATAGAGGAGAGATAGAGTTCAACTAATTTCAGAGTTTCAGCCAATGAGTCTTTCATAGGAATCAAAAGTTGAACATCATCTGCATATATAAAATGCATATATAAGCCATTTAAAAGTTTACAGAGGAGCAAAAGTTAGATGTTAAACAGGGTCGCTGAAAGTGAAGATCCCTGGGGAACCTCAGTGTCAATTGCAATTTTTGAAGACATTTTTGAGTTTAATTGAACTTTACAGTAATATTGAGTATGAATATGAATCATTGGTCTCTGAGAAGTCTATAGCTTGTAGGTGTCAGGATCTTTAGACTATGGTGAAAAATATCAGTGTTGCCGGGAAGCATATAGATGGTGAGTTTCAGACTGTCAATAGGAACAGTAACCCCGCAGCCTAGAGTTGAGTAAGTGGGCTAATGAGTCACCAGGCATAGAAGTAGGCATTAGGCCGCAGTCCATGTTAGACCCGGAGTGTTTTCGAATCAAAGAATGGATAACGTGTCTCAACTACACTGTGAAGTCCAGAATTTTGCTTCAGGCCCAAGGACTGAGGGAAACTAGATATGGTCTCCAGACATCTAGAAAGATTTCATATCTTTTGGCTGAAGATGAGGTTTTTGCCAAGAGCTGTTCATTGAATAAGTGGATTTTGCCAAGAGCTGTCCATTGAATAAGTGTCGGAGTTTTTTTTAAGAAGTCACTGTGTTAAAATCGTTTGGTTGGCCAACAAAAGAGCTTTGCTCAGGAAATTGCGCTGTGCTTGATGGCGAATACCTGGTACAGTTTCTCTGATAAGGTATAATAGGCATAATTTGGGATCCCTTGGCAAGCTGCATGCTAAAAGGTGCCCTAGATAGCCCAAAACCTTGTCCCAAAATCGTTGAATGGCAGCACAGTCCCAGAAGTTATGGCGGAGGTTGGCAACCTCTGCCACACATTTCAAACAGGACGCGGAAGTCGTCAGTTTCCATTTATAGGCCACATTTGGAGTGATATAGATTCTATCTAACAATTTATAGTATGTTTCTCGCAACTGCACATTTTCTACACAGTTTGCAATAGCTTTAAAGCAGCCTGCCATTTGAGATACCGATATCGGTCTTGCCAAATCTTGAGTCCACATAGTCGCTAATTTCAATAGTTTGTCCGAAGTTTCTAGAGGGAGCAAGGCTTTCACCATACAGGCGCAAGTCACCCGTTGCTGTCTGGGCGAGAAGAATTTGGCTAGATTTTCCTGATCCAAGACCGTTGCTGGGTGGCCCTCCCAGGTTTGCAGAAAATATCTAATTTGGAGGTATGCGAAGAGACTCCTGTGTGAGATCCCAAAGGTTGCTTGCAGTTCCGTGAACAAGCACAGGTGGCTTCCTGAAGAGTCCAATAATTGAAAAACATGAGTAAGACCTGCGTCCCTCCAGTGAGTAAACCATGAGTTTTCCCAACTGGGAGAAAAGTTTGGGAGTCCCACAATAGTTGCATAAGTTAATGTCTGCCAGAAAATGTGGAGTTGCAAGCAAAGTCGTTTCCACGCCGAACGGCAGGCTACAAAATATGGGAAGATGTGGACAGGGAGCGAGGAGCCTTGGGCCACTAATAGATTGCCCAGTTCTAATGGTTTACACCAATCCCTAAGTAAGTCTCTCGGTATTAAAGCTGCTGTAGGTCCCAGCCAGTCCCGGATATGGCTCAGAAGGTAGGCTACATTGTAGCGGTGAATATTAGGACAAGTCAGTCCTCCGTCAGCGACGGAGCGTATTAGCGTTGCCAGTCTAATACTTGCTTTTTTATTGCGCCATATGTATCTCCGGAGTACTGTGTGCAGTTCTGTTATATGCAGTTTGTTGATCCAGGCTGGTAGCATCTGCAGGAGATAAAGCCATTTTGGCAGTTTGATCATTTTAAAAAGCTGTATTCTCACAGACAGGGTTAAAGGGAGGCTTGCCCAATCCTGTAGCCTCTGCTTTGTCCTGGCTAACAGTGGAGTAAAGTTAACAGTATATAGATTGCCTTCATCGTAGAGGTAACCCACCGTAGTGGGAATACTCCAGGCCAGCTCATGTGTACGTGACCAGTAATGTCTGTCTGTATTAATACAGACAGATTTGTCTGTATTAATTTTTAAGCCAGAAAATTTGCCATATTGTGCTTGTAAAGATAGTACTCTCGTTAATGAAGGAACTGGGTTTACCACAAAAAAATAGGCACATCATCAGCAAAGGCTGCAATCTTAAACATGGTGTTGTTGTCCACCCTTAGACTTTCTATCCCTTCGTTTGCATTTATGGCTCTTAAACGAGGATCTAATGAGAGAATATAGAGCAAAGGGGAGAGAGGACACCCTTGTTTAACACCTCTACATATCTCAAAGGGGGCAGAGAGCAGGCCATTAGCTACAATAATGGAGCAAGGATGCTGATAAAGTTTCATAATATTCTGAAGTATAGGCCCTATGAATCCAAATCTTTGCAACACAGAGAACAAGTAGTCCCAAGCTACTCGGTCAAAAGCTTTCTCTGCGTCAAACCCACCCGCTAGACCTGGGATATTTATTTATTTATTTATTTATTTAATTATAACTTTTATATACCGAGGTTCAATTAACAGGGTTAATTATCACTTCAGTTTACATTACAACCAGCAAACAACAACAGTGACAAAGACTTGTCTTACATTGAACAAGGTAGAGAAACCTGGATAACTTAACTAGGGTGAAAGCAGGTATAGAAACATGGGTAAGCATAACTTGGGCGAAAGCAGGGAACTTACATTGGGATATGGTGGGACTTGCAATGTGTCATGGCTACCCAAAGACTAAGAAGATGCCAACTCGCCTTCCTGCCTTGCACAAATCCTACCTGACTGTTTGATATTAAATGGGGGAGAATCCCACTCATCCTGGTGACGAATATTCTAGCATATAATTTAACATCATAGTTTAGTAATGATATTGGTCGATAAGAGGCAGGGCTAAGTAAGTCTTTGCCACTTTTTGGGAGAACAGTAATATACACTGTGGTGGCTTCTTTGGTGAAACCCTCCTGAAGGGCAAATTTACTCGTTAGAGAACAGCTAAGACATCAGCCGGAAAGGAAAGTTTATAGTCTGATGAGAACAAAGCAAAAATATTACACTATGGGGAATAAAGATTATAAACTATTAGGTCAGTAATTGAAAAACTTTGCTGCATTGCAGTGGGCACATTGGCCGCGCGGGAAATTTTTTGAATCGCGGGGATTAGCCTGTAGTCTCATCTACATGTAGTTTACATGTGATGAACGCTATTAGATTTGCAGTGATTTGGACGCTCATTTTGGATGTGCTAATCCCCCTATTGCATCAGGGGTTATGGACGCACGTGCACGTGCAAAATGCGTGTCCAGTCATATGTAAAGCCATGCGCTCAGCTGAGCACACAATATTGCATCAGCCTGTAAATCTTTTTTTTTTTTTTTAATAACATTTTCTCAGCTAGCTCAAATAGTAGCTAGTATTCTTCTGAGCAACAGATGGCAGGTTTGTATAACTACTTCGCTTACTTGCTGGTGGTGCTGCTTCCAAAGCTGGCCTTGACTGCTACATAACATCATAATTATCAATTTTTTATCACATTCTTAGGTAGAGGTTTATTTATTCTTACCCAAAGCACTATCATTTTTCATCGAGGGAGAATTTCTGCATATTAAACCTCAGCATTTCAGAGGTGTTACTGTAATTAACACTTTGCAGTTTCACACAGTAATTCACTTCTGTGAGTCACTTATTGAAATACGACTCTTCCAAACTCATGTCAGTTCAAAGGAAACTCTCCATTGTTGGGGACAAGTACTCTCGGGTGCAAGAAACAAGATGTCGTCAGTTTTCCATGTGGTAGAACATTATTTTCTAACTTTCTAGGGCCTTCAGTGTGAGAAAAGCTGCTCCTGCCAAGCTCCAAACACGTGGCTTGATGACCTCACACTTCCGTTCTCTGAGAAATCAGCCACAATAACAAAATTACCTGAGTGATTTTACCGTCTTAGCTATTAGCAGATCCTGTGTCTTAGGATCCAGCTATTTGCAGATGTGTCTCAGAGCTGACCAGCTGTGTGTCTAAGGCCCACAAAGCAGGAGCCTTTCCAACAGCGACCAAATCTTAAAGAGAAAAGAGGCAGATTTCAAAAAAGTACCTAATCGGAGAAAAGATATTGTTAAAGCTCTGTTCTCACATTTTCCCTAACGTGTAGCCTGGTCAGCCAAAAAAAGTGCCAATTTTGCGCATTTAGCGCCCCCTCATCAATGCTTATATTTTTAACAAACATGCACTATATTTAAAACTATATACGATGTTTCATGCTTGGAGGAAGTCTGTGTGGTGCTTGCTCCTTGGCAGGAGTAGCCCTCTTGATTATATGCCAGTAAATCCTGCCAGCGGTTTTTGAGTATGACAGCCAGACTTCCTCAAGCATTAGAAAATTGCAGAAAGCAATGAAATAGCTTTGTTTATTGATCTGTAATTAATGATTTTGATATGATAGCACTAAAAATTAATGAAAATTAATTTCCTTAGTTTAGACCTTGGCAAATGTTCTTTATAGGTAGGAGCAGGCGGCGGAGAAGCCTTCTCAACTTCCCACATTGTCCCCACTAAAATTGAGGAGCCAGGGGAGAAGTTGGGAGAGCCCCTTGCCCATTGGCTCCTAAGTTTTTTGGATTTCTCCTTCCAAAGTCTGCCACAGCTCCTGGTATGAGAAGAGAAGCACAGTAAGTGCACCCCTCCCCCCCCCCCCCCCCCCCCCCACCCATCCTTACCAGCCGCACACTTTCGTTTTCAATCCTCTCACCCTGTCCCCAGCAGTCTCTCTCTCTCTCTCCCTCTCTCTGTGTCCTCCCCACCTTGACTCCAAGCACCCTTCTCTCACCCCTATCATCTCTGGCAGTTTTCCCTCTCTCAATCTCCCTTCATCCCTGGCAGTCTTAACCTCCCAGGGACCTCCCCTCCCCAGTTAACCATCAATGTCTTCCAGCCACACACCCACCTAGTTGCACACCAGCAAGACAGCTCTAGCTTTGCCATCTGGCATAGGCGAGCCATATCCCCCAGACTCTCTCTAGCTACCCCCTCACCCTCATCACCTGGCTTCTGCTGCTAAACTGCTAGTTATTTCTGGCCGGAACCGCACCATTCTCAGTGGATTTTGAACTGTGTGGTGCCCAAACTCTTCTGCTGGTCTTAACAGTTTCTAGCCTCGCAAGACTGTGAGACCATCACAGGAATTTGGACACTGAGTGGTTCAAACTCGGTGAGAGCCAAATAGTGCTGACTGGAAAGGAACAGTGGTTCTCTTGATGGCTGCAGTGGTACTTGCGGCTATGCATTAATAGATTTAACTTGAATAATTAGACATTTATTTATTTTGCATGTTTTCGTACCTGCCTTATCACAAAGACCCACAACTAAAATAGTCACCAGATGTAAAAATATCAAATCAGAATACTACTCTGTACTAATTGACATTTAGATCCCTATCTAAGCTGCAGGATGCACTTCAAATAGTTGTGCTGCATCTGATATTGTAACTCTGGATGCCATGTGTTCTGTAGTTCCTTCTTTGCATTAAGTTATTGCTTCTTTGGTTGCTTTGATTTCACAATCAGAGCTATGGATGCAAGTCCAGAAGTCCAAATCTGCTAGTCAAATCCAGGAGATTGAATGGATTTCTGTGCAGGTTGGGCAGATTTTTACTATTCAGACATCCGTAGTACAGGATAAGATGATGACCAATAAAAAAAAAAATGGAAAATCAAAAATTTTTACCTGATATCTACAGATAAATTGGCCTAAAATGTTCACAGCGTCTCTGAGGGATTTAAATGATTGACATTGTGAAAGTACCAGAGAATGTTAAATCACCGATTAATTGGTGCGGTTCCGGCTTGAAGGAAGGAGATTAGAAGTTCAGAAGAGTGAGGACCCAAGAGAAGATTTGTCTATGGACAGTCTGGACTTGACCTCTCTACTGGAGAGCTCTGGTGGGGATGAAGTTAAGAGGGCAACTTTATTAGTGTCCTTTGTTTTGGCACAAAATAAGGTCTCTACAATATGCCTTTACTTCCTTAATAGGATTTTTTTCTCTGGGGCAAGATATGGGTCTTTACAGATTTAGCTAAGAAGATTAAAAAATATAGAAATATATTTCTGGAAATGCAATGAAGTTGTATCTCTGGGAGCATTTTTTATAATTCAGTTTTCTTGCAAGTGTGTGGTGAAATTTCAGAATACTTCTTATAGCTTTTTTGAACCTACCCAGTTATGTTTTTTTCTTGGATGCAAATGAAGTGGGTGGTTTGAGTGGTTCCAGTAGTGGCTGAAGTTAGTTTCTCTCAATGCTCTTCATAATAGTACATTAGACTGAATGTTAAATTTTCTTTTTATCTTTTTTCCTAAATACCAATTCCTTATTGGCTTTTGAATGTATTCCCCTTAATGTGGTGGGTTTAATATGGTAGTTGTTTTGCTTTAATTTTTGTGTTTTCCTTTAGATTTAATATTGGATAGCAATAGAGTCTTTTCTGTCTTGATGTAATAATTTGAAATTTGTTAAAAATAAATTTAAAAAAATAGTTGCGCTTGAGTAGCAGACAGAGACAGAAATGTGGAAAAGTAATAGCCAGTTTATAAGAAGCAATATTACTTTTCCACGATTTTGTCTGTTTTGTCCATTACTTGGCTGAATCTGTTTGAAGTGTATCCCTCAATTGGGATAGAACCTTAATGATGCTAATAATTTATAGTATTGTTGGCTTTCTCACATCCTCTTTCAGAGCAACGTTTAGTAAACCTTTCAATCCATAAATACTAAATGTCGCTGATCCGCACTACCTGATGATCATCGGCTTATTATGATTGACAGTATAAAAGGCTTCACACAGCTCAATAATCATATTGCCAGATGGAAATGGTTACCTTCTGAGATGTGGGCTGCTGCCCTGCAAAAATGAAAAAGTGTATTAGCATGGCTTTCAAAGAATGTTATAAATTAAGCATAACTGATTTTATTTCAATGAAATTCCTGTGAGAGTTTTCTACTGTAAACATTGCTATGTTAAGAGATTAAAATTTTTTTTTTGGGAAGTATGCATTTTTTTAAGGCTTCATTTTGTTTGGACGAATGGAGGGAGGAGGTAATTTTTTTTTCTTTTGTTTTTCACTTGTTTTTACATAGGAATGATGGCAGAAATGGACAAAATGGTCCATCTAGTCTGCCCAGCAAGTTTATGGTAGTATCTGTCGGGCCGTGCAGGTTACCCCCCATGCTTATCAATTTTGCAAACAGTAAAAGTCAGAGCCCTAGGTTACTATCTGAATCCAATTCCCTGTTACCCTCTGCCGTTGAAGCAAAGAGCAAATAGTGAAGTTGCATCAAAAGTATCAGGCTTATTGGTTAAGGGTAGTAACTGCCGCACCAGCAAATTACCCCCATGCTTATTTGTTTCCCCAGACTGTAAAAGTCAGGGCCCTCGTTGTTTGCTGTCTGAGTCCCATTCCC
This sequence comes from Rhinatrema bivittatum, assembly GCF_901001135.1. Lineage (NCBI taxonomy): Eukaryota > Metazoa > Chordata > Amphibia > Gymnophiona > Rhinatrematidae > Rhinatrema > Rhinatrema bivittatum. The sequence goes on from NC_042617.1 coordinate 569,443,581, forward strand.
CTGTTCACCTGCTGTTGAAGCAGAAAGCAATGATGGTGTTGCATTAATAGTAAGTAGGCTTATTGGTTAAGGGTAGTAACTGCTACACCAGCAAGTTACCCCTAGTCACTCTTTTCTTCATTTCCATCCTCTAGTTTTTAGGGATTCACAGTGTTTATCCCTTGCCCCTTTGAATTCGTTCACTGTATTTGTCTTCACCACCTCCTCTAGAAGGGCAATCCAGGCATCCACCAACCCTCTCTGTGAAAAAATATTTCCCGACATTGGTTCTGAGTCGTCCTCCCTGAAGTTTCATTTCGTGACCCCTAGTTCTATTGATTTCTTGTCAACGGAAAAGGTTTGATGGTTGTGCATCATTAAAACCTTTCAGGTATCTGAAAGTCTGTATCATATCTCCCCTGCTCCTCTTCTCTTCCAGGGAATACTTATTCATATTCTTCAGCCTCTCCTCACTGGTCTTCTGATACAGACCTCACACTATTTTGGTCGCTCTTCTTGGACCGTCTCCATCCTGTCTTTATCCCCCTTCAAATACTGACTCTAGAATTGAACACAGTACTCCAAATGAGGCCTCACCAAGGACCTGTACAAGGGCATTATCACTAATTTAGATGCACACAATCATGTGTCCTGGAAAATACTCTCTTTAGCTCTGGGTCAAACTTCTTGTTTAATTTGACCTTTTGCTTTGGATTTTTTTAAAATATATTTTTGTAGTAAAATAATGTCCAGTTGAAGCTCTTTGTTGCGGTATAAATTATGTGGTCATGATTTTAACCAAACTGACTAGCTATGGAACATTGCTGTATGTTTTTCTTGTTTGTGGCTGGTAATGGGGAAGTGATAGAACTGCTGGTATGTAGAGAAGAATCAGAGTATCATGCAATAAATATGTATGCCACACTAAATATGACAGTAACTAATTGCTATTCATATTCTTGCCTCCCTGTGTCTCCCTTCCCTTCCTGGAAAAAAAAAATCTGCTGTGATTTTTAGAAGTTTGCATGACTTGTGCTCTGAACAATATTTTATGACACCGCCTGAACTACAAGTGCTAGATTGAATAATTAGATGATATTGGTTGCCTGTTAACTCTTGTAGTCTTTGGTTTTAGCTAGGTCAATAAGCTTCTGCTGATGGTACTCAGCAGAAGAGGATTTTGACAACAGTGCATGTATTGTTGCAGAGCTCAGTTATTTGTGCTATAGTGTTGACCACCCAAGCAGTGAGAAGTCTCCTGACTTCTTGTTTGTTTTTCTTCTCCAGTGACATTGAGATTTCTCGAGCACAGAGTCCAAAAGCAGTTGATGTGCTTGCCAAGGAGATAGGATTGCTTGCAGATGAAATTGAAATCTATGGCCGAACCAAAGCCAAAGTACGTCTCTCCCTGTTGGAGAGGTTAAAGGAACAACCAGATGGAAAGTACATTTTGGTTGCTGGGTAAGACTGAGCACTGAACCAATACCTTTCAATGTCTTTAGTATTTTTGCTTTACCTAAATCATTTTTGGTCTATGTGTTAATCCCCTGTTCAGATTTCTGGTATTTTTTCATTTGAAAGCTACAAAGCATATTAGTAATTCTAATCATAAACTTCATGTAATAAATGAGAATGTCAACCAAAAAATGAATTCCATATATTGAATGGAATTACAGATTCTCTCTCAACTTCCTGTGTTTTCTCTATTTTTTTTAGCTCATTTTGTCTCTGTATGTCTTTCTTGCTCTTCATTTCTGTTTCTATGATTTTAAACAAATTGGTACACTATTCCCCACATTCTTACTTTGGAATCAGGTGTAGCTTCAAATCAAAACATTTTGTTATGTGTAGCGCTATTGTACTTGCTCATAACCCCTTCACCTGTGGAGAATGAATGATGTCGTTATGCTGTTGCTGCTGTGAACAAAACTGGATGTGTCTGTACAGTGTGAGGTCAAGATCTATGAGACATGAACATTTTGTAATTAAAAAAAAAAAATATATATATATATATATATATTGTCATCAGACAGGTGGCTGCTCACACCTGTATGGACATCCTGTCTGTATTTATTTATTTATTTATTGTGTTCTCCTTTAAAGTCTACCTGAATGTAGCAACAAAAAAAAAATGCATGTTATAAAAAAAAAAAATGCATGTTATAAAAAAAAATAATCATGTCCATTCTGGTATACCTGGGTCTCCAGAAATTGACCAAAAAAACGAGGAAAAAAGAAAAATATCATGAGGCTGTGCTCAAAAGGTGGCGCTCAAAACAATTTAATTTAAAAAAACTTTTTTTGAGGTAAGACTGACCGTATCGGCAAGCCTGGCGACAAACCCCTTGAGTCATTTAGCAGGGGTTGTCCGGACTTCTCGTCATTTACAGTCAACCTTGAACACACTGTTTTTTACTGTGCTTTTTTTTGTGATTTTTAAAGATTTTTAAAATTATTTTTTCAAATTTTTCAAAATGTTTGCAATGTTTTCAAATGTTTTCAATAAAATATATAAATCCAGAGCAAATTATTTCTTTTAAACTCAGTCCAGAGAAATTATTTCCTGTATAAGGACAAGAAAATAAATACCCTCGACACCCGGCCGATGTTTCGCTACTGCTTCATCAGGAGCGCGTATTGTCTTTATATATCTCCCGTCAGTACTTATTTTACCAGGAGCATACTGACATCCTTCTTGCCCAGATAGTAGTTTTTAGAATTAGCTTGTAATGTCTCCCGCCAATGATTGTTTCTCGGGGAGATGTCCGCTAAAATTCAAAAGCAGTTTAATTCTCCTGCATCCGCCAAATTTTCGGCGGTGTCTCCTCTCATAATTGCCCAGAAGTATCCTATAATAAAACATGAATACATTTGATACTATTTAAAAAAAGTATATTCCACTTATTTAAAGTTACTTATCTTAATTCCATGAGCACTGCCAAACCTTCATTGTGGACGTACACCGTCTCAGCTTACTTCCGGATTTGCCACTCCACATGTTTGCAGGTAGAATTTTCCATCAAATTGATCCTGTTTTGATCCTGTTTTGTACTCCTTACCCAAGGTTCATAAAAATTTGGAACAACCCCCAGGACGCCCCATAGTGGCGGGTCGCGGATCTGTATTGGAGCCACTATCTACATATTTGGACTTCTTCTTAAAACCATTTGTAAAGGAGGCCCGTTCATTCATTCAGGATACTTCACATATGTTGCGGACTTTGCAGGAGGTTACTCATCTCCCAAATGATTTTTGGTTAGTTACTTTGGATATCTCATCATTATATACAAATATCCCGCAACAAGGAGCTTTTACACTAATGGAACAGTTGTTCCATCGGCGTCAACGACCACACAGAGTACCTTCAGCATTTCTGTCTGAATGTTTACGGTTGGTGCTATATAAAAACTTTTTTCAATTTGATGGAAAATTCTACCTGCAAACATGTGGAGTGGCGATGGGTGCCACAGTGGCGCCAGATATTGCAAATCTTTACGTCACACAGTTTGAAGAGCTATATTTATACCCCTCCCAATGGTTTGCAAAAATGACAGTATACAGACGTTACATTGATGACATCTTTTTTATTTGGCTATCTTCATTGGATGATCTTCAAACATTTTTGGATTGGTTTAACACACTTGATCCACATTTACAATTCACTGCTCAATACAAACAGACTGCCATAGCCTTTTTAGATATATGGATCAGTCGTGAAGGTAATAAAATTAGTACCACGCTATACCGTAAAATTACGGATCGAAACAATTTTTTGCGTTACTCCAGTGTTCATCCTGTCCGTCTTAAGGATGGACTGCCGATTTCTCAATTTCTTCGGCTACGCCGATTATGTTCTACTGACATAGAATTTTGGACCCAAGCATCAGATTTGTTTGAAAGATTCCTTCAGAGGGGCTATCCAAGATCAGTGATAAAGAAAGCCTTTAAAAGGGCATTATTTGCAAATAGAGAATTACTCTTGGATTATCAACAACATCCCTTCTCTAAACATCTCACCTGCACCTTAAGATATTCATCCCAAGTTCGATCAGTGATCAATGTGATTCGTTCCCACTGGCAGGTACTGGCGTTGCACGATGTATTCCAGACCGGTCCGAGATTTGCGTTCTTTAGGGGCCAAAATTTACGTGATATGGTGGTGCATTCCACCTTTCAGTCAAAGACAGCAATGTCCACAAGTGGTGGACACCATCCATGTGGGCATTGTGAAATGTGTGCACTTTCATGGGTTGGTGAACAATGGCAGGAGCCACATTCAAATCGAACTGTGCAATTGAGATCTGAGACAACGTGTGAGTCAGAGGGCGTTATATATGCCATACAATGTCCGTGTGGTTTAAGTTACGTTGGGAGAACAAAGAGAAAAATCCGTACCCGCTTAATTGAACATAGAAGCTGCTTGAAAACATCAAAGTTAGAGGCCCCACTCGTACAACATTGTATTTCATTTAAACATATATTTTCTGACCTCAGATGGTTGGTTATAGAGAAAGTCTGGCCCAGCAGTAGAGGAGGAGATATTCAATACTACCTGAATAAACGAGAACACCATTGGATATTTACTTTAAATACTATGGACCCTAACGGCCTGAACGAGAAAATCAATTGGTATTCATTAATTTGAATGATCACGGTGGAGTCAGAGTGTCAGTTTGAATATGTAAGTATGTTTCATATTCCATCAGGTAAAAATTCCTCACGGGAGTTCAGCATATGAGGAGTTCAGTATTGTGAATTGTTTCTGAGTCTTTTCTAAGTTTGAGGAGTGACGACGTGAAAGAGAACTATGAGGCAGACTTTCTGCACAAAATGCCGACGTAATAGAGAACTGTGACTGTCAAAGTCTATGGGACATCACGACGTTGTTGAGAACTGAAGAAGTGACGAGATAGACTCGTTTTGGAAAATGCCGACGTGATAGAGAACTGTGAGTGTCAAAATGGATGGGTTTATTCACTTCAGTTGGTGTTGAGATGCAACCAATCAGGGAATGAAGAAAAGGGAGGGATTTCCGCTTCTTGTTCTTTAAAAGCCATCCGGTATGAGCCATGTTTCAAAGGTGAGGCGATTCCAAGCGGGGATCGCAGCTATAAATAAATGATTGGAGACAGCTATTGAAGACTTCCTCTCAGCCTGTTTGTCACAGAAGAAAATGAAAATTGTTGTCCCCCTGAAGCAGGACCGTTAGAGCGTGGGTCCGAAACGCGATCGTGTCGGGGTTATACAGGATAAGTACTGTTGTTAAATGAATTGTTTTCTGGCTAAGAAAAAAAGTGACGTTTGAAGTACTTTGATATGGGACTATGTTTGAAGTTTCTATCAGCTTGACACTAATCGAACAAAAGATTGAAAAAACGTGCTGAAAGTGAGCGTGATAATTGAAATTGTAAAAAAGAAAAAAATGTGAAAAAATTTAAAGTAAAACGGACCAAAACCCACAAGAAAGAGTCAGGTTAAAATACCTAGACCCCGTGAGGCATGGTCCTACAAACATAGTGTGTAGCTATTCCTTTATAGTTTACATAAAAACACTGGGTTTACCAAGATTTTGAAGTCTTGATTACAATTGTGGTACCTGGAATATATATTATATATAAGGGCCTATAGTGTGTGGGAGATATGATAGAGACATTCAGAGAGCTGAAATGTATTAATAGTTCACAAGTAAACCTTTTAAGTGGAAGCAAAGTTCTAGAACAATTGATCATGATATGAGACTCAGAAGAAATACTCAGGAGCAATGTAAGGGAATATTTTTTCACAGAAAGCATGGTGGATGTATAGAATGTCTTCCACGAATAGGTGGAGGAGGCTAATATGGTAACAGACTTCAAGAAGAAATGAGGTGAGCATAGAGGATCCATACTTGCAAAGAACTGAAAAGATAGTGGGAGATTAATGAGCAGATGAATTTGTCTGGCAGGCTACTAGTACAGTAATAACTAGAAGTCCTAACAGAAACACAAGTGTTCACACAGCTGCAGTGAGTTGGTGATGTTGGGTGCTGTCCAGAAAGGTCATGTGGATAACAGTCGCCATGATGATTGGATTATTGTGGGTCCTTGTGTTTGGAAATGGGAGGGGAAGGGTGCTAAATGTGGACTAAAAATGAGTTCTTACATGTTGAGATACCCCAGAAGATGGAGTAAAGTAGAGAAAGATGACAAAAACTATCTTGGATAAGGAGTGATATTCTTCAAGCACTTTGAAATGTCTGTATGCCAAGGCTAGAAGTCTAAGAAGTAAGATGGGAGAGTTAGAATGTATAGCACCAGCCTAGCCGAGAGAGAGAGAAAGAAAAGCCATAACATCTGCTCCCTAGATAGGTATTTGTATCCCTATGGTAGGCCCACCTAGTAACTCGAGGTGAGGTTTAGGTATTAGTGTAGGGGGTTAGGGGCCACTTTGACATTCAACGCGAGACGTACGAACAGAACAGTGGTCTCCTGTGAAGATTTGATGATTTTCGGAGTGAGGAAACTCACCCAAAGATGAGATTTGGGCAATGTTCTCTCAACCTAGCTTGATGGGCTCTCTACCTGGGTAACATCTCTCTCTCTCTCTCTCGGTCCCCCAGTGGTTGAATGCAGGAAATACAACAGGTCTGGCACTTAAAGCAATGTCTGAAAATGTTATCGCAATTTGCGCTAACTTAGCTCTTCGCATAGGTAATTAGCGCAAATTGCGATAAACTGTATATTAGCATAAAACACACCCCTTTTGCTATCGCATGCGATACTTATCGCATTTTGATAAATCCAGGCCTGAGTTTGAAAGAGCAAAGTGTACACAATGGTGTGCAACAAAGGACTGCATTGTCTTGTTTTGAAAACGTGAATAATCTGTCCCTCTTGCTTTCCATGATTCTATTGGTGGCTGCTCGTTTAGTAATATTCTGATAGAAGGTTTATTCATGAGTCTGCACAGGGTTTTCTCATTACTTGGGAAGACATATCAGAAGAAACTAAAGCTCTTTTAACTATAGCCAAAATATTTCCACAGTAGTAAAATATTTGTGTTTCATTTTTCTCCTATCCTTATGGCTGCTTACATAGGAGACATTCTTATTTCATTTCAGTTTATGGAGTTTGCAAAAATTGCCTGACTTTTATTATTCTTTTTTCTGTTTTGTTTTTTTTTGTTAGGATAACGCCTACACCCCTTGGAGAGGGTAAAAGCACCGTCACGATTGGCCTTGCACAAGCTCTGACTGCTCACACAAATGTTAATTCCTTTGCTTGTCTGAGGCAACCTTCACAAGGCCCCACCTTTGGAGTTAAAGGTATTTAAATGGATCTAGACAATCTTTTCATATCTGTTTTAAACAGTGAAGGAAGACACAGCAGCCCATTAGTCAGATGAGGATGTGGTAGACTTTGGAGCATGCCAGGGTCTTATTTTATCAAACGACAGCTGCTTGTTTATGCAGAGGTTTAGGACTGTTGGTCCTTAGACAAGATCATCACATGGAACATGTGCAGCACAGCAGGCTCTGTGTCATAGGAACGAAGATGCTCCAGTGCATGGTCTTACATATAAATAATGTCTTGATCTGGTTTTCCTTGTGCTCACTTCTCCCACCCATTGCTGAGCACAGGCCTCTCTCCTTTCCTTCCCCTTTGGTCTTTTCACCTTCTTCTCTCTCCCTTGTCCCCTACCTCTGAAGCTCCCTTTACCTTGAGGGAATCTGAGGACTCTTCCTCTCCAGCTTCACGTCCTGCCTGGAAAAGAGGCATTCTGCTGACTCCAGAAACACCACTCCCACCTTTGGTTGTTGACTGATCCTTTGCCATGTATTCCTACAACTATCCCCACCCTTATATCTCTTGCATGTGCCGCTTTCTTCCCACATTTATTGCAAGCCCTTTGTGGCCTGGAGCTCTGTTACACCTATATGATTAGTGTTAGAGGGCAAATGTTTAATATGATACCAAATGGGCAATGTACACCTGTGCTTTTCACCCTCCCCAGTCCCAGCCAGTTCTCAAAACACAAGGTACCCCCACATACATTGTCTTTAAATACCGGCTTGTTATGTGGCAAGAAGTACACACGTACGTTTACATGGTGTTAAAACTATGGCGATGATAGAACGCCTGCTCCCTGCCTACGTTTTGGACCTGAAATGAATGCGTGCAGCTACCGGCTACGACCCTGAAATGCCCCCGCCTCCACTCCTCTCCACGTGATCATTTCATTTTAATGCCCCTCAAACTAGGTGAACAAGGAAATGCATTCTACATATGACATCAACAAATCAGTAATAATGATCATAGCCTTACTTGGTTTAAAACACCAAGTTTTTAACTGTTAAGGTAGATTTTAAAAGCCTTGCGTGCGAAGTGGCCCGAGTGGGAGCGACGCAAATTTTAAATGGCCGGGAAGGGCGCGTGCACATCGATGTACGCGCGCCCAGAAAAAGTGGGTGGGAAAGGGGCAGGGCACGGGCATTCCAGAGGCGGGGCCAGCACTGACGCGTGTAGCCTCTAATTTTCCTCAGCCAGTGTGTGTAACATATGGACGCCGCTTTGCTACTGCTCCTTGTTAGGGGAAGGTGTTAGGAGAACATTGCAAGGAGGGGAGAGAGAGACTCTTTCTAAGGCTCAGTCTGATACTCTATATATGGACCACTGTAAGGGGGCAGTTTGATTCGGGGTGAGTTTTCGGGAGGTGGGTTGGGGTGGGGGGGGTGTTCTTACAGAGGTATCCATTGTAAAATCGACATCATTAAAGAATTTTTGACCTCTCTCAGCTCTAGACGTGCGTGGAGAGTATTTTATATAAAATAGCGCGTATTTTTGTGCACGGCGAGATACGCGCGTTTATGGGCTGCAATTCTTTAGATAGGGCATTCCAAAACGTTATACCATTGAAAAAGAAAACCCACTTCCTAGTGTGAGTTGGATGTGCCATTTTAACAGGAGGAACAAAAAATAACGTCTCATGCTCCAAACATAAAGCTCAAGTAAGCTTGTACCTTGCTAAATTTGCAAGGGAAAACAATGCGGGCAGATTCTGTGCATGCTTCAGAAAGTGCCTGCGTAGTTTGTAACTATGTGGGTTATTTGAGAATTGCTCCCCTGCGCCGCTCTTATTCCTCATACGTTGAAGGCTGTTTCAGAGCCCTGTGTTTTTCATTTCTCAGGTGGTGCTGCTGGAGGTGGCTATGCGCAGGTCATTCCTATGGAAGAGGTGAGAAAAGCAAAAAAACTACCATCCTCCTAACCCGATCTGTCAGAAAATAAAAGAAAATCACATAGAGTACTCAGCAGGAGAGCAAAAAAATAAGCCTCCAGGGTTTTAACAAAAAAATGAAGTAGAAGAGAGCATTTTCCAAGGACAAGCAGAATGTCCGTCCTCACACGTGGGTGAAATCATCTGATGGAGCTCGTCACGGAACTTTGATCTTGAAATTTCTAGAGCTTTCAGCATGCTATAGTTACCTTCCTGCCTCCTAGGCAGAACCCCTCAGTCTTTTTTTGTGCCTTTGTCAGGTGCTGGTGGGACAGGCACTATGTACAATCCATGTGTGCCTGGGGATTTGCAGGAGTTCCATGTCATTTCACCCTATCGCTGGGCATCGATGGAGGCTCAGGCAGTCCCTGAGGACTGGACCTTTCCCGCGGGGAGGAGAGCTCATCCTCTCCACACAAAAGCCTCGAATCTTTCATTTTTATGCTCTATTGCAGATGCCCTATACAGTCTTTTAGCATTGGTAGTGACTGCCTCTATTGTAGATGTCATTGCACGCAAGCAAATACGGGGCAGGAGAGGCAGTGGCAGTTATTCCTTCACAAGGAAGAATCTCGCGCAGTATCACGGTATTTCTCACTTTTGTCCAGAGGTTGCGTTAGGCTCTTAAAAGATCTGGGTTATGGTCCCATGGGGGCCCCTCCATTCCCTCTCTCTTCTTCTCCTCCTCTTCCCCCCCACCCCAGTTTTGATAATTAAATTGAACAATCACATTCACTTTTCCTGCTGAGAACGATCTTATCAAAACACACATTGACATCGAAGTTAACCTTTCTGTTAACCTTTTATTCTTTCCCATTCCTCTCCTGCTGTGTCCCCCCTGGCATCATCATCACCTTCCCTTCCCTCCTCTCCACCTCCCTGGCATTATCATTTCCTTTCCTTTCCCTCCCACCCTCCTAGCATCACTTTCTCTTCCCTTCTGGATGGCTTTAGCTGGCAGAGGAATCTGGAAAACAGAGCTTTCCTAGCAGGTAGACAGATGGACTCAGGACCAGTGGGTTATACACCTCTCCCAACAGATGGAGACGGTGCAAACTGACATCACAGTATATATACTCCTGCAGTGACGTCAGCCTGCCAGTATTCTCTGTCTCCAGCAGATGGTGGACGTGCTTCTCCCTACTGGGGTTTGCTTCAGATTTTAGAAGGATAATTTTATAAGTAAAAGCCCCACTCTACTGAGGAGGTACCAAATGGTCCCTCCCCCAGCTGAGAATTCCTCGGGTGTTTTCTATGGTCCCTCAGATGCGTGCCTTGGTCCGGTAGCTGGTTGTTCAGCTGGCGTGGACTTAGCTGATTGTACATCTTAAAGACAGCGGTAAGCCTATTGCGGCCGTGATGGCAGCTGCCCTCTCCCCTTGCAGCTGTAGGCCGTCTCTGTACTCAGCCGGGAAGGGCTAAGCTCAGGTAAGTTTAAAAAAAAAAAAAAGGAGAGGCAGAGTAGAGAGGGTGTGTAGGACTTCCTCTGGTCTCCGTGCTCAGTGCGCTGTTACGTCGTTCGTTCCTGCTCTCATTGGGAGTAAGGGAACTGGGCAGCCTGGTGGGTTGAGCAGCCCAGATGGGCTAGGCCCCTCTACCAGGCTTTTTCCTGTGTGCCACGTGGTAGGTTGAGGCGGCATTTTCGCACTCTTTTCTGCGTGTTTAGCTGCCCTCTACAGGACCGTCGGTGTGTGTCTGGCTGTGCGTCCGAATTGTGTGCCCAGCGCTCCCTGTGTGCACAGTATAACATATATTGGTAGTGCGATCAGCTTTGGCATGGTGGTTCAGTGCACTTAGTTTTGCGGTGCATAGGCTTGGGGTACCTAATTATTTGTGCGCATAAATTTTGTGCGCTTAAAATGTTTTGCAGCGCGAATTGGCTGGATGCACATCTTCAATCTCCTGTTAAGCGTACTGACGAACTAATGGTGCCGGTGACCAAGAAACCTAAGCACCTTTCTCAATGTTGCCTGTCATATTAGGGCATCTCAGCCTGGAGTGCCCTCTAACATGTGTCAGTACTACTTAGAGGCTTAGGGAAAATTATCTTCCTCTGATTTTGCTAAGCCTGGTTCTTCCCAGCCTGATGATGGTCTGGTTAAGGACTTGTCCGGAGGTTCCTCCGCAGTGGATGGCAGCTCAGTGGGCGCTGCACAAGTACCTTCTAGTTTTGGCATGGATCCTTCCGCCTTTCTTGGGTAGAATTTTTTCAAGAATTGCAATCCTTTCTTCAGGCACAGTCCTTAGCTCCACCCAATCCTGTCAGGTCAGATCCTCAGGTGGTGGCCCCTTCCTCTTCCGGTTCCAGGATTAAGCGCTGAAGCACATCTCGGTTAGCTGTGGGTATTCCCAAAGGGAACTCCGGATGGCACTGATTATGAGGCAGATTCTGAATCTCTGGAAGATGGTGACATTCCTCCGGGACTGGAACCATATAGGACTATGTTAAGGTTCTTTCAGAGAGATGAGCTGCCAGCCCTGATTTCCCAAATTTTGAAAATGCTGGGAGTGCCTGGGGTAGATTCCATGTCTGAGCCAAAGAAAAATCCTATTTTGGTTTCCTTGCATAAAACCTCTTGGTTTTTCCCTATTATGAAAGCCATTCAAGATTGATCTTGAATGGGATGCTCCGGAGGCAAATTTCAAAGGGGGTCAGACATTGGAAGGCCTGTAACTCCTGGATCCTGTGGCGAGAGAGTGTCTGCGTTTTCTGAAAGTGGATACGCTTATCTGTGCCATCTCTTAAGTGGACAACTATCCCCATGGATGGAGGAGCAGCCTTTGAAGTATGTGCATGATAGGAGGATTGAGGCCATCCTTAAGCAAGCATATGAAGCAGTGGTAATGACATTACAGATAGCTTCCTGTTGTTCCCTGGTGGCTCGCTCTTATCTGCTTCTCTCTCAGGAGGTTGATGATTCTGGCGTGAGTTCCAGAGCAGTCATGGAACCCACTCCAGCCTTTTTAGCAGATGAGGGCTGCGATTCGGTCTGTATCTTGCCTAGAGGAGTGGCTTCGGTAATAGTGGCCAGGAGTCAATTATGGCTGAGAAATTGGTCAGCCTATTCGACCTCCAAAATTAATCTTACAAAACTGCCTTTTAAAGGCTAGCTCTTGTTTGGGAATGAGGTGAAGAAAACTGGTCAGTAAGTAGAGGAAATCCCTGATTCCTCGATTGCCAGAGGAACAGTTGCAGCACCTCTTTGGTATGTGGGGTCGTTTCAGGGGTTCCAAGTGGTTTTATCCCCTACAGAGAGAAGACCTTTCAGAGGACTCTGCCTTTCAGCATGTCTCAGTCCTTTCATCTCAGACAGCCCAAACGAGGTGCGAACTTGGGTAGCAGATCCGCCCGAGCCTCACAATGAAGGTTTTCCCGACCCACCCTTAGGAACAAGAGATAGGGGTAATCTCTTTCTCTTTTATTAGAGGTGGATCAAGTTCACATCGGATCAATGGGTCCTGGAGGTGAAATGAGAAGAATATGTGCTGGAATTTCACAGTGTTCCTTGGGACGTATTCATGGTGTCTCTTTGCCTCTCCCCACAGAAGAAGCAGGCAGTGGAGGATACTTTGGCAAGGCTCCTTGATCTGAGGGATGTGATTCCGGTGCCCATGTCTCAAGAAAATATGGGGCAATATTCAATTTATTTCATTGTGCCCAAGAATGAGGGATCCTTTCGTCCCATCCTGGATCTCAAAGGTGTCAACTGTCATCTGCGGGTGAAGCATTTTCACATGGAGACCTTGCGCCCGGTGATTATGGCCATGCAGTCGGGGGAATTTTTGACCTCTTTGGACCTGTCTGAAGTGTATTTTCATATTCCCATTCAACTAAAGCATCAAATCTTTCGGCAGTTCGCAGTTCTAGGACACTATTATCAATTTCAGGCACTGTCTTTTCATCTGGCCACCGCTCCCAGGACCTTTTCCAAGGTAATGGTGGTAGTTGTGTCAGAATTGAGGAAGGATGGGATCCTAATACACCCATATTTCAATGATTGGCTGATTCGAACCAAGTCACTGGAAGAGAGCTGCCTGGTGACCCGCAATGTGATCTCCCTGTTGCAGGAGCTCGGCTGAGTGGTGATCCTGGCCAAGAGCAGTCTTCAGCCTGCTCAGTCATTGGAATAAGGGTTCAGTTCGACATGAAGCAGGTCAGGTTTTCCTGCCGGAAGCTTGTATTCAGAAGTTGATGGTACAGCTACGTCCATTGATGAATACTCAGCAGCCAACTGTATGATCCTACCTGCATGTACTTGGTTTAATGGCGGCAACCCTGGAAGTGGTACTGTCGGCAAGAGCGCATATGTGTCCCCTTCAGCAGTCCCTGTTGTCTCGGTGGAACCCGCAGCCTCTGGACTATTCAATTCGGCTCCACCTGCCGATGGAGGTCTCCTCCCGACTGCAGTGGTGGCTACAGCCAGATCATCTAAGGAAGGGAATTTCCCTAGCCACACTAGATTGGCTAGTACTGACGACAGATGAGATCCTCCATGGTTAGGAAGCTCACTGTTGGAAGCTGACAGCATGAGGGTGCTGGGATGCTGGAATCTCTCTGGAACATCAATCATTTGGAAGTCAGGGCAGTCCGGCTGGCATGCTTGCAGTTTGGCGATAGGCTGTAGGGTCGAGCAGTCTAGATAATGTCAAACATCACAAAAACTGGGTAACAGAAATCAGCAGATAGGAACCAAGAGCCAGCAAATATCACAGGAGATAGATCAACATGGAATGAGCCAAACTACATTTCCAGATTATCTCAGCTTGCATATTATTTATTTATTTATTTATTTATTTAAGTTTTTTTATATACCAACATTCAAGACAGTAGTCCCATCATGCTGGTTCACAAGAAACAGGGGTGCAATAAACTTTACAATTTGAACAATGGTGCAGAAAAGCAGTTACATGTAACAGGGAATCAATAACTAGGAGTAAGAAGGAAAATGAAGATCAGATAATTATATATATATATATATAATAACATTATAAGAGGTGGCTATTAATGCTATTACTAGCGAAGAATGTTGATTGGAGGAGGTTAAGTAATGTTGGAGTTAGGAAAGGGCTGCGTGAACAGCCACGTCTTGAGTCTTTTCTTGAATGTTGAGATGCTGGGTTCCATTCTAAGATCCGGGGGAATGGCGTTCCATAAAGTTGGACCAGCTGTGGAGAAGGCCCGATCTCTAAGCGTGATGTGTCTGGTAGTTTTGGCTGGAGGTACTTGAAGAGATCCTTTGTAAGCATCTCTTGTCGGTCTTGTTGAGTAGTGTATAGCAGGAAAAGACAATGTAAGAGCAGACTTTCTGAGCAGGAAAAGTCTGGACCCAGGAGAATGGGCGTTATCAAACTAGGCATTTCAGTGATTCTGGATTACTGGAGTTTTCTGTTTCTAGACCTGCTGGCAACTTCTTGCAGTGAGAAAGCTCCGCGATTCCTCTGTCCCAGGAGCGATCCGAAGTCATTGGGGATCAATGCCTTGGTGCAGGAGTGGCTGGAAAACAATTTACTATATTCCTTTCCTCCATGGCCCATGTTGGGCAGGTTAGTCCAAAGGATCAAGCACCACAGAGGGATGGTGCTCTTGGATGCTCCAGGTTGGCCCAGGATACCGTGGTTTTTGGATCTGTAGCGGCTCCTGGCGGAATCGCCCCTTTGGCTTCTGGTGCACAAGGATCTGTTGTGGCAGGGTCCTATTCTTCACAAAGATCTGACTCGATTTTATCTTATGGTATTGCCCTTGAAAGGGTTCACTTACTGAACCATGGATACTCTGCATGATTTCCACCTTGCTAAGAGTTAGAAAGTTCTCCACTCCCTTGGCCTATGTGTGGATCTAGCAAGTGTTTGAGGCTTGATGTGAAGATTGAGGTGGTATTCCTTGTTTGGTCAAGATCCCGTTCATTTTGGCATTTTTGCAAGATGGCTTGAATAAAGGCTTGGCACTTAAATCCTTAAAGGTATAAGTACCGGTACTTGCCTGTTTCAGAGGTCAGGTGAATGGTGGATCCTTGTCGGCGTATTCTGATGTGGCCCATTTCCTGAAAGGAGTGAAACATCTTTGTCCTCTTTTGCGGTTTCCAGTGCCCTTATAGAGTCTTAATTTGGTATTGGATTTCTTAGCGGGTCCTGTGTTTAGACCGATGCATAACCTGACCTTGCGGTTATGACTTTGAAAATGGTGTTTCTTGTGCCAATTTGTTCTGAGCATAGGATTTCTGAACTGCAGGCCTTTTCTTGCCAGGACCCATTCCTCCGGGTGACTCCAGGGGCAATATAGCTGTATACTGTTCCTTCTTTTCTACCGAAGGTGGTCACTGACTTTCACTTGAATCAGTCCATTTCCCTGCATCTCTGGACAGAGAAAGAAACGTAGAGGAGTATCGTCTGTTGCGACCCTTGGATGTCAAGAGACATATTGTCCGGTATCTGGAAGTTACTGTCTTAACGGAAGATGGATCGCCTGTTTGTCCTTCACAGTAGTACTAGGTAGGGAGAGCTAGCCTCATTGGATTAAAGAAATATCACAGCTGCATATGATGATACTGGGAAGCTGTTACCTAGTCATGTCAGGGCTCATTCCATTAGGGCTCAGGCAGTGTCATAGGTGGAAGTGAAATTGTTGTCTTCTGTCGACATTTGCTGAGCTGCAAAGTGGAAGTGTTATCGTCTGGAAGTGCAGGCCTGGGAAGCCGCAGCCTTTGCATGTGCAGTTTTGACTGGACTGTGGGCAGCCTCCCGCCCTATTCGAGAGTAGCTTGGATACCTCCCACTTGTTCTGGATTCATCTGACTGGGCGCTAAGAAATGAGAAATTACTACTTACTTGATAATTTCCTTTTCTTTAGGACAGTCAGATGAATCCAGCTTCCCTCCCTTGGCTGCCGAATGGTTGTATTATGGTCCTTCTCCATTGCTACGTGTTACAGGGATTACTGGTAAGTTTTCGTCCAGTTCCTAGACTAGTGTTAATATGTTCTCGTCTGAGCTCAGTGTTGTCTGTTGGCTGAGAATTGAAATGGTTATCTGTTTAATCAAGTTTTGCTAGTCTGTCCACAGTTGCTTTTGAAGAGAATACTGGCAGGCTGATGTCCCTGCAGGGGTATATATACTGTGACGTCACTTGTTCTGGATTCATCTGACTGTCCTAAATAAAAGGAAATGATCAAGTAAGTAGTAATTTCTTATTAAGAACATAAGAACATAAGAACATGCCATACTGGGTCAGACCAAGGGTCCATCAAGCCCAGCATCCTGTTTCCAACAGTGGCCAATCCAGGCCATAAGAACCTGGCAAGTACCCAAAATCTAAGTCTATTCCATTGTTTTCATATGAGGTATAATAAATTGTCAAAATACTTACTTCATTCATTTTAGGTAGGCCAATGATATGCAATTCTGTTTTTATGCTTTGTGATTGGTGAGCCTTTCCCTTTTTTTTTGCTTAGTTGATTTTGCTACTTAGTTTGTCTTGTGGGTGGGCTCCCACCTTTCAGCCAACAGTTTGTGAGTTCTGATCTCATATCTGGATTTGGCAGGTTCGCAGCAGTACAGTATCTACTGGCAGAATTTTTTAGCATTGGAAACATTGTCTTGTGAGAGCAGATGTTAAAAAGCAAGAAAACGTTTTTTTCTTTTTTTCCTGCATTCCACGGATGCGTACTTATGCTGCACAAGTTTTAGTTCCTCGGAGTGCTGGTGTGAAATGGTTGCAGCTTCATACCATCCCCAGTGATTTCTGCATTCTCAGTGGTTGTGTTTATATGTTTTTATTTTTTGCCTAGAAGAAAAAGGCCATTTAAATGCACACGGAAGATAATTTTCAGAGAACTCCACGTGGCCCCGTATACGTACGCTCATGGCCGCATGGAGATCTACTAGGTACACACAGATTATAAAATATGTATATTTCTGGTTATTTGTAAATACCTGCGATGTATTGAAAGTGCGTACCTTTCCTACCTGTGTTATAAACGTATGTGAACCTATTTTATAAACAAACGTGTGTGTATTTTACGTGCGAAAATTTTTTTTTTATGAAAAACTCTGATTTTTATGCAGAAGTCAGTATAAAACATGGCACGTGTAATTGAAATCATCAGTTTGTCAATATCTCCACCATTTCACCCAGTCCTTTTCCAGGTCATTGAGACCCTCCTAGTTCTTCACCCTGAACTCTCCTCAGTTCACCCAGACCTCCCAGCCAACCAATAGCGTGCAACAGATGAGTTTGATATTTATTTATTTATTTATTGGTTTTTTTATATACCGAAGTATTGGTGGAGGCCTTCACTTCGGTTTACATTTTGAACAACAAGATACAAAGAACAATCGAATGAAATCTTAAACATATAACTTTAACTAAAACAATCAGTTGCGTGAAGTAATTAAGACATGTAAAATTGTACAAATAAATTGCCAAATTTACTTCATAAGTCTCTTATAAAATAGCAACTTATACATGTAAGTCTTAGCCCCACTCTGAAATGTCTCTAGTCCACCCCTTATTTGTGCATGAAACCAAAAATATGCACATACTTTTGATGTTTATGAAACATTCTACTTATGCACTTATATGCTAATTTTACAGGTATATTTCCTTTGAAAATTCACTCCAAAATCTAGCTTTGACAGTTTTTAAATAATGTATATTGTTTTTTTTAACTATGTTCATTTTTTCCATACCTAAAATGATTTAAAAACTGTTGATTACATAGAACTCTGTTCCTTACCTTAAACAACTGCACAGAAAATGTGTATAAATCTTTTGGTTCACTGCAGTTGAAGTTTTCTGCAGTATAACCAGTTTTCTGTGAATGAAAATGAGTTTGTAAATGCATATACCAGTGTGGGTTCCATGAAAATGTAGAACTTGGAGGTCGAATCATCTTGCTCTTGTCAGTACTGGCAATGTGCATGTAGCAAGGTTTCTACAAATGTGTATTATCTTTCATCTATACCCCTAATTCATGTTCAGTTCAGTAAAGAAAAGTCCACCTCTATTTTCTTGTTTGTGTCCTGTTGGCCCTGCTTTTAAAAAAAAAAAAAGGTTTTGAGCCAGAGCCACCTGATCCATTTGATTTTTAGTACATTTTTAAACATTTATTTATTTTATTTGAAATTTCTTATAGCCCGCCAATTACAGTAAATAACCATCTTAGGCAGGTAACACTGTAACATCAACATTATTAAATATGCCCATAGTTAAAATGTTATACAATGGTTAGGCAAATGCCAGTCCAAAGAAATGACACGTCCGTTCTTTTACAATACATCTTCAAGCCTGTTATAGCTTGATCATTCCATTAACAGGTCCAGTCGCGAAGAAAGCTCGCGATCTGGTGGATCAGATTGCCTTCTTTCACTGAAGGAACTAAAAGCAGTTCTTGACCTTGAGAATGCAAAAAGTGCTTAGAGTGTAGAAATGGAGAATATCCTTTAAATAATGAGCTTTACTCATACACATAACCTTAAAGACTTTGCTTCAAATTCAGAGTAATGCAATCAAATCAAAGGGTAGAAATATTTAAATTTTGGATTGCTTTGATGTTTGTAAAATGTGATGGGAGAAAGGAAAGGCCAGAGGACTGTTGTCATTAATCTCTCTTGCTGTTCAATGCTGTGATCTCTGCAGTTTAACCTTCATCTGACCGGTGATATACATGCCATTACGGCTGCAAATAATCTGCTGGCAGCTGCGATTGATGCCAGAATACTGCATGAAGGCACTCAGTCAGACAAGGTGAGGGTTATTGTGCCTTTTATTGTGTTTCCAACCAATATATTCCATTTTCAGTCTTTTTTTTTTGTTTACCACACCTTGACGAAAAATTCTTGCTCTTCAGTGTTCTGTTAATTTTTTTTAACTAATTTTCTTCCAAATCTTTATTTCCTTTACTTGTGTGCTGCACAGCAGCAATAGAGAACAAATGAAAAATGGAGCTCTGTCAATAGTGAAACAGTATGATCTGATTGTAATTTATATATGTTCAAAGACTGTGTTTAAATTGCAGAGTAAAGGAAAAATTAGTTCTTACCTGCTAATTTTCATTCCTGTAATACCACAGATCAGTCCAGACCAGTGGGTTATTCATCCCTTCCAACAGATGGAGTCAGAGAACAAAACTTTGGGGCACTGCTACTTAACTGAGAGTGCCACCTGCAGGACCTCAGAATTGACCTGTACCCAAGCCAAGATACTTTAGAAACCCCTTCACACAGACATAGAGACCTAAAGGTTGGATACCCCTGAACTATAAACCTTGTTCATCAAGAACCAAACAAGACAAGGAAGTGAATCCCATAACTGCCCTCTAAGAGAAAAATTCTTTATTAAGCAGAAAATTTCTGTACTAAGCAGTAAAACTTGGCAGGAAATCAGTCTTTTGACATCAAACAGGAGGGCCTCTGGACTGATCGGTGGATTACAGGAATGAAAATTAGCAGGTAAGAGGCAACTTTCCTTTCCTGAACATACCCAGATCAGTCCAGATCAGTGGGATGTATCCAAGCACCCCTAAACTGGGTGGGCCTCCGAAAGACCCACTCGCAGGACACTTTCCCCGAAGGACAGCTCATCCCGCGCCCTGATATTCAGATAATGCCTGGTCTTCTTCTGCCGTCATTTCTACGTTTCATTTCATTTCTATGACTGGAGATAATACCCTTATTCAATAAACATACACACGGTTAATGCGACTCCAACATTGCTCTAAACTTCAACGGCAAGAGGAAATGTGGAAAAAAGGATTAGCATTCACAAAAAAGCGGGGAGTAGCTTGTTTGTTACAGTGGTTACTACCCCAAACCAAATAAGCCTGATACTTCACTTTCAACAGCATAGCTCTCTGCTTCAACAGCAGGGGAGAAAGACTGATACTTTACGCATATCCAGCATAACTCTCTGCTTCAACGGCAGGGGGAATGAAGAAAACCAACAAGGACTGAATTACATAGTCTGGGTAAACAAATAAGCATGGGTGTAGCTTGCTTATTGCAGCGGTTACTACCCCTAACTAATTAAGCTAGATATTTCACTTAGATGCAGTTCCAGCACTGCTCTCTACATTAATGGTGGGGGTGGAAGGGAAATAGAACCAAAAGGTTACTAAGAGCCAAGAGTAACAGATAAGTATGAGGGAAAAAAAAAGTGCGAAGCTTGCTGGGCAGACTGGATGGGCCGTTTGGTCTTCTTCTGCCGTCATTTCTTTGTTTCTATGTAAAGGTATGAATTGAGGACCACACTGCTGCCCTACAAAATCTCCTGTGGCAACAGAAGTTGACACTCAGCCTAGGAAGCAGCCTGCACCCTAGTGGAATGTGCCCGTAAACCGATAGGAATTTGTCGTCCCTTACAAATGTAAGCCGAACAAATGGCCTCCCTAAGCCAACAAGATATGGTATCCTTAGAGGCTTTGTCCCCTTTCTTCAGTCTACTGAAGAGGGCAAACAGATGATCTGAGCAATGAAAAGCATTAGTATCCTCCAAATACTGAAATACCATCCACCGCACATCCAGAAGATGTAATTCTCTGTTCTGAGGAGAATCTTTCAACCACTCTGGAAACCCTGGAAGATCTACCATCTGATTAACATGAAAGGCAGACCCCACTTTAGGAAAAAAGGAAAGCACTGTTCTCAATGAGATTCCATTCCTCAAATCCACAGAAAACGGATCCCTACATGACAGAGCCTGAAGTTCCAAAATCCTTCGAGCTGAACAAATAGCTACCAAAAAGACCACTTTCAGAGTCACATCCTTCAGGGTAGCCCTCCTCAAGGGTTCAAAGGGGGGCCCGCAAAGGACACGAAGTACTAGGTTGAGACTCCAATCCGGGCAGATCTTTTGCACCGGAGGACATCACAGCTTAGCCCCTTTGAGGAACCTTACCACATCTGGATGAACTGAGTCCCTACTCTGAAACCTGCCTCTAAGTGCTCCCAAGGCAGCCACCTGAACACAAAGCGAGTTGTAAGCCAAACCCTTGAATAGCCCCTGCTACAGGAAATCCAGCACACGAGACACCTCCACCGCCAGAGGATCTAGACATTGAAGACACCAAATTTCAGTTTCCAGACCCTAATATACGTCGTAGAGGTTGCTGGTCTTCTGGATTGAAGAAGAGTGGAGATGACCTGTTTTGAGTAACCCTTCAATCAAAGTCTCCACTTCTCAAAAGCCAAGCCAAAAATATGGGACCCTGACACAACAGGTCTGGAAGATGAGTCACTAGATCTGCGAACCATGGTCTCCGCAGCCACTCTGGTGCCACTAGAACCACGGTCCCAGGATGTGATTCTATGTGCCTGAGGACCTGACCTATGAGGGGGCAAGGAGGAAAGACATACAGAAGAATTCCTGTCAGCCAAGGGCACACCAGAGCATCGAGGCCTACCGAACCGAATTCATTTCGGCGACTGAAGAATCTCTCTGTCTTGGAGTTGAGCCGTGTCACCATAAGATCCAATTGGGGAGTGCCCCACCTGCACGTTGTCTACTCCCACTACATGCGATGTGGCTAGGCCTTCAAGATGATGCTCCACCCAGGCAAATAATCTTCGAGCCTTCAACGCCACTGCATGTCTCTTCATGCCACCCTGCCGATTGATGTATGCCACAGCCATCGCATTGTCCGGGGTCGCATTGAACTATGTGACCCCGGACCAGGGGCAGAAAAACCTCCAGGGCTCAATAGACCACCTTCGTCGAGGTGATTGCTGGACCAGAACTTCTCCTCCGGTCACCACAGACCTTGCGCTGACTGGTCCAAGCACACTGCTCCCCAGCCAGAGAGGCTTGCATCCATGGAGACCACCACCCAGTCCGGAGGCTCCAGATCCATCCCCTTCTTTAAATTGGGATGAGACAGCCACCATAAGAGACTGGAACTCGACTCCTAAAGCACAGGTGAAAGGGAAGATGAAGCTCTTCTGAGCAGAGACTCCACCTGGACTACAGTGTGCGTTGTAGAGGTCTCATGTGCACGAACGCCATGAGACCAAGTCCAGCATGGATTCCATGGACCCCAAGACCTGTAATCCCACACTTTGGGCACCTCCCGACGAAGGAGATGCTTGACCTGAGACTTCAACTTTGACATCCGGTCCACTGCCAGGAAAACCCTGCCTTGCTGAGTGTCGAAAAAGGCCCCTTGGTAAACCAGCGACTGAGTCGGCTCCAACTGACTCTTCTGCACATTGAATACCCAACCAAGAGACTATAAGGTGGACATCACTCTTCAGATGGACTTCTCACATTCCTCCCTGGACTTAGCTTGAACCAACCAATCGTCCAGATAGGGTTGGACCAAACTTTTCTCCCGGCAAAGAGCTGCAGCCACCACCACCACCATCACATTGGTGAATGTGCGGGGCATTGTCACCAAGCCGAACCGGAGGGCTCTGAACTGAAAATGTTGACTCAACACTTTGAAGCGAAGAAACTTCTGATGTTCCTGCCAAATGGGGATGTGCAGGTACACTTCCATCAGGTCTAGGGAGGCGAGAAATTCTCCTTTACGAACCACTACCATTACGGTATGCAGCATTTCCATTTGAAAGCAGGGAACCCGAAGGAACCGATTCACCTTCTGTAAATCAAGAATGGGCCAAAAAGAGCCCTCCTTTTTTGGCACCACAAAGTAAACGGAATACCTTCCCTGACCCCCTAGAGGGACAGGAATAAGACGGAAACAAACAACTTGCTGGAATGAAACCGACGCGAATCCCAAAAACGAGCCCAAGAAGGAAATACCTTCTTACTGGGCTTCCAATTAATTCCCCTTGGACTCCCCCAGGACCTTTATCAACTGATCCAGGTCCTCGCCAAATCACAGCTTCCCCTTAAAGGGAAGATTACAGAGTTGGACCTTGGACAATAAATCGGCCGACCAGTTATGTGAAGATAGCAGCCTATGAGCCGCTACCAAGGAGACCATGCAGCGAGTCGATGTATGCACCAAACCATACAAAGCATCTGCCATGTAGGACATGCCTGCCTCCAGACATGCAGCCTGCAACGCGCTGCTGTCCGCTGCAGATGTCGGCGTCGGGCCCTTCTGAACCCAGCAGAGACAAGCCCTTTGCATTAAACTGACACAGATAGCTGCTTGAAGACTCAATGCTGAGATCTCAAACATCTGTTTGAGTTACACCTCCAGCTTATGAAGCTGGACATCCTTCAGGGCCACCAGGATCATCATCTTCTTGATTACCACCGAGACGGCCGCATCCACCTTCGGGATCCTCCTCAATTCCAGGGAGTGCTCCATTAAGGGGTAAAGTTTGGCCATCGCTCTGCCCACCGTCAAGCCAGCATCTGGAGAGTCCCACTCCCAGTTCACCAGCTTTTGGATCTCCTTGGGCAACGGAAAAACGTTAGTGGGTCCCCTCAGCCCATCCAGGACTGGGTTAACACCCTCATTATCCGACTGTTCCTGATTGACCTTCACTCCTAATTCCACCAGCACCTGTGGGATGAGGGGACGCAGTTCATCTCTTTTCAACAGATGCACTACCCGTGAATCATCTCCCTTTTGGACCAGGAACTCATCAGGATCATCTTTTGCCCCATCTGCATCAGGAGTTGGCACATCTGGATCAGCCCCTGCATCGAGGGGGTCCAATTGGGACTGATCCAAGTCCTTACCATCTCTGGGACCAGCCTCTGCAGCTGCACGGCGTAAATCTAGGTGCTGAAGAATATCGCCAGTCCCCCGAGAAGCTACGTTAGACTTTTTAGCCATGGGGAACCGTGGGCAATCCCCTGCCTGCCTTTGTCCTCCACTTCTCCTAGCCAGGTGGAGCTTATGGAGAAGGAGAATAAAATCCAGAGAAAAATCCCCCGATTCATTTTCCCCTATCCTGGGGGACTGTCTGCCGCCTCACCCTCTCCTTCCGAGGCATCCTGCCTGACTGGGAAAAGAGCGGGGGAGAATCGCCCGACCGCCCTGTGGTCTCCTGCACTGCCTCTCTGGCGGCAATGGGAACAAACCCTGCTGACCTCCTGCCATGATTTCCTGTGCGGCTCGAGGGTCCTTCCTGCTTCGAAACGCACATTGGACAGAGAGAACGCGAGTTCAGATTCGCTGCCACTGTGCTACATGGGCAGCAGGCGGCCATTTTAGTTTTCAGAGCCATGTCTCCCGATCGCGCCACGCAACACTCCCTCACGAGGCCTCCTGCGCGGCAATGCACGCCGGACTCGGGCCATTGAGCCACCGCCGGGAACAGATGCAATCTCCACCAGGGAGTTCCCAGGAACGCTGACAGAGTCCAGTCGGCCCCACTAGAGCATGGGACTACACAAGGAATGAGGCATTGTGGTGCCCTCCTGGCACTAGTTTCACAATTGACCACGAATCGAATCCCCAGAGCCCCAGGTAAACAGCCAGGCGACCACCGCTCAGTCCTACACCTCCCTGCCCTGGCCGACAGCTCCTGCTGACTAGGCCCTCCCTGCCGAAGTTCTTGCTAAGCTCTGCTCTTCTGCTTCTTGTAATCTACTGTTGTGGTTTTTTTTTTAACAAGGAACTTAAAGAAACTTTATTAAGCGGGCACTACCCTGTCCAGAGGAAGAAGGGCGAGAGGGTGCCTCGGAGGGTCAAGGGAGCCAGGACCCCTGGCTATCAAACCATCCGGTACGCTGCAGGTGAACCAAGTCAGGGGTATCCAATCCCCCTGTGTCCCGGCTCCACCTGAGGGATGGCCCATGAAGATGCCTAACACCTCAGGGAGCGTCTATGATCTAGAATATAAAACAAAAAATCTCTCTTTTTCCTTTTTTTTTTTTTTTTAAACTAACAGCCTGCAGGTGCATCTCTGCTATCTGCTGGAGTCACAGAAATACTGAGGGTCCTGCAGGTGGCACTCTCAGTTAAGTAGCAGTGCCTCAACATTTTGTTCTCTGACTCAATCTGCTGGAAGGGATGAATAACCCACTGGTCTGGACTGATCTGGGTATGTTCAGGAAAAAGTTATTAAAGTCCTATGCACATAAGTAAACTGTATTAGGTATTTGAACCAAAGAATCCTTTGAACACTAGAAGTTTTAAAAAGGGAGTGAAGTTGTGTCCCTGAAAAAGATTCTTAGTAAGTTTATTGAGGAATAATATGCTATTTTCATATGTTTGAATGGTAAAACTTTATCATATATTGGGTTTGGAAGAACCTGGGATGATTGTTTGAGCAGTGTGGTAACAGCTGGATTATATGGAAAAAAGGAGGCATCAGGTTCTTCATTTGAAATGACTAGTCCCAAGGCTTGGCTGTAGGTAGTTGCGAATAGTCCGCAGTTTCTATGTCCCCACAGTTGATTGCACCTGTACAGAATTAGAGAGGCCAGTGGAGAAGGAGGAGGAGAGTGGAAGGGATAAAAAGGTACCAAGCCAGCTCCCATGTGGGACAGACTGAAGAGGAGGTATAGATGACAGGGATCGCTACAAACACAACTGCCTCTCTCTCTTCCCCGGGTCTATGCTGGGTGTGCACTAGGAAGAGCTACCATGGTCATGAGAAATGAGGGGAAGCACTTCAGAGTCTACTGTTGTTTCTTTCGGCTCCCGCAGCCAATTTGTTTCCTAGAGTAGATTGAGCCGATGAGTCGTGGGAGGCGGGAGAAGAAGCAGCAGCAAGTTCGGAGGCAGTTTTTGCTGCTCTCCTGGCTGCACCCAGGTCTGCCAAGGGGGGGGGAAAGAGTAAGATTGGGAAGCAGCAGAGAGAGAGGGGCAAAAGCAAAGTTAGGGAAGGGGTAAACAGGTGAGAGCAGGAGGTGGGGAGAGAGGTGAGGAAATAATTTGAGGTAGGGGGAGAAAGGTGGGAGCAAAGAGGGAGGGGAGAGAATTGAGAGTAAGAAGGAAGGGGAGGAGGATGACTACAGACAGTGATCATAAGGAAGAGAAAAGGCCATGGAGGAGATGGGGTGGCGTGAAAGAGAAATTTGCACAAGGAGAGGAGAGGGTCATTGGGCGGAAGAGAAAAGGCTATCAGAGGGGAAGAAGACCAGATGACTGTAGATGGAGGTATGGGAATAGAGAAGGCTGTTTAGCAAATGAATATAATGGTGGGGGCCTGTGAGAAAATGAAGAGTAAAATAGAGGAATTGTGAAAAAGGGTTGTTATTTTGTTAAGTTTTTATTATACATGTTTTTATTATTGTCAACTGCTTGGATAATTATTTTACAGGCTGTATAAAAAACACAATAAATAAAAAAATATATAGGCTTCTATATGGAAATTGGTTTTCCTCACCCCAGGGCATTATTGCTAAACTAGTAAAAATTTAGCATCAGTTGATCTTCATTGTCTATCAAAATAATTTAAATTCACATTCATGTCTAAATTGTAATTCAGTATAATATAGCGATCAGCATTTTCTAGGAGATTGTTACCTGAGTAACATGACTTATAAAGATATGTTTTTAAAACTTACCAATATTATATCTATTTTTCTGATTGTCTTTTCTTTTTTTTAAATGTGTATTAGGCTTTGTATAATCGTCTAGTCCCATTGATTAATGGTGTGAGAGAGTTTTCTGCTATTCAGTTTGCTCGTTTAAAAGTAAGTAGTTTTTCAGTATTTATTTTTGTTACTTTTCCAAAGCCACATAACTGCATGTGTGAACAACCATTGTACGTTTTAGATTGCTAAAGAACCTTGACCTTCTACTTGGAACACATTGAAGCCCATAGAAAGTCCACCTAGATTTTTAACACCAACAAGCCTCGGATTGCTGTTGCCAAACACATTTTATTCAGTTGGCTAGCAGATTGTATCTCCTCCTGTTATGTCCATGCGGGCCTGAATCTTTTGGGTCTTTTCAAGGCTCAAAGTGTCAGACCCATGGCAGGGTCATTAGCCCACCTATAATCTGTGTTCATGGAGGGGACTGATGAGATCAAAACTTTTATTGTATCTCTGTCCAATATAGTCCAATTTAGCTTATAATATTCTTTACTGATTTTTACTATGCTTGCTATGAACGAAGATAGAAGCTGCTATTTTAGATTGTAATGAAAAAATGAAGGTATATTACAAGTCTGCTCAAGGCTATACTGTTAGACTTTTTGACTCCATGGATAAGGTAAAGGATAATTATAATTGGTAGAAAATAGATATAATGATGTATGAGCTTGTAGATGAATGTAGATAATTATAATTAGAACTTAGGCCATGTGATCTCTTGTCTAATAATGATGTAAGACATATGTTGTTGAAATAAAATGCAGAAATGAAACTATGGTTGATCAGTCTGAAATGTTTTGCTGAATCATGATTTTGTAGACACAAACAGTATATAAATCTGATTGTATGTACTGGCTTTTGGGAATGCCCACTGAGAGTTTGCTGGAAGTGTGGTCTTCTCCAGTCTAAAATTTTTCCTATGTAAGGTTTGTACTGCAACAGATTCATCTTTGTCTGTTTTAAATTGTGTAAAGGATACCAGGGCTTAGATAAAAATATCCACAGGCTCTGTAAGGCTGCAATATAGAGTTCTCTGTTCACATTCACATTGCATTATTGTTTGGGCAGGAATTCCAGAGGCAACAGTAGGTTTGGCCAGTCTGTTTTGAGGAATTTGTTTGTGGTATAGAATACAATTCCAGTCCTCCGAGGGGCATTGTTTTTGTTCCAGGCTACCCTGGAACAAAAACATGTAAACCGATATGATGTGTATTTTAATGTTGGTATAGAAAAACTGTTAAATAAAAAATAAATACCCCTATAAAAGAAAATTATACAGACAGTGAGTACAGTGAGGGTCCAATAATAAGAAAAGTAGTCTGTAAGGAATGAGGTAGGCGAGAATAAGGTAAAAGTAAAATAATATGTTTATTGATATATAACCTTAACAGTTCTAAGTATTAAAAGGTACAGTGCTAAATATTAAAAGGTACAGTGCTAAGCATATACAGTTCTAAGCATCAAGAACAATTCTAAGCATATTCATCTGTATCCGTGCACAATATTTCGGCCAATACTCACAACACCCTTTTCATCAGCCTGCCTCAGAGAGAGAGCCCACCACAGGCAAAAGGGACCCTGTCACTTTGTACGTCTACAAAGGACACGCAGCACTTTGCATACCAGCAAAGTGAAAGTATGTTTCTCGCTCTCCCCGCTTTGCAGCCATAGCTGTTCGTCCTTTATAGTCCAATGTCAACAAGTGTGCGTGCAGGATAGGATTACTCACTATCCCTGCCAGCAGTTCCAGTCTAAACAATACTCAAGGATAGATAGTCAGGTCATCTTCACTCCAGGCCGAATGTCAGTGCTGCAGCTGATTCTGCAATATCCCTTACATTCCACCCCTGAGTAATCATGTCCTGCAATCCACAGCAGTGGAAGAGGCTATAGTAAGAGGGTGTGGTCAACTTAATTGGTGAACACAATGGGTCAACATAGGATACAAATACACATGACAAGTATGATAGGGTGTAGGAGCCAATTTAACATAGCGAGCAACCGGTCAATGATTTTGTGACTCAAAGAATGAAGATGTTCAGCTACAAATAGAGTTTTAAGTGACACAATATCTATAGACTTATTCAAACAGGCTAACATGTGCTGTAATTAATGAGATGCAGTGTGCTAATCTATATTTACATAGGTCAAAACAATATGTAATTGAACATGCATTAAACGCTGGTCCTCTTAGGACTAGCAAATATAGAAAAAACAAGGGCTACTATCAGATTTGCAAGAAAAAAGCTCCTTCTGAGTAATGGGTCAGAATATCCTTATCAATACCTAAGCCCCATCTAAACTGCATGGCCCTGGAGTTTAACTGACACAGAGATCTGCCCAATTTAAAACAGTAGCAAGGCGTGCCTGTGGCCTGCCAGGAGTATCCACAGTGATTGGTCTCAGTATCTTGAATCTTCTGTCATCCATTGCGATCTCCATTCTTCTTGTTGTGTGAAATCTTCTAACACTTGGGTAGCCTCCTGTTCTACTGCTTGCCCATTTGTAGTTTGTTTTATCCTATGCCAAACAATAGGGCATGCTTGTTCGACAGTATTTATTTTTGACGGGGATTCTACTTCTGCCTCCTCTGCACTGTCTGCATCTGTGGAATCCCAAATATTCCCGTCCCATGTTTCGGGATTCCATTCATTTTTCATTTTATTCACTTGTCTACGCTTTCGATATTTATGCTGTGCCATCCGCACAGCCGCTCGCTTTGCCACTGACTGATAATGGTCTGCTTTCTGGGAAACTGTTTCTAAGTGGCATCGCAACATAATGTTGTCTTTTAGCAGACCATCCATTTCTTTTTCTAGTTCAGCTAATTTCAATTGCAAGCTGTGCTTTTCTTCGTGACACTTTCTGTATCCTGTCAATAAAAGCCAGCCACGTCTTCCTACTGCCTCTAGTTCCTTCCCTTTTTTTACTGGGACTTCTTGTAATTTTTCTACAATATGTACAGGCTCGCTACCTACATCCCATGCTTCTGCCAATGGGAATTTTTTCCCATTCTGGGATTTTAACATCCACAGGAGTAACAGGTTTGGATGGCTGCTTTGCTTTCTTTTTAAATAAAGCCTTTTTAAATAAAGCCATCCCACCCTCGTCGCCAAATGTAAGGAATGAGGTAGGCGAGAATAAGGTAAAAGTAAAATAATATGTTTATTGATATATAACCTTAACAGTTCTAAGTATTAAAAGGTACAGTGCTAAATATTAAAAGGTACAGTGCTAAGCATATACAGTTCTAAGCATCAAGAACAATTCTAAGCATATTCATCTGTATCCGTGCACAATATTTCGGCCAATACTCACAACACCCTTTTCATCAGCCTGCCTCAGAGAGAGAGCCCACCACAGGCAAAAGGGACCCTGTCACTTTGTACGTCTACAAAGGACACGCAGCACTTTGCATACCAGCAAAGTGAAAGTATGTTTCTCGCTCTCCCCGCTTTGCAGCCGTAGCTGTTCGTCCTTTATAGTCCAATGTCAACAAGTGTGTGTGCAGGATAGGATTACTCACTATCTCTGCCAGCAGTTCCAGTCTAAACAATACTCAAGGATAGATAGTCAGGTCATCTTCACTCCAGGCCGAATGTCAGTGCTGCAGCTGATTCTGCAATATCCCTTACATAGTCCAAGTGCCTGTAACTAAAAACTCACCTGAGCTAAAATAAATTTTAACTTAACCCTATCAATTAAAAAGCAGAATGAAAATACAAACAAAAAACAAACTTTGAAATGTTTGTATGCTAATGCCAGAAGTCTAAGAAGTAAGATGGGAGAATTAGAATGTATAGCAGTGAATGATGACATAGACTTAATTGGCATCTCAGAGACATGGTGGAAGGAGGACAACCAATGGGACAGTGCTATAACGAGGTACAAATTATATCGCAATGTCAGAGAGGAGCACCCGGGAGGCGGTGTGGCGCTTTATGTCCGGGATGACATAGAGTCCAACAGGATAAACATCCTGCATGAGACTAAATGCACAATTGAATCTTTATAGGTAGAAATCCCTTGTGTGTCGGGGAAGACTATAGTGATAGGAGTATACTATCATCCACCTGGTCAAGATGGTGAGACGGACAGTGAAATGATAAGAGAAATTAGGGAAGCTAACCAAATTGGTAGTGCGGTAATAATGGGAGACTTCAATTACCCCAGTATTGACTGGGTAAATGTATCATCGGGACACACTACAGAGATAAAGTTCCTGGATGGAATAAATGATAGCTTTATGGAGCAATTGGTTCGATGAGAGAGGGAGCAATTTTAGATCTAATTCTCATTGGAGCACAGGATTTGGTGAGAGAGGTAATGGTGGTGGGGCTGCTTGGCAATAGTGATCATAATGTGATCAAATGTGAATTAACGACTGGAAGAAGGACAGTAAGCAAATCCAAGGCTCTCGTGCTAAACTTTCAAAAGGGAAACTTTGATAAAATGAGAAAAATAGTTAGAAAAAAAACTGAAAGGAGCAACTACAAAAGTAAAAAATGTGCAAGAGGCGTGGTCATTGTTAAAAAATACCATCCAAGAAGCACAATCCAGATGTATTCCACACATTAAGAAAGGTGGAAAGCAGGCAAAACAATTACCAACATGGTTAAAAGGGAAGGTGAAAGAAGCTATTTTAGCCAAAAGATCTTCATTCAAAAATTGGAAGAAGGATCCAACAGAGGAAAATAGGAAAATGCATAAACGATGGCAAGTTAAATGTAAGACATTGATAAGACAAGCTAAGAGAGAATTTGAAAAGAAGTTGGCCATAGAGGCAAAAACTCACAGTAAAAACTTTTTAAAATATATCCGAAGCAGAAAGCCTGTGAGGGAGACAGTTGGACTGTTAGATGATTGAGGGGTTAAAGGGGCACAGAGACGATAAGGCCATCGTGGAAAGATTAAATGATTTCTTTTCTGCGGTGTTTACTGAAGAGGATGTTGGGGAAATACCCGTACTAGAGAAGGTTTTCATGGGTAATGAATTCAGATGGACTGAACCAAATCACAGTGAACCTAGAAGATTTGGTAGACCTGATTGACAAACTGAAGAATAGTAAATCACCTGGACCGGATGGTTTACACCCCAGAGTTGTGAAGGAACTAAAAAATGAAATTTCAGACCTATTAGTAAAAATTTATAACCTATCATTAAAATCATCCATTGTACCTGAAGACTGGAGGATAGCTAATGTAACCCCCATATTTAAATAGGGCTCCAGGGGAGGAAATTACAGACCGGTTAGCCTGACTTCAGTGCCAGGAAAAATAGTGGAAAGTGTTCTAAACATCAAAATCACAGAACATATAGAAAGACAAGGTTTAATGGAACAAAGTCAGCATGGCTTTACCCAAGGCAAGTCTTGCCTCACAAATCTGCTTCACTTTTTTGAAGGGGTTAATAAACATGTGGATAAAGGTAAACCAGTAGATGTAGTGTACTTGGATTTTCAGAAGGCATTTGACAAAGTTCCTCATGAGAGGCTTCTAGGAAAAGTAAAAAGTCATGGGATAGGTGGCGATGTCCTTTCGTGGATTACAAACTGGCTAAAAGACAGGAAACAGAGAGTAGGATTAAATGGACAATTTTCTTAGTGGAAGGGAGTGGGCAGTGGAGTGCCTCAGGGATCTGTACTGGGACCCTTACTTTTCAATATATTTATAAATGATCTGGAAAGAAATACGACGAGTGATGTAGTCAAATTTGCAGATGATACAAAATTGTTCAGAGTAGTTAAATCACAAGCAGATTGTGATAAATTGCAGGAAGACCTTGTGAGGCTGGAAAATTGGGCATCTAAATGGCAGATGAAATTTAATGTGGACAAGTGCAAAGTGATGCATATAGGGAAAAATAACCCATGCTATAGTTACACAATGTTAGGTTCCATATTAGGTGCAACTACCCAAAAAAGAGACCTAGGAGTCATAGTGGATAACACATTGAAATCATTGGTTCAGTGTGTTGCGGCAGTCAAAAAAGCAAACAGAATGTTGGGAATTATTAGGAAGGGAATGGTGAATAAAACGGAAAATGTCATAATGCCTCTGTATCGCTCCATGGTGAGGCCGCACCTTGAATATCGTGTACAATTCTGGTCGCCGCATCTCAAAAAAGATATAATTGCGATGGAGAAGGTACAGAGAAGGGCTACCAAAATGATAAAGGGAATGGAACAGCTCTCCTATGAGGAAAGACTAAAGAGGTTAGGACTTTTCACCTTGGAGAAGAGACGGCTGAGGGGGGATATGATAGAGGTTTTTAAAATCATGAGAGGTCTAGAACGGGTAGATGTGAATCTTTTTTTACTCTTTCGGATAATAGAAAGACTAGGGGGCACTCCATGAAGTTAGCATGTGGCACATTTAAAACTAATCGGAGAAAGTTCTTTTTCACTCAACGCATAATTAAACTCTGGAATGTGTTGCCAGAGGATGTGGTTAGTGCAGTTAGTATACCTGTGTTTAAAAAAGGATTGGATACGTTCTTGGACGAGAAGTCCATTACCTGCTATTAATTAAGTTGACTTAGAAAATAACCACCGCTATTACTAGCAACGGTAACATGGAATAGACTTTGTTTTTGGGTACTTGCCAGGTTCTTATGGCCTGGATTGGCCACTGTTGGAAACAGGATGCTGGGCTTGATGGACCCTTGGTCTGACCCAGTATGGCATGCTCTTATTGCCATCAAAAAACAGTTGTGCCCATTGGCACAGTTCTGATTTCTCCACCTTTTTCATACAGGGCAGACTGTAGATATGAGATTTTCCATGTGTGTGCTTGTCCTTTCTTCAAGGCTGTCAGTCCTCACGGAACCCGCCCACCTCCCCTTGCTGGCTTCTCCAAGTATAATCTAAGAGGCCCCCGTGTTGATGTGTGGCAACGTGGCATACTGCACATGTCCAGTAGGGCATGCTCTAAGTTTTTAGAAACTTTTAGATAAAAGTTCTGTACCAAGTTCCAGCTGATTTCACCCATTTATGAGAAATGACTTCCTACTGTTCTCAAAGAACATCTGTTACAGATAAGTAGCTCTGCTTTCTGTGCTGTCTGCTGTTGTGCATCTCCCCTTTTTTTAAACGCGATATGTGATAGACGTGAGGCAACATTTTCTGAATTATTGAATCCCTGCCTCCCGCCCTTTGCTTTCAGATGCAGGACCATGCCAATGGTCAATTTTTATTATTAGCTCCTCACTTGAAGTGACTTATTAACTTTTTTTTTCCAGGTAGTTTTTGAATGTAAATATTTGCATAGAATATGAAAGGAAGAAAAGTTGAAGGATTTATGTAAAGTTTTAAGGTTAGTCTTCTCATACTATTATTATTTTTTGTTTGTTTTGTTCCCCATCCCCAGAAGCTGGGAATAAATAAAACTGATCCAGGGACGTTGACAGCAAATGAGATTAATAAATTTGTGCGTCTTAATATTGATCCATCTACAATCACCTGGCAAAGAGGTAAGGATTCTTAATGGGCAGTGGGACACACATAGGACTGAGCAGCCTGTCTCTTGGGCAAGGGCGTGAATCTATTTCTCTGCACTGCCCAACCTCTAAAATACTTATACTCTCATTCCCCTTCCCTTGCTATTGGCCACTAGATTGATATTTTCATAAAATTGGGAATTTGGTAATTTTTTTCATTTAATTTTGGAATTTTTCAAATGTTATGCTGATCGTCTCCTCTGTAATCCAAGGTGATATAGGAGTCTCATACACAATCTAGGTTTGCTGTTCAAAGTGAGATGCAGGATTTGATTTGGCTGAAAGAGGAGGCATCCTGTTAATGATACTGAACTCTGATTTGATGCTGCACTTGTTTAGTTTGGCTTGTCTCAAGCTTGGGACAACCATTGCGGTATGCTCAGGACTTGTCTACACATAGCAAATTGGAGTCATGCTTCTCTTGGAAATTTCTAAGGTTCAAATTCAGGGTGCTTTAACAATATTCCCAGTATGGCTATCTCAAGGGGCAGGAGCCAGAGCCGGGGATTAAATCCAAATGACCTGCATTAAATGTACAGATTACTAAACATTAGGCCAAACAGTAACTCCAGCATTGCAAAGAGTAACATTTTGTTTTGTATCTGAATGCGTTTGTATACTAAGACTCCAGCATGTGTTGTTATTCTAAGCAACCCTTGACGATTCATTTGAAAGAAATCTTGAGCTAGAAGAAAGCATTTTAAAAACTGCACGTGTGCTTAAGTATTTCTTATATTACCACACAAGAGATACCAGATTATGGTTGTGCATGTCAAAAACTTTTTGTATCATTTTTTATTTTCTTCCTGTTTTTTGTTGAGGAGGAGGTTTTTTTTTTCTTTTCAGTTTTAGTGCACACTAATATCAATAACTGAACAAATATTGGGAGATTTTTCTGTCATTTTGTTATGAAAATAACATGAAACATCAAATCTTCAGCTGTTACAGAATAGCGCAGTTTATTGTGACTGGGGAGTTTTCTAAATCCAGCACCAATTTTGGCTGGTTTTCATTGGCTGCCTGTGATATGGTGTATCCAGTATAAAAATATTTTTCTAGCCTTTGAAGTTCTTCATATGTTGGGTCGTTTTTTATCTCAGACTGCTTTTTAAACCATATCAGCCAGTTAGATAATTAAGATCATTCTCCAAATGTTGTTCTTGCTGTGCCTTTTCTGTGTAGTGCTTGTTTAGGGTGTATGAAGTTGCATGCTTTTCATATTCTTTCCGTTTTCTGGAACAGTCTGCCAACAGAAATTAGGATGTTGCAGAAACTCTTCCAATTTAAAAAGCCACTCCTTTTCATCCTGCTACACCAGTCCAAAAGAGTGGGTTTATTATTAGCAGATGAAGACAGAGGGTACACCCTTTATGCACATCACTAGTGGTGTGGTAGTGCAGCTTTGGCCAAGGCCAGTATTCTCTGTCTCCAGGAGATGGTAAGAAGTCTCGGTAGTGGTGCAGCAGGATCATTAGCTCTTAGGTCTTGGCCTTACCATCCCTAGTTGAGCTCTTTGGAGGCAGTTCCACTTAGCAGCTTGTATTTTCTTGCTTGCTGTGTGGCCTGTAGGACAGGCTCAAAATGTTTGCTTACCCCTGCTCTAAATGCCTGAGTGAAAAGATGCTTCCTGAAGTGGATCAATGAAATTTCATTCTTAACTTCCTCTGGAAGTGAATTCCAGAGGGAAGATCTCAAACATGCACACTTGAGATTCAGTAAGCCAAACAGATTTTATAGATGGAATATCAAGCAGTGGCCTAGATTTATCAAAATGCGGTAAGTATCGCATGCGATAGCAAAAGGGGCGTGGTTTATGCAAATATTCAGTTTATCACAATTTGTGCTAATTACCTATGTTAGGATCTTAAATTGGATCTCCAAGATCCTGGTAGCCAGTATAGTTGAGAAAGCATAATGTGCTTATTTCTGTACCTAAATTTTGAACTTGGGAATTGATTGGAACACATAAATCAACATAAACTCAGGCTGCTGGTAAATCGGAGATTGGAAACTGAGCAATACCTTTGTCTTTTTTTTTTCAAATTTAGAACTAACTTATTTTGGGATAGCCAACTTTTGATTATTGTGAGAGAGTGTGAAATTTGGATATGGTTTCTTCTATGGTTGAAACAATAGGAAAATTAAACTGAATGTCATCAGCATATATTTTATAGCCGATGACTAAATTAGCCAGAGAATAAATGTAGATATTGAACAAAGTTGCAGACAGAGCATATCCCTAAGGAACGCTGGTTAGTAAGAGGCAGGGAGATGATCTAAAATCCTGCAGGAAAACCCTCTGATGGCTATTTTGTAAAAAAAGAAAATCAAGCACGGGCAGGTAAGATGGCATGATTTAATGTATCAAATATCAAACATATGTCAAGAAGAACCAGAAAAAAGTTATATCCTTGGCGAAACACATGAAAAGCTCAAAATTAGGAGAGTCTCCGTATTATGCTCGGAAGTATTATGACCGGAAGTCATCAAGAGAGTTAATTTCTTCAACGAAATTGTGCAGTTGTTCATGTGCTAGTTTCTTGATTATTTTGGCCAAGAATGGCAATGACAGTGTAGGCCAAAGGTTGCCCATATTTGCGGGATCAAAATTAACTCTCTTTAGGGCAGTGGCTCTCGGAGATGACCTTCCTTAACAATAAAATTACACAAATTATCTTTCATTGCTTTTATTATGATATTTGAACAAACATTCATAGCTCAAATATTGTTTTTCATGCTAGTAACCATTTTACACACTTCAGCAGCAGTAGTGAAGTCAAAATCCACCCACTAAAGGAGCAGAATCATGGTTTATGTGCTGAATTAGAGGCAAATTGGCAACAATGTGGGATTAAACTGATCACAAAACAAACAAGCAAATTCCTTGCAGATCTTACAGAGCATTCTGCTTCGCTAGGATTGGATTGCTTTTTAACGAGTTGACAATATAAAATAATTACCACTGCCGGGATGCTGCTAATAACATATTTTTGCCCCATCAGTTGATTTATGTTCAACCAATTTTGCTTTATATGATTCTAAGTTAACTGATTTAGTCTTATGCCACCGTCATTCTACTTTCCTGAATTTGTGTTTTGCATCTGTGAGAGTGGTAGTGAACCATGGAATATGATTATTACAAGCCTTAGATGTAACTTTGAGGGCAAGAGTCTCCAGAGAAGAATCTAGAGATTCACTTCAGCCAATAACTGCTTTATCACAGTTACTAACAAGTTTAGGCAATCAAATATCTTGCAGCTGATCAATTTCAATGTGTAGTCTTTTTTGAATCATTTTTTATTTATAAGCTAGTTCTAGCTCTGGCTGTTGCCACCGAAAATCAAACTGAAATTTAATTTAAAAAATGGTTTGACCAAGGAACTTCTTGACAAGTGTATTGAAACATTTCTTTCATGGGCCAGTTGGTACTCAAGAAAACACGATCTAATGTGTGACTGTGTTTATGGATAGGATAATTTATTGACTGTACTCACTCAAGAGCAGCCATAGCATCCATGAAAGTGGGTTAATATGTACATGCAAGTTAAAATCGCTAAGTACCATAAAATTCCTAACAGCAGGTTTAAAAGAGAAAAGGGTCTGAGACAAATACAGAATGGTAGGTACTCAAAAAAACAATTTGATGTGCTATAAAGTGCTAGAAGTTTCAGGAATGGGATACCTTCCAGCTGAATCAGAGTCAAACCCAAAGATTCTTTAGCAATGAATAGTAACCTGCTGTGAAAATATTACATAATTAGAAAGACACAATTGGTTAAGTAAAACTGTCTGAATTCAGCAACCATGTCTCAGTGATGTAAAATATAGCGGGACATTTTTCCTTAATATTAATCAAGACAAGGAGTTGTCCATTCACTGAAAATATAGATAACTTCTTGAATGGAGAGGTTGCAATAAATGTATTTAAATGCATTAAAGCTACTTGTGGGCTAGTGATGCCACCATAGCAGCCAATTGTGACAGAAATGTTCACGTCCATGCCTAGTTTAAGAAACACCAGCACCAGAGTAATAACAGAATCATCAGAAAATCAGGTGGGTCAGGCCTTGCAACCAGATGTGCAAACACAGAGATAGTACATAAATGCACAAAAGGAAATGGATAAAAACAACATAAATAAATGATTATATTTTTCGTTATTGTATAGTTTGGTTTTATGTTAGAATGATTGTATTGTTTGCTATTAATTGCGTTATGTGACTTTTGCATGTAATGTTTATTGTATGTTTTATATTGTGCTACACTTGGCAATTATTTTTTTAGTGTGTAATAAATTCTGTTAATCTATTATTGCCAATTTCAAATGGCAGCACACCCCTGGTACTTATATGCTTCAAGAGTCTTTTGTGGATAGATGTATTTACTAGTCAAGCAGATGTGTGTAGGCAGTATTCTGATTGATCAATGAGGCTGCATCTACTTTCTGAGTTTGCTGTTCTACTACAGTGCAGCACAGAGTAGACAGATAATGGGAAAACTTTCTGGTTAAATTTACAGTACAATAGGAGCAGTTTTATATATATATATATATATATATATATATACTGAAAACAATTTTCCATTTCGGACATATATAATATACATATATATGTCTATTATACATATATATATGCATAATATGCATATATAATGTATATATATGTATATGTATATATGTATGTATAACGGACAGGTATAAAATGAAGATTCCAAACTTGTATCACCTGTTTCATGAAGGAATCAGAGCAATATTGTAAACTCGTCTTCTAGAATAGATGTAATCAATGAAAACTTGTAAAATATATCAAATTATTATTATTATTATTTATTGTTTTTGTTATACCGAGTTTCATGATAGGCATCACATCAACCCGGTTTACAAATAACAAGGAGTGTAAAGCATAACGTAACGTAAAAAACAATATTTTCAATAAGAACCTTGAACTTTAAATACAGTGAATCAGAAAAAGGGAGAGGGAAAGTTACAAAAAACAAGGAAAATAAACTTGAGATGGAAGGGGAGAAATTGAACAGCACAATATTTACATATATATAAATTTAAATAAATTTAATATCAAATAAATTTTGATATTATAAATATTATATTATATTATATTATAAATATTATAAAAATTTATATTATATTATATTATATTATATTATAAATATTATAAAAATTTGATATAAATAAATATCAAATAAATTTAATATCACAAGTACAATGAAATTAAACTCATTACTTATTTTGTCTTCTAATACAACTTACTATGAAAACAAACCTTCTAACACACCCGTTCATATCCATACATTCATACTATAGGGGTAACTCCAACATACATTTAAGGGTTACAAAGCACTATGAAACACTTATGTTAAACAAGTAACAAACTACACAGCAATATTCATATATTAATGAAAAGGCATGATGTTTCATTTCAATTAAAGCTAACAATGTTTCACTAAACAGACAGTGTAATAGATAGTAAAGAGTTCAACAATATAACAAAGTGTTAAATGTAAAGCTCCAGATACTGCCGAAACAGAACCAATGTCAGGTTGATGATCTGTGTTCCAACAAAGAAAAAATTCTCTTTGTTTCACCACATGGGCTTCCTCAGGGGGGGTATTTGTCAACCGGACTGAGGCTGAAGTGACTATATAATACAATCCCAAAGTTAAAGCAGACCATAGGGAGAACTTACAAGACAATGCGATATCTATATACGAAGTTGTACAAATGTTATGTGTTATGAAAAAAATAGAAAATATTACCCAATCTATTTTGTGTGGTATATAAATGCATGTTCGAAATAGAAAATTGTTCTCTGTATATCTTTGGTGGCAAAATACATGGGTACTTTTGTAACCGTATACCTTTTAACAATTTTTCAAATAGAATCACCTAGGTATCTTGCACCTGCCAGGAGGGACAGTTTTCAAAACCTCTTAGTTAATCGGTTGAAAATTACTCTCTTTGTGACTTCCTTGCAAAGGTATATTGAAATGCTTTATAATAAATGAGAGAAACATATACAATAAAATATTAAGAACAGTACATTTAAGGATTTTGGAGGGATACATAACAGACTTTGTGGAAATTTGGATTAAAGTCATGGTACATTCTTGGAGAGTATGAGAGAAGAATGGTAATGGAGAAAAAAAATACGTTTTCAACTTGCATTTAGTAGTATGGTTGCAATGTGAGTCCATTTGGATGTATAGGTTGACAGTCAAACAAACTTTAGGCTAGGGGTGGGGAACTTCCAGTCTTGGAGAGACGCAACACTGGTTAAGTTTTCAGGATATCCCTGATGAATATGGCTATGAGAGAGCGGGATACCCACTGCCTCAACTGCATGTAAATCTATCTTATGCATAAGGGATATCCTGAAAACCCAACTGGTGTGTGGCCCTGGCGGACTGGAGGTTTCCCACCCCTCCTGCAAGCTCTAACATGTCGCTGGACTAACAACACATTTCTGATCAGCTTTTGATAACTGTGTGCCCTCCATCTTCAAGTCGCCGTTTTGCATCAGTTTGATGAAGGGAGCGCCTCTTTTATAAAGCTAGTCAGAAAGGTATTACGTTTGTCCAGTAACAAAAAAAAGATGCCGCTGCTACATCTTGTTGGCCAGCTTGTGCTTCTTTTTTTTTTTTTAATTTAGCATTTTCAGATATAATATAATATCGTATTTTACAAAAGAATAGAGATTTTATACACCTTATTTTCCAAAGTAAAAAAGAAAAAAAGAATTACATTCTTCCATAAAATCTCTAAATGTATTAGGAAAATACGGAGCCAAGATGTAAGGAAATACAGGAGCTCACATAATATCGCTTAATGTTAAAGAATTAACCACTCTTTAAGACTAGTCCACCCTTTATCCCATTTACACACCTCCAGAATTCCCATCTAAGAAGCACCTTAGTTGTTCCAGCTCCATGAATACATATTTTCTTCTTTATACTTCAATAGACATTTACACGGATATTTCAAGATCATACTAGCCCCATGATGTGTTACTTCTAATCTCATCTGGAGGAATTTCTTCCTACGTTCTTGTGTGGGCTGTACTATGTCTGAGTAAATCCAGCCTATGCTTCTACTCAGCTAGGATTTAAAATGACAGGAATAATTCAGTAGAGAGCAATTTTCAAAGAGATTTCTGCATTTAAAAAAAGGGTTTTATTCTTACGAATTGCCTGTTCACTGTATAAGTGGGTAAAACTATATGCATAGTTCCAATAGGGGCATAATTTTCCCTGCATTGTAGAGGAGGCATATCTGAGGTGGGGTTAAGACAGAAGACAAAACTATGAAAATAACTTTCAAAGAACTCTGCTTGGCTACATATATGATGATATTTTATAACCCTTCTAATTAAAAAAAAAAAATGTACGCACATAAGTCAGTATATTTTAAACATGCGCGTGTAATCGAAATGAACAATTTTCCAATTCCTCCACCGGTTGGCTCAATCCTACTCCAGGTCATTTAAGACCGTCCTGGTTCTTCAGCCTGAACTCTCCCCCCCTCCCCCTACAGTTCACTTAGACTCCCACCCAGCGAATTGTACACCATAAAGAAATCTGATATCAGTTACAAAGATAATCAGCAGGTGTAAAATTACTTGAGTAAGCTGCCAAATGCATGCGTGTGACTGTCTTTTAAAAAAGCAACATTAAGGGGTAGATTTTAAAAAAGGTGTTCGTGGGCGTATATGTGTGCACGCTACCCGGCGCGTGCACGTGTACACCCGATTTTATAACTTGCACGCACAAGTTATAAAATCAAGGGTCGGCGTGCGCAAGGGGGTGCACAATTGTGCACCTTGCGTGCGTCGAGCCACGCTGCCTTCCCCCATTCCCTTTCCCCTAACCTGACCTTCCCACCCCTTTCCCTAACCTTTCCTCCCCCTAGCCCTACACTAACCCCCCGCCCCAAAATTTTTATTTTACCTTTAGCGCCTGCCGGCACGCGATCCTTCAACACAGTGGCAATGGCCACTGTGTCAGAGGCCTCTGGCCCTGCCCCGCCCACGACCACCCCTTTAGTAAAGTTCCAGGACTTCCATGCATCCCAGGGCTTTACGCACGTCACCGGGCCTTTTTAAAATAGGCCCGGCGCGCGTAACCTTTTTAAAATCCGGCCCTAAGCGCATAACTGTTGGCCCACTCTGGAACCACCCAGGGTGCGCCGCCTTTTTTTTTTTGCATGGTATGTGCAAAATTTTTAACTACGCACGTACTTTCGAGGTTTATAAAATACCAGTTATGCTACTTATGTGCATATATGCTAATTTGTATGCAGGTAACTATTTGAATATTTACCCCTGTGTGTGTCTAGTTTTGGCTGGAAAAAGTAGCCTCGCAGTGTACTTTTTCCCAGGGGCAGTTTTCAACGTAAAAGCATGCGTTTATTTTTCTGTTGAAAGTCGGTGGAAAGACAGTGGATAAAAAGCACCAGTGATCTTTGCAGCAGTGCAGCCAGTTTGAACATTTCCCCCCCAAAAAGGATAGCAAGTTTTTGGGACTTTGTGATGCAGCAATTGAGAATTTTTTTCTTTGCTAAACTAATACATTTAGGAGTGAATTTTCAAAGGAGTTACTTGCGTAAAATTAGCATATACATGCGTAAGTAGCTTGTACTCAAATACATGCTATTTTATAAACATCTAAAGTACGTGCATATTTTTGGTTTCATGCACACATTTACCTGCACAAAAAAGGGGTGGTGCAGGGACAAGAGGTATATACTGAAGTTTCTGTTTTATAATATATTTACACAAATGCATTAGGCAGCTTATTTGTACAATCTTATTTATTTATATTTATATTTATATTCCGATTTTCGCACCTGCTAATTACCTCACACAATTGATATCGGTCTTGTCTGCTATTGGTTGGATGGGAGGTCTAGGTGAACTGGGGTGAGTTCAGTGTGATGAACTAGGGAGGGTCTCGATGACCTGCAGAAAGAATGGGTAAACTGGTGGAGGTATCTTAATACTGATGATTTCAATTACATGCGCACGTTTTAAAATATATTTATTTATTTATTCGTTTTTGTATACCGGCATTCATGTAAAAATATATCACGTCGGTTTACATCCCAAGTCAGGCATTAATAATCATATTTGCATATTAAAATAAACATTTAAAATCTAATTACATATTGTCCATTTTGCCTAAAAATATATAAAATAGAACGAAAAAAAACAACTAATACATCTGAAAATAAAATCTTAAAATCATAAAAACTATAACAAAAATAAAATAAACACTATCAAAGTCATCTGTTGTTATTAAATGCTTTGTTAAAAAGCCATGTTTTGACTCCTTTCTTAATGTTGCGGATCTGAAGGTGGACCCTTTGTTCGAGGTAGAGTTGGTGCTACCTGAGAGAGAAAACCCTCTTAGGTCCCTACCGTCGGAAGGCGAGGCCAGATAAAACAGGAGTCAACAGGTATTTCACCACTGGAAGCCCGCGATCCCCCTGGGTGGAGCCCATAGGGACCCGGGCCG
The DNA here is from genome assembly GCF_901001135.1 of Rhinatrema bivittatum. Lineage (NCBI taxonomy): Eukaryota > Metazoa > Chordata > Amphibia > Gymnophiona > Rhinatrematidae > Rhinatrema > Rhinatrema bivittatum. The sequence continues at coordinate 569,487,298 of NC_042617.1, forward strand.
CTTGGACTTAGGTGAACCTCTGAGGACAGGAGAAAGGTCTGGATGCAGGCGCCTCCTGCAGGTCGTGGAATCCAGACAGCTGGCGCTTCCAGCAGGTTGTAAGCCAGTCCAAGGGTCAAGACCGGAAGGATGGTCGGAAGCCGGTCCAGAGGTCGAAGCCAGAAGAATCCGTCCAACGAGAGGAGACGCAGGAGCTGGGACCAGGAGGACGGGAACAGGACCGAGGAGAACAGGCAGCGGAGAACAGGAACAAGGCAAGAACAGGAACTCTGAGCTCAGGAACACCACCAGACCAGGAGCCAAGATACTAAGGCAAGGTTTGAGGAGTAGACTTTGCCTTAAATACAGGAAACCAGGAAGAAGTCCCAGGGAGGGGCCATGACCATTTCCTGTCGTGGGCCCCTTAAATCCAGGCAGCAGCCGCGTTTGCATCTCTAGGAGGCCCGGCGGGGGAGGAGTCGGCAGGAAGGCCGACCGACAACGCGGCCAGGATTCAGCGGCGGCAACAGCTGCGAGGAGAGCGTCGGGGTCAGGCGCTTCCGGAGCGGCCCGACGGCACGGGGGAGTGCCCGACCCCGGTCGCGGACTGCTGCGGCTGGCAGCCATTAAAGATTTTGATGTTAGTTTCCGTTCTCAGTTGCGGTGGTAGAGAATTCCACAGGTTAGGTCCGGCAATGAATAACGCTCTTTCTCGAACAGTGTTCATATGGGCGGATTTTATTGTCCGGATTGGTAGTAGCCCAGTATTAGCTGATCTCGTTGTTTATGTTGGTTCATGAAAATGTAGGGCTGTATTGAGCCATTCAACCTTCTCATTATAAAGGGATTTGTGAATTAGAGAAAGTGCTTTGTACTGTGATCTAAAACCAATAGGGAGCCAATGAAGCTCTTTTAGTACGGGGGTGATATGGTCAAATTTCTTTGTGTTAGTCAACAATCTGGCGGCAGAGTTCTGCAGGAACTGCAACGGTCGTATGGCACTGATAGGTAGGCCCAGAAAAAGTATGTTGCAATAGTCCAGTTTGGTAAAAATAAGAACTTGTAAAACAGTCCTAAAATCAATGGTGATCCATTTTTTGAGGCTCACTTCGCAATCTAGTATCATCCCTAGATCCCTAACATTTATTTATTTATTTATTTTGCTATACCGACACTAGATTTGACATATCACATCGGTTTACATACAACATGATGTCTAAGGCAAGCCTTATAATGACATGATACTTTGTAACAGATTAACTAACTAAGTACATATAACTTGCTTTACAAAATAACTTTTTTAACAGTAATATGTTCTGATTTAACTTACTTTGTACAGTGGCAGAGAGGGGAACTGGTAGGGCCAGGGGAGCGGGTGGCAGAAATTATTTTTCTGGAGGGAATGCTTTCCGGAAGAACCAGATTTTGCGGTAGTTTCGGAAGGAGTGCATAGAGGGGTCAGTTCTGAGAGAGGGTGGAAGGTTGTTCCAGAGGTGAGGGCCTGCTATAGATGCAGCGTGTTCTCTTGTGGAGACTCGATGCACTTCCTTAATGGAGGGAGTGGTGAGTAAGCCTGTGGGATGTAAGCAATGGGATGGTCTTTAGCAGCTTCTCGTACTTCGAGTTCTTTCAATGTACTTAATTTTGGGCAGATGTATAAGATTTCTGGTTTTTTTTATCATTGAGCGCAAGATTCATTTGAATTAATACTTTTTTAATGGCGACTATATAAAATATACTGACTTCCATGTATAAATCAAGATTTTGTTCTGTTTTTTTTCTACATAAAATGAGTGTATGTTTATAAAATGAGTAGACAAAGTATGCGCTTTCTATTCATTGCAGATATTTGCATAGAACCAAACAAACACACGTATGTTGCGGGCGTAGACGGCTGACTGTACTTTCCACTCTACCTCTGCTAAACTGTCCCGAACCAGACTCTGGGCCTTTAGCTGTTACGCACCAAAGATCTTGTTTCCATTATCCCTACGCTTGGAGCCCGATTACTTCACCTTTGAGGGCTTTTTCTGGAAAACAGGGAATTCTTAGAAAAGCCTCAAACTCCTTGCTCTGCATTACACTGTCTGATTTATTAAAAAATACTAAAAAAAAAAAAAACCCCCCCCAAAAAACCCAGAGGCAGGTTGCAAGCTCACTTCCTCTTTATTTAATCAGATAAGCAAGCCTATCTGACACCTTCAGGGAAAAAGCTAAGGCATATCTTTTTAATCAAGCATACCCAATAGAGACTTCCTATTCAACAACCAAGTTACCACAGAAATATTTCAGTTTCTACAAGAACAGCAACAGACGTGAATCTGTCTTTAAATATATAGATGCTCAACCAGTATTGTCTGTTGATCTAATACTATTGTAACCTACTTTAAATTTATCATAATCCGCTTTGAGATCATAGTAAAAAGCAGAATATCAAATGTCAAC